>NC_059173.1:45799280-46999280 GCF_019923935.1 Bubalus bubalis
ATAAGTAAGATAAGTTTAAGGAAATACTATTGGATTTGGATATTTAACTAATTCATCCGTGGAGTGTGGGTTGCTGTTGTTGTTTACTTGCTAAGTTGTGCCTGACTCTTTTGTGATCCATGGACTGTAGCCTACCAGGCCCCTCTGTTCATGGGATTTCCCAGGCAAGAATACTGGAGTAGGTTGCCATTCCCTTCTCCAGGAGATCTTCCAGACCCTGTGTCTCCTATAGCTCCTGCACTGATAGGTGGATTCCTTACAGCTGAACCACCAGGGAAGCCACAGAGTTTTGAGTAGAACAGTCTTATTTAAATGGCCTGAGACAACATCTTCATGCCTGCATTTATTGAAAATTCTTTCTAGAGATTATTTTCATGTCAGAAAACAAAGAAATGACTGTCTGGTTATTTAATTTAGGTGAGAGCAAAGATAGATTCTTTTCTTTAAAATAGAAGATAGTAAAATATGTGGAAAACATGGAGATTATCTAATAGAGAGGGATAAATGATACAAATAAAAGACAAAGAAATTGCAGAAGAGATGCCAAGAATATAGGATTTGGATCACAAATGGAGGTGTTGATGTTTGCTAGAAGAAAATCTACTTCATCCATGAAGCATAAGACTACGAGTACAGGTACAGAAATGTTTAGAGAAATAGTACAGATGTGGCAATGGGAAAATGAAAGAATTCTAGGTTTATTTTTGCTATTTCCTCAATGAAGCATGAGCAATTTCATAGTGAAAAGTAAAAATGGGGCTGTGGGGGAAGAAATAAATATGAGAATAAAAACATTAAAAGAAAGCATGACTATTATATCTTTGGGAAGTAAGGGACTCATATGTAGGGGAAGAGTGATTTGCACTATCTAGAAATCTTGTTTTGTTTTGTTTTGTTTTTGGCTGCATCACAATACTAGTGAGATCTTAATTATTCAGCCAGGAATTGAATCCACAACATCTGTGGGAAGGCAGAGTCTTAACCACTGGACCACCAAGGAAGTCCTTGCCTAGAAGTCTTAATGGGCCATTTGAGGTATGTTGTTGAATTAAGCAAGGTTTAAAGTCTTGATATTCATATGCATAGTTTCACCTATTAAAGATTTCATTTCCATTGCTGACAAGATTATATTATTTCTAGAGATGAGGAAAAAAATCTATCAGATCAGATCAGATCAGTCCCTCAGTCGTGTCTGACTCTTTGCAACCCCATGAATCGCAGCACACCAGGCCTCCCTGTCCAACACCAACTCCCGGAGTTCACTGAGACTCACATCCATCGAGTCAGTGATGCCATCCAGCCATCTCATCCTCTGTAGTCCCCTTCTCCTCTTGCCCCCAATCCCTCCCAGAATCAGTCTTTTCCAATAAGTCAACTCTTCATATGAGGTGGCCAAAGTACTGGAGTTTCGGCTTTAGCATCATTCCTTCCAAAGAAATCCCAGGGCTGATCTCCTTCAGAATGGACTGGTTGGATCTCCTTGCAGTCCAAGGGACTCTCAAGAGTCTTATCCAACACCACAGTTCGAAAGCAGCAATTCTTCGGTGCTCAGCCTTCTTCACAGTCCAACTCTCACATCCATACATGACCACAGGAAAAACCATAGCCTTGACTAGACGAACCTTTGTTGGCAAAGGAATGTCTCTGCTTTTGAATATGCTATCTAGGTTGGTCATAACTTTCCTTCCAAGGAGTAAGCGTCTTTTAATTTCATGGCTGCAGTCACCATCTGCAGTGATTTTGGAGCCCAGAAAAATAAGGTCTGACACTGTTTCCACTGTTTCCCCATCTATTTCCCATGAAGTGATGGGACTGGATGCCATGATCTTTGTTTTCTGAATGTTGAGCTTTAAGCCAACTTTTTCACTCTCCACTTTCACTTTCCTCAAAAGGCTTTTTAGTTCCTCTTCATCTATAAGATTAAAAAAAAAACAAGCACAGTTCTCTCTGTGCTAGAGTTTTCATATGGTAAATAGAATGGAAATTTTCACAAAATTTATTCAAATTATCATTTGAATTATTTTTAAAAATATATGTTTATACATATATTGATATACACACATATGTGTACATATTTTTGTCTTATTTGACTAAAATATTGTTTTGAGATCAACACGCTTACTTTCTCTCAATTTCTAAATCTTTCTAAATTCTTCATAAAACTTTAAAAAATAAACTGTTTAACCCTGTTTCAGTTTTCCCTAACATGTTGTTTCTCTGCAAGCCATAGAATATTTCAATTAAATTTCTGTTCCACTGATACATACTCTATTGTAATTGATATTTCTTTAAAAGTGCCTTTACATTTTTTCCTCTAACATGTTCTAAGCATCTAAAGGCATTGTACTTTATTTTCCTAGCTTTGTACATATCCCTAACATCTCTGGAGATATTTGCCACTAAAGCAAGTGAGTGTTTATATACTGTTTGTTTATTCATGACAACTCCTAAATGTTTGGAAAGTAATAAAAAATGTCAATAGTCCTATGGTCATTGAAATTCTCCCCTAATTTCTACTTCAGTTTTATTTATATTCTCAACATTTTATGAACACTCACAGCAACTGAAACATCATCTCCTTTAAAAATAACCTGGAAACACTGTTGTCAGAACCACTGTTCTTTAAACAGCAGGTATATCAGTGAGGCAGTGGTCCCCTGGCTAGCACCAATTCAGAATTACAGACATTCCTCTATCCATGTCATCTTTCTTCCTCCCTAAAATACAATCATGCACACATATACAGATGCACTCCATGTTTTCATTATTATTCCATGACACATATTCCTTTTCTATATGTTTTCATATATCAGCTTTGTAAATGTACCTCAGAGGCAATCAATTCAAGATCATGTCAAAATAAAAGATATTTTAATAATGGCTTATTGTGAAAGAAGTGGATAGAGTAATCAACTAGTCTTTTCTCATTGTTGTCTTAGCAAAGTTCTTCAATTATACAATCACTTGTATTAGTTTCCTGAGGCTGTGTAAACAAATCACTATAGTCTTGGCTTAAAACAACAGAAATTCACTTTCTCAAAGTTCTGGAGAGGCCTGAAGTCTGAATTAACGTGTCAACAGTGTTGTCCTTTCTCTGAAGACTCTAGCGAAGAATGTGTTATTTGTCTTCAGCTTTTAATGGCCATTGGCATTCACTGACTTGTGGCCATGTAACTTCAATCTCTGCCTCCGTGGTCACTTTACCGCCTTCTCTCTGTCAAATCTTCCCTGGCCTCATACTTATAAGGACACTTATCAAGAATTTAGGACTGATTCAGGTAATCCAAGATACGCATCTCTTTGCAATAGCTTTAATTTAACCAAAACATTTTACCATTTGTTTGTTTGTTGCTGTTTAGCTGCTCAGTAGTGTCCAGCTCTTTGCGACCCCATGGACTGTAACATGCCAGCTCCTCTGTCCATGGGATTTCCCAGGCAAGAATTCTAAAGTGGGTTGCCATTTCCTTCTCCAGGGGGATCTTTCTGACCCAGGGATTGAACCTGCATGGTATTACAGGCAGATTCTTTACCACTGAACTACCAGGGAAGCCCCAATGAGTAGTAGTCCCAAATTTCAGAGATTAGAACCCAGATATATCTTTGGGCTGGTCACTATTAAGCCTACTACACTCATAATCTTGAATGTCTGAAGGATCCTGATGTTAAATTCATTATATATACCCAATTATATTTTAATGTGAATAGAGCACTAATCAGTGGGCAGTGGGACTCAGGGGAAGGTATCCCAGTGATGTGACACATGGATAGCAAGACAAGCCACCCAAGGAAGGAGAGGATGGCTGTCTCTCAGCACCCCCCACCCTTCCCTATGGCTGCTTTCTTCAATGTCTTCATCTCACCGTCAAACTTGGTAAATTTAAAAGTAAATATATGTCTACTCTGCAAGATTACAATCAGACTGAATACAGCATCAATCTATTTTTAAATATAATTCCATTTATGTAAAGTTGATAATCATGCAAAACTAGATAACATATTATTTTGGAATATATAATGTTTATGTCAAAACCAGTAAAGAAAGGCAAGAAAATAATAAGCAAAATATTGGATTCAGTTACCTATTTGGTGAAGAAGTTTGGTCAGATCATGGGGGGAGGGGTGGGCACCTTATTTCTTCTTAATTTTCATTCAAGTATAATTGATTTACAGTGCTGTACTAGTTTCAGGGATTTGATTTAGGTCATACCTGAATAGTCCAGTGGTTTTCCCTACTTTCTTCAATTTAAGTCTGAATTTGGCAATAAGGAGTTCATGGTCTGAGCCACAGTCAGCTCCTGGTCTTGTTTTTGCTGACTGTATAGAGCTTCTCCGTCTTTGGCTACAAAGAATATAATCAGTCTGATTTCGGTGTTGACCATCTGGTGATGTCCATGTGTAGAGGCTTCTCTTGTGTTGTTGAAAGAGAATGTTTGTTATGACCAGTGCATTCTCTTGGCAAAACTCTATTAGCCTTTGCCCTGCTTCATTCCATACTCCATGGCCAAATTTGTCTGTTACTCCAGGTGTTTCTTGACTTCCTACTTTTGCATTCCAGTCCCCTGTAATGAAAAGGACATCTTTTTTGGGTGTTAGTTCTAAAAGGTCTTGTAGGTCTTCATATGGAGAAGGCAATGGCACCCCACTCCAGTACTCTTGCCTGGAAAATCCCATGGACAGAGGAGCCTGGTGGGCTGCAGTCCATGGGGTCGCTAGGAGTCGGACACAACTGAGCAACTTCACTTTCACTTTTCCCTTTCATGCATTGGAGAAGGAAATGGCAACCCACTCCAATGATCTTGCCTGGAGAATCCCAGGGACAGGGGAGCCTGGTGGGCTGTCATCTCTGGGGTCGCACAGAGTTGGACATGACTGAAGCGACTTAGCAGCAGCAGCAGGTCTTCATAGAACCTTTCAACATCAGCTTCTTCAGCATTACTGGTTGGGGCATAGACTTGGATTACTGTGATATTGAATGGTTTGCCTTGGAAATGAACAGAGATCATTCTGTCGTTTTTGAGACTGCATCCAAGTACTGCATTTTGGACTCTCTTGTTGACCATGATGGCCACTCCATTTCTTCTAAGGGATTCCTACCAGCAGTAGTAGATATAATGGGCATCTGCGTTAAATTCATCCATTCCAGTCCATTTTAGTTCACTGATTCCTAGAATGTCAACGTTCACTCTTGCCATCTCCTATTTGACCATTTCCAATTTGCCTTGATTCATGGACCTAACATTCCAGGTTCCTATGCAATATTGCTCTTTACAGCATTGGACCTTGCTTCTATCACCAGTCACATCCACAACTGGATATTGTTTTTGCTTTGACTTCATCCCTTCATTCTTTCTGGAATTATTTCTCCACTGATCTCCAGTAGCATATTGGGCACCTACCGACCTGGGCTCCAAAATCACTGCAGATGGTGACTGCAGCCATGAAATTAAAAGACTCTTACTCCTTGGAAGGAAAGTTATGACCAACCTAGATAGCATATTGAAAAGCAGAGACATTACTTTGCCAACAAAGGTCTGTCTAGTCAAGGCTATGGTTTTTCCTGTGGTCATGTATGGATGCAAGAGTTGGACTGTAAAGAAGGCTGAGTGTTGAAGAATTGATGCTTTTGAACTGTGGTGTTGAAGAAGACTCTTGAGAGTCCCTTGGACCACAAGGAGTTCCAACCTGTCCGTTCTGAAGGAGATCAGCCCTGGGATTTCTTTGGAGGGAATGATGCTGAAGCTGAAGCTCCAGTACTTTGGCTACCTCATGTGAAGAGTTGACTCATTGGAAAAGATTCTGATGCTGGGAGGGATTGGGAGTAGGAGGAGAAGGGGACAGAGGATGAGATGGCTGGATGGCATCACTGACTCGATGGATGTGAGTTTGGATGAACTCCAGGAGTTGGTGATGGACAGGGAGGCCTGGCGTGCTGTGGTTCATGGGGTCGCAAAGAGTCGGACACGACTGAGCGACTGAACTGAACTCAACTAGTTTCAGGTGTATAGCAAAATGAATCAGGCAGACATAGACATAGTCTTTTTTATTTTTATTTTTTTAGATTAGATACTTTTCCCAATATGGCCATTGCAGGGTACTGAGTAGAGATCCCTGTGCTATTCAACATGTTCTTATTAGTTATCTATTTCATATAAAGTAGTATATGGACATCAATCCCAATCTTCAAAATTATCCCTCTCCCCCTTATCCCCTGATTCATTTTCTACATCTGTGAGTCTATTTCTGTTTTTTTTTTCTTATTTTAAGTTTTTGTTGTTGTTGTTGTAGACCATTTTTATTTTAAGTCTTAATTGAATTTTTACAATATTGCTTCTTTCTTACATTGTTTTTTTTGGAGCTAGGTATATGGAATCTTAGCTCCCCAACCAGGGATGGAACACAAAGTAACTACATTGGAACATGAAGTCTTAACCAGTGGAACAGTAGGGAAGTCCCTTCACCTCTATTTTGTAAATAAGTTCATTTGTAACTTTTTTCTAGATACTACATATAAGGGATATTTCATGATATACATCTTTCTGTATCTATTTTGTTTTTTTTAATCTAAATGACATTTTTGTTAACAAAAGGAAAATTTAACAGTACTATACATTGTGAATAAATTTATAAATGGTCATTTCTGTGTATACTGTAGGAACATGACAAATCAATACTCCAGGAGCGATATTTTTATAGTAACAAGCTTTCTAGTTTTTCTGTATTTTCTTGACTACTGACTGCAAGACAGAGTCAAGGTGAGAAAACTGATCGAAACAGAGAAAAATACAGTATAAAGTCTGACAACTCTACATTCATTTAATATTTACTGTTATCAAGTATAGATATATAATAAAGTATTAGTATAACAATTTGTAAGAGTAACTGATTTATTCTTCACACTATTTTATTTTGTCTGTTTCACAGAAAACTGAGGCACAGAGCATTTAAGTGATTGGCTTAAAGTTACAGAACAGAAAACTAAGAAGTGTCAGAATTACAAGGTACAACAGTTAATTTCATATGTCATCTTGACTGGACCATGGGGTAGCCAGATATCTGGTTCAACATTGTTTCTGGGTGTGTCTGTGAGACTGTTTCTGGAAGAGATTAGCATTTGAACAGGTAGACTGAGCAAAGTAGATTGCCCTTTTCACCTGGGAAGCATCATCCAATCCTCTGAGGACCTGAGTAGAACAAACAGTTGAAGGAAGGAAAGGTTCACCCTCTTGGAGCCTGACTAAACTGATACATCAGCATCCTTCTGGCTTTGATGCACCTGTACTCAGGGCTTCATAAATTGGACTGGTATCTACACTACTGGCTCTCTAGCCTTCTAACTGCAGTACATGCCTCCCTGAGTCTCCAGTTTGCAGAAGGTAGATTTTGGGACTTCCAGACTATAATCATGAGAGTTAGTAACTTATCATAAACCACTTTTTATACACACACACACACATATATGCATATATTCTATTTATCTGGAGTACTCTAATATAGAAGTCAAGCTCTAAGCACCTAATTTTTAGGCTATGATGATTCTAAAAAAAATAAATAAATAAAAAAAAAACTACTTTATAGAAGCAATGTCTTTATTAGCATTTAAAATTTTCTCTTTAAGATAAATGGAAGTGTTGCTCCAGCCTGGAGGAGATGCAGATCACTTGTGATTGTTTCTTCTTAGAACTGCATCAAAGAGTCTCTAATATGAACAGAACTCCCTTTGTCACCCCGTGCAAAGAGATGCCTTTGAGTCAGTCTTGCTTATCCCCTCACTTTGACAGAAAAAAAAAACAAAACACTGTTGTTGCCAAGGTTTGAAGCTCCAAAATGATGACTTTGAATAAAGAATGAAAGTGAGTCACTCGGCACTCAAAATCATCACAGCTACCAATTTGTGACCCTCACCCATACATCAGGTCACAAATACTATCTTTTACTCTCAGAAGAGCTATAGAAGTGAGCAAGTTGAGGTTCAGGGATTTTGAACTTGATGAAGCTCATTCAAGTAATAAATGGATGTGCTGGGATTTGAATCAATCTGGGACTGATTACAAAGTTCATGATTTTTCTACCAGAACAAATTGTTTTTGACGGTACCATAAAGAGAGACCTATTAAACTGGAAAAAAATTTTCAAAGTATGTTAATTTCACCTAAGTTATACCTAAGAACCTGGAAAGTTTGGCTATTAGTATTAAATCGTATTGATAATAATGATAACTACTGGTGGGAGGAGAAATTAGACTAATGTATTTTCTGGTTGAACTCTCTCAATTTGAAATCTATAACCACATCTATCTTTGAAACAAATAAAGAAATGTCCAGGAATGTCTTACTGATGTCTTTCTTTCCAGAATAAATTCAATATAAAAAAGTGAATATACTTATTACTCTACTGTAGGGGTGCAACTGAAAAAAACAGAACAGAAACCTTGAAGACCTTGGTATTTTTTAAAGTGCTGCTAATTTCATTGGTAGCAGTCACTTCTTTTCCACTAGAAATTAATAATGCATAAAATAAAAACATAGAAATTGTACTACATGAAACAACATCACCTGTAATCTTTACAACTGATCTTCCTGAGTTATTATTTAAGCACTGACTTAACTAAAAACTACTTTTAATAATACACAAACACCATAATCATTAACTTATTCATAACCAAGAAAATATGATCACAGCTGATCTGAACTTAAATGAGTCTTAGAATACCATGTGGGTAAATATTGCTTTTCAGTTCAAAATATCTAATTTGTAAATATGATAAAGTTCCTATAACTCTGGCTATTCAGAAGCTGAGATATTCCTATATTCTGGCTACTGGTTTTCCATATGAAGTCATGTGGTGGCAAATGTATCCCTAACAGGAGTAGGGTAGTGATCAGAACACAAGCATGGCTGTTTTTCTTCAGATCCCATGTCTACTGGAACCCAGGACCCTGATAAATCCCATCTTTACCACTGAATAACTGTATATGAATGCGCATGATAAGAATACTTAAGCTGGGTGGTCCTTTTTTTTTTTTAAATTCATACTAAGTGATAATAATAATGGAAGTTTGATATACAGTAAGTACACAGCAAATGACAGCTTTTCCTGATCTCTACCTGGGCACTGTGTGGCTCTAAATTTTGGCCTAAATTTTGATTTTTTAAAATATGTGTTTGCCATGTACACACTGCTTTATTTATTTTATTTTTTGGCTGTGCTGCGTCTTTGTTGCTGCTTACAGGCTTTCTCTAGTTGGAGAAAGTGGGGTCTACTCTCTGGCTGAGGTGTGTGGGCTTCTCATTGCAGTGGCTTCTCTTGTTGCAGAGCAGAGGCTCTATCTAGGCGTGTGGGCTCAGTAGTTTCAACTTGCTGGCTGTAGGGTCCAAGGGTTTCAGAAGTTGCAGCACAGGGCCCATTAGTTGTGACTTTCGGGCCCTAGAGTGTTCAGGCTTTGGCAATTCTGGCACACGGGCATAGCTGCTCCGTGCATGTGGAATCTTCCCAGACCAGGGATCAAACCTGTGTCCCTTGAATTGGCAGGCGGATTCTTATCCACTATGCCACTAGGAAGTCCTGTATTTTGATTTTTAAAGGTTGAAGTGTTTTTCTCAAAGCAGACTATAACACACAAGAACTTGGGGAGTGTTCCTGTGATAATCTTCCCATTATGATTTGATACCTGGTACTATTCAGACAGGGCTTTCCAGGTGGTTCAGTGGGTAAAGAATCCTCCTGCCAATTCAGGAGATGCAGGAGACATGAATTCAGTACCTGGGTTGGGAAGATCCGTTGGAAGAGGGTATGGCAACCCACTCCAGTATTCTTGCCCAGAGAATCCCATGGACAGAGGAGTCTGGTGAGCTACAGTCCATAGGGTCCCAAAGAATCAGACATAACTGAAGCGACTAAGCACACACACACACACACACACACATGATTCAGATTTCCTCACTTCATTTGTATTTTTAGTGTGGGATATCATAGTGTATTTAGTGTGACATCCTTATAACCTCATGTCAGCTTCTTGAAATGAGACTCCATTTTGAATGTGTGTGCGTGTGCGATTTGCTGTTGGTATCACTTTTGTGTTTTGCTTGAGACTCCCTGGTGGCTCAGATGGTAAAGCATCTGCCTGCAATGCGGGAGACCTGGGTTCAATCCCTGGGTCGGGAAGATCCCCTGGAGAAGGAAATGGCAACCCACTCCAGTACTCATGCCTGGAAAATTCCATGGATGGAGAAGTCTGGTGGGCTACAGTCCATTGGGTCGCAAAGAGTTGGGTGCCAAAAAAAAACAACATAAATCAAGTGGCTTAGTAGTCCTACATTCCAAAATGAGACATTAGATGACCTTACAGAAGGAAGTATTTAAAACCAGTTTGCAATCCTTAAGCTGTCACCAATTTGATGGCATAAAAAAGAATTTAGATTGTGAAAACTGCAGGAGTAGGTGCTGTGTGGTGAAGAGGTTGGAGAAGGTTGGTGAATAATCACTCCTCATTTCAAGTCTTGTGAAGACACTACTTAGAGAATATTGTTATGTGTTTTCTAGAATATAGAGGAAACTATGAACTAGTATCAGAGTTGACTGGACAAAAAAAAAAGATATGAAAGGGGAGCTACTGGATGAATGGGTCCTTGGTAGGAAGGTAGATGGTTGCATTTACAAATGACTGCATTTTCTGTTACAGAAGATCAACATTGTGGAATTAGCAAGAAGTGGTCTGTTAATGGTTGCTTTAAAAGCAAAATTGTGTTCTGAATGGTGTTCAGAGGGTGAAGCAACATATACCCAAAGGGGTTGGAGTATAACAATGGCTGTGGTAATTGACAAAGAGGTTGAAAAGCCAGCTCAAGGCAAAAGAGCCACTTGCTAGGACCCTGAAAGGAATTCTGAGAAATCTCCAAGACAACCCAAGAAAGAAAATGACCTTTAATCATTAGACTTTTCCAGAGGAAAACAACACTGAATTATTTAAGTGCCAAATTAGACCTTTCATGTCCCCTACCATTTCTTCCTACTCCAGCTTTGCCCTGAAAAAGACAGGAACAGTCTAGTGCATGGCGAAGAAAGGACAGAAACACAAGAATGATAAAATAAGAAGTCACCAATGTTCCCTTTCTCTCAGTGTTTGCATAGCCTGTGAGAAGGGCAAGCTGGGAGGGAAAATAACTCAATCAAAAAATGGGCAGAAGACCTAAAGAGACATTTTTCCAAAGATACAGATGGCCAAGGGGCCCATGAAAAGACGCTCGACATCACTGATTATTAGAGAAATGCAGATCAAAACTACAATAAGATATTACCTCACATCAGAGAATGGCCATCATCAAAAAATCCACAAACAATAAAAGCTGTAAAGGGGGTGGAGAAAAAGAACCCTCTTGCAGTGTTGGTGGGAATGTAAATCAATACAGCCACTATGGAGAATAATACGGAGATTCCTAATAAACTAAAAAATAGAACTACCATATGACCCTGCAGTCCCACTCCTGGGCATACATCCTGAGAAAATCATAATTCAAAAAAAACACATGCACTCCAATGTTCACTGCAGCACTATTTACATTATTCAGGACATAGAAGCAACCTAAATGTCCATCAACAGATGAATGGATAAAGAACAAGTGGCACATGTATATAATGGAATGTTACTCAGCCATAAAAAGGAATAAAACAGCCATTTGTAGAGATCTGGATGGATCTAGAGTCTGTCATACAGAATGAAGTCAGAAAGAGAAAAACAAACATTATATATTAATACATGTATGTGGAATCTAGAAAAACGGTACAGATGAGTCTCTTTGCAGGGCAGGAATAGAGATGTGGATGTAGAGAATAGACATATGGACATGGTGGGGGATGAATTGGGAGACTGGGATTTTTGTATGTGCACCAGCAAATATAAAACAGAGAGCTAGTGGGAACCTGCTGTATATACAGCAAGGGAGCTCAGTTTGGTGTTCTGTGATAACCTAGATAGGTGAGATGGGGGAAGGGAGGGTGGTCCAATAGGGAAGGGATATGTGTGTGTGTGTGTGTGTGTGTGTGTATATATATATGTGTGTGTGTATGTGTGTGTGTGTGTGTGTATATATATAGATTATATCTGATTCACCACTTTGTACAACAGAAACTAATACAAAATTATAAAGCAACTCTCAGTTCAGTTCAGTTGCTCAGTCATGTCCAGCTCTTTGCAACCCCATGGACTGCAGCACGCCAGGCCTCCCTGTCCATCACCAACTCCCAGAGTTTACTCAAACTCATGTCCATTGACTCAGTGATGCCTTTCAACCATCTCATCCTCGGTCCTCCCTTTCTCCTGCCTTCAATCTGTCCCAGCATCAGGGTCTTTTCCATTGAGTCAGTTCTTCAGGGGATACCCCACCTCAAAAAAAGAGAAATTTACAGTTTTGTGTATTTCCAAACCAGACAAACTAATTTGCTATAAAGGATATTTTTGTAAGTTGAGAAAATTTACATTTATTATAGAGTTTGTAGATGAGCTAAGGGGCCTATCAGAGATTTCACCTTAGCAAAAGTTTTTGTCACCTAGAGTAAGATTGAACAGGCAAAGTGAAGAAAGAATATCTATCTATCTATCATCTCTCTGTATTTTTATTCTGACAGTAACCTACAATGTCTTTTTGAGAGGCTACAGTTAGAATTATTTCCTCTCCCACTGAGCTGATTATTGAGTTACACTGCTTGAAAAAGATTGACTACAAGGAAGTCATGAGGATATCATTTAGTTTCTTTGAAAGTTTAGATATTCTGGGACACTTATTATTATTACTTTTTTAGCAGCAAAACAGTTCAACTAATTGTTATCTGTTGGATTTTTAGTCTGTTTATACATTTAGTGGATTGTAAAGCAATTGGTTGAAGGGCTCAAAAAATGAAGGGTTCCAAACTGTATCCTTGTATTATTCCCTAGTAAATTTCCCCACATTTATGGTATAAACAGAAGAGAACATGAACTGAAATGTTTGATGTAAGTATTAATAAGTATCATCTAGATATGCATTTCAGTACTATATATATGTTCATCAGTACTTTAACCACAGGTGGTTAGCAATCGGCAAAATGCTATATTTCCAATACCCTGGAGTGAAGTATATGAAAGTTGTAAAAAAAAAAAAATTAAATTCAGTTTGATGAGATAGTTATTTCTCATAAATATGTTAATGTTTATACAGAATGGAAAATTAAATATTTCCTTGATAGATGTTGGATCAGAAGCTATTTTTGACACAGATGTAAATATTGATAAAAATCATGATTTTACTATTATATTTTGTTAGAAAGGATGTTTAAGTGGTGTCAACAGAAAATGGAGTATGTATATTTACATAGTATAGTGACTTTCTGAAGAATTGGTGCTGTGGACACTGTTCTGCCCAGTCTATTGGACACATGTTCACTACTATAGCGATGTCCTTGTTAGAGTGCAAGATCATAGCTCATTAAATTCACAGGACCAAGAGCAAAGTGGCAGACCAGAGAGGTTCAGGTCCAGCTGCCAGTACTCCATCATCACCACCCTGTCCTCGTTTGACACTATTTCACCACACCAGTTCCCCTCTTTTTTTTTTTTTTTTTTGAGAATTCCGTATTCAAAACCTTGGTTTGAGTTAATTTATCCCAAATAGAATATTGGGAATATTGGTCATTCCCTCCAAAAATATTCAGGAATCTCAATCCACATCAGTGCACTCTCACACAATACAGCTATAAAAACAAAGGATCTAAACAGAAAACTTTCAAACCACAACATTCTGGTAAGCACTTTTCCTGGTCAATGGGAAGGCATGCACACTCTAGGATGAGCAAATACTTGTTGTCTCCAGCTATGAAAGTAGAAGCAGTTGACATATCTGTTTATTTTCACTTCATCTGGCATCCTGTTATACTAAATATTGACACATTAAATATTTGAATAGGAAAAGAGGAGGGAAAAATTCTTAGAGGGGATTTTCTGAACTATATATGCCTAGATTCAAAATGTTTAGTAACTTAAATTCCAACTATCCAGTTACATTTTTGTCTTGCTCTCTTTGGGAAGTCTCTGCTTCAGAAGACATGATATACAGGTGCTTCCCATCTTAATAGGGCTTCCCTGGTGGCTCAGATGGTAAAGAATTTGCGGTCAGTGCTAGAGACCAGAGTTCAATCCCTGGGTCAGGAAGATTCCTTGGAGAAGGGCTTGGCAACTCCCTCCAGTTTCTTGCCTGGGAAATCTCATAGACAGAGGAGTTTGGATGGCTACAGTCCATGGGGTCACAAAGATTTCGACAGGACAGAGCGACTAACACTTTCACTTTCATCTTAATGTAATGTATCATGAAATAACAGAAAAAAAATTGGTAAACATGGTTTTTTAATCCATGTTGGTTGATCACACATACTTTTTTCTTTCTCTAAATAACCAATATGCTGAAGTACTGTTTCACTTTTTAAAATGTTGTTTTACATTCCCAATAATGCATATGAGTCCTATTCTATTGAATATAGTCAATATAGGATAACAGTATTGTGATAAACACAGGATCAGTTACTACATTTTCCTCAAATTACTGACTAGTACTCGAAAATTTCTACAACATTTAGTAAATTTGCTGGTACCAAACAATTCACTAATAATCACTTTCTATAAATTTAATAATGTATTATAATTTTGAATGCCATATATTTATCATACAAAGTAGATATTTTCAGAAACACCAGATTTTTGGAAAACATATTCTAAAAAAATGTTTTTTCTTGCACTGTATAACCATTAAAAGACATCCACATTGTCAATAGATGGCAGCATGACTCTTCAGGAATTCCTGGGGAACTGCTTTACAGTTCAATATCACAAATATTAGTATGTTAAAATGCTAATATCAGTGAGGCTTTCTCATTGCATTTTCTTTAATACTTCATTGAACTGATGTTACATATATTTCCAAAAGGAAAATGAAAAATAAATATGTAAACCATAAATACTATATGGTCCAGTTCTCCTTTATTTTTTCTTTTTAAGTGTGTATAAATTTGAGATTAGAACTATAGAGTGAAGGAAAAGATATCATTGTTGACACATTAATGTATTAATCTTTCATTGCACCATTAGACCTTGAATTTTAGTTTGACATAAAGCATGTGAACTTTTAATAAATCATCAATAATCTCTCAATATGAAGGCCATTTTTAAACAAATTTTTTAAGAAGTTACTGAAAAATATTTGACCATCAATCTCTCTTCCCTAGAAAGATGAGGATTTAATTTGTGAGAGTAGGATCTCTTTTTTAAACACTTCAGTGGGTCTGCTTTAAGGGGAGGGAACACACTGAATTTTTCAAATCCCTTCCATAAAAATATACATAGACCAGGTAACTCCTTAAGAAAAATAAAGTTCTTTATGAACGGTTTGAATTGTATTCAGGAGGCTCAAGATGTCTCTAAAGTTGAGGTTGCTAGGGTTACAATGTACTCCTATGAAAATAAATGCTGGCTATAAAAACATAATGTCTTAACACAGAGAAGAAGGAAAAGAGGAGACATGGTGATTTGTTTAATAGACAGGGGTTCTTCCCCAAAGCTATCACTATAAGATATAAAAGAGCATCAATCACAGTGCAAACAAAAACGTTCTAGCTCTATAATTGGTTTTAATAATTCTGAGTAATCAAAATTGTATCACTGGTTAAAATGTATCATGGCTTTGTTAATATTACTGAAGTAATCTTCATCTGTTTTGAAAAGAGATTCCTGAATTTTTTCTAATAGTTTGCCTATACTTCCATTAATCTCCACAGACAGCAAAACCTCAATTTCTTTGGAGATCTATTCTGTTTTACTAAGTCTATGACAGAGGTTTTCCTATGCCATATATTCTCATCTGTACAAAATGTTTTAATTTTAAATAACCTACACAGAGATAGAAAAGATAGTTGGATGATGAACACTGGTGTCCTTTGTTATATCCAGAGGAGTTAGCTGATTTTCTAATCAAAAATATCCCCTTAATGACTGTTTTCAAATAACTACCACTGTCTTTAGAAGGTATTTTAAAGCAAAACACTTTGTTTATTCATTCACTGATTATCAACTTATTCATTTAACAGATTAGAGCAATTTTTACTATATCGGTCACTATGCTAGAGAGGATATTTTCATGGATAGGGTAGAGATTTCCTTTTTTTGCGTATCTAGTAGGAAATAAAAACACATGAAGAGATATTATAATTGCCATGGAGACATATGCACAAGATATTGGAGTGACTCTTCTGACCTCCACATAACCTTAGCCCCCAAACATCAGAGCTCTGTGTTTTCTTCGAACATGAGACTGGCTGATGTTAGGGCTATACAGCATGTAATGCTCTCAACTACACTCCCACCAACATACTCATATATTCACGTGTGTGCTCAGTTGCTCAGTTGTGTCCAACTCTTTGTGACTCTATGGACTGTAGCCTGCCAGGCTCCTCTGTTCATGGGATTCTCCAGGCAAGAATACTGGAGTGGGTTGCCATTTCTTCCTCCTTCCCTTCCCAACCCAGGGATTAAACCTGCTTCTCCTGTGTCTCCTGCGTTAGCAGGCAGATTTTTGTTTTTTTAAACACTGAGCAACTAGGGCCTCCTACTCATTTGCTTATTAAACATCAGTTGCAAGTGTTCTAAATTTCATTTATGCCACTTGCACCTAATGCTATAATTGTATGATTTGATTGCTGAAAAAATATAGTTCTTTGAATACTATAGTTTGCAATATAGTTCTTTGAAAATGCCAGTTCTTTGAACACTAAGTTCAAAACTAAATTTTCAAGAGACTAAAATGACAAGTTGGTTTAAAAATATTTATCTTATTAGAAATCATTACAACAATAATATCTTTTTAAAGAAATATATAGAGATTTGTAAAACAAACAAAAAAACCCTAGAAACATTTTTCAATATGCATTTTTTTGTTTATGTTTTGTTCTTGTTGTTCAGTCAGTCAGTTGTGTCTGACTCTTTGCAGTCCCATGGACAATTGCATGCCAGGCTTCCCTGTCCTTCACTATCTCCTGGAGTTTGCTCAAACTCATGTCCATTGAGTCGACGATGACATCCAACCATCTCATCCTCTGTCACCCCCATTCTCCTCCTGCCTCAATCTTTCCCAGCATCAAGGTCTTTTCCATTCAGTCAGCTCTTTACATCAGGTGGCCAGTTTGTTCTTATTGTACTTTAAGGAAACAGAAACAGTTTAGAATATACAGTTTTCATTTTATGCAACCAAGCTAGTGTTAAATTCCAAGAAACTGATCCATACTCAAAGTAAATGCTTGGCCTATGCCAAAAATTGAGATATATAAATAAAAATTTGAAAATGAGTGAAATTTGTAAGTTTTAAGTTATAACAACAAATTTCCAAGTAGTTGATAGAATAACTCTATTAGTTTCCTAGCACAACTATAAAAAATATGGAAAATTGGGTGGCTTGAAGCAACAGACATTTACTCTCTCAAAGTTCTGGTGTCTAGAAAAATAAGTGGAATTATGTCTCATGTCCGTAACTGCGTTGCCTCATTTGTTAGCCTATTCAATTATTTGTTTAGTTGAGTACACTTTGTCTATCTGAAGGTCTGTATCTATGTCAATGTAAAGACTCTTGAGAGTCCCTTGGACTGCAAGGAGATCCAACCAGTCCATCCTAAAGGAAATCAGTCCTGGGTGTTCATTGGAAGGACTGATGCTGAAGCTGAAACTCCAGTACTTTGGCCACCTCATGCAAAGAGTTGACTCATTGGAAAAGACTCTGATGCTGGGAGGGATTGGGGGCAGGAGAAGGGGATGAGAGAGGATGAAATGGCTGGATGACATCACCAGCTCGATCGACATGAGTCTGAGTGAACTCCAGGAGTTGGTGATGGACAGGGAGGCCTGGGGTACTGTGATTCATGGGGTCACAAAGAGTCAGACACGACTGAGTGACTGAACTGAACTGAATGCTAATGCAGTTTTTCAAAGCATCAGTAAAAATATTCCAAAAAATTTATTTAATCATTAATGAATATATATTTGGTGAACAAAATAATAATAATAGTCATGACACATGCTAAAGAGATAAAACAGTAAACAAATAACTGCAAATAATTATAATTTAAAAATTGTCATGAAGTTTGGCAAGTGTCTAGTCAACTATCTAACCTACAATTAATTTAGAAATTCAAGGAATTTTGAATTATGTAATTAGATTTTAGGACTTCTGAGTTCTGCCATAGCTATGATAACAAATAATGAGGTGGAAATGAAAGATATGCACAACTTTCTTAAAAACTATTCTTTGGGGGTTTTGGGGGGAATCTTCATTATTTTCTCCTTGGATTTCAGTTTGACAAATTTCTATTTAACATATTTTCAAGTTCACTGATTCTTTTCTTAGTTATTTCCAGTCTGTTTATGAGCCTATCAAAGGCATTTTTTATTTCAATTATACTTTAATTTTTTCTACCATTTCCTTTTGATTTTTTCCTAAGAATTTTTATCTTTCTCCTTACAGTAAGCATATGTTGTCCAATGTTGTCTATGTTTCTGCCTGTAGGTTCCTTAGAATGTTAATTATAGTTGCTTTAAATTCCTGGTTTGATGATTCCAAAATCTTTGTCATATCTGAGTGTGGTTTTGGTGCTTGCTTTTTTCTCTTCAGACTGTTTTTTCTTGCCTTTAGCATACTTGGTAACCTTTAATTTATTTATTTATTTATTTATTTTTAATTTTATTTTTAAACTTTACAATATTGTATTAGTTTTGCCAAATATCGAAATGAATCCGCCACAGGTATACATGTGTTCCCCATCCTGAACCCTCCTCCTTCCTCCCTCCCCATACCATCCCTCTGGGTCGTCCCAGTGCACCAGCCCCAAGCATCCAGCATTGTGCATTGAACCTGGACTGGCGACTCATTTCATACATGATATTATACATGTTTCAATGCCATTCTCCCAAATCTTCCCACCCTCTCCCTCTTCGACAGAGTCCATAAGACTGATCTATACATCAGTGTCTCCCATCGCAGCACTGTTTATAATAGCCAGGACATGGAAGCAACCTAGATGTCCATCAGCAGATGAATGGATGAGAAAGCTGTGGTACATATACACAATGGAGTATTACTCAGCCATTAAAAAGAATACATTTGAATCAGTTCTAATGAGGTGGATGAAACTGGAGCCTATTATGCAGAGTGAAGTAAGCCAGAAAGAAAAACACCAATACAGTATACTAACGCATATATATGGAATTTAGAAAGATGGTAACAATAACCCTGTGTACGAGACAGCAAAAGAGACACTGATGTATAGATCAGTCTTAACCTTTAATTTAAATACAGATATGACATATTATGTGATAGCAATGGATGTAAACAGGCCTTTATTGTGAAGTTTTATATCTCTAGAGATTAGACTGTGCTTACTGTTTGCTCTAGCTTTAAGGACCAGAGACTTCAGCTTCCTTGTGTGTCATTGTTTTCCTCTACAATGGTCTTTGGGTTTCCCTTGCAAATTCTTCTTAAATAGAGTTTTTCTCTTGTAGCTGTCTCATTCATCAGTTCAGTTCAGTTCAGTCACTCAGTCGTGTCCAACTCTTTGCAACCCCATGAACTGCAGCATGCCAGGCCTCCCTGTCCATCACCAACTGCCAGAGTTTACGCAAACTCATGTCCATTGAGTCAGTGATGACATCCAGCCATCTCATCCTCTGTCATCCCCTTCTCCTCCCGCCCTTAATCTTTCCCAGTATCAGGGTCTTTCCAAATGAGTCAGCTCTTCGCATCAGGTGGCCAAAGTATTGGAGTTTCAGCTTCAACATCAGTCCTTCCAATGAACACCCAAGACTGGTCTCCTTTGGATGGACTGGTTGGACCTCCTTGCAGTCCAAGGGACTCTCAAGAGTCTTCTCCAACACCACAATTCAAAAGCATCAATTCTTCAGTGCTAAGCTTTCTTTATAGTCCAACTCTCACATCCATACATGACTAATGGAAAAACCATAGCCTTGACTAGACAGACCTTTGTTGACAAAGTAATGTCTCATTCATAACCCACTGTTATTACAATGTAGCATTATTGATGAGGAGATAATGATGTTAATTATCTTATGATTAAATCTAAACTTTTTAGTGGGCCTAAGTATCTTGTCTGTGACTTTAAAATTTCAAAAGAGTCTTTTAAGTCTTTTTTGACCCTTTATGTGTGAAAACAAGGCTAGAAGGATCTTGAATTTTCAAAGTTGCCCCTCCTATGGGTCAGATAAAGCTTCAGTGAAAGTAAAGTAGATTTCCTGGGGTAGGCCTTTGTTACAGAGAACCTTCAAGGTGGCATATTTCAAACGGGTTACTTTTCTCTTAGGCATATTTTTTAAAGTTTCTTGTTTCATTCACCTGCCCAAAAGATAAGGGAGATTTTTCGCTAACTTTCACTAAGTGAGAAGTGGTGGAGGAAGACTCCTGGAATGTAGAGATCTAAGTCTGGGCCCCCTGTAGTCTAACTCTCAAGTTAGACCACATTCAGGGTCCAGCAAGTCCTCCTCAATTACCATTTAAATATTCCTACAAGTTACTGGCTCCCAGTGGCTTCTGCCCTTAGGAAACTGTTGTATTCACCTGTTTCTCCAGTTTTCTAGGTGGCAATTTGCCTTTTGACTTCAATTTTCTGATTAATTTAAGAAGAGATGTCTATTTGTACTTTGTTCATCTTTTTCTTCTT
The DNA here is from genome assembly GCF_019923935.1 of Bubalus bubalis. Taxonomy (NCBI): domain Eukaryota; kingdom Metazoa; phylum Chordata; class Mammalia; order Artiodactyla; family Bovidae; genus Bubalus; species Bubalus bubalis. Next base: position 45,820,015 of record NC_059173.1, read on the forward strand.
CTGAGGGTGGAGTGATGACTTACAAGCCCTTCATATGTCAGAAGAGAAATGACAAGGCTTTTTGGAAGAAATTATCTTAGCAGGGGGTCGGGGGCAAAACTTATACTAACATTTCTAAGAATTTTCTGCCAAGTTCAGGTTTTTCTGGAGAGCGTCCTTTCTATGGTAATTCAAGATATGTGTGTGTGTGCTAAGTCACTTCAGTTGTGTCCAACCCTTTACAACCCTATGGACTGTACCTGGCAGGCTCCTCTGACTTTTATTAAATAACATTTTCACTGTTCATTATGAATATAGTTCAAACTTGGTGTAAACCTTTTCCAATATGCATTTAAATTTAATTAGAAAATGCTATTTTATATTAACTAGTAATTATTAATATAACAGATGGTCATAGTGAGCATTAAAAAAAAAAATAGTGTCTATAAAATAAAAAGAAATATTAGGACTTCCCTGACAGTCTAATGGTTAAGAGTCTTCCTTGCAATGCAGGGGGTTTGTGGATTTGATCCCTGGGTGGGGAATTAAGATTCTACAAGCTGCAGAGCAACTAAGCCTGTGTACTGTAACTACTGAGCCCACGTACCACAATTGGAGAGTCTGTCTGCCTCAATGAAAGATCCCACATGATGCAATGAAGTTCCCATGTGCTGTAATGAAGACTGCAGCCAAATAAATAAATAAATACAATCATTTTTAAAAAAAAAATTAAAAGAAAAAAACATCATCCTTCAACCTGCCACCCTCAATTCCTAATATTACTATTCCCAAATACAGTTAATTGTGTTAATGTTTCTTATGTACTTATACATTCATCAATTTGGTTCAGTTGCTCAGCTGTGTCTGACTCTTTGTGACCCTATGGACTGCAGCATGCCAGGCTTCCCTGTTCATCACCAACTCCTGGAGCTTGCTCACACTCATGTCCATAGTACATATAAATTAATAAATATAAAATAAAGAATATATAATGCTTATATTTAAAGAATCAAGCACTTTTTTGATCTTTTAACATCATTTACTTTTAAAATTTCTGCATAACATTCCACACATAGACTCACAAGACCAATTGTTAATGATGGTCATGTAAATTTTCTTTTAATTTTTTCATTGCTATTAAAATACTGTTGTCATGGACATCTCTGTCCATATGTACCTTTGTGTACCTTCACCATCCACCAATATAATACATTCATTAATTGGATATCTGGTATGAATGGAATAAACTTCTAAAATTTTGATAGATATTGCCAAGCTACTCTGCTAAAATATTGGCTCAATTACCTTTATTGGCATTCTACCTGCTGCTGCTGCTAAGTCGCTTCAGTCGTGTCTGACTCTGTGTGACCCCATAGACTGCCCACCAGGGTCCCCCGTCCCTGGGATTCTCCAGGCAAGAACACTGGAGTGGGGTGCCATTTCCTTCTCCAACGCATGAAAGTGAAAAGTGAAAGTGAAGTCGCTTAGTCGTGTCCGACCCTCAGCGACCCCATGCACTGCAGCCCATCAGGCTCCACAGTCCATGGGATTTTCCAGGCAAGAGTACTGGAGTGGGGTGCCATTGCCTTCTCCAGCATTCTACCTACCTTTCTTTAAAAATTTCCCGGTGAAACCCATTTAAACCCAGACTAGTTAGCTTAGTGTCATGGGTAAAGATGTGAGGCTCAGGTTGTTAATTTATAATTTTAACTTTGTCAATTACCAGCAGTGCAACACTGGGTAAATTACTTACCCACTCAGTTAAAGGGATGGGGCATATTAATACAATAAAGCCATGTGTGCTTATCTTAAAAACAGTCAGGCTTTATTCTTCTAGCAAGCAGGTACTCATTCCAACCTAGTTTCATTTATTCCTTTTTTTCTCCCTTTAGTCATGATGGGACCAATTGGGAGAACTGTTGAGTACACTTAAAATGTTGCTAAATACCCTGTTTCTATATACTCATGTCTATAAAGTGACTCGAGGGTGCCAAAGTCATGTTACTTAAGTAAACCCTAATTAGTTAAATCAACAATTCAGAAGACTCAATAGACCTCCACTTAGGCACTGAGTAGAATAAGAAATTTGTTTTCCTTTTGTTCTTGTTCCATATGATCATTTCTGCCTTTTAAACTAGATCTTTCATTAAACTACTATTTTTATCTCTTACAAGCTTTCCTCTGATGCCAACCCCTTGAAAATATAGCAGAAGCCAAAAACAATAATAATTCTAAAATGCAAACAAACAAAAAGAAAGGAAAGGAAAACAAAGATCAGCATACTAGGTATGTTCAAATTTACTGTATGTTCACAATTATACCATATCAAACATGAAAAATCATTAATAATGTCAGCTGTGTAATAAATGGCTTTATCTATAGGCTAGAAAACCTTATGTATTCTCAGACATCTGTGACACAGTTTTCCTAAGTTTCACTAGCTTTCTGGGGATCTAACCAATCTTATTAAGTAAAAGTAAAAATTATTGAGAGGTCCCTACCATTTTTGCTCTTACAATGCAAAATTATTTTTAGTCCACTTCTATTTTCCTACCACTGGTTATATTTTCTGAAAATCTATATAATCTCTGTTCTATATTTCTTGCCTCATATCCCTACTATATCTTTTCTTCATGGTATAATAATAAGCTGGGCAAGTGATATATTTTATTCATTCCTCCTATAATACCGAAACCAGATATTGTGTTCATCAGAATTCAAATGAAGGTCTGGAAGTTGTCCATGTTTGTTTGTTGGAGTGAGCCATGGTGGTTTATATTATAAATGGAGTATAACAGATGCTATCAACATAGCTGTTTTCAAACATATCAGAACAATATACTCCTTAAGGAACATTTACTCATCTGTTTTCCTCCAAGTCTTAGGTTTTACTCTATGGAGTTTTTTTTTTTTTCTCAACCCCTGCAATTTCCTAACCCACAGCTTTTTAGGGTTCTTTATCCTTAGAAAAATAAATTTTATCATAGTTTATTTTTTAAAGCAATTTATTTCTCCCAGTCTCTTTTCTAACTTTCAATATCCAGCTCTAAAAATGATCTTCTAAAATTAAAAAAATGAATACAAGAGTCAATAAAGGTAATTTCTATATAAACACAATTCTCTCCACAAAAAATTCACTGAAATTTTTAAATTAACATTTTGAAATATATTCTCCAGTTTTGCAGCTTCATATTTCCTTTTTTATAGTTTTTCGATAACTGAAGCTCTCTACAGAAGATTCAGGAGGTGACAGATATATATGATATCGTATTCTTGTATTATCAGAATTTTGTGTAATTAGGTAAAAATTGATGACATTCATCAATGAGATAATGGAAGAGGAATATTTATCAGGATGGAGAAGGGCAATTATCAGGTTGATCTTAAACATGTGTTTTCTTAATTATGTGAATCAATAAAATAATATTCAGTGGGAAACTGTACATATAAGACTACAGCTTGGAGATGGGTTATAAACTGGATATATATATATATATATATATATATATATATATATATATGTCAGACTCTGGCTTTTATACTGTATTTTAAATGACAATCTTGGGTAAGGTTCAGCATGACAAAGAAATTTATTAAAAGGAAAGCAGCCTTTGACTCAACATTGAGAAAATTTTACTTTGAAGACAACACTGAAGGGAAAGAATTAGCTGGGCAGTTTTAAAGGAATGATCCAAAGAAACAGGAGGAAAAACAAATGTGTGACATCATAGATGGCTAGAGAAGTGAGTGTTACAAGAAGTGAATAATCAAGAGTACTAGATACCAGGACTTCACTGGTGGACCAGTGGCTAGGACTCCTTACTCCCAATGCAGGAAGCCCAGGTTTGATCCCTGGTGGGGGAACTGGATTCCTACATGCCACAACTATGATTTTGCATGCCACAACTAAAGATCAAAGATCCCCTGTGCAGAACCTAAGACTCGGCACAGTCAAATATATAAATATATTTTAAAGTATTAGATACAACTTTACTAAGATTTTTAGGTGCAATGATACTGCTAAATGTTATATAATAATAGATAAAGGTGAAGCTGGAGGTGAAGAAATGAAGCAGCAAGTAGTAAAAAAAGTAATAATAATAAATAAATAAAACCTCAAAAGCTTCCCTGTGTAAGAGGTGTGGATTTTATAGATAGCTCTCAGGAAGCATGATTGAAAAAAAGCATATTTAAAGGTTATGACACTTGAGTAGTTTACTTGAAAAGTATGGGAAAAATTCACCTTGAGCAAGGGCTTGAATAGACAGAAAAGAGAGTAGGTGATGTAAATCATACGAGATAAGAAGAGATGCAGTCATGATCATGAGTACAAGAGGAGAGAGAAACTGGCCTTCAATAGGAGACAAAGCTCTAATATAATAATCAGACACTAAAGGAAGAGATTGTTATGAATTTGAGTAGCTTTTCTCAATTAGGAATGGGAGTTTTCTCTAACATAATTATCCGAACCCTCATTAACTTTCTTCAGTTTAGCACCTTGCATCTCATTCTTAGACAAGAGAAGCCTTTGTAGAATTACTCCTTCCCATTTTGGGCATGAAAATATGTAGACTATGAATTAAGGTATTTATATTTTCCTATCTTAGTTTTGACTGAAGCTAAACTAATTAGACATTCCTCAGATTTTCAGTCTTGATAATGAAAACAGAAGAATTTGATCTCACTTATTGTAGCATTCAATATCACAGTAATCCAAGTCTATGCCCCAACCAGTAACACAGAAGAAGCTGAAGTTGAATGGTTCTATGAAGACCTACAAGACCTTTTAGAACTAACACCCAAAAAAGATGTCCTTTTCATTACAGGGGACTGGAATGCAAAAGTATGAAGTCAAGAAACACCTGTAGGAACAGGCAAATTTGGCCTTGGAATACGGAATGAAGCAGGGCAAAGGCTAATAGAAATTTGCCAAGAGAATGCACTGGTCATAGCAAACACCCTCTTCCAAAAACACAAGAGAGACTACACATGGACATCATCAGATGGTCAACACCGAAATCAGATTGATTATATGCTTTGCAGACAAAGATGGAGAAGCTCTATACAATCAGCAAAAACAAGACTGGGAGCTGACTGTGGCTCAGATCCTGAGCTCCTTATTGCCAAATTCAGACTTAAATTGAAGAAAGTAGGGAAAACCACTAGACCATTCAGGTATGACCTAAATCAAATCCCTTAAGATTATACAGTGGAAGTGAGAAATAGATTTAAGGGACTAGATCTGATAGATAGAGTGACTGATGAACTATGGACTGAGGTTCGTGACACTGTACAGGAGACAGGGATCAAGACCATGGAAAAGAAATGCAAAAAAGCAAAATGTCTGTCTGGGGAGGCCTTACAAATCGCTGTGAAAAGAAGAGAAGCGAAAAGCAAAGGAGAAAAGGAAAGATATAAACATCTGAATGCAGAGTTCCAAAGAATACCAAGAAGTGATAAGAAAGCCTTCTTCAGTGAACAGTGCAAAGAAATAGAGGAAAACAACAGAATGGGAAAAACTAGAGATCTCTTCAAGAAAATCAGAGATACCAAGGGAATGCTTCATGCAAAGATGGGCTCGATAAAGGACCTAACAAAAGCAGAAGATATTAAGGAGAGGTGGCAAGAATACACAGAAGAATTGTACAAAAAAGATCTTCATGACCCAGATGGTGTGATCACTCACCTAGAGCCAGACATCCTGGAATGTGAAGTCAAGTGGGCCTTAGAAAGCATCACTACAAACAAAGCTAGTGGAGGTGATAGAATTCCCTTTGAGCTATTCCAAATCCTGAAAGATGATGCTGTGAAAGTACTGCACTCAATATGCCAGCAAATTTGGAAAAACTCAGCAGTGGCCACAGGACTGGAAAAGGTCAGTTTTCATTCCAATCCCAAAGAAAGGCAATGCCAAAGAAGGCTCAAACTACCGCACAATTGCACTCATCTCACACACTAGTAAAGTAATGCTCAAAATTCTCCAAGCCAGGCTTCAGCAATATGTGAACCATGAACTTCCACATGTTCAAGCTGGTTTTAGAAAAGGCAGAGGAACCAGAGATCAAATTGCCAACATCCACTGGATCATCAAAAAAGCAAGAGAGTTCCAGAAAAACATCTATTCCCACTTTATTGACTATGTCAAAGCCTTTGACTGTGTGGATCACAATAAACTGTGGAAAATTCTGAAAGAGATGGGAATACAAGACCACCTGACCTGCCTTTTGAGAAACCTATATGCAGGCCAGGAAGCAACAGTTAGAACTGGACATGGAACAACAGACTGGTTCCAAATAGGAAAAGGAGTACGTCAAGGCTGTATATTGTCACCCTGCTTATTTAACTTATATGCAGAGTACATCATGAGAAATGCTGGCCTGGAAGAAGCACAAGCTGGAATCAAGATTGCCGGGAGAAATACCAATAATCTCAGATATGCAGATGACACCACCCTTATGGCAGAAAGTGAAAAGGAACCAAAGAGCCTCTTGATGAAAGTGAAAGAGGAGAGTGAAAAAGTTGGTTTAAAGCTTAACATTCAGAAAATGAAGATATGGCATCTGGTCCCATCATTTCATGGAAAATAGATGGCAAAAGAGTGGAAACAGTTCAGACTTTATCTTTTTGGGATCCAAAATCACTGCAAATGGTGACTGCAGCCATGAAATTAAAAGACGCTTACTCCTTGGAAGAAAAGTTATGACCAACCTAGATAGCATATTGAAAAGCAGAGACATTACTTTGCCATCAAAGGTCCATCTAGTCAAGGCTATAGTTTTTCCTGTGGTCATGTATGGATGTGAGAGTTGGACTGTGAAGAAAGCTGAGTGCCGAATAAGTGATGCTTTTGAACTGTGGTGTTGGAGAAGACTCTTGAGAGTCCCTTGGACTGCAAGGAGATCCAGCCAGTCCATTCTAAAGGAGATCAGCCCTGGGTGTTCTTTGGAATTACTGATGCTAAAGCTGCAACTCCAGTACTTTGGCCACCTCATGCAAAGAGTTGACTCATTGGAAAAGACTCTGATTCTGGGAGGGATTGGGGTCAGGAACAGAAGGGGACGACAGAGGATGAGATGGCTGGATGGCATCACTGACTCGATGGATGTGAGTTTGGGTGAACTCCGGGGGATGGTGATGGACAGGGAGGCCTGGCGTGCTGTGGTTAATGGGGTCGCAAGGAGTCAGACACGACTGAGTGACTGAACTTAACTGAACTGATTGTAGCAGTACTACAATAAAATGGAGCACTGGAGCATTTTAATCTACTATGACTTCAGCGAGCTGCCATATCTCATTCCTATAGCTTATCAACTAGGGTATAAAACGCTTTTAAATAGAGAAAATCTGGGAAGATTACTAATTTATATCCATTAAAAATACTAAAGAATATGATTAAGAATAGGATTGTATGTGTGTTCTATTATATTCTATTTAACTTATTAATTCCATTCACTGTAAATTAATTACATTCTATTTAATCTCCTGAGAAATCTGTATTCAGGTCAAGAAGCAACAATTAGAACTGGACATGGAAAAACAGACTGGTTCCAAATTGGGATAGGAGTATATCAAGGCTGTATATTCTCACCCTGCTTATTTAACTTATATGCAGAGTACATCATGAGAAACGCTGGGCTGGAAGAAGCACAAGCTGGAATCAAGATTGCTGGGAGAAATATCAATAACCTCAGATATGCAGATGATACCACCCTTTTGGCAGAAAGTGAAGAACTAAAAAGCCTGTAGATGAAAGTCAAAGAGGAGAGTGAAAAAGTTGGCTTAAAGCTCAACATGCAGAAAACAAAGATCATGGCATCTGGTCCCATCACTTCATGGAAAATTGATGGGGAAACAGGGGAAACAGTGGCAGACTTTATTTTTTGGGCTCCAAAATCACTGCAGATGGTGACTGCAGCCATGAAATTAAAAGACGCTTGCTCCTTGGAAGGAAAGTTATGACAAACCTAGACAGCATATTAAAAAGCAGAGACGTTACTTTGCCAACAAAATCTGTCTAGTCAAGGCTATGGTTTTTCTAGTAGTCATGTATGGATGTGAGAGTTGGACTATAAAGAAAGCTGAGTGCTGAAGAATTGAAGCTTTTGAACTGTGGTGTTGGAGAAGACTCCTGAAAGTCCCTTGGACAGCAAGGAGATCCAGCCAGTCCATCCTAAGGAAAATCAGTCCTGAATATTCATTGGAAGGACTGATGCTAAAGCTGAAACTCCAATACTTTGGCCACCTGCTGTGAAGAACTGACTCACTGGAAAAGACCCTGATGCTGGGAAAGACTGAAGGTGGGAGGAGAAGGGGATGACAGAGGATGAGATGGTTGGATGGCATCATCAACTGAATGGTCATGAGTTTGAGTAACCTCCAGGAGTTGGTGATGAACAGGGAAGCCTGACATTCTGCAGTCCATGGGGCCACAAAGAGTCAGACATTACTGAGTGATTGAACTGAACTGAACCTATTAATTCAGTGTTAATATGAGAGTACTTTAACCTCCTTTAACAGCTAGCTTAAGAAATCGTGTGTGTCCTTCTAATAATATTTGTGCCTGTGTGTTTATATGTGTAGAAAAATGTAAAGTTTAAGATGAAATAAGGACACTGAAGAACAAGTTATCATTTAGTATAAAGTGGTGAAGAAGTGGGATACGAATGAATCACCAAATCTGTGTCTCTGACCCATTTCTTAGATTGGAGTCAGTTCCTAGACTCAACATCCTTAAATAAACAGTACTTTGATTAACTTGAAGAGGCACCCTGGCATACTGGCACAAAGGGATACCATACCTTGCCTTCTGTTTTCATTTTAAGTGACCTAAGGACACTCAAAATGATATTTTTGAACCGAAGAAAAAGTCCAAATTTCATAGGCTGGATTATGACTTTTTAGAGGTTTGGATACAGTTCTGCTGCTGTTAAGTTGCTTCAGTCATGTCCGACTCTGTGCAACCCCATAGATGGCAGCCCACCAGGCTCCCCTGTCTCTGAGATTCTCCAGACAAGAACACTGGAATGGGTTGCCATTTCCTTCTCCAATGTACGAAAGTGAAAAGTGAAGATACAATTCTGAGCTAACCCTAATTCCTGAAGGTGCCACATGACTTTGTGCCACCCCCAGTGAGACAGGTGATAGAGTTTGACCAGAGTACATCGTACAGGAAATGCTTGTTGCTCTAATTCCTATGTTGGCAGTCAGAACAGATAACTTCAGTACCAGAAGAATCTCCATTATAAGTATGGTCCAGAGCAAGAAGAAAGTCTTTAAATCCAGCTTACCCTTCAGAATGCCCTGCAATGCTACAATCTGACCTACCAGATCCAGTCTAGAGCACATGATTTCTATGACAGATCCTAGTCAGGAAATCACAGACATTTGTAGCAAGCAGAATCATCACTGGTCACTAACAGCAATCACCTATTCTCCTCCGAATAACAGAGAGAAGATTAGCGTTGAAAATGAATGTTTGTTTTACTTTGCTCAATACACCAGCAAGTGAATCTGACTCATCCCTCCACAAGCTGGACATGCCTAGCAGCAATCTATTATCTGGTAAAAATGGTATATTCAGAAGTAGGATCAGCATAAACTAAAAATAAAAGAAACAAAAAAAAAAAAAAAAAAGAAAGAAAGAAAGAAAAGGAAACGCATGCTGTGCTTTGTCGCTCAGTCATGTCCAATTCTTTGTGACCCCATGGACTGTAGCCCACCAGACTCTTCTTTCATGGGGATTCTCCAGGCAAGAATACTGGGGTGGGTTACCATTCCCTCCTCCAGGGTATCTTCCCAACCCAGAGATCGAACCCAGGTCTCCCACATTGCAGGTGGATTCTTTACCATCTGATACATACTTAGGTAGATATTTCTGAGTTCCAGTGCATCTCCTAACACATAGCAGTGCTGCTAAAGAGTAACTCCACGCTGGAGGATTCTGAAGAAAAGTGAAGAAGGGGCATTCTTTAAAGTGGTAAAATTTTGAAAAGAAACTCCTTATGAGGTGTTTCTCATAAGGAATGATCTGATAAACATAGAAACATTAATTTGGGCTACTAAAATGTTTTTGGAGTATGTTTGATTAACACATCCATTCAGTTATGTACTCTTTTGTTTTGAGCTAAGAGTGACCATTATATTTTGACAATGCATAGATTAAAAATATGCTAATTTATACTCTTCTGCAATCTCTTCCTCTTGATTTATTTTTCTTCTTTTAGCAGGCTATTATTTTCTCAAGAGGATTCACAAGTAGCTTTCACTGGTCATGACAAACCTTCAATTAACTGGTTTTCATGCAGCGTGTATTATTATCTCATTATCAAGTTGTCTTTTTGTTCTTTTTTTTTTTCCCTCATTCAAGTTGTTTATTTATTGCAATTGGCCTACACAGAATTTCCTTAGTTATTTTAAGTGACACTTACATTAGCATTAACACACTTTTCATGAAGTTATTCTTGAAAAAAAGAGAGAACATAATTTAAATTTGCTTTTCTATACTATGTATTCAAAGAAACAAGTTTTAATATGGGAAGTTGGCAATACAAATTCTAGTTTTGTTTGCTCAAATATACCTCTTAGAGTCTTGGTCTCCTTGTCTGTAGAGTTAAAGAGCTATTCTGGAAGGTTTTAAAACTGTATGATATTGTAGATTTCTGTTTAGCCATGGTGTTACACAAAGAAAATAATAAATGATATAGAAACTAAAATTTTAGCTTAGTAATTGACATTAGGTATTTCTGCATTCTTGTGCAAAGTTAACTGTTACAGATATCAGTTCATTCATCTCAAAAACAGAATTATTATAAATGGTGATTATTATCTCTTGTGGAGTGTACAATAATGCCTCTGCTATAATCTTAAACATTTACAACTGATTTCATGTCCAGATACCATAATTACTGTTCTACTGATTTGCATAGCTTCATTTTCACATATCAAAAATCATCAACATTTTATAAAATATGGCCACAAATTGTATTTAATTGAATTTGTGTCTGGATTAGTAAGCGATACTTATAAACTGGCTATACATGAAAGTCATGTCAAAAAACTACTCAATGAGAACACAACTGGGAAAGCTGGAACATATTTTGGAAATATATATTTTTAAGGCATGGAGGATTACCAATGTAGTAAGAAATTGAGAGGTCAATTTCTTGGAAGAAAACTCAAGTATGGGTCCAGAATATGGAGACCTTTTTTGTCAGTGAACTTCAAAAGAAGCTTTCCAGAGGAGAGCTGAGCTGCAGAAAAGCCACAGAGTGGCAGCTGAAGTGAATATAGCACAATTTAAAGTCTCATAGACCCACTATAATTAAAAAAACTATAAAACAGGAATGGACAAAATAAAATTTATTATTCTTATTTGGCATACAAAAATATTATGAGTTCTGGATTTGATGAAGAGAAATCCAAGCTCTAGATGAGCAAAGTATCATCTACTGAAATGACTGTTTGGAAAGAGAGTTTTAAAGCATGAATAGAGTTGAGTTTTCTAAAAATGAATACAGTCATTTAGAGGTTAAAGAGCCTCCTGATGAAAGTGAAAGAAGAGAGTGAAAAGCCTGGCTTAAACTCAACATTCAGAAAACTATGATCATGGCATCTGGTCCCATCACTTCATGTCAAATAGTGGAAACAGTGACAGACTTTATTTTCTTGAGCTCCAAAATCACTGCAGATGGTGAGGCAGCCATGAAACTAAAAGACGTTTGCTCCTTGGAAGAAAAGCTATGACCAATCTAGACAACATATTAAAAAGCAGAGACATTACTTTGCCAACAAAGGTCTGTCTAGTCAAGGCTATGGTTTTTCCAGTAGTCATGCATGAATGTGAGAATTGGACTATGTGAGAATTGGACTATAAAGAAAGCTGCGCATGAAAGAATTGATGCTTTTGAACTGTGGTGTTGGAGAAGACTCTTGAGAGTCCCTTGGACAGCAAGGAGATCCAACCAGTCCATCTTAATGGAAATCAGTCCTGAATATTCATTGGAAGGACTGATGATGAAGCTCCAATACCTTGGCTACCTGATGTGAAGAACTGACTCATTGGAAAAGACCCTGATGTTGGGAAAGATTGAAGATGGGAAGAGAACGGGATGACAGAGGATGAGATGGTTGGATGGCATCACCGACTCGATGGACATGAATTTGAGCAAGATCCAGGAGTTGGTGATGGACAGGGAAGCCTGGCATGCTACAGTCCATGGGGTTGCAAAGAGTCAGACAAAACTGAGTGACTGAACTGAACTGAACAGACCTGGAGATGGGGTGCAGTGACTCAGTTCAAATTCTCCCTTCCCCATTACATAGAACTTGGATTTTCAGACCAGGAAACATTTTCATTTGTGGTTAAAATATTTCTGACCTAATTTCTTTCTTCTCAACTAAAAATTACTCTTTTTTAATACTTTATTAAGACAGAGAGGCTATAAAGACAAACAACATGAGTTGTTGTTAAATATTTATCCATTGCTGTGACATGAATGAGCAATAATACAAATCTGAAAGCAAAATGCATTTCCATCTCCATTGAACGCCCAACTATACAAAGTGAGCTGCAATACCATGGAGAAGAAAAATCATGACTTTTGTCCCTAGAAATCAGATGTATCTTGTTGTTGTTGTTCAGTTACTAAGTCATGTCTGACTCTTTCTGACCCCATGGAATGCAGATCACCAGGCTCATCCATCCTCCATTATCTCCCTGAGTTTGCTCAAATCCGTGTCCATTGGCTTGGTGATGCGATCTAACCATTTCATCTTCTGCCTCACCCTTCTCCTTTTGTCTTCAATCTTTCCCAGCATCAGGGTCTTTTCCAATGACTCAGATGTACCTACCATGTTCTAAATATAATTCATTCCATAGGTCATTACTATTCATTGCTAAAAAAGAGGACCACCGGGGATATCATAAATACCATTTACCTGATAATTTGTGAAATTTTAAACCATACCTCATTAGTATCAAGACAGAATTAAGCCTTTCCCACTATCAGAATTCATCTCATTGTGCAAAGCAGAGTATTAATAATACTGGTAACTTTTGTCTTTTTAAATTTATACTTTACTGATTATTTGGCCTAATGTAGCTATATTTATTTGTTTAAAAGATCTATTTTAATAGATTCCATGTGTTTGTATATATAAATCTCATTGGCTGTATTAATATATATATATATATATATATACTATTACATATATATATATATATCTTGATAAATTCTAAACTCCTCAAAGAATGAATACTTTTTAGTTTCTATGCAATAATCTTATTTATTATCAAGGAACTGTAAAATGTATTTCTGACACATATATTAATATAGTATACAGAAATAAAGCCCTGCGTGTGACACACATAAAATGATATACAGAAAGTACTTATAGAATTACACACAGGTAGACATAAGAACGGGCTTTGTTTTTCCCTTAAAGCTAAAACTGATGAATACAATACAGATTCAAACTCAAGGTTACTTTTGAACTGGTTGATTTAATGAAAGAGGTTAGGTTAACATTTAAACTCTTTCCAAAACATATCTAGTCCCATTTTCTAGAAAGAGAATTAGAACCATTCTAGTTTTCTAGGCATGTCCTGGCATAGGTGAAGTATATAAATGAATTTACTGAGAGAATTAGGAGTCCACAGAAATCAAAGGTGATTATCAGATGTTCAAAAGGCTACTTTTCCCATTAGTGACCATTCTAACTTATTTTATACCTTCCTGAAGTCTTTTTGGATAACATGATTAATTTTTGCTTAACTAGCTAAACACATTTTATAATTTTATCTACTTAGGCTGCAATGGGAAAATGTCTCTGATGTGATGTGTCTCAATATGACAACAGTGACTTTAAGCTGACATAAATTTGAAAGTATTAATAAATATACAATGTCCAGGATAAAGTATCTCCCTTCTCTTTTTATTTTCAATAAAATATGCTAATTCAGTCAACATAATGTGATTAGACTATACTATGAAAAATTCTAGATAAACACAAAAAATATTTGCAATTATAAAATATGTAGCAAGGGAAACACTGACATTCATCAATCAACTAACTTAAATTTGAAAAATATTATTGAAAAAGTATTATTATTAATTTTGAAAAAGTATTATTGTTTTATTACAGTTAAGTTTAGACTTTTAGAATATATACAGTTTACCTTGTAATTTAGTAACACTGGATCTAAATAATAGAGTCTACAAGTGTCAGCTTCCCTGGTGACTCAGGAGTAAAGAATCCACCTGCCAATTCAGGAGACTCAGGTTCAATCCCTGGGTCAGGCAGATCCTCTGGAGAAAGAAATGGCAACCCACTTCAGTGTTCTTGCCTGGAAAATCCCATGGACAGAGGATCCGGTGGGTGGCAGTCCATGCGGTTGCAAAGAGTTGGACATGAACAAGGATTTTGAAAAAAATCCCTAAATGATTAATTCTAAATTACAGTAAAGTGATTTATATCACTGGTCCCTCTTTCTTAGGGAAAAGCTCTAAATAGAAACTAATTTCCAAAGTAAGGAATGTTCAGGGAGTTCACTGGTGGTCCAGTGGTTAAGACTCAGCACTTCCACTGATGGATGCATGGTTTCAATCACTGATCAGGGAACTAAGATCCCTGTAAACCACATGCCCAGATTTAAAAAAAAAAAAAAATCATACTTATTCTGTGTATATTTAACAATAAAATAAGCTAGTTTAAATATATTACAATATATTTACATAAGTTGAGACTGGCTGAGCTACAGTGAATTCATTGAATTCTTTTAAAACTTGTGTCCTGCTAAACTACGTCTTTTAGTGTTATAACTTTTCCCCTTTTTGGACTGTTCATGGGGTTCTCAAGGCAAGAATACTGAAGTGTTTTGTCATTCCCTTCTCCAGTGGATCATATTTTGTCAGAACTCTCCACCATGACCCATCCATCTTGGGTGGCCCTACAAGGCATGGCTCATAGTTTTCCTGATTTAGACAAGGCTGTTCAGTTCAGTTCAGTTCAGTTGCTCAGTCATGTCCAACTCTTTGCGACCCCATGAATCGCAGCACGCCAGGCCTCCCTGTCCATCACCAACTCTTAGAGTTCACTCAAACTCATATCCATTGAGTCGATGATGCCATCCAGCCATCTCATCCTCTGTCGTCTCCTTCTCCTCCTGCCCCCAATCCCTCCCAGCATAAGGGTCTTTTCCAGTGAGTCAACTCTTGGCATGAGGTGGCCAAAGTACTGGAGTTTCAGCTTTAGCATCATTCCTTCCAATGAACACCCAGGATTGATCTCCTTTAGGATGGACTGGTTGGATCTCCTTGAAGTCCAAGGGACTCTCAAGAGTCTTCTCCAACACCACAGTTCAAAAGCATCAATTCTTCAGCGCTCAGCTTTCTTCACAGTCCAATACTCACATCAATACATGACCACTGGAAAAACCATAGCCTTGACTAGAAGGACCTTTGTTGGCAAAGTAATGTCTCTGCTTTTCAATATGCTATCTAGGTTGGTCATAACTTTGCTTCCAAGGAGTAAGTGTCTTTTAATTTCATGGCTGCACTCACCATCTGTAGTGATTTTGGAGCCCCCCAAAATAAGTCTGACTGTTTCCACTGTTTCCCCATCTATTTCCCATGAAGTGATGGGACCAGATGCCATGATCTTCGTTTTCTAAATGTTAAGCTTTAAGCCAACTTTTTCATTCTCCTCTTTCACTTTCATCAAGAGTCTTTTGAGTTCCTCTTCACTTTCTGCCATAAGGGTGGTATCATCTGCATATCTGAGGTTATTGATATTTCTCCTGGCAATCTTGATTCCAGCTTGTGCTTCTTCCAGCCCAGTGTTTCTCATGATGTACTCTGCATATAAGTTAAATAAGCAGGGTGACAATATATAGCCTGATGTACTCCTTTTCCTATTTGGACTGTAGTCCATGTGATAAGTTTGATTAGTTTTCTGTGATTGTGGTTTTCATTCTGTCTGCCCTCTGACAGATAAGGATAAGAAGATAATGGAAGCTTTCTGATGGGAGAGACTGACTCTGGGTGGAACTGGGTCTTCTTCTTATGGGTGGGGCCATGCTCAGTAAATATTTAATCCAATTTTCTGTTGATGGGCAGGGCTATGTTCCCTCCCTGTTGTTTGACCTGAGACCAAACTATGGTGGAGGTAATAAAGGTAAAATGTCAAATAAATAACCTAACTCTACATCTAAAGCAACTAGAAAAGGAATAAATGAAGAACCTCAGGGTTAGTAGAAGAAGGGTTAGTAGAAGGAAAAAAAAAATCTTAAAATTAGGGCATAAATAAATGCAAAAGAAACAAAAAGACCATAGCAAAAATCAACAAAGCCAAAAGCTGGTTCTTTGAGAAGTGAAATAAAATTGACAAGCCACAAGCCAGACTCATCAAGAAACGAAGGGAGAAAAATCAAATTAACAAAATTAGAAATGAAAATGGAGAGATCACAACAGACGACACAAATAAAAAGGATCATAAGAGACTACTATCAGCAACTATATGCCAGTACAATGGACAACTTGGAAGAAATGGACAAATTCTTAGAAAAGTACAACTTTCCAAAACTGAACCAGGAAGAAATGGAAAATCTTAACAGACCCATCACAAGCATGGAAATTGAAACTATAATCAGAAATCTTCCAGCAAATAAAAGCCCAAGACCAGATGGCTTCACAGCTGAATTCTACCAAAAATTTACAAAAGAGCTAACACCTACCCTACTCAAACTCTTCCAGAAAATTGCAGAGGAAGGTAAACTTCCAAACTCATTCTATATGAGGCCACCATCACCCTAATACCAAAACCTGACAAAGATGCCACAAAAAAAGAAAACTACAAGCCAATATCATTGATGAACATAGATACAAAAATCCTTAACAACATTCTAGCAAACAGAATCCAACAACATATGAAACAGATTTTACATCATGACCAAGTGGGCTTTATCCCAGGGATGCAAGGATTCTTCAATATCCGCAAATCAATCAATGTAATACACATTAACAAATTGAAAAATAAAAACCATATGATTATCTCAATAGATGCAGAGAAAGCCTTTGACAAATTCAACATCCATTTATGATAAAAAAAAAAAAAACCCTCCATAAAGCAGGAATAGAAGGAACATACCGCAATATAATAAAAGCTATATATGTCAAACCCACAGCAAACATTATCCTCAATGGTGAAAAATTGAAAGCATTTCCCCTAAAGTCAGGAACAAGACAAGGGTGCCCACTCTCACCACTACTATTCAACATAGTTTTGGAAATTTTGGCCACAGCAATCAGAGCAGAAAAATAAATAAAAGGAATCCAGATTGGAAAAGAAGAAGTAAAACTCTCACTGTTTGCAGATGACATGATCCTCTACATAGAAAACCCTAAAGACTCCACCAGAAAATTACTAGAGCTAATTAATGAATATAGTAAAGTTGCAGGATATAAAATCAACACACAGAAATCCTTTGAATTCCTATACACTAGCAATGAGAAAACAGAAAGAGAAATTAAGGAAACAATTCCATTCACCACTGCAACGGAAAGAATAAAATACTTAGGAATATATCTACCTAAAGAAACAAAAGACCTATACATAGAACACTATAAAACACTGGTGAAAGAAATCAAAGAGGACACAAATAGATGGAGAAATATACCGCGTTTGTGGATTGGAAGAATCAATATAGTGAAAATGAGTATACTACCCAAAGTAACCTATAGATTCAATGCAATCCCTATAAAGCTACCAATGGTATTTTTCACAGAACTAGATCAATTAATTTCACAATTTGTATGGAAATACAAAAAACCTCGAATAGCCAAAGCAATCTTGAGAAAGAAGAATGGAATTGGAAGATTCAACCTGCCTGACTTCAGGCTCTACTACAAAGCCACAGTCATCAAGACAGTATGGTACTGGCACAAAGACAGAAATATAGATCAGTGGAACAAAATAGAAAGCCCAGAGATAAATCCACACACCTATGGTCACCTTATCTTCTACAAAGGAGGCAAGAATATACAATGAGGGAAACACAATCTCTTTAACAAGTGGTGCTGGGAAAACTGGTCAACGACTTGTAAAAAAAAAAAAAAACTAGAACACTTTCTGACACCATACACAAAAATAATCTCAAAATGGATTAAAGATCTAAACGTAGGGCCAGAAACTCTTAGAGGAAGACATAGGCAAAACACTCTCCAACATACATCACAGCAGGATCCTCTATGACTCACCTCCCTGAATATTGGAAATAAAAGCAAAAATAAACAAATGGGACCTAATTAAAATTAAAAGCTTTTCCACAACTAAGGAAACCATAAGCAAGGTGAAAAGACAGCCTTTAGAATGGGAGAAGATAATAGCAAATGACAAATAATTAATCTCAAAAATATACAAGCAACTCCTGCAGCTCAATTCCAGCAAAATAAATGACCCAATCAAAAAATGGGCCAAAGAAATAAACAGTCATTTCTCCAAAGAAAACATACAGGTGGCTAACAAATACATGAAAAGATGCTCAACATCACTCATTATCAGAGAAATGCAAACCAAAACCACAATGAGGTACCACTTCACGCCAGTCAGAATGGCTGCTATCCAAAAGTCTACAAACAATAAATGCTGGAAAGGGTGTGGATAAAAAGGGAACCCTCTTACACTGTTGGTGGGAATGCAAACTAGTACAGCCACTATGGAGAACAGTGTGGAGATTCCTTAAAAAACTGGAAATAGAACTGCCTTATGACCCAGAAATCCCACTGCTGGTTATACATAGCAAGGAAACCAGAATTGAAAGAGACACATGTACCCCAATGTTCATCGCAGCACTGTTTATAATAGGCAGGGCATGGAAGCAACCTAGATGTCCTTTGGTAGAGAAATGGATAAGAAAGCAGTGGTACATATACACAATGGAATATTACTCAGCCATTAAAATGAATACCTTTGAATCAGTTCTAATGAGGTGGATGAAACTGGAGCCTATTGTACAGTCAACTAAGCCAGAAAGAAAAAAAACCAATACAGTATATTAACACATATATATGGAATTTAGAAAGATGGTAATGATAACCCTGTATGCAAGACAGCAGAAGAGAAACAGATGTATAGAACAGTCTTTTGGACTCTGTGGTAGAGGGCCAGGGTGGGATGGTTTGGGAGAATGGCATTGAAACATATATATTATCATATGTGAAACAGACCGCCAGTCCAGGTTCAATGCATAACACAGGGTGCTCAGCGCTGGTGCACTGGGATTACCCAGAAGGATGGGATGGGGAGGGAGGTGTGAGGGGGTTCAGGATGGGGAATACATGTATACCGGGGAGGATTCATGTCAATTTATGGCAAAACAAATACAATATTGTAAAGTAATTAGCCTCCAATAAATAAATAAATAAAAATCGAAAAAAAAAAAAAAAAAGATAATGGCAACGCATTATCCTCCCTGATCAACGCAGAGTAAATAAGGGAAACAATACAATGGGAAAGTCTAGAGATCTTTTCAAGAAAATTAGAGATACCAAGGAAACATTTCATGCAAAGATGGGCACAATAAAGGACAGAAACAGTAGGGACCTAACAGAAGCAGAAGTTATTAAGAAGAGGCAGCAAAAATACACATGTCAGCTAAAAAAGATGTACAACTTGATAGTTGTGAGTTAAGTTTTATTTGGGGCAAAATGAGGACTGTAGCCCAGGAGGCAGCATCTCAGATAGCTCTGAGAGACTGCTCCAAAGTGGCAGTGGGGGAAAATCAATATATAAGGTTTTGGTGAAGGGGGAATTCAATACCATGAAGCACTCAGTTTACAAAAAGTTTTTTGTTAGTCATGAGGGTCTGATGTCACCATGAAGGGATTTAGTGCTTCTCTAGATATGAGGAGATACAAGGATTGAGATAATAAAATCTGTTCCTAAAAACACCCAACTATCTAAAGACCTGTCCCATCAGATTCCATGGGACACAGAGTGCCTCACTCCACCCTGAACTCCCTCAGGGGGTGTTGAAGGTCACCAGCTACAGCAGCAAGGGCTTCAGTCTCAGTAGAGGCAGATGGCAAACGCCTTGTCATTGGCAATGCTCTTGGTAAATGCCAATTTGTAATTGACACACAGAAGAACTATACAAAAAAGATCTTCATGACCCAGATAACCACAATGGTGTGATCACCCAACTAGGGCCAGACATCCTGGAATGTGAAGTCAAGTGGGCCTTAGGAAGAATCACTATGAATAAAAGCTACTGGAGGTGATGGAATTCCAGTTGAGCTGTTTCAAATC
Organism: Bubalus bubalis; assembly: GCF_019923935.1. Lineage (NCBI taxonomy): Eukaryota > Metazoa > Chordata > Mammalia > Artiodactyla > Bovidae > Bubalus > Bubalus bubalis. The sequence goes on from NC_059173.1 coordinate 45,840,298, forward strand.
CTAAAAGATAATGCTGTTAAGGTACTGCACTCAATATGCCAGCAAATTTGGAAAACTCAGCAGTGGTCACAGGACTGGAAAAGGTCAGTTTTCATTCAAATCCCAAAGAAAGGCAATGCCAAAGAGTGCTCAAACTACCACACAATGGCACTCATCTCAGCCACTAGCAAAGTAATGATCAAAATTCTATAAGCCAGGCTTCAACAGTATATGAACTGAGAACTTCCAGATGTTCAAGCTAGATTTGTAAAAGGCAGAGGAACCAGAGATCAAATTGCCAACATCTGTTGGATCATCAAAAAAGCAAGAGAGTTCCAGAAAAACATCTACTTCTGCTTTATTGACTATGCCAAAGTCTTTGACTGTGTGGATCACAACAAAATGTGGAAAATTCTTAAAGAAATGGGAATACCAGACCACCTTACCTGTCTCCTGAGAAATCTGTATGTAGGTCAAGAAGCAACAGTTAGAACTGGACATGAGACAAGAGACTGGTTCCAAATTGGGAAAGGAGTACATCAAGACTGTATGTTGTCACGCTGCTTATTTAATGTGTATGCAGAGTACATCATGCTAAATGCCGGACTGGATGAAGCCCAATTTAATCAAGATTGCCGGGAGAATTATCAATAACCTTAGATATGCTGATGACACCACCCTTATGGCAGAAAGTGAAGAAAACTAAAGAGCCTCTTGATGAAAGTGAAAGAGGAGAGTGAAAAAGCTGGCTTAAAACTCAACATTCAAAATACTAAGATCATGGCATCCTGTCCTATCATTCTATGGCAAATAGGTGGAGAAACAATGGAAACAGTGTCAGACTTTATTGTTTGGGCTCCCAACTCACTGCCAATGGTGACTGCAGCCATGAAGATAAAAGACCCTTGCTCCTTGGAAGAAAGGCTATGACCAACCTAGACAACATATTAAAAAGCAGAGACATTACTTGGTCAACAAAGATCCATCTAGTCAAAGCTATGGGTTTTCCAGTAGTCATGTATGAATTTGAGAATTGGACTATAAAGAAAACTGAGCATGGAAGAATTGATGCTTTTGAACTGTGGTGTTGGAGAAGACTCTTGAGAGTCCCTTGTACTGCAAGGAGATCCAACCAGTCCATCCTAAAGCAAATCAGTGCTGAATATTCATTGGAAGGACTGATGCTGAAGCTCCAATACTTTGGCCACCTGATGCGAAGAACTGACTTGTTGGGAAAGACCCTGATGCTGGGTAAGATTGAAGGCCAGGGGAGAAGAGGATGACAGAAGATGAGATGGTTGGATGGCATCACTGACTCGATGCACATGAGTTTGGGTAAATTCCAGGTGTTGGTGATGGACGGGGAAGCCTGGCGTGCCTCAGTCCATGGGGTCTCAAAGAGTTGGACATGACTTAGAAGTTGAACTTAGATGAACCTACATTTAGCAGATGATTTACCTCAAACACAGGGGAATGATGAGATGAATACCACTGAATTTCTCATAATTATAAATATATTATAGTGAATATAGCTATCCTTTCTGTTAGTCTCTTGCTTACCATCTCCACCTGTAACCTTTATCTAATTTATTCTTTTTTTCCTTACTACCATCAAACCACATTCTTTTATTTCCAACCTTTTTTTCATGCCATCCTTGTGAATATACACAAAGAATATGTCTCAGCTCTATGCTCTCTCTAGTCATCCTTATTTCTTTTATCCCTTTTATATTCAAGATTTTTTTTTCCACAAAAGAGATTCCAGTTATTACCCATTATTTTTTTTACCCATTCTCTCCTTAACACATAGCAAGCTGCTTTCCATTCAGAGCTCTCCATTGGCAAATGACACCAGTGTTCCCCTAATTATGTTCACTGAATTCCTTATTTTCAGACTGGAAAAAGAGGCACTCTGCTTCTCTGTAGAATCTGGCAGCTTTAACAAAATTGGCTCAGTGGTAAAGAATCTGCCTGCAGTGCAGGAGATGCAGGTTTGTTCCCTGGTTCGAAACAATCTGGAGAAAGGAATGGCTGCCCACTCCAGTATTCTTTCCTGGAGAATCCCATGGACAGAGGATCCTGGCTGGCTATATAGTCCAAGGGGTCACAAAGAATCGGACATGACTGAATGACTAAAGAACAACAAACAACAATTATATAAATATATATATATATATACAATTTTTGCATGAAATAGTGCCCTTCCTTGTTAGCTCTTTCTTCCTTTGAATACATTTTCTTATTTTCTTTTTAAAATTTTTAACAATTGTTAATTGAATTATAGTTGATTTACAATGTTGTGTTAGTTTTGCTGTATAGCAATTGGTTACTTATTTTCTTCTAACTCTTTTTATTTTGTGAGGCTCAAAACTTGTGTTGTTTCTGAATCACTTCATGTACTATTCTGACTTCAAACAACACTTATGATGATGACTCAAAAATCAATAAACCACCTGTGAAGTAAATCCCTGATGTAGAGGTTTACACATGACCTAAGCACTTTAAATTCATTTTCTTATTTGACCCTCACAATACCTTTTCAGCCAGGCACTACCATTTTCTCATCAGAGATGAGAAAATTGAAGCTCAAAGAGCTTATGTACTAATCATTAGGTCATATCAATAGCAATTTACATTCAGGGGTAGGTTTGGTTGATGACAAAGCCTATTCTCTAGACATAGCTCAGTACTACACTATTTCCCTTCAGCAACTGATGAATGGTGATCCTTAACTAGAAATCCTACCAGTATATCAAAGTCAACATTTTCATAATTTACCCTAAGACTCCCAAATCCTTTAACTACCAGCCCCCATGGATGCTGGAGAAGGAAATGGCAACCCACTCCAGTGTTCTTGCCTGGAGAATCCCAGGGATGGGGGAGCCTGGTGGGCTGCCATCTATGGGGTCGCACAGAGTTGGACACGACTGAAGCAACGTAGCAGCAGCATGGATGCTAACTGGTGCCAAAGGTGACTTCACATTTGAGCATAGGCTTGTTATGTGATGCTCCCACAGCACTAAAATCCACTGAGGCATCTATCTAGACACAGAACTCTGGCTTTAATCATTTAGCCTTTGAATTAATCATAAACCATCTTTTCCACCTTTTATTTATTTTTTACCTTGGTTATGACACCATGGCAAACCCTACTGTCCAAGTCCCAATGCTAAATGCCATAAATTGTCATATGCCCTTATTATTTATATCTCATAATTTAATATATCTTCTCAAATTTAGCTTCTAAATATGAATTGATTTTGTCCTTTCCTCTATGTTTCCACCATGACTGCCTTAAGTCTGCTATAATTTCTCATATAGATAGTTGCATTGTTCTCCAAAGAGATCTCCCTATATTTTCCACTCTTCTGTACAACTGCTAGAATGTATCTGTGATTTTAGTAAAACCATATACCTTTTCTTCCTAAAATTTAATGATCAGTTGTTGCCCTACACTCCTGAGGAAACTAATTTGTTTTTGTTTGAGTTTGCCTATTAAATACTCACTCCCCAGAGGTGCATGCAAGGCTCTATATCTATCTGATCCCTGCCTATTACTTCAATCTTATTTCTTCCCACGATGTTAACTGAGATGCCAGCTTAAATGACTCTTGTTATCTTGAACTTTGCTGACTGCTTCACATCACAACCTTTTCCAAAGCTGACCGCTCTGGCTGAAACACTGTCCTGGCTCTCATAATAGTTTTCTTAGTCCAGGATGTGATTCCTTATCTACCACCTCTCTGATTATCTGCTACAGTCATCCTTAAAATAGAGCACTAGGCTACCCAGGGGGAAAACTTTTATGATTCATTAAAGAGAAATATACCAATCCCATTAAAGGTTCTTTTCTGTGTTTTTCTGCTATTTGTCAATGCACAATTTTATTACATGTACCTGCTTATATGTCTGTCTTTATCCAGAAGAGTAAGTCCCTTGTGGAAAACTTCAGGTGTATTAAACAGTTTTTGCCTTGTGTCCAGCACTGTCTGTGATATATATTGTATAGAATGTATATACATATTTGTTAAATAAATACTAAGCAGGCTTAAGGTATTTATTTATTTATTTATTTATTTTTTTAATATATATATATATATATTTTTTTTTGGGAGAAGACTCTTTTTTTTTTTAACATTTTTTTAAATTTTATTTTATTTTTAGACTTTACATAACTGTATTAGTTTTGCCAAATATCAAAATGAATCTGCCACAGGTATACATGTGTTAATATATCTTAAGGTATTTAAATATATTTTCATGTATTCTATAGCACTTACAGCTTTACTCAGGATATTGATGATTATTTACACAATGGGTTTCTTGGTCTCAAAAAACATAATCAAATTTTATACATAATATAAATGAGAAGGATCCTCAGTAATAAATTATATATGTGTTCTTAATGCTATGTGGAATAAACAGCTATATATCTGGGAACAAAAAAGGGAAAGTGGACATTTTAGAAGAGCAGCATTCAGGAGACAGTAAAGAAAGCACTTGATGTCCTTTTTATGAAAATGCTCTTAAAGTTTGTGCTAATAACTCAAGTAAACACTGTGAGAAAAATCAACATAAGTCATAATCAGGATGAATGAACAAAGTTGTAGAGCCTTCTGGATGTTCACCTTCTCCCTCCATCCTAGAAAGACTGGGAGAAGATGAAGAGTTAAATCTTCTCAAAAGTACATGAGAAAGCTAGTAGAAATTTAGCATGAGGAAGAAACTGTCCTTCTAACAACACTAAGTGAAGTTAAGTCAGACAAAGACAAATATCATATGATATTGCTTAAATGTGGAATCTAAAAGAAAATGATACAAATGAACTTATTTACAAAACAGAAACACTTACAGAGAACAAACTTATGGTTACCAGAGGAGATTGGGTGGGGAAGGGATAGGTAGGGAGTTTGGGACTGATATGTACTTTCTGCTATATTTTAAATAAATGACTAACAAGGACCTACTGCATAGCACAGGGAACTCTGCTCAATACTCTGTAATAACCTAAGTGGGAAAAGAATTTGAAAAAGAATAGAGTATGTATAACTGAATCACTCTGTTGTATACTTAAAACTAACAAAACACTCCCCCAAAACTAACTATATTCCAATATAAAATAAAACTTTAAAAAATCAACACATATTCCTTTAAGCTTTATTCTAGAATATGTATTTTTGTATATAAATGAAATGTATAGATCTGTAATTGATTATAATAATCTTTTACTTCAGGGTTTGGTTTTATAGAAAATGAAAAAAAAATTGACTTTTTCAGCTATTTATATTCAGAGATAAAAACAAGATATTTGTCAACTTTAATATTACTCCATGAATAATTTCATGTGTCACACAGCTTTATCTAGCTCACTATAATATTTAGGAACAAATAGCTGCTTGTGGTTGATTTTACAATGTAGTCTTACAAAGTGATAGCAAATCTCACCTCCAATTTAAATATTTCCTGCAAATAATTTTAAGAAACATGATATTATTAGCTTAATTATAAGAATATATTATAAAGACAATGAAATCTTAAATAAGGTACAACTTTCAAAACTTAGTTGTTTTTTTTCCTTTTCCTTTTAGAGTCATTTTACTATAAGAAGTTACATTATGGCATATTTTAATAATCCTTACCAATGTCTCCTCTAAAGAAAACATCTGATTTGACTGTTGTCTCTTAAATTTTGTTCTTATTTACATTATTGAATATAGGTGGGTACCTAAACTCAAATATTCTGAATTATTAAATATGTATGACAAAATAAAATATCCATGTGTCTCATTTAACTTATCAACTAAACAGGATAAATGTTAGTGATACTGTTTCTTTGAAACGTACTTGACAAGAAGAATAGGGATGTAATCCTTGGTAGCTCAGCTGGTAAAGAATCCACCTGCAATGCAGGAGATCCAGGTTTGCTTCTTGGGTCAGGAAGATCCACTGGAGAAGGGATAGGCTACCCACTCCAGTATTCTTGGGCTTGCCTGGTGGCTCAGTTGGTAAAGAATTTTCCGACAATGCAGGAAACCTGGATTCAATCCCTGGATTGGAAAGATCCTTTGGAGAAGGTAACAGCTACCCACTCTAGTATACTGGCTGGAGAATCCCAATGATTGTATAGTCCATGGAGTCACAAAGAGTCAGACATTATTGAGTGGCTTTCACTTTCATTTTTTAAGGTACAAAACCTAAAGCTTTCTGTTTATTCCCTTATTTAAAAAAGCCTCAATCTTATCTAAATATTATAGAATTCAAATTTTGATTTATATAAAAGAAAATAAGTCCAAAGAGGATTTTACTATGGGAAGGATATTTTTACAATATCTAAATGGCCAGGTTTACAAATAAAATTCTATAAAATGTATCTAGGAACCTGATAGCATCTTTTCTCATTTTCAAGTGCTATTCAGATTGTTTCTGGTGTTCCTGAAAACATATGCAACTAGATATTTTAAAATAGGAAATATGATCACAATGCTTTTTTATTTTAGGAAAAAAGCCTACTTCAGATTAAATATGCTTAATTTTATACTAATCATAAATTAATATTAAAAATTCTAAATTTTAAAAATACCCACTAATTAATACTTTTGGAAGTTCAGATTTATAAATACATTCTAAGACAAACAAAAATCCTATAAAACATTGAAGATACATTTCTAGTTATTTTAAAATTTATTTCAGAATTTTATTAGTAAGAATACAGACTCTGTCCTCATTATAAATTATATCATAATTACTTTTAGCTGAATAACAAGGGATTAAAATATTTTTTGAAAAACATTTCAAAGTAATTTCTCTCTGGTTTTCTTTCAACAACATTTTTCTATACTCAGCTGCTTAGCATTCTTCATGCAACAATACCGACTTGATTAGAGTGAGCTAGATTATGATTTTTTTTTTCTTGAAAGGATATTTATGCTCATTATGTGAAAATTTTGCTGTCTTGCGTATTTATGATGGTCTCCAGTGGTTAGGCATTTGAACCTCCTGGATAGCTATCAGAATACAATGACTAATAAAAACTTAGTGCATGTACATTTGAAAGCAGTTTTGAGGTCTTCACTACCGTTTCTCTGCCAACCTCTACCCCTAAGGAGTTTGACAATTTCTTATTGTTATAAATTTCCTTCTAATTAATTGTGCATGAAGAATTTTTTTTTTAAATGTTTAACTAAACATGGTCTCCCTAGCTGAGACAGCTCTTCCTTAGAAAAATCATGTATCTGTGGCTCAGACAGAAAACCTTGTAAAATATTGAACAATAGTATGACTCCCTAGAGATTCTGTGATGAAAAGTACAGCATCTGACAATCCATCGAGGCCCCAGACCTGCAGAGCTGTTAGCTCATTTTCACCTGAGCTGTGGCCAGGTAAGTGCTTCCCTTTCAGCTCCAGCATGACCTGTCAGATTTAGTCCCAACTCTTATAAATGGTTTTGAAGATGACAGTGGGGGAGAATTAGTGATTTAAAAAGACAATATTCTCTTCCTTCATAATCTGGATTACTATAATTCAGTAACTTTAATATACTACTATTATTTGATAAGTAGCTATGTTCAATATCACAATTATGATCTGCAAATTGCTTTCATGTGCACTAAATCATATGAATATCAATCAATCTTAGTCATATGGTACAGCCAGAACTGATAGTAACAAAAATACAGAAAGATCTAAGATGTCTAGTAAATTTAGTTGTAATATTTTATAGCATAATAATATATAATAGAAGGGCAATATCAGTTTTTGATCACAACAAACTATAGAAAGCTCTTAAAGCAATGGGAGTACCAAACCACTTTACCTGTCTCTTGAGAAACTTTTATGTGGGTCAAGAAGCAACAGTTAGAACTGGACATGGAACAATGGACTGGTTCAAAATTGGGAAAGGCGTATGACAAGACTGTATATTGACACTCTGCTTATTTAACTTATGTGCAGAATACATCATGTGAAATGCCAGGCTAGATGAATCCCAAGCTGGAGTCAAGACTGCTGGGAGAAATATCAATAACTTCAGATATGCAGATGATACCACTCTAATGGCAGAAAATAAAGACACTAAAGAGCCTCTTGATGAAGGTTAAAGAGGAGAGTTAAAAAGCTGGCATAAAATGCAACATTCAAAAAACAAAGATCATGGCATCCAGTCCCATCACTTCATGGCAAACAGAAAGGGAAAAAGTGGAAGCAATGACAGATTTTCTTTACTTGGGCTCCAAAATCACTGTGGACATTGACTGCAACCATGAAATGAAAAGATCCTTGGCTCGTTGTAAGGAAATCTATGAGAAACCTAGACAGGATATTCAAAAGCAGAGAAGTCACTTTGTCAACAAAGGTCCATATAGTCAAAGCTATGTATTTTTCAGTAATCATGTACCAACGTGAATGTTGGATCCTAAAGAAAGCTAAGCACTGCAGAATTGATGCTTTTGAATTGTAGTGCTGGAGGAGACTCTTGAGAGTCCCTTGGACTGCAAGGACATCCAACCAGTCAACTTAAAGGAAATCAACCCTGAATATTCACTGGAAGGACTGCTGCTGAAGCTCCAATCCTTTGGCCACCTGATGAGAAGAGCCAGCTCTCTGAAAAGACCCTGATGTTGGGAAAGACTGAAGGCAAAAGGAGAAGGATATGGCAGAGGATGAGATGGTTAGATAGCATCACCAACTCAATGGACAGGAATTTGAGAAAACTCCAGGAGACAGTGGAGGACAGAGGAGTCTGGTGTGCTGCAGTTCATGGGGTTGCAAAGAGTTGAACATGACTTAGCAACTGGATGACAACAATCAGTCTTTTTTTTTTTTTTTTTAACTGATGTTTTTGCTGTACTATGCAGTATCTCAGCTAACACTGCTATGTGGGATCTAAAAAAAAAAAATGGTACAAATGAACTTATTTACAAAACAGAAATAGAGTCACAGATGTAGAAAATCTTACAGTTACCAAGAGGGAAGGTGGGGTGAGGGATAAATTGGAGATTAAGATGGACATATGCACAGTACTATATATAAAACAGATAACTAATAAGGACCTAATACATAACACAGGGAACTCTACTCAGTACTCAGTAATGACCTATATGGGAAAAGTATCTTAAAAATAATGGATATATTTAAATGTATAACTGATTCACTTTGTTGTACAGCAGAAACTCACACAATATTGTAAATCATCAACATACTCCAATAAAAATTAATTAAAATAGGAATTTTACAATAATTTTTGTAAACTGGTCATTTTTTTCGCAGTGTATCAGTTGAAAGAATGAGGGCAGGTATGGGGATCTTTTTTTTACAAATTCTATTTATTCACTGATTTATTTTTGCCTGCACTAGGGTACTGCAGGCATCTTTTTTCTAGTTTCGGTGAGTGGTGGCCACTCTTTGTTAACCCGCACAGGCTTGCCATTGTAGTGGCTTCTCTTGTGGCATGTGGGATCTAGGCAACCAAGCTTCAGTAGTTGTGGGACCCGGGCTTAGTTGCTCCAAGGCATGTGAGATCTCCAGGATAAGGGATTGAACCCATTTCCCCTTAATTTGCAGGCTTAACCTCAGACACAGGACCACTGGAGAAATACTGGGGATCTTCCCTTTAAATTTTACTTAGTTCAGTTTGCTCAGTCGTGTCCGACTCTTTGTGACCCCATGAACCACAGCACACCAGGCCTCCATCAACTCCTGCAGTTTACTCAAACTCATGTGCATTGAGATGGTAATGCCATCTCATTCTCTGTCATCCCCTGCTCCTCCTGCCTTCAATCTTTCCCAGGACCAGGGTCTTTTCAAATAAATCAGCTTTTGCATCAGATGGCCAAAGTATTGGAGTTTCAGGTTCAACATCAGTCCTTTCAGTGAACACTCAGGACTGATCTCCTTTCAGTTCAGCAGTTCAGTCGCTCAGTCGTGTCTGACTCTTTGTGACCCCATGAACCACAGCATGCCAGGCCTCCCTGTCCATCACCAACTCCCGGAGTTGACCCAAACTCATGCCCATCAAGTCGGTGATGCCATCCAGCCATCTCATCCTCCGTAGTCCCCTTCTCCTGCTGCCTCCAACCCTCCCAGCATCAGGGTCTTTTCCAATGAGTCAACTCTTCGCATGAGGTGGCCAAAGTACTGGAGTTTCAGCTTCAGCATCAGTCCTTCCAAAGAACACCCAGGACTGATCTCCTTTAGAATGGATTGATTGTATCTCCTTGCAGTCCAAGGGACTCTCAAGAGTCTTCTCCAACACCACAGTTCAAAAGCATCAATTCTTCAGCACTCAGCTTTCTTCACAGTCCAATTCTCACATCCATACATGACCACTGGAAAAATCATAGCCTTGACTATCTGATGGACTTTTGTTGGCAAAGTAATGTCTCTGCTTTTGAATATGCTATCTAGGTTGGTCATACCTTTGCTTCCAAGGAGCAAGCATCTTTTAATTTCATGGCTGCAATAACCATCTCAGTGATTTTGGAGCCCCCAAAAATAAAGTCTGACACCGTTTTCACTGTTTCCCCATCTATTTGCCATGAAGTGATGGGACTGACTGATGGGACTGGATACCATGATCTTAGCTTTCTGAATGTTGAGCTTTAAGCCAACTTTTCCACTGTCCTCTTTCACTTTCATCAAGAGGCTCTTTAGTTCTTCTTCACTTTCTGCCATAAAGTGAAAGTGAAGTTGATCAGTTGTGTCCGACTCTTGGCAACCCCATGGACTGTAACTGCTAGAATCCTCCATCCATGGGATTTCCCAGGCAAGAGTACTGGAGTGGGTTGCCATTTCCTTTTCCAGGGGATCTTCCCAACCATGGGATTGAACCTGGGTCTCCTGCATTGCCGGCAGCCTCTTTACTGTCTAAGCCACAAGGGGGCTTAAGGTGGAGTATCTTTCTGCCATAAGGGTGGTGTCTATTCTTTGGAACTCTGCATTCAAATGGGTGCATCTTTTCTTTTCTCCTTTGCCTGTAGCTTCTCTTCTTTTCTCAGCTGTTTGTAAGGCCTCCTATGATAACCATTTGCCTTTTTGCATTTCTTTTTCTTGGAGATGTTCTTGAACATTGCCTCCTGTACAATGTTACAAACCTCCATCCGTAGTTCTTCAGGCAATCTCTATCAGATCTAATCCCTTCAATCTATTTGTCACTCCCACTGTATAATGATAAGGGATTTAGGTCATACCTGAATGGTCTAGTGGGTTTCCCCACTTTCTTCAATTTAAATCTGAATTTCATAGTAAGGAGTTCATGATCTGAGCCACAGTCAGCTCAGTATATATACTCAGTATATATACTCAGCCACAGCAGAGTATATAGCACTTCTCCATCTTTGACTGCAAAAAATATAATCAAGCTTATTTCAGTATTGACCATCTGGTGATGTCCATGTGTAGAGTCTTCTCTTGTGTGGTTGGAAGAGTGTGTTTGCTATGACAGTGCTTCTCTTGGCAAAACTCTGTTAGCCTTTGCCCTGCTTCATTTTATATTCCAAGGACAAATTTGCCTGTTACTCCAGGTATCTCTTGTCTTCCTATTTTTGTATTCCAGTCCCCTATAATGTAGAGGACATCTTTTTTGGGTGTTAGTTCTAGAAGTTCTTATAGGTCTTCATAGAACCATTCAACTGTTCTGTGCCTTATTTTTTTCTATATGAAAAATGGAATAATGGCATCACTCACCTTGTAAGATTGTTAGGTGGGTTACATGAGTTACTATTTGAAAATACATAATAATTGCTAATATCCTACTAATTTTAATGTTTGTGAAATAAAAAGAAAGAGAATGTGGTAGAGTTGTAATATTTTGATTTTAGGAGGCACTGCCCATATTGTATCGAGTACCCTGTTTCAGAAGATTCATCAAAGCTGATTTATTATAAAATTAGTGTGTATAAAATGAACATGCAGTAAATTTGAAAAATATTAAATGTACAACTTTAGTGAATTTTTTCTAAACTTATAACTACTATCAAGGTCAAGATATAGCATATTTTCAGCACAAGAAAATTACTGTGTGCACCTGTTGATAACTTTATAACCACACCATTGTTTTGACATCTAATACCACAACTTCAGGTTTGCCTGTTCTTGAACTTTATATTAGGAGTGCTGGGCTTTTTTTCATCTCAGTATTAAACATATGAAATGCATCCATGTTGTGCAATTTACAGGTGTTTAACTTTCTTTTTTGTGTATTAGCCTAATGTAGTGTTAGCCTGAAATAGATTGCCAGATATTTCTTGGGTTTATTCTGGACTACCAGAAAACTGAATTTGGTGTCTGCAACCATAGTGAGCCACATATAAGTTCCCACATGACAAGAACACTTTTAAAGAGGAGAAAAGGAAGTTGGGTGTCACAAAGGCGACAGTAAACAAATAGATCATGGCTTTTCACTGGCTGAGAACTTGCCAGGAAATAAGGGGACTCTTATCTGGCTCTGTTATCATTAGAGGGCATGTGAACTCCCCCTTTCTCAAATGAGTTTATTTAATCCAAGTTTGTATTTATTACTTTTTTACAGTAGAAATATACAACTTTGTTTTTAATCCATTCCCAGGTTGATATGCTATTGGTTATTTCCATGTTGGGACTAGGATAAGTGGTGCTGTGGAATGTTTTTGTATATCTTTTGGTGTGTATGCACATTCATTCTGGGGGGCGGGTACATATTGAGAAGAAGAGGTGCTGGTTTAGAGTGTAGTCCTATGTTCAGCTTAATCAACATAATACAACAGACTTGGAGAAGGGCTGGGTCATTTAAGTCCCCACAGCAATGTATGAGAACTCTATTCGGTCCACATTCTTACCACAAGCACTTAGTGTACTAGCTTTTTCAATTTTATGTCTGTACATTGTGGTACTTCACTGTGGTTTTTCATTTGCATTCTCTTGAAGAATAATGTTGTTTGACCACCTTTACCTGTATTATGTGCCCATCTGGATTCATATTTGCCATGCTTTTGTTCATCTGCAGTGCACAGGTTGATGCTTTCTTATTGTTAATTTGTATAAATATATTTTTTTTGAGTAATAATACTCAAAATCCTGCAGGCCAGTACTTTTTTCAATTTTGTAGATTATATTTCTCACTCTCTTAATGTCTTTGGATGAACATAAGTTCTTAATTTTAATGAACTTCATGATATCAATCTTTCATTTTGTAGAGTCCTTTTCTTCATGTTAAACCTTTGCTTAACACACATTTTTCAAGATATGCTTCTAAGTTTTGTTCCATCAGAAAATCTTTATTGGACTTTCCTGGTGGTCCAGTAGCTAAGACCTCATGCTCCCAGTGCAGGGGGCCTAGGTTCGACTCCTGGTTAGGGAACAAGATCCATGCACCACAACAAAGATAAAGATCTTGCATGTTGCAACTAAGACACAGCACAGCCAAATGAATAAATATTTTAAAAATCTTTATTTTCTTACTAATTTTGTATCTAAAACCTATCTGGACTTAATTTTTGTGTATGATATAAGATGAAGTGTATGGGTGTTAGTCACTCAGTCATGTCTCTTTGCAACCCCATGGACTATATAGCCCACCAGGCTCCTCTGTTTATGGGATTCTCCAGGCAAGAAAACTGGAGCGGGTTGCAATGCACTTCTCCAGGGGATCTTCCCAACTCAGGGATGGAACCCGGGTCTCCCACATTGAAGACAGATTATTTACTGTCTGAGCCACTGGGGAAGACCTACCGACTCATTTATTAAAAAGACTTATCCTTGTACCAACTGCATTTCAGTGGTAACTTTATCATGAATTAGGAAGGCCATATAAAGGTTAGTCCTTTTACAACCTTTTTGAAGGAGAGATGTGGTTTATTAATTTTCAACCTTTTTTCCTTCAAAATACATTCATTTTACAGCTGTAAAATTCCCTGATAACATTGTTTAAACTGCATCTTACAAGTCTCAATATGTTTCATTTTTTAGTTTAAAATATCCACTAATCTCCATTGTGATTTCTTCTTTGATCCATGGTTTATGAATACCAATAAGATAAAATTAATTAATAGTTTTATTTCACTCTTTTGTATTCTTATTGATTTTTACTACTTTCCTATTAAATTCAGAAAAATATATTAAAATTATCAATTGTGTTTGTGAATTAGTCTTGTGTAAATTTTAGCTTTATGTTTTTCAAGTCTGTTATTAAATGCATTTAGGCTTCTTTTTCTTCTCAATAAATTTACCTTGTTTTCATTAGGATGGTTCTCTAATTCAGCATGTTAAATGCTTTCTAACAAAGTATAATGGGTTTTTATTTTTTTATACACAATTGTTTTAGTTTTCTATGGCTTAAAACAACAGATTTATTTTACTATAGTTATATAGGGCAGAGGTCCAAAATCAGTTTATAGAGCTAAAACAAAGGTGCTGGAAGGGCTGGTTTCTTTTGGAGGCTTCAAAAGAGATTCTGTTTCTTGCTTTTTTCTGGGAACTAGAGGCTATCCTCATTCTATGACTCCATGGCCTCATCCAACATCACTTTTTCTACCTTGTATCACTTTTTCAACCTTGTATCACTGCATGGCTCTTTTCACTTCTGTCATCAAATCTCCCTCTGCCTCTCGCTGAGAAGGACAATGATGATTATATTAAGAGACCACCAGGATAATCTAGGGTAATCACCCCATCTAAAGATCCTTAACATCTACAAAGCCTCTGCCATATAAACTAACACTTAAAGATTCCAAAAATTAAAATCCACTTGTTGTGGGGTCATTACTTAAGCTACTGCGGTAATCGTTTATTTTTTTAAATCAGAAAGTAAAATTTCTATTTAATATTATCATTTACATATCTGGGCTAAGTCTATCACCTTACTCTTTTGTCTCATCATTTTGGTTCCTTTATTTCCCCTTTCTTTTTATCCCTTAGACTAGACAAATATTATTTTTCTGCTATATTGGCATAATATTTATGCACTCCAATATTACACTTTCAGTGGTTGCCCTAGAGATTATCATAAACCATCTGTAAAATCTATACTACAGGTTTTTGAAAATTACAGTCTATTAGTACTTACTTGCTTTATACACCTTACTTCTGATAGAATGGAGTGTATGCTGTGACTACAACTTTTATACCCATTTTGGTAACTTAAACTAATTTGTTCACATTATATTGTTGCATCCCTACTTCTTCAGTCAGTTTTTTTGTGTTTTTGCAATTTGTGATAATTTTGAATAACTGCTTAAAAACACCCCCAAATGGAAGCTGAAATTTCCCTCAGCAAAAGTAGTTTTGATTAGAACTTTGTTACGAGCCACAAAAAAAAAAAAAAAAAAAATCATGTAAACATACTAGGATCATGTAGCAGGAACTCAAATTTAACTCTCTAACTTCTTTAACACAAAAATTTAAAAAAAAAAAAAAAAAAAAGGAGAGATGTGACTGCTTGCAACTGCAGACCCTGGCAACAAGGTTTAAGAAGATGTAATTTCAAAATGTGTTTCTATGAACTGTTTGTTTAAATTTAATTAAAAAAAAAAAAAAAAAAAACACTGTAGAAACTTAATCAGCATTTTGAACCAGGTTAGCTTTAGATTTTGTAGTTAAAATTCTGGCACTGACACTTTTCAGGCTGAGTATAAAATGAACTTTTTTGTGTGCACAATTCAAGTGGACTATAAGTTGTTGGTATATTCAGTGATGCAGTTCTGAATTTGTATATGGCATGATGTATTTTTATCTTATAGAATAAACTGGTTGTATATGTTTTTCTCTGGATAAATAGCTCTATGAAATTTGTTTCTTGAATATTTCTCTTGTACAATATTCTGACATCCTACCAGTATTTGTCCTACTGGGTTTTGTTTTGCTTTCTGTTCTGCATAAAAGTATATAATGCTGGCAATAATTGAATTTTTTGAAGTATACAGAGTGTTATGGATTTTAAAATTTGTGGACACAGATTTAGAATATCACCATTTACAAATGAAATATTTTATATCTATTAAAAAAAAAAAACCCACCGGTACTACTAACTTGACTAATTTCAAAATGATATGACATAATATTACAGTTTAACTCTACTTAACTGTCTTCCATTCTGACTTCTTTAAGTTATATATATTTTAATCCTACTTATATTTTATATTTGAGGTATTTTTATTTTTATTCTATAAAAAAATCCCTTTATTTATCACATATTTACTCTTTCTGCTGCTGCTGCTACTAAGTCACTTCAGTTGTGTCTGATTCTGTGCAACCCCATAGATGGAAGCCCACCAGGCTCCCCCATCCCTGGGATTCTCCAGGCAAGAACACTGGAGTGGGTTTATTCTTTCTAGTGCTCTTCATTTGTACCTGAAATTTTATTTTTCCATCTTGGAACATTTTCTTTCTGCATGACCTATTTGTTTCTTTTAGCATAGGTATAACTGGCAATTAATTCATTTGGCCTTCCCTTCTTTACTTCAGTAAGGTAGCTTTATTTTACTGTCTATTGATATAGAATTCTACACTGAATTCTTTTTGCCTAGTCTTTTAAATATTTCATTCACTTTCATTCTGGTTTCCCTTAAACAGTATGTTGCCAATCTTATTTTGTGACTTTGAAAGTAATATGTATCTTCTATTGCTTCTTTTTTTTTTTTTCTATTGCTTCTTTAACACTATTTTCTAACTTTAATTTTCAACAGTTTGACCATGATATGCTTAAATGTTATTTTCTTAATATTAATTTGGCTTTGAAGTTTGTATGACTGCTTGTAGCACTATTTTGATGTATTTTAGTTTATTTTATTTTAGAAAATTCTTAGCCAGTGTTTCTTCAGTGAAGCTTATGTCTTACTCCATTCATCCTCTTCTCTGTATCTTCAACTGCCTAACAGCCTTTAGTCATACAGAACTCTCGGACTCATTTCTATGTTTTCCATACAAAATTCCTTTCTATGCTCCTAGGTGCATATTTTCTCCTAAATTTTCTTCTTGATTATTAGTTTTCTAATGTGTTAATGGCTTCCCAGGTGGCGCTAGTGGTAAATGACCTGCCTGCCAATGAAGATAGATATGAGATGCAGGTTTGATCGCAGATAGATATGAGATGCAGGTTTGATCCCGGGTTGGAAAGGTCCCTATGGGGGGGGGGGCTGCCGGGGGGAGGGTACAGCAACCCACTCCAGTATTTTTGCCTGGAGATCCCATGGATGGAGGAGCCTGGCAGGCTGCAGTCCATAGGGTCTCACACAGTTGAACATGAGTAAAGCGACTTAGCAGCACACACACACAATGTGTTAATACCATATGTGTTGAATTTTAGTTTTTAATTTACTGTGTCACTTGATTCATTTTATTAAAATAAAAAATTAATAAAATATGTACACATATGATCTTACTCTTGTATTATTGAAAAAAATGCCAAGTTGAAATTTTTAAAACAATAAAATAAAAAATTATGTTGATTTCTTCAACACTGGGGTTTTTCTCAGCCCCACTAACAGAATCCTTAAAGTAAATGCCCCTTCCTTTAGAGAGCACTACTTTAAATAATTTTAAATTCAGTAAACAACTACAATTTTTCCCCTAAATTCTATTGGGTTGGATAGAGCAAGTTTCCAAGGCTAAAAACTGACAGAAGTAATAAAGATCTTAAATATTTGAGCAGCTATTTCAGCAGCTAGATTGTACAAGGGGACAGGGATTAGAATTTGGGACTATCCAAGATAGAAGTGTTGTGGTAGATATTATAGGGTTTTATGTACTCTCATCCTAGATGTAAGAAAACCTACATTACAAAGAAGCTACAGGAAGTTCTTCAAGATGAATAAAAATGATGGTGGATGAAAGAAAAAATATATATAATGTCAAATCAGATACCTAAAAACTGGGTCCTTAGAGCTCTTGTGCACACTCAGTTGTGTCCAACTCTTTGTGATCTCATGGACTGGAGCCCACCTGGCTCCTCTGTCCATGGAATTTTCCAAGCAAGAATCCTGGAGTGGGTTGCCATTTCCTTCTCCCTTAGACCTCTTAACATAGTACTATTTGATACAGAATATATAGAAATAACCCAAAATAAAATTTTGTAGTCTTTTTCCTAGTTAGTAGCCCCTCTTTTACTAATTCTAATGATAAGACAAATGACAACCACCACCACACGACTATGTTTGGCTGTAATGATTGACTGTATCTTTTGATAATGTTTGGTAAACTTGGGATCTACCAATACATGAATTATCAATAACTGCCTGTAGATCTCACCAATGTTTGCATGTTATATGCTGGGCCAATATATATGTAAAAGCCTTAAGAAAATATTTTAAATTTTCCCTGGAGTGCAAATCACTAGTGTTACAGGTGGGTTATTCAGTCCAGATACAGCCTGTGTATTAAGTCCATCACTTTGCTTTTTTTCATTCTCATCTTACAAAATAAAATCTTAAGTATTCAAAGACTGTTAGGCAACTTTACTTTAGATTGAGTTATAAAGAACAGATTTTAGCTTCTAGATAAAGAGCTACTGCTTAAAAAATGCAGGCATCTCCATATTATAAATTCTGAGTAGAAAGTAGAATAAGGTTTTGCGTTAGAACTACAAAATAGGCATATTTGTATCTATGAGGAGTACAAATCATCAAACTCTGGTAAAATAGATTTTTTTTGGTCTATTTTTCTTTCTAAAGGAGAATTTATTTATAAATAGTCTTTATTTTAATAGGAAGGGTACTATTAATGCCACTTTGAAACATTTAAAGCTGAAACTGTATAAATTGCTTTCTTTGGAGAAAAAGATTCCTAATGGCTAAACAGCAGTTTCCTGTGTGCTTCATGCATCAAAGTGCGCCCTGGAAAATATATATGTATGTGCAGACATGCTGCAGAGCCAATGTGAAGAGATAAGTGGTAATACATGCTGCTTATTCAGAGATAAATCTTTGTGCCTTACCAAAAATTGAAAATGGAAAGAAAAGCAGTGTTTTCCTACACATCATTAAAAAAATACATTAACAGATTTATATACAACTTTAAAAGTGTTACTGGTTGTAATAACATTTATTAATTACAGTATTCACATTTCATAAAAAAAGTAACTTATTAGTTCATAATAGCAATATGAAAACACAACAACTTGAAAAACCATCTCTCTCAGCTCAAAAATGAAATTTTGCAAACTGAATTATACCGCCTGTGACCAAAGGCTTACAATTCATATTTGTATTTGAGGTGTGTGAAACTGCCCTGTTTTTCCCCAGCAGTTTATAGGCAATTCTTTCAGTCTCAGACTTTCACAGCTACTTGAATTTTGCAACCCCATCAGCACTTAAAGAGGTTGCTGTCAAACTTTGCAAATATTTGTAAAGCTGTGAGCCTTGTAGCAAAACCTTAAAGCTCATGCGCCATTTAAAGTGGTACTTATTTGTGACCAGAAGAATAAAATAGCCACATATAGCTCAAAATTCTCAGAATCAAAATGAACTAAAGTTCAATTTGGGGGTTACGTGAGTGAAAGTTACTATGAAACATATGTGATGCCCGGTTTTTAGGTAGAGTTGGTATATCAAAACTTTAGTTCTGTATTTACAGTTACATACACTAAATAAGATAGCCGGATAGGACCTTTAGAATGTATACCCAACACTTACATTTCTATCTAAAGGACTTAAGAAAGCAAATTTGATTTAGTGAGCTTTGGGGCTTCCCTGGTGGCTTAGTGGTAAAGAACACACCCACCAATGCAGGAGACACAGGCTGGAGTCCTCCAGGAAAAGCCCACATGCCATGGAAAAACTAAGCCCATATGCCATAACTGTTGAGCCTGTGATCTAGAGCCTGGGAGTCACAACTACTGAGACCCCATGCCACAGCTACCGAAGCCTGTGTTCCTTACAGCCCATGCTCCACAACAAGAGAAGCCACTGCAATGAGAAGCCTGCTCACAACCAAAGCATAGCCCCAGCTCACCACAACTAGATAAAAGCCCACAAAGCAACGAAGACCCAGCACAGCCATAAATAAATCAATTCAATTAAAAGATTATTTAAAATATTTTTTTCAAAAATCAGTGACTTTTATCTATATTGGCTAGTAATAAGGAATGGGGATTCTCTGAATTATTAAAAATTAAATATAAATATTTAAATTGTTTGAAAACCATAAAGAGCTTACTTATCAGATTAATATGTAAATACCACAAAGTTGAAACTTTGTGTTTATGATTATTTAAAAATTAAATCAGAGCAATGACTTTTATCTAAAATAGTTATGAAGCAGCATATTTATGTAGGTAGTTATAAAAGACAGTATAATTAAAATTTTCTTCTCCAGGCTTCCCTTGTGGCTTAGCTGGTAAAGAATCCACCTGCAATGCAGGAGACCGGGGTTCAATCCCTGGGTTGGGAAGATCCCCTGGAGAAGGGAAAGGCTACCTACTCCAGTATCCTGGCCTGGAGAATTCCATGTACTGTATAGTCCATGGGGTTGCAAAGAGTTGGACACGACTGAGCGACTTTCACTTCCGCTTCCACTTCCTTTTCATAACTAATTTAAAACAATAAAATATTGCCAAAGAACAACATCTATAAAGTTTTATTTTGGGGCCTATAATATAGAGATACTATACAGGAAAGGAAAGTAGGAAATGAATTATCCAGTACTTTAGACAAGGAAATTACACTACCCAGCAACATATTGAATCCACAGGAAAACTGAAGACAACTAGGAATGTTAAATATGTTAAATAAGAAGATATATGTGTGTATATGTGTATATATATATAATTTTGTTCTTATTTTTCTTTTTGATTTTTTTTAATTAATATTCTCTTAATTCACTTGAGTTTATTTTTTATGTATTTCACAGTACTTGTAAAATGAGACTGGAAAAAATATATTAGATAAAGATTTAATAAAAATTAAAATTGTGAGTATACATTAAAATGGTGATAGTATGAGAAAATGAATAAGCAATAAAATTATGCTTTATAATTTTGACATAGTAATGTTTCTGATAATGTTTGTAACTTTCAAATATGAAATAACTGAATCCATGCTTTTCAGAGGAGGGTGGAAATGTTCAATTTAAATGAATACAATCAATACATGTCAATAGTCCTAGTTTTTTTTTTTTAACAGAACTTCATATGTTTCTAATCAATTCATATTAACTGATGTTATAAACTGTATTTTGATGTATAGCTTTTGTAAGAATTTTTAGAATTAATTAACCATGGAAACCATTCTCCTTTCTGTATCAGTAAATTGTGTAGTATTCAAGAGTTGTATTTTATTTCATTTTAACTTTGAAATTGTGGGTGGTTGTGATTCCTTGCTATCTTTGAATGTAGTTTCATTGATTTATAATTCTATGTTCAGCATGAGTATAGGTTTGGTTAATTATAGTTTATAAAGCATTATCTGCTCTTGGTAAGTGGCAATGAATAAATACAAAGTAATGATATTAACTTACCTCATCTTGCAATGAGCCAGACTATCTTAACTATAAACTAGTATAAAAATGCTTACCCTTCTGAAGAAATGTCTTTCTTTTAGGCACCAATGTGTCATTTTTTGTTATTCAACTCACTGCAACTCTAGGCAATCATGTTTTAGA
Source organism: Bubalus bubalis (assembly GCF_019923935.1). NCBI lineage: Eukaryota > Metazoa > Chordata > Mammalia > Artiodactyla > Bovidae > Bubalus > Bubalus bubalis. The sequence continues at coordinate 45,861,838 of NC_059173.1, forward strand.
AGGACAAGCCTTAAGAATATACACACACATATATATGCATATAAGAATATATTCATACAGGAAGAAATACATGTGTTTATGTATATATCAGAATTTCTTATTTATTCCATTTTATTGGGATTGCTTCTAGGTTTGTTTTCATTTTTTCTCATTGCATGAACTCAGTGAAATATTTATTTACCAACATATAGATCACATAATCTAATATCAAAAATTGTTTATTTCTACTTGAGATGTATTTATTTTTATAATTATTCATAAAGTAATAAAAATGTACATTTCTTATAAAATCCAGAGAATCTGAAGCATATGCTATTGAATAAAAACAAAGTTTCTTTCATTGGAAACTTATGCTTTCAGTTCATTTAAACTTAAACATAATTCATTATTTTTAGATTTATAGAAGCACATTGTATACCTGTTTTTCCTATTAAAAAGTTAAATCCTATATAATTTTCAAAATGGAAAATTATTGTATCTTTTTATAAAAGTAATGACTATTGGTATGGTTTACTAGGGTGGAATAAGTTTTCATCTTTCCAACTGTATGATAATGAGCATCAATACAGATTTCAATGATGGAAATCAGATCTGCTATGCAGAAGCTACGTGTTTAGTTATGTATTCTGTACTATGCAATATATCCATATTTAGTGATCCTGCTTGAATGATTAAGTTTGTCTTTTGATGACATCACTTCAAAAATAATTTTAGATTTTGTATTCCCCAAAACCCTTAGTTACCTACTATAAACTCATGATGTAATAAGATATCCAATATATATGACATTTTTACAGTATAAGCAGGGACTGGAATTTTTGTTTTTGTTTTAAACTGTAAAATCCTCTCTTCTCTGGTTTCTAGCTTTTGGTAGTAATATATGCTTGTGATGATCATAAACTGAAACTTAGTTGAGCTGATTTAATAGAACTTAATCCAGAAATTTAATGATGTTAATTTTTCTTAAGAAAATGCATACTAGAGAAAAAACTTATGCGAGCTTTTAAAAAGAGCTATCAAACACCAAAATAAAAGGCCTAATTATTCGGTAAGACTGAGAACAGTGAACAGACTTAAGATTTAAAAAACTAAATATTCAAAGGAAAAAAAGTAGATATTTCTGTCTGAAGAGTAATTGGGTTAGAGAAGTATGTAAATGTTCTTGTTTTAGAGTGGTTGATAAATCCCTGAGCTATAATGTGGTTGCCAAAAATCTAAATAAACTTCATTACTACATAATAAAACAGCTCAGCTTTAAAATTGGTCAGTTTATTGATTTTAGTGGCAAGGGATTTGAATGTATTTTCTTTGTTTGCTGTTAATTTCTTGCTTTCTGAAACCAATCTGTTACTGCCAATGGAGAATTATACATGCAGATATTATTATAATCAGACATAAAATGAAGTGTGGGCTCTTGGGGTGATCATATAAATTACAAGACAGCTTCTTTATAATCTTTTTCAAGTGCAGAAGATAGTTTGGGCTATTTTGAAACTTTTATAATTTGTTTGTAACATTTTTCATCAAAATTAGTGAATTTTAATTCACTGAGTTAAATCTCAGGGTTTATAATGCATTGGCCCAGTCGCCTGTTTTTTACTTTTGTACTTGAAAATTATTAAAATAAGGTCATAGGTTATTTCACAATAAGCATTACTCTGTTTATTTTTGCTTTTTCCCTCTTTATAACATAGAATATCCTCTCACCAATCAATTTAAATTAAAAAAAAAAATAGTAACCAAAAAAGTCTTTTTAGAACTCTGTTCTGATGCCACTTGTCCATGTACTAAATTCCTATACTCTGTGCTTCTCATGAAATTTACCATACTCTGCTCTTTATTATTATTGTTTGCTTAGAGAGCTACTGTTCAATTTTAGATTTTATACTCCAAGAAAGAATGTTAGAGTGTTCAAAGTAAGACCAAAACCTGGTAGCATTTTATATTTGTAAGCATATTGTATATGAATTTGATATGTCAGTTTTCATCTTTTATCCTATTCCAGTTGACATGTAAACTCACAATCAGTGTCTCCTTCAAAATTGTGTAAAAACAGAACCATATCTTTAAGTTCCACACTAAAGCATTTTCTGGAGGTAGTCTTTTCTAAAACTTAAGAGATTGTACACAAAATGCTTTTTTCTGTCATACTGGTTATCAATTGCATATCAATTCAATATAATTTCTCATTTTCAAATGCTAAGGCACTTTCTTCTATAATTATTTTGTTATCATTCTTAGCTTTCCATGGATACTCTTTTGTTTAGCATTTCATATACTCTTTTCTTTTCCTAACTAAACTAGAGATTATGCACTTCCCCAACTTTGTATCTGCTAGAGAATTTACTAGTATCTTATTCATTGGAAAATTCAATAAATCAGTTGTTGATTCATTGATTTTGAAAGATGTCAGCAGGATTTCTATGAGAAAGAGTCCTGAATTAAAAATAAAAAATGACCTAGATGCTATCAGTGATTCTAATTCAAACTGCAAAATTATGGAATCTCCTTAATAATTTCCTCATTCTATAAATATTATTGTTAATATTATTAAAATTGAACATCTCAACACTGAGTGATTGAGAAACCAATATAATAATGTTGGGAAAATTCAGTTCAGTTCAGTCGCTCAGTCGTGTCCGACTCTTTGCGACCCCATGAATTGCAGCACTCCAGGCCTCCCTGTCCATCACCAACTCCCGGCGTTCACCCAGACTCACGTCATGGCTATAAACCATTGGTACAATTGTCATTATGATATTATTAAAAACATTATTTCAACTTCACTATAAAAAGTGTTTGTTTTTCTTAGAATAGTTGCTGAAGAAAAAAATTTAAAAAATATAGCCAGTCGTTAATGAATGTCATAGTTATAAAAAAAAAGTTATTCATAGAGTCTTCTGATTTTGGTCCCCTTTCAGTAATTTCAATATCTTTTTATTTTACATACATAAATTTAACAGTTGTATTCAAATAAATATGTGGTGTCTGTTTGCTTTATCTACTGAAGTTTCACTGTGTGTGAAAAATCCTTAAATCTCTCTCTTTACTTAAGTATTGTTTTCTGGCAGATTTTCTATGTGTTGGCTGACACTGGGCATTGAAGTGATAACTTTTAACTTGTTATTTTACTAGATTGTAACTGAGAAAAAATATGTAATCTAACTCAAAGCAGTAATGAATTGTCAATATACTTTCTTCATAAACTTCTAGAAGAACTGCCTCCCTGCAATATATATATATATATATAGTCTGGTGAAGATTGTAACAGTAATAAATATTAATTTTTGTCCATAGTACATGTGATAAATGTGTCAGGAACTTTTTACATTTGTACTGCTCAATAATTCTTTAAAAAAGAATATGACCATGGTCTCTCCCTAAATAAATAAATAAATAGCAAATAAGCTCAGAGAATTTAAGTCCACTTAAAACTATCCTTGTTGTATATGGCAAATAAGATCAAAACAGAAGTCTTTTTACCATTCTGAACAACTGCCTTTATGATATGAATATTAAAATAATTTTTCACATTAAATAAAATGTGACATTTAAACATGAATAGATTATAAATGAAGGAGTGAGATAAAATGGAACTGAATATAATACTCAGGTTAAATCAGAGACAACAAGAAAGAGGGGAGGAGGAAAAACAAAGGAAAATACAATGAATATGAAATAAGTATTAATTCAACTATATAATAATCACTTACAGTGTAAACTGTCTAGTTCACACCAATTAAAGCACAATAATAAAATGTATTGAAAAGTAAGATTCTCATAAACACACACATAACACATTCTTAACAAAATGTTAGACAAAAATCTAAAGAGATAATGGAGAGTACATCAAGTTAAATGGCGTTCATCAATTCAGGACTGGGTCAACATTCATGGAACAATTAAAACTACTCATCATATAAACAGATTGAATAAGAAAAAATACGTTCATATCAATAATGCAGAAAAACTCCATAATATTCATCATGGTCTCATAATAAAAACTCTTGAGAAATTTGGAAGAGAAAGGGATGCCCCTCAGGGAATATATGAAAAGTCTACAGATAACATGAAATTTAATGGCAAGAAGTCAAACTCTTTCCCTTTAAGATCAGGGATATGGCAAGAATGTACTGTCTTATCACTCCTATTCAGTATCTTATTGTGAAAGAAATTTAAAATGATACATAAAGTATAGAAACTGAAAATGAAATAAAACTTTATTCACAGATGATATGATTTTCTACATAAAAATCCCAAAGAGTATATAAAAACAAAGCTAAAGCCACAAATCCTGAATCTAGTAGGAGAACATATCAAGGTCATGAGATAAAAACTCACTATATAAAAGTTAGTTTCTTTCTTTAATGAAAGGAACAATTAGAATTTTAAAAGGAAAATAACATCATTTGCAATCATAACCAAAAATAAAATGCTTATAAACAAATTTAACAAAATATTTACAGGTTCTGGATGCTAATAACTATAAAAGTTTGATTAAAGATAATAAAAATTGAAGAAGTATTTTGTACTCATAGGTTGGAAGAACCAATAATGTTAAATGTCAATTCTATACAGTTTGATGCACAAATTCAATATGATCCCTATGAAAATGCCAGCAAGATATTTTTTACATATCAATAAACTGTTGAAAATTTATATTAAAAGGCAAAGGATAAAGTACTAACATGATACTGAGTAAAATAAAGCTGGAATTCACCATGCACTTTCAAGGAATACTGTGTGTTCACAATAATCCAGACAGTATGGTAATGAGAGAATAGACTCATATATTAATGCAACTAAATTCTCCAGAAATAACCCACACACATACAGGCAAATAACCTTTGATAAAGAAACAAAGGCAAGTCAGAGAAAAATTATACTCTTTTCAAAAAAGTATTCCAATAACCCTGTACAAATATTAACTTACATTAGGGATCTGAACATAAAGTGAAAACTTATAAAACTGCTCAAAGAAAAATAGAATGCCTATACAACCTTGGCTTGGGTGATGAGTTTTTAGATACAACACCACAAGAAAATCCATAAAGAAAATTATTTCAAAGGTGGCATTTATTAAAATTAAAACTTTACTTTGACATAGATAACTGTTAAGAGAATAAAAATGCATGCCAAAAGCTGATCAGATCAGATCAGTCACTCAGTCGTGTCTGACTCTTTGTGACCCCATGAATTGCAGTACACCAGGCCTCCCTGTCCATCACCAACTCCCGGAGTTCACCCAGACTCACATCCATCGAGTCAGTGATGCCATCCAGCCATCTCATCCTCTGTCGTCCCCTTCTCCACTTGCCCCCAATCCCTCCCAGGATCACAGTCTTTTCCAATGAGTCAACTCTTCGCATGAGATGGCCAAAGTACTGGAGTTTCAGCTTTAGCATCATTCCTTCCAAAGAAACCCCAGAGCTGATCTCCTTCAGAATGGACTGGTTGGATCTCCTTGCAGTCCAAAGGACTCTCAAGAGTCTTCTCCAACACCACATATTTTAAAATACATTTTCTAATAGAGAACTTGCATGCAAAAATATACAAACTGACGCAAAGCAAACAAACAACCCAATAAGAAATTGGCAGTTAATCTGAACAGAAATTTCACCCAGAATATATAAAGATAGCAAATGAACATGTGAATAGAGGTTTGTCATTTAGCATCAGGAAAATGCAAATTAAAACAATAATAAGATACTACTACATAGCTATTAGAATACCTAAAAGCCCTCCTTCAACTAAACACACACACACACCCCAATATCAACTACTAGTGAAGATACAAAGCTGAAAGAACATAGCAATACATTCATTGTTGGTGAGGATGTAAACTGTCAAAGCCATTACATAAGCCAGTTTGGTGTTTTGATTCATAGCTAAATATAGTCTTATCACAGGCTATAGCAATTACATTCCTAGATATATCCAACTGAATTCCACTTGAAAAATCTTGCACTTGAATGCTTATAGAAGTTTTATTCATAATTTCTAGAAACCAGATGGAACCAAGAGGACCTTCAATAGGTGAATGAATAAACTGTGGTACATCCATTCAATAGAATAGTATTTAGCAATTTTAAAAATGAACTTCAAAGCTAAGCAAGCAGATAAATCTCAATCACAAATTGGTAAGTTAAAGATGACAATAGGAAAAATACTATATATGTGTAATTCTATTTATATAAAATTATGAAAAGGCAATACTCTAGAGATAATAAGTTGATCTGTAATTACCAGGAGTTTGGAGAGATGGAAGGTGATGTTTTATGGTGGTGAAGTTATTCTGTATGATTACTGTACATGACCTTATGCATGCAGAAACCCTTAGAACTGTACAACATAAAGATTGAACCTCTTATACAATTTTTTTTTTAAATCTTTTAAGAAATCAGGGTACTTGGGAATGGAATAAAATTTTTGATAAAATAATCTGAATGCATTACATATGTATGATATAACCTAGTTGAAATGCATGGAATAATATGATGCTGAATTAAGTAATTCTGGAAATGAATTAATACTGTAAGACTAAAGCCCTAAAGGGGCCTGCAATGCAGGAAATGCAGGTTTGATCCCTGGGTTGAGAAGAACCCCTGTAGATGGAAATGGCAACACACTCCAGTATTCTTGCCTGGGAAATACCATGGACAGAGGAGCCTGGTGGGCTACAGTCCATGGGTCACAAAAGAGTTGAACTCACCTTAGTGACTAAACAACAACAAAGTCAAAAAAGACCATAGAAAAACACTGTCCTGTAGTTGATAAAGTTGTTTCCCATAATGTTAACAATTATCAAATATTACACATATATAATGGGTTTGAATAATTAAGAAATATGTGGAATGTGAAGGGGTTAGATTTTTCATTGTTGATATGCGAGGTTACTGGCAAGTTGTGGGGAAAGGTATAATAATTAGTGGGGTGCTGATTTGCAGAAACATCAGTACAAATTTGTATTTAACTTAATATATAGATGTAAACACCCCAGAGTATTTCTGGGTATATATATACCCATGATTTAGTATATAAATGTAAGTTTTCTTGCTTTGTCAGAAAAGAGGGTCTAGATACATGACACTCCCTTAGCAGCTAGCTCAGTGGCCAGGTCTTGGTTTTCGTTTTTTTTTTTTGTTTGTTTTTTTTTTAACACATTTTCCAATAAAAGGAACCAGAATTTCTCAGAGAAATGATTGATACTAAGGCTGGGAAAGGAAATATATAAGATGAGCTGGAGAAAAGAAAGTACTCAAAACAAAACCCAGAATACTGGTGATATATGTCAACAGGATACAGAAACCAAATGAAAAAGTGCCTTATTATTAGAAGAATTTGCCTTATTATTAGAAGAATTTGTGCTAAACATAAATTATTGGAGAATATAGCATAAATAGAAAAATCTTTTACATAGAAAAAATATAAGATACTGAAAAAGGAATAAAACTTTGCATCCCTTATGTGTGGACTGTGCAGAATGATTGTTTGAAAAATGAAAGGAAAATGCAGTTGTTTTACAGAGGAGAAACCTGACAAAAATACCTAGGTCAGGTGGCAAAGTTCATCATTGATAGCAATAATCATATTGTTAGCACGTACCCTTGGGAAAATGTGATGAGAATGGTATTTTACCTCTGTAGTCCTTCCCCAGATCCATAACCCGAGTCTAATCATACAATACAGTGGACAAGTCCCAACTGAAGGCTTTCTACAAAATACCTAAGAATTGTTTTTAAAAACTGTCATGGATATCACAAATAGTAACATCTAAGTAACTGTTACAGTCTAGAGAAACCTAAGGAGACATGATGACTACATGTATCTTGGTATCACATATCGTTGCTGTTCAGTTGCCCAATTCTGTCTGATTCTTTTTTTTTCTGAATGAACATGACTTTATTTATGAACACTGAAATTTGATATATATTGTTGTTCAGTCACTAAATCGTGTCTGACTCCTTGCAACTCCATGAACTGCAGCATGCCAGGCTTCCCTGTCCTTCACTGTCTCCAGAGTTTGCTCAGACTTGTGTCCATTGAGTTGGTGATGCCATCCAACCATCTCATCCTCTGTCTCCCCCTTCTCCTGCTCTCAATCTTTCTCAGCATCAGGGTCTTTTTCAATGAGTTGGCTCTTTGCTGTCTGACTCTTTGAGACCCCATGGATTGCAGCACATCAGTCTTCTCTGTCCTTCACCATCTCACAGAGTTTGCTCAAACTCATGTCCATTGAGCTGGTGATGCCATCCCAGAAATTTAAAAAGACATTAGGAAAAAAAAATTAAGTAAACTTTGAATAGAGACTCTAATAATGTGTCAGTGTTGGCTCATTAGTTGTGACAAATAAATGTTCTAATATAATAAGTTAATAAGTTAAAATGAATTAGGAATAGTAGGACTCTACTATCTTCACAATTTTCCTCTAAATCCAAAACTTTGAAAAAACAAACATTTAAAAAATTAGGTAGATACTTCCAAGTGATCCTTCCAAAAGGCAATGATAATTCATATTCTCACAGTTTCTTAGAATACCTGTGTCTTGGTCATCTTTCCAGCAATGAACATTATATCTTTAAGAATTTTGCCAGTCTTTCAGGAGAAATAAGTATGTCTCACTGTGTTAATACATATTTCCCTGAATGCTAGTGAGGCTATTCACTAGCTTTTCAATAAACTTATTAACTACTTCTTTTTATTTTTCTATAGAATGTCATTCATGTCCTCAGCCAAATTTTATTTTTTTTAATTTAAATTTATTTATCTTAATTGGAGGCTAATTACTTTACAATATCGTATTGGTTTTGCCATACAACAACATGAATCCGCCACAGGTGTACACATGTTCCCCATCCTGAACCCCCCTCCCACCTCCCTCCTGTACCATCCCTCTGGGTCATCCCAGTGCACCAGCCCCAAGCATCCTGTATCCTGCATCGAATCTGGACTGGGGATTCGTTTCTTATATGATATTATACATATTTCAATACTATTCTCCCAAATCACCCCACCCTCTCCCTCTCCCACAGAGTCCAAAAGACTGTTCTATACATCTGTGTCTCTTTTGCTGTCTCGCATACAGGGTTATCGTTGCCATTTTTCTAAATTCCATATATATGCGTTGCTGCTGCTACTGCTGCTAAGTCACTACAGTCGTATCCGACTCTGTGTGACCCCATAGACGGCAGCCCACCAGACTCTGCCGTCCCTGGGATTCTCCAGGCAATAACACTGGAGTGGGTTGCCATTTCCTTCTCCAATGCATGAAAGTGAAAAGTGACAGTGAAGTTGCTCAGTTGTGTCCGACTTCTAGCGACCCCATGGACTGCAGCCTACCAGGCTCCTCCATCCATGGGATTTGCCAGGCAAGAGTACTGGAGTGGATTGCCATTGCCTTCTCCGTATATATGCATTAGTATACTGTATTGGTGTTTTTCTTTCTGACTTACTTCACTCTGTATAATAGGCTCCAGTTTCATCCACCTCATTAGAACTGTTTCAAATGTATTCTTTTTAATGGCTGAGTAATACAAATTTTCATTACTTGGTCTTCTATTTGTTTTATGAGTCCTTTACATAACCTGGATTGTCATTCTTTCTTTAAAGGTTTTTGGTGTGGACCACTTTTCTTTTAAAGTCTTGAATTTGTTATAATATTGCTTCTGCTGAATGTTTTTTGGCCATGAGACATGTGGATCTTAGTTCCCCAACCAAGGATCAAACTTGCACCCCCTGTGCTGGAAGGTGAAGAATTAACCACTGGACCACAAGGGAAGTCCATGGATAGTTATTCTTTTGTATCATACATTTTGAAGATATCTCTCAAAGATCATCACTTGTCCTATAACTTGTGACTACAAACTCTTACTCATTTGCATAGTTTTAAATTTGCTTTTTGTTATTTGTTCAAGAAGTTTTTCCCTAACTCAGCACTAGAAAACTTCACCTATGTTTTCTGTGGAAAACTTATTAGCATTTAATATACCTGAAATTTGTGTGTGTGTGTGTGTGTATGATAAAAGGATGAGATCTAAATTATGAATTACAAAATGATGCATTATTTCTTCACTAACATAAACCTAATAAATCAATATGAACAAGCTTGCTTTTGAATTTTTTGTTTCTTATCAGAGGCATATTTGTATATGCATTAAGTAACTACATTATGTTTTAATGTTTATGATTGAATAATATATCTTTGCCTTAAAGATTAAGTCCTTTTTCATTGTATTATTTTAAAATGTGTCATTGGGTATTATTGCAAATTTCACATGGATTTTGAATTAACTTTTAATGTTTTATTGAAACATATTTGGGAGTTCTAATTAGGATGGTACTAGGCACCATTTGGGCTTCCCTGGTGGCTCAGACAATAAAGAATCCGCCTGCAATGCAGGAGACCTGGGTTCCATCCCTTGGTTGGGATTATCCCCTGGAGGAGAGCATGGCAACCCACTCCAGTATTCTTACCTGGACAATCCCCATGACAGAGGGGCCTGGTGGCTACAGTCTATGGGGTCACAAAGAGTCAGATATAATGGAGCAACTAAAGCACAGCACAGCACAGACATCATTCAGATCAGATCAGTCCCTCAGTCATGTCCGACTCTTTGCGATCCCATGAATTGCAACACGCCAGGCCTCCCTGTCCATCACCAACTCCCGGAGTTCACTCAGACTCACATCCATCGAGTCAGTGATGCCATGCAGCCATCTTGTCCTCGGTTGTCCTCTTCTCCTCTTGCCCCCAATCCCTCCCAGCATCAGAGTCTTTTCCAATGAGTCAACTCTATGCATGAGGTGGCCAAAGTACTGGAGTTTCAGCTTTAGCATCATTCCTTCCAAAGAAATCCCAGGGCTGATCTCCTTCAGAATGGACTGGTTGGATCTCCATGCAGTCCAAGGACTCTCAAGAGTCTTCTCCAACACCACAGTTCAAAAGCATCAATTCTTCGGCGCTCAGCCTTCTTCACAGTCCAACTCTCATATCCATACATGACTACAGGAAAAACCATAGCCTTGACTAGACAAACCTTTGTTGGCAAAGTAATGTCTCTGCTTTTGAATATGCTATGTAGGTTGGTCATAACTTTCCTTCCAAGGAATAAGTGTCAGACATCATTAGGGGGAACATATATCACAATCCTTCATGCCAGGCTTCAACAGTACATGAACCAAGAACTTCCAGATTTTCAAGCTGGATTTAGAAAAGGCAGAAGAACCAGAGATCAAATGACCAACATCCATTAGATCACAGGAAAAGCAAGGAGATTCCAGTAAAACCTCTATTTCTGCTTCATTGGCTATGCTAAAACCTTTGACTGTGTGGAGTACAACAAACTGTGGAAAATTCATAAAGTGAAAGGAATACCAGACCACTCTACCTGCCTGCTGAGAAACCTGTATGCACATCAAGAAGCCACAGTTAGAACCAGACATGTAACAACAGACTATTTCAAAATTGGGAATGGAGTAGGTCAAGACTGTATATTGTCACCCTGCTTATTTAACTTATACTCAGAGAACATCATGCAAAATGCTGGGCTAGATGAAGGACAAGCTAGAATCAAGATTGCCAGGAGAAACATCAATCACCTCAGAGATGCAGATGATACCTCCCTAATGGCAGAAAGTGAACAGAAAATAAAGAGCCTCTTGATGAGGGTGAAAGAGAAGAGTGAAAAAGTCAGGAAACAAAGATCGTGGCATCCAGTCCCATCATTTCATGGCAAACAGATGGGGAAACAATGGAAACACTGATAGACTATTTTCTTGGGGTCAAAAATCATTGTAGATAGTGACTACAGCCATAAAATTAAAAGATGCTTGCTCCTTGGAAGCAAAACTATGACAAACCTAGACAGCATATTAAAAAGCAGAGACATAACTTTGCTGACAAAGGTTCATTTAGTCAAAGCTACGGTTTCTCCAGGAAAGTATGGATGTGAGAGTTGGACCGTAAAGAAGGCTGAGGGACAAAGAATCAAGGCTTTTGAATTCTGGTGCTGGAGAAGACTCTTCAGAGTTCCTTGAACTACAAGCAGATCAAACCAGTCAATCCTAAAGGAAATCAACCCTGAATATTCATTGGAAGGACTGATGCTGAAGCTGAAGCTCCAATACTTTGGCCAACTGATGTGAAGAGCCGACTCATTGGAAAATACCCTGATGCTGGGAAAGATTGAAGGTAGGAGGATCTGAGGATGACAGAGGATGAGATGTTTAGATGTCATCACAGACTCAAAGGACATGAGTTTGTACAAACTCTGGTAGATAGTAAGGGACAAGGAAGTCTGATGTGCTGAAGTCTATGGGGTCACAATAAGTCAGACATGACCGAGTGACTAAATAACAACCACAACAAATATTATAATATTAAATACTTCCTTCCAATGAAATAGTAAGTCTGTTTATCCAGGTATTCTATTATTCCTTTTCATGCAATTTTAAACTTTACTTTGATTGATACATTCCTTAGATATCAAATGTATATTATTAATAAAATACTATATATTATTGATAAAATATTTTTTCTTAATATTTTCTGTTTGGTTGTTTTAATTATGTAGTATATATATTAATACAAAACTCCTGTATATATCACATCACTGCACTATTGCATCACTTTTAATAATTCTACACTTGATTCTCCTGAAATGTCTCTAATTGTATAATTAGGTAGTATATATTATGTGTTTGCATGCTTATTGATACAAATAGTTGGTCTATGGCTTAAAACCATTAATCTGCTCAGGAAAGTAAAATTAAACACATTTATTTTTACTACCCACAAATATGAATTACATTTAGAAATCTGTTAAGTAATAATTAAGTACTTAAGAATATGGTATTGTTAAAATCCTTTAGAGATTTTTATTACTAGTGAACTATAAATTTATTTGAGAATAACATTGATATATTTGTTTGAATATCTTCCCCTGCATTTGTTTAGAATATTTTGTAGAGAATTTTGCACATTATTTTCTAATATAAATTTCAAGTTCCTTTATCACATTTTAATTAAAATTACATTTGTCTACACTGAGAAAACAAGAAGGTACTTGACATCTTTACTCACGGTATCTGACAGTATAAGATGTGGTGCACTTATCTTGAAAGAACTGGTCAGGGATGAGAAATCCCTAGATTGCAAATCTACATTCTGTTTGAATTCTGATTAAAATAAAATTTGTGGGAGTTTCTTTGAAATCTAAACAGAGGCTATTATGATGAAGCCAGCTGTAGCTTTTGTAGGTTTTTATTCTTTATGACGGCTCTGTTCCCTACAGCGTATCTGTGAAGTACAGAAAAGTTCACAGCACATGATTATACTAAGGTGTCATAGCCACTGGAGTGTGAGATAATCTTCAGAGCTGAGAATTAGTGTCTTGAGCAACCAAGCGGGAAACCAAAGGGGAGTTATTCCCTCAGTCAAGTTTAATGCCTAAGATACATCTGAATCTATACAGCTCTTTATTATTGTTCAGATCTATACTTTTGATCATTTGGTTACATGTGAATAAAGGTTATATTTTTTCTCTCCCTCCTCTTGCTCAGTTAGTAGAATGTACATTACCAAGATACTGTGTAGAACATTTAATCAAAATGTTATAGTTTTCAACATTTGTAATTTCATGCAAAGGTTAAGTAAGTGAGATTATTTTTATTAAACCTGTGAAGTACATAGAGTAGAATCAAATTGGACTTGAATTTTTTCACCCTTCCAGACAAGATGCCATTAAAGGAAATTAACATATCACACAGAGAGAAACATCACAGGGTGTAAAAGAACTTTTAATGGGACAAGTAAGGAGATATTTATATAGGTTTTTGTTTTTATTTGAAGAATCTATTGGTAGAGAAATTTACATAAACAGGATTAGAGTTCTATACATATTTCTTCTTGGTATGGAGAACATTTTTCACTTCTATATAAATGTATTTTACTATATCTAAAGTGGAAGGATATTTTTGTGGTTTTTAAAACTTTCAAATTATAATTTTTATATTTACTTTTATATTTTAATTAACACACAATGAACTAATGGGCCATACATTGATATTTTGTAAACTTATTATTATATTTTATTTTTGTGAAGTCAGTGTAACTTTATCACTATCAGGTCTAAGCCAACCCTAGTAAATATATCCACAATGCATAATTAAGTAATTTATCAAGTATAATTAAATTCCACATTTATGTTTATCAATATTGACCTGAAGCAAATGTCTTCTGTCCTTTGCTTTGAAAGAATTCAAATCTGTTTGTAATAATTTTCACCATATAGACAGAGCCACCAAATATTTTACAGCTAAGTTTTATATAAGCTGTTTAGTCAATAAATATTGAATTTTACTCGGCAAATAACTCTTTAAATGCATGTGCTATGTTTAGTCACTCAGTCATATCTGACTCTTTGCAATCCTATGAACTGTAGCCCACCAGTCTCCTCTGTCCATGCGGATTGTCCAGGCAAGAATACTGGAGTGGGTTGCCATGCCCTCCTCCAGGGGATCTTCCCAACCTGGGGATCAAACACACGTCTTCAACATTGTAGGCAGATTCTTCACCATCTGAGCCACTAGGGAAGCCCCTCTATATGCATACATGTGCCTATAAACTTGATCTTCTTACCTAATCTGTATTTCACATGCTTAGTGGTTCAGTCATGTCTGACTCTTTGCAACCCTGTGGACTGTAGCCCACCAAGATCCTCTGTCCGTGGAATTTCTCAGGCAAGAATACTGGAGTGGGTTGCCATTTCCTTGTCCAGGGAATTTTCCTGACCTAGGGATTAAAACTGCATCTCCTGAAATGGCAGGTGGATTATTTACCACTGAGCCATGACAGGAGTCAGCCATGTTATCATTTTAATGAGGATATAATAGAACAATCTTTCCAAATATACAAAGTACCTTAAACACTGAAACAGAGATATCATATAGAAAATGATGGATTAAATTTCAAAAGAAAGAAACTAAAGACATCATATGAGAGAAGGAATAGCATGAAGAATCTGAAGGCTTGAAAGTACACAGAACATTTCCCTTGACTACACTAATCAAATTCACCTATATTGAGCACTCAATTTATTACAATGAAAATGAACATATTGCCTTATCCTCCATAATTCAAAATATACATCATTAGAAATCTGACATTAGAAGAGATAATTTAATTATTTTCTCTATTAATTATAGGGTAATAGGTTTCTCCTCAGAACTTTCCAATTTGTTCATCTTGCTACAAAATTATAGTTTAGGCAAATCATTCAGAAATATGTTGACTTTTCCCACAATTTTCTGCTGTCTTTGCAAATATGCCTTTGTCTTCTAATGTCTCTGTGGCATTTTCACAACAGGAATTGTCATTATTTGTAGTTTCAGGCATTAAAACATCAAGCCAAGAATTATTAGAGATGTTAGAAAGTAGTAAAACACCTGCCATTCCAAATTGTCTTTAGATAATACAAACTGAATGTGCTCTGTGTTTATAACTGACCCATTAATTATGTGCTGGAAATTCCAAGTAAAGTTCCTACTGTTTTCAGAATTGAGAACGCAATGCTGACTGGTCTTGTAAGAACTGCCAAGAGATAATAAGAGATGATTTAAAGGGATATGAAAACAAATTCTTAATACTGTTTGAGGCTCTGTTTCAGAATGTGGTGGCAGGAAATTCTTTAGCTTTAAATATCTGGAGAAGGAAATGACAACCCACTCCAGTATTCTTGCGTGGAGAACCCCATGGACAGAGGAACCTGGCAAGCTACAGTCCATCAGGTTGCAAGAGTTGGACACAATTTAGTGACTAAACCACCACTACCATGCTGATTACCTGATTAAATACTAGTTTTTCACTTAAACCTTGATCTTGATTCTCTCTAGTACCAAAACTACTGACTTGCTAGAGGTGTCTCTGAAAACAATTTTAATGTGCCTTCTAGACTAAGAAGCTTAATAAATGACATCTCTATCCTTTTAATGACCTGAAATACCCCCAAGATTTTGTGTGTTTTCCCAACAGTTAAAATATTATAAATTTAGCAAGAATGTTTAGTATTTTTGGGAAAAAAAAATCCTAGAATTGTTTCTCCCATGGGAAATTCCACTTGTAAATATAATCTGGTTAAACTTAAATGAGAATGATCCTAGGGGAAAATTACTGTGATGGACAAGGTGACTTGACAATCATATTTTGCTGCAAGTGGGATTTTTTTTTGCCCCAGCTTCTGGCAGTCCGGTCACTAGACAGACCTAAACCTTTCAGATAATTTCTAAGCTGCAGATGGTCATGTGATTTTGAGGTGAACATATCTCAAGAATGATAAAATCAGGTTATAAAGCCCAGTCATTTTGACTTAATACACAATAATTAGGAAGCGTTAAGGAAAATGCTTCAAAGGTACTAATGGGGTAGTGCAAGGCTATAACCATTCATGCCAGCAATACAGAGTTCATATTCTCTGTGCAGTCCTCCTCCTTCCCACAGGTGCTGATTTCAAGAAGATTCCCTAAAAATACTATTTTACACCGTTATGGACTGAATTGTGTATCCCCTCCAATTCCTATGTTGAAGTTCTAACACTAGTTCCTCAGAGGTAATTGCATTTGGATAAGGCCTTTAAAGAGGTAATTAAATTTAAATGAGGCAATTAGGAGAGATCTTAAAACAGTATGATTGGTGTACTTATAATAGTAAGAGATTAGGACATAGAGACACTAGTGGCATATATGCAAGAAGGACGACCACATGAAGAATTGGCAAGGAAGTGTACAAGCCAAGGAGAGAGGCCTCAAAGGAAACCAATCCTGTCTGTATGCATGGTCAGAAAACTGACAACTTCTCAATTAAAAACTATTTTTGTTTGAATAAATTTATTTTTACCTTTCCTCAAGTAGCTTTTAATATATATTCCCCCCAAATTATTACAATCATGAGCAGAGATAATTGGATTTTTCCAGTGCATTTTGATGCAGTTAATTACTGGTACAAAATGTATGATGCATGATATAAATATATATAACCCTATATAAATACATTAAAATATATATAAATATATATGACAATGAATAAGCAAACAATGATTTTAACACATATAATACAAAACAAGGTGAAATAATATGAGTGATTTAATGAATATTTTTCAAAAACATAAAACTGAATGAAGAAATAAGAAAGCAGAGGAAAAAAAAAGGAAATTTAGTAAACAGAAAAAAAATTGAGTGCTTTTAAAAAGAAATCAACAAAACAGGCTCTGTGAGATAAAGAAAAAAAAAGGATACAAAATTACTTTGTGAGAAATAGAATAAATATTGAAGAAATGTAATTGTATACATATGTGAAATTTAAAAACCTAGAGAAGAATCATTACTATTTTAAAATTGGCTTCAAGATCTAGATTAAAATGATTTTCTCGAAAAACTACAATTATGGTCAATTTTTGGCCAATTTTGGCCAACTTTTAGTTAATTTTGGTCATCAAAATAGATGTCATAGTGAAAGTGAAAGTTGCACAGTCATGCAACTCTTTGAGACCACATGGACTATACAGTCCATGGAATTCTCTAGGCCAGAATACTGGAGTGGGTAGCTGTTCCTTTCTCCAGGGGATCTTCCCAACCCACTGGATCAAACCCAAGTCTCCCACTTTGCAGGCAGATTCTTTACCAGCTGAGCCACCAGGGAAGCTCAAGAATACTGGAATGGGTAGCCTAATCCTTCTCCAGGGTAACTTCCCAACTTAGGAATCAAACTGGGGTTCTTGCATTGCAGGCAGATTATTTACCACCTGAGCTACCAGAGAAGATGTCATAGAGGTAGGCCGCAACAGCAGCAGCATGCGCGTTTAGTCATGTCTGACCTTTTGTGACCCCATTGACTGTATTCTCCCAGGTTCCTCTGTTTATGGATTTTTTTTTTTTTTTTTTTTTTTTTTTTTTTTTTGCCAAGAATACTGAAGCAGGTTGCCACTGCATACTCCAGGGGATCTCCCAACCCAGGGATGGAAAATGCGTCTCTTGTGTCTCCTCTATTGGCAGGCGGGTTATTTACCAGCTGAGCCAGCTATTAAACTGACTCTTTATGGTCTTGAAAAATACACATGGCATTAAATCCTTGAGGATATAATTTACTTGTGAATTATTTTAGACATTGTGCCATTTCCTTCTTCAATGCACACATACATGCTAAGTCACTTCAGTCGTGTCCGACTCTGTGCGACCCCATAGACAGCAGCCCAACAGGCTCCCCTGCCCCTGGGATTCTCTGCACAAGAGTAGAGGAGTGGGTTGCCATTTCCTTCTCCAATGCAGGAAAGTGAAAAGTGATAGTGAAGTCGCTCAGTCGTGTCCGACTCTTCACGACCCCATGGACTGCAGCCTACCAGGCTCCTCCATCCATGGGATTTTCCAGGCAAGAGTACTGGAGTGGGGTGCCATCACCTTCTCCAAAACACGCATGCATACATACATAAAAGCAATACACAATAAAATGAAAACCACTCTTTGGCATAACATATTGAGATTACAAAATATTTTGTGGTCAAACATCAAATAAATTTCAGCTACATATTACAAGATTAAAAATTAATGGAATCAAGTGAAATTTTTTCCAGGAATTCAGAACATCTTTATTATAATTTGTGTTAGAAAGACAATGGCAAAAAAGAAAAAAAATTATATGATCAATTCAACAAGTACCAGAAAATCACTTGATAAAATACAACATGCATTTCTGATAAAAACTATTAATAGGAAGGAAATGTTATTTCTTGATGTAAATTAAAATATATATATCATAAGGTAAAAGCCAACAACATGCATAATGCTGGATCATCAGAAGCATAAATTTTAAGAACACTATAAGATTGTCCATTATAAACATTAATATTTAATACTCTAAAAGTACTATCCAATTAGTTGTAGAAAAAGAAAGCATAATTATCATTGTTCTAGATGATACTGTATATCTAAAATACTTTAAAAAATGCACTTAAAATTTTAAAATAAAATATTGGCTTGTTACAAAATGAATAGACCAAATAGGCAAAATAAATAAATGATTAGATTCCACGTATAAACTTAGAAGTTAAGGTAGAACATTTAATGGAAGATAATATTGCCCTATATTCCCTTTACTAATAGCAACCTAAAAGTTAAACAAACAGCAAAAATAGACATAAATTCAAATATACTACACAGTATCAAATAATTATAACTTCAAATTCAGAGTCTTTTTTCTTAAATATCAGAGTACTCAGGGATCTTGTTTTCAAGAGAGATAAGTATATTCTATCTAGATTAAGCAAAAAGAAAAAATTTTGGACAGATATCAGGGTCTTACTGATTGTGCTTAAGGTTGGAAGTTCTTGCCTAGACAAAAAGTTAGACACTAAAACAGTTCTGCTGGACCAAAGAATAAAATGCACATGGGATCTTTAAAATAAATCATCAGGAAGGGCTGTTGGGGCCAACAGTAGACAGTGTAGCTACCACCAATTATAATAAAGAACCTTATGTATTCAGCCTGGTAGCAGATTAAGTTTATAAATTTCTGGAACCATTACTTAAATTGAAAGACTTCTAAACCTGCAAAGCCTAGAATTATGCTGACAAAAATAATGTTTTCTTTAACAATCCAAATATTCATTATGAAAGGTGCCATGCTGTTTCTACCCCTTGCTTAATAGGGAACAGTATTTTCTTTATGGGAGAGACAGCTCCATAGAGTTATTTCTGGTTCAAATTTCACATTATAATCTGAAGATCTATACCCCATCCTGCAAAGAGCTTGCTTCTCAGTTGGCCAGATAGCTTTCTTCCATATCTGTCAGAGCTAAATCTCTCACTTCTTCCTGGTCTCTGATAAAATAGTAATGTGATGTCAGAAGTCAATATTGCCATCGCCTTGCTCATGAAAAAAAACATTGTCCCTATGTATGACTTTAAGAAACTGTTAAAGTGATGCTATAATGGAGCTAGCTATACTTGTGATAGAATTTAAATAAATATATTTATAAGCTGATTATATTGTTATTAATATAGTGTCTGGTTGTCAACTAGGCATAATCTTTGGGAAATTACTTTTTGCAAAATACATTTGGACCTGCACAAACATGATGCATTACAACATAATCAAAATATTATTAATGGATCTAGCCCTCCTAGTCAGATTTATGTAGCTCAGAAAATAAAAAGAGAAGAGTGAAAAAGCTGAATTAAAACTCAACATTAAAAAAATGAAGATCATGGAATCTGGTCCCATCACTTCATGGCAAATGGATGAGGAACAATGGAAACAGTAACACGTTTTATTTCCTTGGGCTCTAAAATTACCTCAGATGGTGACTGCAGCCATGAAATTAAAAGATGCTTTCTCCTTGGAAGAAAAGCTATGATAAACCTAGACAGCATATTAAAAAGCAGAGACATTACTTTGCCGACCAAGGTACGTCTAGTCAAAGCTATGGTTTTTCCAGTAGTCATGTATGGATGTGAGAGTTGAACCATAAAAAGGCTGAACACCAAAGAATTGATGCTATTGAATCGTGCTGTTGGAAAGGTCTCTTTGAGAGTCCCTTGGACAAGGAGATCAAAACAGTCAATCCTAAAGGAAATCAATCCTGAATATTTATTAGAAGAACCAATGCTGAAACTGAAGTTACAATCTTTGGCTACCTGATGCAAAGAACCAACTCACTAGAAAAGACCCTGACGCTGGGAAAGTTTTAAGGCAGGAGGAGAAGGGGACGGCAGAAGATGAGATGATTGGATGGCAATATTGACTCTATGGATATGAGTCTGAGCAAGGTCCGGGAGTTGGTGATGGACAGGGAAGCCTGGTGATGGACAGGAAGCCTGGGGTCTCAAAAAGTCATATACCACTGAGTGGCTGAACAACAGTAAATCTTAGAAACAAAAAGATATTTTTTCTTAATGGAAAATTTAATAATTTCTTAATAGAAATGTATACTTCAATATAAGTTGATCTTATTGTAATTATTTTCTTGGGAATCATGGAGAAAAGAACTATATTTCTGCTGTCAAGGGTTCAGATTACCTTTGGATGTGGATGGATCCCGGTTATTTTAAGAATAAAATTTAATATAATGATTTGTAAGTATATGCGTTTTTGTTGAATATAGTTGATATACATAAAACACAATGTTATTATTTTAACTGAATAGCTGCATGTAGCTAAAGGACTAAAGGCATATTACCTACGTCCAGATAAAAGTTACTGAAGGAATCCTTAACCTCTACTAAAAATAGCCATCAGGACTATTAGCTTCAGGGACTAATATTAGATCAAAGCTGGAGGTTTAGGGAAATGACTTTTTGCATTAACAGCCATTCACCCTTCTCATCCTGCAAATTCTATCTCTAAGGTACCTTTTGTAATTATTCCAGGCGTGATGTTTCTTTAAAAAACAATTATAGCAGTCATTAGCACCATGGAAACACAGCCCCAAGCCAACACTGGTACTTCCAAAGTAGTTAAACTTGGAAACATGGAAAAAAAGGAATACCTCAAGGCTATGGCTACGAGTCATAAAAATTTCAAGTGGAAATTGAACAATTCTTAAGAATTTAAAGTATTCTAGCCACAAAATTAAAAAAGATTCCTGAAATTTAACCAAGATGCAGTGAAAAGAAATATTTGTCTTAGGGATATTTAATGGACTATGGGAAGGGTGAAAATGCAGGTTTCATATGGATTTTTACAAAGTGAAATACATACACATGAAAATCTAAGGTTAACACTCGGACTTTCCTGGCAGTCTAGTGGCTGAGACTTTGTACTTCTACTATAGGGAACATGGGTTCAATCCCTAGTTGGTGTGGCATATATATATATATATATATATATATACACATACATACATACACACACATACACATATGTATATATGTATATATATGTGTGTGTGTGTATATGTATGTATGTGTGTGTATATATGTATGTATATATATATATATATATATATATATATATATATATATGGCGGGAGGAGCTACCCCACATCCCTAAGCCCGAGACCAAGGGTGGCGGCGGGAAGGAGCAACCGCACGACTGAGGACAGGGGCGGTGGCCAGGAGGACCAACCCCACGTCCAAGGAGCCGTGGCTGTGCGGGCGCAGGACGGCCTAGAGGAGCTATCCCACATTGAAGGTCAGGAAGGGCAGCAGTGAGGAGATACCCCTCGTCCAAGGTAAGGAGCAATGGCTGTGCTTTGCTGGAGCAGCCGTGAAGAGATACCCCACGCCCAAGGTAAGAGAAACCCAAGTAAGATGGTAGGTGTTGCAAGAGGGCATCAGAGGGCAGACACACTGAAACCATACTACAGAAAACTAGTCAATCTAATAACACTAGGACCACAGCCTTGTCTAACTCAATGAAACTAGCCATGCCCATGGGGCAACCCAAGACGGGTGGGTCGTGGTGGAGAGATTTGACAGAAAGTGGTCCACTGGAGAAGGTAATGGCAAACCACTTCAGTATTCTTGCCTTGAGAACCCCATGAACAGTATGAAAAGGCAAAATGATAGGATACTCAAAGAGAAACTCCCCAGGTCAGTAGGTGCCCAATATGCTACTGGAGATCAGTGGAGAAATAACTCCAGAAAGAATGAAGGGATAGAGCCAAAGCAAAAACAATACCCAGCTGTGGATGTGACTGGTGATAGAAGCAAGGTCCGATGCTATAAAGAGCAATATTGCATAGGAACCTGGAATGTCAGGTCCATGAATCAAGGCAAATTGGAAGTGGTCAAATAGGAGATGGCAAGAGTGAATGTCAACATTCTAGGAATCAACGAACAGAAATGGACTGGAATGAGTGAATTTAACTCAGATGACCATTATATCTACTACTGCGGGCAGGAATCCCTCAGAAGAAATGGCGTGGCCATCATGGTAAACAAAAGAGTCCAAAATACAGTACTTGGATGCAATCTCAAAAACAACAGAATGATCTCTGTTTGTTTCCAAGGCAAACCATTCAATATCACAGTAATCCAAGTCTATGACCCAACCAGTAACGCTGAAGAAGCTGAAGTTGAACGGTTTATGAAGACCTAAAAGACCTTTTAGAACTAACACCCAAAAAAGATGTCCTTTTCATTATAGGGGACTTGAATGCAAAAGTAGGAAGTCAAGAAACACCTGGAGTAACAGGCAAATTTGGCCTTGGAATACAGAATGAAGCAGGGCAAAGACTAATAGAGTTTTGCCAAGAAAATGCACTGGTCATAACAAACACCCTCTTCCAACAACACAAGAGAAGACCTTATACATGGACATCACCAGATGGTCAACACCAAAATCAGATTGATTATATTCTTTGCAGCCAAAGATGGAGAAGTTCTATGCAGTCAGCAAAAACAAGACCAGGAGCTGACTGTGGCTCACACCAAAACTCCTTATTGTCAAATTCAGGCTTAAATTGAAGAAAGTAGGGAAAACCACTAGACCATTCAGGTATGACCTAAATAAAATCCCTTATGATTATACAGTGGAAGTGAGAAATAGATTTAAGGACCTAGATCTGATAGATAGAGTGGCTGATGAACTATGGAATGAGGTTCGTGACATTGTACAGGAGACAGGGATCAAGACCATTCCCATAGAAAAGAAACGCAAAAAAGCAAAATGGCTGTCTGGGGAGGACTTACAAATAGCTGTGAAAGAAGAGAAGCAAAAAGCAAAGGAGAAAAGGAAAGATATAAACATCTGAATGCAGAGTTCCAAAGAATAGCAAGAAGAGATAAGAAAGCCCCCTTCTTCAGGGATCAGTGCAAAGAAATAGAGGAAAACAACAGAATGGGAAAGACTAGAGATCTCTTCAATAAAATCAGAGATACCAAAGGAACATTTCATGCAAAGATGGGCTCGATAAAGGACATAAATGATATGGACCTTACAGAAGCAAAAGATATTAAGAAGAGATGGCAAGAATACACAGAAGAACTGTACAAAAAAGATCTTCATGACCCAGATAATCACAATGGTGTGATCACTGATCTAGGGCCAGACATCCTGGACTGTGAAGTCAAGTGGGCCTTAGAAAGCATCACTACAAACAAAGCTAGTGGAGGTGATGGAATTCCAGTTGAACTATTCCAAATCCTGAAAGATGATGCTGTGAAAGTGCTGCACTCAATATGCAGCCAATTTGGAAAACTCAGCAGTGGCCACAGGACTGGAAAAGGTCAGTTTTCGTTCCAATCCCAAAGAAAGGCAATGCCAAAGAATGCTCAAACTACCACACAATTGCACTCATCTCACACGCTAGTAAAGTAATGCTCAAAATTCTCCAAGCCAGGCTTCAGCAATATGTGAACCGTGAACTTCCTGATGTTCAAGCTGGTTTTAGAAAAGGCAATGGAACCAGAGATCAAATTGCCAACATCCTCTGGATCATAGAAAAAGCAAGAGAGTTCCAGAAAAACATCTATTTCTGTTTTATTGACTATGCCAAAGCTTTTGACTGTGTGGATCACAAGAAACAGTGGAAAATTCTTCAAGAGATGGGAATACCAGACCACCTGATCTGCCTCTTGAGAAATTTGTATTCAGGTCAGGAAGCAACAGTTAGAACTGGACATGGAACAACAGACTCGTTCCAAATAGGAAAAGGACTTCGTCAAGGCTGTATATTGTCACCCTGTTTATTTAACTTATATGCAGAGTACATCATGAGAAATGCTGGACTGGAAGAAACACAAACTGGAATCAAGATTGCCGGGAGAAATATCAATAACCTCAGATATGCAGATGACACCACCCTTATGGCAGAAAGTGAAGAGGAACTCAAAAGCCTCTTGATGAAAGTGAAAATGGAGAGTGAAAAAGTTGTCTTAAAGCTTAACATTCAGAAAACGAAGATCATGGCATCCGGTCCCATCACTTCATGGGAAATAGATGGGGAAACAGTGGAAACGGTGTCAGATTTTATTTTTCTGGGCTCCAAAATCACTACATATGGTGACTACAGCTATGAAATTAAAAGACGCTTACTTCTTGGAAGGAAAGTTATGACCAACCTAGATAGCATATTCAAAATCAGAGACATTACTTTGCCAACAAAGGTTCATCTAGTCAAGGCTATGGTTTTTCCTGTGGTCATGTATGGATGTGAGAGTTGGACTGGGAAGAAGGCTGAGCGCCGAAGAATTGATGCTTTTGAACTGTGGTGCTGGAGAAGACTCTTGAGAGTCCCTTGGACTGCAAGGAGATCCAACCAGTCCATTCTGAAGGAGATCAGCCCTGGGATTTCTTTGGAAGGAATGATGCTAAAGTTGAAACTCCAGTACTTTGGCCACCTCATGCATAGAGTTGACTCATTGAAAAAGACTCTGATGCCGGGAAGGATTGACGGCAGGAGGAGAAGGGGACTACAGAGGATGAGATGGCTGGATGGCATTGCTGACTTGATGGATGTGAGTCTCGGTGAACTCTGGGAGTTGGTGATGGACAGGGAGGCCTGGCGTGCTGCGATTCATGGGGTCGCAAAGAGTCGGACACGACTGAGGGACTGATCTGAGACCTGATATATATAATCTACTCTACTTCTAAAGGTGTATCTGAATTAAAATACTAGCTCTTCCTTCTCAGTGCAGTGCAACTTTAGTCAAGTAACTTCATTTCTCTGTGCTTCAATCACTTCATCTTTAAAGTAGAAGGAATTTCTGCCTCCTTTGTCCATTGCTCTATCCCCAGGCTTCCGTTTCTTTTAAAGGTGATAGGGATTAAATCAATTTTTGTTTAAAGAATCAATTAGTTTATTTTAACTACTCAGCTAAAACTCTGTGATTTTTTTTTTTCAGAATTTTTAAAGACTAGCAAAATTGATATTCCACCTGTGGTTAAATTTATGTAGTTTTTCTTAATATAAATTATGTTTTTAAAAAGATATTAACTTTAGATTATATCTGGCTAGTATATCTTCCTTCACTGGTTCAAAAATGCTTCCTTTTCATACATTTTTTTTTGAAACTGAATATTGTGACAACGACAATATAAAACAGCATAGAAACCTGTGTACTTTCATCCAACTTTATAGCAATCTTCCTGAACTCTGAAATATGTTATAAAGCATGTTGTTTTTAGGTCCTCAGCAATGTTTTTTAGGCATCCTCTGACATTTCTAACAATGAACTTAACTTTATCTCAATCCCACATTGTTTTGTATGTTTTATTTGAGCTATTTAACCATGGCAAAGAGAAAAAGTGTTACTCCAATGGCATGGAGAATCAGAATTTCATTTTTAAAAAGAGATTTCAGAAGAACCATCTTTCCCATTAATAGTGTTTTACAGAATACTTTGTTCAACATAGACGAACTTGCTGGAAAGTAATTGTAGAAATTCCTCTTCATATGTTGGGCACAATTTCTAAGTGCTTTGATAATAATCTGTATGAAGACATGTATTTAATAGTTTATTATAATTCTAAGCTCTTTTAATTTTTTAAAATTCTATTAAATTTTATTATTTTATCTTGCTAAATTATGTACTTTTATTTAAAAAAAAAGTCAACTCTACCCATGTATATACTTCTGCCTGACTTACTATTATCTTTATATGTGTTTTACTTTGCAAATATATTTTGTCATTGTGTTACCATAAATATAATTGAATAAAATAAGTTTGCATTTATTTAATCAAGTTTACAAAAGACATATTATTTTATAATATTCTAAAGCAGAATGTGTTTGTTTATGAATTTATACATTAAATATACAAAATCTTCTTGGGATCACTAGTTCGTTGCATGCTAGAGGTGATCATAAAACATACAGAGCAAATAAGGGTTAATCTGTGTATCAAAACATAGAAACTTTAATATTCTGTTCAAGACATATGAAAAATTCTCACAAACTACTTGGTAAAGAATATTTTCTACTACAGGGACCACTGTTTATGAAACTGAATATTGTGGCTTTGGAGGGAAAAATGCAGTCTCTCGTTTATTGGATCTGTCAGGGGAGTTTGTAATTTCCTCAGTTCTGTCTTGTCACAACAAAAATTTGAAGTGACGGAGCAGTGTTAACAGCCCTTGGATGGACCAGTGTTACAGCTCTCGAATGGACCAGTGTTACAGCTCCGTGTTACAGCTCAGCTTTATTTAGAAAATAAAGGAGAATACATCCTTGAGGCATGAGGGTATGCCGACCCAAAAGGCACGGAGAGACACCCCTGGCCCTTTGGTTCCTCTTTATGTGTTTTTTCTCCTCCCCCTGGGCCTGCCTTATGTAAATTGACAGCCAGGAGTGCTGTTTGTTCTACCTGAGGTCCTCACTCCCATCCTCGGACCTTCCTTTGTTCTATTTTTGTGGACTTTTCCCTTCCTTGTCTTTCAGCCACCACCATTCTAGACTCCTTTTTCCTATTCTAACTCCCTAACAATCCTGCCTCAAGAGATGGGAGGCCCAGTTCTTTGGGAATAGGGGCTTTGAGGTCTCTCTGGCTACTTCCTGCTGACCTGGGGCTGTGAGGGGCATTGGGCTTCCCCCTCTTGCTAGTCTCAGGCCTCAGAGTCCTTATAGCAGTGTCCATCTAAGGGTGAGTGATATTTTCTGTGGTTGGCTGTAGTTTTATATATCATTGTTAAACTGGCACCACATGCTGTAGCTCATTTGCTCGGGCAGAGACAAAACAGGTTAGACAATTAATAATACATGGAGCAGTCATAAGCAGCATCAATATGGTGATGACAAGAACTAGTAGGAGCATTAGCCAACTTCAAATTTCCCTCACCAGGAGGATCCCCCAAAGAGAGATTGTAGTCATCCTAAGAACTCTCCAGCTTGTTCTTTGAGATCCTTTGGGTCTGGATGTTTTTCTTGAGGACTGTGAGACTTTCTTTAACTTAGTTTGAGATATTTACCGAGAAACAACACATCTCATTCAAGATGGCTCAAGTCCCTCCTCGGAGAAGGCAATGGCACCCCACTCTAGTACTCCTGCCTGGAAAATCCCATGGATGGAGGATCCTGGTAGGCTGCAGTCCATGGGGTCGCGAAGAGTTGGACATGACTGAGCGACTTCACTTTCACTTTTCACTTTCCTGCATTGCAGAAGGAAATGGCAACCCAGTACTCTTGCCTGGGAGAATCCCAGGGGCGGGGGAGCCTGGTGGGCTGCTGTCTATGGGGTCGCACAGAGTTGGACACTACTGAAGCGATTTAGCAACAGCAGCAGCAAGTCCCTCCTTCTTCAGGGATTAGATAATCTATCTCCTGTCTTTTTTGCAGTATAACCCATGCCAAGCTATGTAGGCTCTTTAGAGCTGTCCTGAGAAATCTTATCCCCAGAAATTGATTTTGGGGGTATTCATTAGAATGACTTATATGCAGAGTACATCATGAAAAATGCTGGGCTGGAAGAAACACAAGTTGAAACCAAGATTGCCAGGAGAAATATCAATAACCTCAGATATGCAGATGACACCACCCTTATGGCAGAAAGTGAAGAGGAACTAAAAAGCCTATTGATGAAAGTGAAAGAGGAGAGTGAAAAGGTTGACTTAAAGCTCAACATTCAGAAAACAAAGATCATGGCATCTGGTCCCATCACTTCCTGGGAAATAGACGGGGGAAACAGTGGAAACAGTGTCAGATTTTATTTTCTTGGACTCCAAAATCACTGCAGATGGTGACTGCAGCCATGAAATTAAAAGACGCTTACTCCTTGGAAGGAAAGTTATGACCAACCTAAATAGCATATTGAAAAGCAGAGACATTACTTTGCCAACAAAGGTCCATCTAGTCAAGGCTATGGTTTTTCCAGTGGTCATGTATGGATGTGAGAGTTGGACTGTGAAGAAGGCTGAGCGCCAAAGAATTGATGCTTTTGAACGGTGGTATTGGAGAAGACTCTTGAGAGTCCCTTGGACTTCAAGGAGATCCAACTAGTCCATTCTGAAGGAGATCAGCCCTGGGTGTTCTTTGGAAGGAATGATGCCAAAGCTGAAACTCCAGTACTTTGGCCACCTCATGCAAAGAGTTGACTCATTGAAAAAGACTCTGATGCTGGGAGGGATTGGGGGCAGGAGGAAAAGGGGTCGACAGAGGATAAGATGGCTGGATGGCATCACTGACTCAATGGACGTGAGTTTGAGTGAACTCCGGGAGATGGTGATGGACAGGGAGGCCTGGCGAGTTGCGATTCATGGGGTCGCAAAGAGTTGGACACGACTAAGCGACTGAACTGAACTGATTAGAATGACATTCATTTGTAGTTCTGAATAGGTGTCTGAGATCTCCCAGGGGCTCACAGGTGTACTGAGTGTCCTTTTCTGTTTTCTTCCATGGCTTGACTCATGAGTAGTGAATCCAGGAGGTATGTCCTTGTACCTTGACTGCTGTGGGGGTAGAAAGTATTATAGGGTAGGGGCCCTTCCATGTGGGTGGGAGTTGAGACTTTAGGGACCCATATTTCCAGAATTTAATTAGGACTTGAGTCCCTGGAACATATAGTGGTGACTCCTTAGAATATTTTGGGTCCTGGTTGACATCCCACAAGCATATATCCTGTTGGAATTGCCCGATGGTCATGGTATAAGACTGGAGGCTCTGAGCCTCTGGATCTAGGAAGAGGTCATTGACATAAACAAAAGATCTCCCATAGAGCATCTCATAAGGACTAAGACCAACCTGTTCCTTAGAGGCAATACGGGTGAGGAGGAGAGCTATTGGTAAAGCCTCCTTCCATCCCAGGGAGGTCTCCTAGATTATTGTTTTTATCGCTGATTTTAAGAATTGGTTGGCTTTTTCTACTTTTCCTGAAGACTGAGGCCTCCAGCAACAATGGAGATAAGTAATGCCCAATGCTTTAGAGATCCCTTGGGTGACCTTAGAAGTAAATGATGTCTCCCATTGTCACTTTGTAATGGCAGAGCAAATCTCAGAATAATTTCATGGAGCAATTTTTTACTACCTCCTCAACTCAGTCCAGGTGGGAAAGCCTTCAATCCATGCTGTGAATGTATCTATCATGACTAATTGCTATTTATATGCTTGAGAAACTGGCATCTGGGTGAAATCCATCTGCTTGTCAGTCCTCTCCTGGGTAGGTCCCACATTGTTAGATGGGCTGGGCCAGCTGGGGTCTTTGAGCTCCTTGGGGGAGCTTGTTTAATTGTCAAGTGGGACAAGAGGAGACTACTTGCCTTATAGTCGTTTGGAGACCTGTTCCTCTGAAGAACCTTTCTAGTAATCATTGGAGGGCCTTTTCCCCTAGATGAGTGGTGGCATGTAAGGCATTAACCAACTTCCATTGGAGGCTCCCAGGCAGAAAAAGGAATCCCTCCTTTTGGAACCATCCCATATGATCTTCTTGAAAGCTCTTACTCTTAGCTTTAAGAGTCTCACCTTCAGTATATGAAGGAGTTTCTGGCAAATTAGTCTGTGGAACTAAGGTGGCAACCCCTATTAGGTCATTGTTCTGTAATGCTGCTCTCTTAGCTTCCTGATCAGCTGCTTGGTTCCCTCGTGCCACTTCCGTGCTCCCTTTTTGGTGTCCTTTACAGTGGGAGACTGAAACCTCAGTGGGCAGATGGATTGCCTCCAAGAGTCAAAGGATTTGATCATCATATTTGATTGGGGACACTTGGGTGGTCAAGGGGCCTCTTTCTTTCCAAATAGCAGTATCTGCATGTAGCACCAGAAAGGCATATTTGGAGTCGGTGTAAATGGCTACTCTTTTTCCTTTTCCCAGCTCTAAAGCTTGAGTCAGGGCTATGAGCTCAGCTGATTAGGCTGAAGTACCTGGTGGAAGAGGCTTAGCCTCTATGGTCTCAAAATTGGAGACTACTGCATATCTGGCTCTTCTATTTCCATCCAAGACAAAGCTGCTTTGAAGCATCAGTGTACCAGATTTCCTCAGGATTGGTCAGAGGATCTTCTGACAATCCCTCTTGGGGTTTTGTCCAGTGGTCCAAGGTTTGTAGGCAAAAGTGAAAGGGGAGAGAGCCCTCTGGGGTAGACAGGAGGGTGCCTGGGTTAAGAACCTCACAGGGGGATATAGTGAGGCCTGGATTTTCCATCAGCACTATTTAATATCTGAGGATTCTTTGATCAGACATCCATAAATGGCCTCTCCCATTTAGGAGTTGTTTCACTTGGTGGCTGGTAAAAATAGTTTCCCCCCAAAAGAGTGTTTTAAAGCATCTTCTATTAGGATTGCAACAGCTGCAAGATTTCAAAGGCAGGGAGGCCAGTCTTGGGAGGTTGGGTCGAGCCTCTTGGATAAGTAAGCTACAGGCTTGGGCTCAGATCCCAACTTTTGAGTTAACACTCCCAAGGCTATTCCCTCTCTTTCATGGACATAAATTTAGAATGCTCTCTCTGGGCCTGGAAACCTCAAGGCAGGTGCTTTAGTTAAATCTTGTTTTATTGTAGCCTCTGCCTTCTTTTGAGGAGTTCCCCACATCATTGGGATTGAATCATCCCAACCCTTCAAGCTTTCATATAAGGGCTGGACAATTAGACCATAGTTGGGTATCCATATTCTACAATACCCAGTTAACTCCAGGAAAGCTTGCAATTGTTTTCGAGTTGTGGGGGAGGGCAACTGGAGGATTCCTTGTACCTGATCAGAGGACAGCCTCCTGGGCCCGTGTGTAATCTGAAATCCCAGGTAAGTGACCGTTGTCTTGATCATCTGTGCCTTAGCATGGGAGATTTTATATCCTCTCTCTGCCTAAAAAGTTTAGAACCTGAATTACATGTAGTTGGGCATTTTCCTCATCTGGAGAGCAGATTAGTAGGTCATCTATGTATTGTAATATTTTCTCATTAGGTCCCAGGTCCAGATGTAGAAGATCCCAGCTAAAAGCCTGTCCAAACAGGTGGGGGCTATCTCTGAATCCCTGAAGTAATACTGTCCAAGTCATCTGTTGGTGTTTTGTTTTTGTTTTTCCTGGAGCTCCCCACTCGAAGGCAAAAAGATATTGGGATTCTTTAGCCAGTTGTATGCAAAAGAATGTATCTTTGAGATCCAAGATTGTAAACCACTTGGCACTGGGTGGGATTTCTCCCAAGATTGCATAGGGATTGAGTACTGTGGAATGGAGCAGGACTACAGCTTCATTTGTGATCTGGAGATCTTGGGCCATTCACCAGGTTCTGTCATTTTTCTTTACAGAGAGGACTGGGGTGTGACATGGCGAATTGCTGGGGATCAATAGCCCACAGGCGATAAATTTGTTTATTAGAGTGTGTAGTCCTTCCCAGGCCTCTCTTCTGAGGGGATATTGTTTCTGGTTAGGAAACCGAGTGGGATCTCGGAGGACAATGATGACCAGTTCAGCTTGGTGGGCTCGTCCAGGAGTCCCCTGGTCCCACACCTGGGGGCCAATTTTGTCCTCCTATAGTTTTTGGTCCCTCTCTATTGGCAAGGGTGTAATGGGTTTTTAAGTAGTAACCAGGAGCTGTAGGGCTCTAGGGGCTGAAAAGCTTCCCATCACAAGAGTAGTCCCCAGTTTAGTGAGTATATCTCTTCCCAATAAGGGAGTAGGACACTCAGGGACCACCAGAAACTGGTGGGAAAATATGTGTCCATCCCAGCAACAAAGTGCTTGGGTGAATCTTTTAGTAATTGTTTTTCCTGTAGCACCCAAAATGGTACAAGTTTGGGAGGAGAAGGCTTCGGAGTAGGAGGTCAGGACAGAGTAGGTAGCCCCTGTGTCAACCAAGAAATTCTCAGACCTACTTGCCACATCCAGTTGCACCCTTGACTTCAGCCCTGTGATGGTTATCTGTGATGGGCGGTCTGGCTGGAGCAGGCTGCTTCAGGCCTGTTGAACCATCCTGAGGGAAGGCTTGGCACTTGACCTTAAGGTTCTTGGGTCCCAAGGGCAGAGTGCTGCCCAGTGTCCCGATGATGGCATTTGTAGCAAGCCATTTAAAGAGACTTGTCTCAGTTTGGACACTCTTTGGCCCAACGCCCTGCCTGTCTACAGATTAGGCATTTGCCTGGTGCCTTGTCCTTCAAGGACTCAGGGTTTGCCATAGGGCTTCCCTGGAGGGTGGCCAGCAACTGGGCATGCCTTGTCTCTTTCCTTTTCTCCCTCTCCTAGGCTGTGGCCTCCCTTTCCTGTTCTCTGTTATAAAAGGTATCAGTGGCTGTCTGGACCATTTCATCTAATGAGGCAGCAGAGTCCTGCTGCTGTAGCTGTTCTAACTTTATCCTGATGTCTGATGTGCATTGGATGCACAGAAATTTGTGCAAAGGAATTTGTCCTTTAAAACTACCAGTCCCTCTTAAGAGTTTAAGTCCAGCTTGGTAAACTTTTGGAGGGGCTCTTTTAGCCTTTCCAGAAAGGCAATGGGGTTCTCACTGGACTCCTGACTTATTGCTGAGACTTAGCACAGTCCCACAAGTAATAGGCTTTCTTCTATTTCCATGGTGGACTTCTTTAGGGGTGAGTCTTTTTGAAGCTTATCCTACCCAGTACTGTTGCAACTGGAGAGCCAGGTGTCCCCGGGTCAGGGTGCAGATCCCCAGGCAAGCTGAGGCATGACAGCCTCCTGGAGATTGAATCCCTAAGCAGGTCGAGGCATGCAGGTCTCCAGAGAATTGCGTCCCTGGGCAGGTCGAGGCATGCTGACCTCCTGGGATCCCTGGAACTGGTGGATCCCTGAGCAGATTGAGGCACGACAATCTCCCAGGGACCAGATCTCTAGGCAGGTCGAGGCAGGTCGACTTCCTGGGATCCTGGGCTGATGGATCCCTGAGCATGCTGAGGCATGACAACTTTCCAGGGACCGGATCCCTGGGCAGGTTGAGACAGGTTGACCTCCTGGGATCCCCGGGCTTGAGTTGGGTGTCCCCAAATCTCCAGCTGTGACTAGTGCTGGATAGGATTAAGGGGTTGTAATTATAACTTATTGCCAGTTTGTTCACCACAGATGGGAATAGATATCTTGATGTAAAGCAATCCAAGCCTGTGCCCTAAGACTGGGAACCTGGTGTAGTGGTCATAAGCCTTATCCTCTTACTGCTTTAAGGGATTGTGAGTCACTGATCTCCTCCCCTACTCCTCCATAAGAGCAGTTTAGGGTGTTTCCAATGGTAAACAGTTCATTGTCATAGACCCACTTTAGGTAATAACAGAAGTAATGACAAAGGAGTGGGTTATCTGGCCCTGTTAAGGGCATTAAGAGTAATTTAACAATAGGTGGGGTGGAGCAATGTTGCCTACGCAGGGTCCTGGTTGTAGGAGTTAGTAATTGGCTTAAGAACAAATTGATAAGAGGCAACAGACCAGATGTAGCATAAAAGTGGAGTGGAGATTTGATCCAGGGGTGTGTTTGTAATTTTAGAAGGGTGGTAAGGGTTTAGGCCCAAATGGCCTGCAGGGCTAACTCCCAAAGTGGCAAACATTATCCCTGGAAGCCCAATTGCCTTTGAAGGGATGCCAACAGATGGACTTCTAGCAGGCATTGTGTGCCTGTCTCCCACCCTAGCAGGTTCACTGAGAAATGCTATTGTTGCATATGTTGTAGGAGTCATGGAAGATGAAGGCCTGAATATCTAGAGGGATTGGATATTATACAGTATTGCTCTCCCAAGGGCCAGCTATTTTCTGGTTGTCCCTCCGGAAGACTGTAGAGGCAACATTGTGGCCCCAGATGGGGCTCAGGAAAAGAGCATGAAACAGGAGGGAAGGGGGCAGGGCACAACTTTTGAAAGAATGACATAGCACGAGGGCCTAATATAAACTGATTAAATCAACTGGGTCCAGGATGACAAGTCAAAAGTAAATCTTGATCTCCAATCTGCAAGCTAAGTGACACACCCAGAGTTGGCAAGACAGTTCCAAGTCACTGTCCAAAGACAGAGGAAGGAGTGAGTGGTTCCCCAATGATTGGGATGATCCTCCCTCTCATTAGCATATGAATTCACCCAGCTGGCAAAACCTAGCCACACCATATTCCATGGCAGAAGCACTTGCCCTCTGAAATGGCCCACACCCTGCCGAGTGTGCTTCTCTCTGAATCTGAACAAATCCATCTCTTACCTATTGCTGTGTCTCTAACTGAATTTTTGCAATGAGACATCAGAGGCTGAGCTTCATAAGGTCCTGAAACCAGGCATTATGGATTTTGACCAGGCTCAAGTCCCAGGAGGGAGGAGTTGGAGGACGGGAGGAAAAAGCAGTGGGAAAAACGTGCCAAGGAATCCCCTTCATAACCTGCCGGAAAATCTGCTAAATACCTTTGCTCACAGTTTTCACTGACTTGATCCTTGGCCAAAGAAGATTAAGGACAGAAGAACCCCCACTGGCCTGGGTAACAGCTACTGGGGCCCAGCAGATAGTGGAGCCTTTGGGACACACTGAGAAGTAGGCCCTGTCAGAGTCCCTCAATCGCCCCCATTGTCACTGGCCTGTTCCAGAGGGATTCGAGGAAACAAGGAACAAGGGATTGTAAAGGAATTAAGATTTTGCTAGGCGTGTGTCCTTCCAGCCATAGGAGTGAGGAGGTCTTCAGGATTCTGAGACTGAGCCGCGTGAGCTTTCTGCTGAGTTCGTTTTTCGCTGTCCCGGTTTCCAGCACGCTGGGCTTCTTGTCACTTCCCCTGTGCTGGGTTTTCCTCGTGTTCAGCTTCCACCGCAGGAGCTTTCACCGAGTTGGGCTCCTGCTGTGCTTGGCCTCCTCCTTGCGGGGGGCTGTGCCAAGGTTGTTTCAGCCAGGTTAAATCTGAGTCATGGCACCACAGATGTCGGAGGAGTGTGTAATTTCCTTGGTTCTATCTCGTCACAACAAAAATATGAAGTGATGGACCAGCATTACAACTCTCGGACAGGCTAGTGTCCCAGCTCTCGGATGGACCAGTGTTAGAGCTTCATGTTACAGCTCAGTTTTATTTAGAAAATAAAGGAAACTACATCCTCAAGGTGTGTGGGCATGTCAACCCAAAGGACGTGAAGAGAGGACCCTTTGACTCCTCTTTATATGTTTTTTCTCCTCCCCCTGGGCCTGTCGTATGTAAACTGGGCTAGGCAGGAGTGCTGTTCGTTCTACCTGAGGTCCTCACTCCAGTTATTGGACCTTCCTTTGTTCTATTTTCACGGGCTTTTCCCTTCCTTGTCTTTTAGCTACTGCCATTCTGGACTCTTTATTCCTGTTCTAACTACCTAACAGATCAAAAACACAGGATAAAATAACTGGCTTGTAATGATAGTAAACAGTTAATAATTATTTGCTGAACAAGGCATTTAGGTATTTATATACCATGTGCCATAAAATATTATTTCATTGGCCTGTTTGTGATAATATAGCTCTTTAATTAATAAATTCTTCTAAAAATAAGAAAATTCCAACTCAAAAATAAGGTAGTTAGCTTGCACAAGATCATATGCTATTTTACAAGGACATATTTTGAACCAATCAAGATGGAAATGGCAACCCACTCCAGTATCCCTGCCTGGAGAATCCCATGGACAGAGGAACCTGGAGGGCTATAGTGCATGAGGTCGCAGAGTTGGACATGACTGAGCACGCACACACTCTTTAAACCAAGATTTCCTGTTGTGTCAAGTATACTTTCCTATCTGTATATTTGCAATCATCTTTATTCTGCATCACCATGTTAAAAGCAACCTTATTGACAACAATCAAGACATGGAAGCTATCTAAGTGTTGATCAACAAATTAATTTAAAAATGTCATATATATGTATATATACACACATGCACACATACATACATACATATGTACAATAGAACATTATTCAGCCATAAAAAGATAGGAAATCCATTTGCAACAATAGGGATGGACCCTGAGGGCATTATGCTAAGTAAAAGAAGTCAGAGAGAGACAGATACTGTATGATCTCACTTACATGTGGAATTTTTAAAAAGCCAAACTCATGGAAGTAGAAGTGGAAAGGTGATTTCTGGGGCATTGGAGGGTGGAGCTAATGAGGTGATGTTGGTCAAATGATACAAAATTCCAGTTATTAGTTGAATAAGTTGTGGGGATCTAATATGCAGTATGATAACTATAGTTAAAAATACTGTATTATATACTTGAAAGTTATTATAAGAGTAGATTTTAGATGTTCTTACCACACACACATATACATACACATACATATACATACACACACATATACATATGCATATGCATGTACATATACATATACATATGTACATATACACATACATATACACACACACACATATACATACACAAGTAATAATTATGTGAGATGAGATTTTAAATAACCTTGTTTTGGTAATAATTTTGCAATATATAGGGTTTACTCAGTGGCACTAGTGGTAAAGAACCTGCCTGCCAATTCAAGAGATGCAACAGACTCAGGTTCAATCCCCAGGTCAGGAAGATCCACTGGAGGAGGGCACGGAAACCCACTCCAGTATTCTTGCCTGGAGAATCCCATGGACAGAGAAGCCTGGTGGGCTATAGTCCATAGGGTCAAAAAGAGTTGGACACAACTGAAACGACTTAGCATGTATGCAAGTTGCCATATATGAGTATACCAAATAATCACTTCGTACACCAAGGCAATGGCACCCTACTCCAGTACTCTTGCCTGGAAAATCCCATGGATGGAGGAGCCTGGTGGGCTGCAGTCCATGGTGTCGTGAAGAGTCAGACACGACTGAGCGACTTCACCTTCACTTTTCACTTCCATGCATTGGAGAAGGAAATGGCAACTCACTCCAGTGTTCTTGCCTGGAGAATCCCAGGGACGGGGGAGCCTGGTGGGCTGCCGTCTATGGGGTCACACAGAGTGGGACACAATTGAAGCGACTTAGCAGCAGCAGCAATGTTATTGTATCTCAATTGTATCTGAATAAAGCTAGAGGAGGAGGAAGCCATCTAAGTGTTCTGCTGTAGTACTGAAGATCTGACTATATGCACAAGTAAAATTCTTCTTAAACTATAAAATTATTTGAATCCAGTAAAAGTAGTTAACAACCAATCAACCAACAATAAATGTTTATTAATGCCTAATTATTGTAGGTGTTTAAGCTAGGAAAATATTTTTCATTTTTATGAAAATAGAGAATGCCATTATTAATCACGTCTAAAACATCTATTCTAATTTTATATATTCTTAGCACTGTATAATTAGTTTTTTTCACACTTCAAATACTTGATCCTCTTGAGATATGTAATCTGCACTGGCAGTTAAAGTCTTTTATTTATTGAACAGTAGGAAAGGGTGACATAGACAGAGTTTCCTGCCAATAAACTTCACTGCTGATATTATAAACAGAGTGTGTATGGATAGAAAAGAATTCCAACATGGAACATCCCTTACTGTTTGCCAAGTTCCTCATAGGTTGCTAATCACTACCTGACAATGATTCGATGAAAAGTGAAGTCAGATCACCAAACTATTTCATATGTCATAGCCTATTGAGCAGCTGCCAGACGTTAAATACCAGATGTCTTCATTGACCCAGGCTGGATTGAAAGCGGAGAATGAATAGCAATGACTCTATTTCATGTCCAAATTTCCTCAACCAGTTTAGAATTAAATACAACACATGCATGTATAAAAATCTTGTAAGCTGTAAGAACGAAATATTATAAATTCCATTTATATTTTATCTAAAACTAAAGCCATAAATACACACAAAGAATGTTTAGGGTCGTATAAATGAGTATCAGGGTCTTGTAAATGGCAATTAGAGCTAATCACTACTTTATATTAAACATAAATAAAAAGATGACTTAAAGCATAAGGTGGATATCATGATATATTTCATGAAATGAATATTTATGTTTGGTATGTTAAGGTACTAAAAAACTAGGAAATGATGCTTATGAATACATATATGTATGCATACACACATTTCATAATATATAAGGAGAAATATTTCCGTAATCCATAATGTTACAATTTTTATTAACTTTTTATAGATTGAAGTTCAATTTCTAGATGGTATATGTAGTACCTACTGCTATATCCAACGCTACACCAAATTTCTGGAACTTATATAAAAACATGCATATATAATTAGAGTTGCACCAGAAACAAGAAAATAGATTGGTGGGGGATCAAAGGCTCATGAGCAGTCCATTATAAACAATAAACAAGTTTGACATCTTTGAAATAAAAATTGCAGCAAAAGATAAGAAGCACTGACCCATAACATGCTTATGTTGGTGGAGTCAGTAGCAGGTGACAATCAAGGGGCAATTTAGGTTGATTAATTGATGTGCAGGGGCAGGAGCAGTCAACAGGTTTACGTAGTCCATCCACATTCAGTGAGAGAGCAAGTAGTGGGGATCTGCCTCTGGAACATGCCAAGAAAATGAGGTTTGTTCTGGGTGTAATAGCTGTGCTCTGGGAATCTTAACAAAGAGAAAGGGGTAGTTTTATATTCAGAAAGACAGCTGCTGGGTAATCTTCAAATGGAAAGTGAGTAATATGTATCATAGGCAGAGTTATAACAATGTCCTCCAGGATTCCTCTAGCCTGGTTATTCAAACATTAATGTAATATGTTGTCAATGGACTTTGTAAACAGAGGTAAGATTACTAATCACTTGATTTTAAAATGGGGAAATCATTCTGTAATATCCAGGTGAGTCATAATCACTTGGACCTTTAAAAAGAAAAAGACAGAAGAGTCATTCAGAGATGCAGCAGCAGAAGAGATGAAGCAGAAGCAGAGGTCAAAAACATGTGGTGTGTGAGTGAGAAGGGCTTGACCCTCCACTGCTTACCCTGAAGGTGGAGAAAAAGTTCTACAAGAGGTAGAATGCAAGTGACATCTAGAAGCTGAGAATGACTCTAAGCCAAGAGCTAGAAAAGAATCAGGGACCTCAATCCTACTACTGTGCATGCTTAGTTGCTCAGTTGTGTCCAACTCTTTGCAACCCCATGGGCTGTATCCCTCCTCTGTCCATGGGATTTTCCAGGCAAGAATACTGCAACTGATTGGTACTGAATTCTGCCAACAACCTGAAGAGGCTTGAAATATATTCTCCTCTAAAATTTAACAGAGAAAAACACAGACATGCTTACACCTTGATCTGTGAGACTCAGAGCAGAGAAGCCTCCCAAGCCCATTGGATTTCAGACTTAAAGATTTGTGAGATAATAAATTTGTGCTATTTGCCACTGTTAATTTTATGGTGATTTGTCACAGCAGTAAGAGAAAACTAAAAGAATATCCCTTTTAAACTTCCATACCTCTTGCACACCCAATTAGAGTAACAAATGTGACAAAAGAATAGACAAATTCAGCTTCAAAGTTGACCACACATTCAAAAACCACTAATTCACTTGAGGTCAGAAAATAAGATGACAGAAACTCAACAGATGGAAGAAATAAAACCCTGTAAAAGAATTAATTGAAAAAGAATATTAAAATATTCATAACTGACATATCTAGAAATTAATAGAATGTGACATATATGTGTATCATACAAGTGATTTGCTCATGATATACAAGAGAATAAAAAGTGTATAAACAAATTAAAATAAACTGCATATTTTTTTAATAGTTCCAATTTTTTTCCTTTTTTTATTTTTATTTTTTTATTTTATTTTAAAATTTTACATAATTGTATTAGTTTTGCCAAATATCAAAATGAATCCGCCACAGGTATACATGTGTTCCCCATCCTGAACCCTCCTACCTCCTCCCTCCCCATACCATCCCTCTGGGTCATCCCAGTGCACCAGCCCCAAGCATCCAGTATTGTGCATCAAACCTGGACTGGCAACTCATTTCATACATGATATTTTACATGTTTCAATGCCATTCTCCCAAATCTTCCCACCCTCTCCCTCTCTCACAGAGTCCATAAGACTGTTCTATACATCAGTGTCTCTTTTGCTGTCTCGTACACAGGGTTATTGTTACCATCTTTCTAAATTCCATATATATGTGTTAGTATACTGTATTGGTGTTTTGCTTTCTGGCTTACTTCACTCTGTATAATAGGCTCCAGTTTCATCCACCTCATTAGAACTGATTCAAATGTATTCTTTTTAATGGCTGAGTAATACTCCATTGTGTATATGTACCACTGCTTTCTTATCCATTCATCTGCTGATGGACATCTAGGTTGCTTCCATGTCCTGGCTATTATAAACAGTGCTGCGATGAACACAGGGGTACACGTGTCTCGTTCCCTTCTGGTTTCCTCAGTGTGTATGCTCAGCAGTGGGATTGCTGGATCATAAGGCAGTTCTATTTCCAGTTTTTTAAGGAATCTCCACACTGTTCTCCATAGTGGCTGTACTAGTTTGCATTCCCATCAACAGTGTAAGAGGGTTCCCTTTTCTCCACACCCTCTCCAGCATTTATTACTTGTAGACCTTTGGATCGCAGCCATTCTGACTGGTGTGAAATGGTACCTCATAGTGGTTTTGATTTGCATTTCTCTGATAATGAGTGATGTTGAGCATCTTTTCATGTGTTTGTTAGCCATCTGTATGTCTTCTTTGGAGAAATGTCTGTTTAGTTCTTTGGCCCATTTTTTGATTGGGTCATTTATTTTTCTGGAGTTGAGCTGTAGGAGTTGCTTGTATATTCTCGAGATTAGTTGTTTGTCAGTTGCCTCATTTGCTATTATCTTCTCCCATTCTGAAGGCTGTCTTTTCACCTTGCTAATAGTTTCCTTTGATGTGCAGAAGCTTTTAAGGTTAATTAGGTCCCATTTGTTTATTTTTGCTTTTATTTCCAATATTCTGGGAGGTGGGTCATAGAGGATCCTGCTGTGATGTATGTCAGAGAGTGTTTTGCCTATGTTCTCCTCTAGGAGTTTTATAGTTTCTGGTCTTACGTTTAGATCTTTAATCCATTTTGAGTTTATTTTTGTGTATGGTGTTAGAAAGTGTTCTAGTTTCATTCTTTTACAAGTGGTTGACCAGAGTTCCCAGCACCACTTGTTAAAGAGATTGTCTTTAATCCATTGTATATTCTTGCCTCCTTTGTCAAAGATAAGGTGTCCATATGTGCGTGGATTTATCTCTGGGCTTTCTATTTTGTTCCATTGATCTATATTTCTGTCTTTGTGCCAGTACCATACTGTCTTGATAACTGTGGCTTTGTAGTAGAGCCTGAAGTCAGGCAGGTTGATTCCTCCAGTTCCATTCTTCTTTCTCAAGATCACTTTGGCTATTCGAGGTTTTTTGTATTTCCATACAAATTGTGAAATTATTTGTTCTAGCTCTGTGAAGAATACCGTAGGTAGCTTGATAGGGATTGCATTGAATCTATAAATTGCTTTGGGTAGTATACTCATTTTCACTATATTGATTCTTCCAATCCATGAACATGGTATATTTCTCCATCTGTTAGTGTCCTCTTTGATTTCTTTCACCAGTGTTTTATAGTTTTCTATATATAGGTCTTTAGTTTCTTTAGGTAGATATATTCCTAAGTATTTTATTCTTTCCGTTGCAATGGTGAATGGAATTGTTTCCTTAATTTCTCTTTCTGTTTTCTCATTATTAGTGTATAGGAATGCAAGTGATTTCTGTGTGTTGATTTTATATCCTGCAACTTTACTATAGTCATTGATTAGTTCTAGTAATTTTCTGGTGGAGTCTTTAGGGTTTTCTATGTGGAGGATCATGTCATCTGTAAATAGTGAGAGCTTTACTTCTTCTTTTCCAATTTGGATTCCTTTTATTTCTTTTTCTGCTCTGATTGTTGTGGCCAAAACTTCCAAAACCATGTTGAATAGTAATGGTGAAAGTGGGCACCCTTGTCTTGTTCCTGACTTTAGAGGAAATGCTTTCAATTTTTCACCATTGAGGATAATGTTTGCTGTGGGTTTGTCATATATAGCTTTGATTATGTTGAGGTATGTTCCTTCTATTCCTGCTTTCTGGAGAGTTTTTATCATAAATGGATGTTGAATTTTGTCAAAGGCTTTCTCTGCATCTATTGAGATAATCATATGGTTTTTATTTTTCAATTTGTTAATGTGGTGTATTACATTGATTGATTTGCGGATATTGAAGAATCCTTGCATCCCTGGGATAAAGCCCACTTGGTCATGGTGTATGATCTTTTTAATGTGTTGTTGGATTCTGATTGCTAGAATTTTGTTAAGGATTTTTGCATCTATGTTCATCAGTGATATTGGCCTGTAGTTTTCTTTTTTTGTGGGATCTTTGTCAGGTTTTGGTATTAGGGTGATGGTGGCCTCATAGAATGAGTTTGGAAGTTTACCATCCTCTGCAATTTTCTGGAAGAGTTTGAGCAGGATAGGTGTTAGCTCTTCTCTAAATTTTTGGTAGAATTCAGCTGTGAAGCCGTCTGGACCTGGGCTTTTGTTTGCTGGAAGATTTTTGATTACAGTTTCAATTTCCATGCTTGTGATGGGTCTGTTAAGATTTTCTATTAAACTGCATATATTTTAATTTAAATATTATGTTTAAAAGTGTGTTTTTCTTACTCTGAGTAAATTTGTATAGCAACTTGGATTAATTTTGGTTGCATATAACAAAAAGACAAAAATAGAGCAGTAACTTAAAAATGTAGAGGTTATTTTTTATCTTGGTGGTGGTTTAGTCAGTAAGTTGTGTCCAATTCTTGTGACCCCATGGACTGTAGCCTACCAGGTTCCTCTGTCCATGGAATTTCCCAGGCAAGAATACTGGAGTGGGTTGCCATGTCCTTCTCCACAGGACCTTCCCCACCTAGGGATCAAATATGAGTCTCCTGCATTGCAGGCAGACTCTTTACCACTGAGCCACCAGGGAAGCCCATTTTTTTATCTTACTTATACTAAATGTGAGGTGTCTGAGATTACTATAAGAACTTCTGGCACATGAGAGCCCTGTGGTATCATTATCTCTCATGCTTCAAGTCCCTTATTATGTGTCTCTAATCCTGTGTATTCTTAATGATCACAAAATGGCTATGGCAGCACTTGTGATTGCACCAATGTCCCAAGTGGTAGAAAGGAAAAAAGTGTCAGACGTTAATGGGGTCACCTTCCATCTGTATTATCCCAACCCAGTTTTCTGCTTACATCTTAGTGGCCACACTTTTTCCAATGGTGAGATAAAAATATAGTTTATCTATGAGAATTGCTAACTTTTTCTAAGACATTTTGTATTGAAGGAAAATATGAAGAGTGACTACTGGCTTGGCAAAAGAACAATCAGCTCTTTTAACATTAACCTTATGGTAACATTGTTTTAAATGAGTTTTTACAAACCACACTTTTGAATGTCACATTCTCTCAGAAATCAGTGCAATGCTATATTTTGTAGATTAAAGCATACAATTTCAGTAAATATTTAACATCTAAATACCAGTTATACTTCACTGAAAAATAATGCATGCATACTTCTTAAAGGCTATATTGCAACCTGAAATCAAACATGGCCTGTATCTGTTATAAAAGCTATTTTTTATTAAAATTTTTTTTTAAAAAAGCTATTGTGGCAATTTAAATGTCTTGATGCTTTAAAAACTGACAAGTATGAATAAATTCTAGGTACATTTTTGTAAAACACATATTCATGCTGAATCAGTCAGGATAGGCTAGGTTTCATTGCACGAGGAAACAATCTCAATGAATTAATAAATGAGTGTTTGCCATTACATGTAGCAGGGCTCTTTGTTAACTGAATTCTAGTAATGCACAAAGCCAATGGAAGCTCTGTTATGACAACTGCTTTCAC
Source organism: Bubalus bubalis (assembly GCF_019923935.1). Lineage (NCBI taxonomy): Eukaryota > Metazoa > Chordata > Mammalia > Artiodactyla > Bovidae > Bubalus > Bubalus bubalis. Next base: position 45,906,489 of record NC_059173.1, read on the forward strand.
AATCACCTAGATAATGTGAAAAGAGTATGTTTAATTTCACACTGGGTCTCAAAGATACAGACTAGAATTAGTGTGAAGCATTTAAACATGCATTTAACTAGGTCAAAGTAAATCACATATTTATGTCTAACTTAACAGCAGGTCAGAAAGCACAATCTTTTACATGTGTTGGGAAAATAATTTAATAGGACTAATGGATTCTGTACTTACATTTGTAGGGAAAAATGTTAATTGGCTAAATTATTTGGAAAGCCATTTGATGATATGCATTAACAACCTTTAAAAATAATCATGATATTTAACCCTGATCTTGTTTCAGGGAATTAATACTAAGAATGACAAAATATGCATATAGAAATGTTTGTACAATTTTTAATAATAATAATAAAATGTCCACTACTATGGGACCAACTATATAGAGGATGACATGTGTGCACATTAAAATACTATATTCTGATCCCCTGGGAAATTATGAGATTAAATAATGCATGTATTTTATATTCCAAAATACACACTACATCCATGAAAAGTATAGAAAAATGTTTTAATATGAAATTATATGAGAGTCTGATAGCTCACTTCCAAACCTAAGAAACCTGGATATAATACATCAATGGAGAAAAAATTCTAATGACAGAATTCTTAAAAATCCCCCAAACCAGGAGTACTATGTTCTGCTTCATTGCAAAATAAAAGGGATAAAGATGAAATAAGGAGGACTGAATGAAAGCATGAGAAGTGGTTATATACCTAGTTTCCCTCTCTAACCTAAATCATATGGCAGGTGGCTTTCTTCCATTTAGAAAAAGATGTGGAGAATTATTCTCTAGAGACAGTAAAATGGACAGTATTTGAACTGGTGAATGCCAAGAGAGTTGAAGGCATAGAGTGATTTACCAAAAATTAGGCGAAGACAAGAATTAATGCTATGGACGTAGAAATGTGAATATTATCCCTCCATTTTCTCTCCAGAACACTTTGAGAAGGATTCTAGAAGACTATTCTGGGAAGTTCAAGAGCAAACACTTAGATACCAGCACCTAATCTTGGTGTAACCCCAAAGCAATCCATTGAACTCACTCTCTAGGAAACTCAAAGCCAGCAAGTCCAATACAAACACTTTGAGTGTGTATATGTGTGTGTGTGTGTGTGTGTGTGTGTATTTCCCTGGTGGCTCAGACAGTAAGGGAGACCGGGGTTCAATCCCTGGGTCATGAAGATTCCCCTGAAGAAGGAAATGGCAACCTACTCCATACTCTTGCCTGGAAAATCCCATGGACAGAGGAGGCTGGTAGGCTACAGGCTATGGGGTTGCATAGAGTGGGACATGACTGGGTGACTTTACTTTCTTTTTCATTTTTATATATATATATATATATATATATATATATATATATATATATATACACACACACACACACACACACATATGACATGTATATGGGCTTCCTTTGTGGCTCAGCTGGTAAAGAAGCCGCCTGCAATGTGGGAGACCTGGGTTCAATCCCTGGGTTGGGAAGATCCCCTGGAAAAAGGCAAGCTATCCACTCCAGTATTCTGGCCTGGAGAATTCCATGGACTGTATAGTCCATGGGGTCGCAATGAGTCAGACATGACTGAGAGACTTTCACTCACATACATGTATAAATATAATTAGTCCTCCATTCTTATTTTATTTTTTTAAGAGTACCATTTTTAAAGTCTTTGTTGAATTTGTTACAATATTGCTTCTGTTTCATGTTTTGTTTTTCTGACCATGAGGCATATTCTTAGCTCCCTGACAAGGGATCGAACCTGCACTCCCTGCCCTGGAAGGCAAAGTCTTAGCCATTGGACTGTGAGGGTAGTCCTAGCCCCTCATTCTTAATCACAGACATATACCAAGAAACATATTTGCCAGAAATACCTTTCAACAAGGAAAAATTAAAGGTTCAAACAGTGAGGGGGGAAAAAAGGAACTTAGAGGAAATAAAGAAATTATGGAATAATTTTGAGTGAAATTATTTTAAAGAAGTATATAAGCCAGTAGTTGAAAAGCAATAAAGAAAATAAAAGCCCTCTAATGAGCCATACAATACCACAGTAAATTGATTTCTAATCAAATAGTGTAGCTAATGACTACACGAACAATTACAGCAAGATCTATATATCATGGGATGTGACTGGAAAAATTTGCAAAGAAGCATTCTCAAACTCAGAGCAGAGCAATATTTTCTCAAAAGATGTTGACCATTGGATGTGTCTTAAAAAGGGATGGAAATGTCCACAGTTAAATGAAATTAACATTTCCATATGATCTTATTGTTGCAAGATTCATCAATAATCTTCAAAGGGGAATGTTTTATGCCACATTTTCCAAAGTTTGATAATAGTTTTTTTTTTTTTTAATGTCTTCCCATGGAATATTTGCCTAAAGAGTGAGGAAAAACTCATGGTTAGTGGGATGCACAGCTAGAAAAATTAGGAAGGAGTAGTGATGAAGATGACTATGTCCCCACGTTCCAATGTAAGGCACTAGCTGGTATCAAGCAAGAGGATATTAAATGATCTGGGGAAACTGCATAGGATTGTACAGTTTATATAGTAAATAACAATCTGTAAAGGGTTCTAGTGACCAGAGAAGCTAAAAACTTTTAAATATCCTAGAATAGCCAGTGAGTTTGAATAGATAATGAACACAAAGAATACAGTAGCTTTCTGCTTAAATATGTGATCTGGCTCTTCTAAATCAATGGTTACTTTTGTACAACAAAAATCCTATTGAACACTTATGTTCTGTTTTCTTTCCTGTCTTAAGAAATACTGACCTAAAGCAAGAGTCGGGAAAATGTTTTCTAGGTGCTTGTGCATTGGACCACACAATGCTGTAATTATTTCACAAAGTCTGTAGTTGCCTTTGGCAGGAGGACCTTGTTCAGGTAGTTATGATTTTTTTCAGTGACAGTATCCAACACCAATCACACTAGGTCTAATTCACTGTCCAGCACACTGATGGGAAAGAATGAACTCCATTTACTTCCCTAGAAGCATGTAGAGTACAGCTGGCACTGGACACAGCTGTGGGCAGCAACACTGCTCCACCAGAGCTGAGATAGCCTCTTGTTCAACCAACTTTTGAGTGCAGAAGTCAGCTATTAAATCCTGAAGCTTTTCACACTAGGTTTAATTTATAAAGGGCCTCCTTGGTGGCTCAAACAGTAAAGAATCTGCCTGCAATGGGAGACGCAGGTTTGATCCCTGGGTTGAGAAGATCCCCTAGAGAAGAAAATGGCTACCCACTCCAGTATTCCTGCCTGGAGAATTTCATGGACCAGAGTCCATAGCAGTGAAAAGAGTCAGATACAACTGAGTGACTACTGCTTTAACTTTCACTTTAATTTATATAAAACCACTTTGGATCTTTACCATATGTGAAATATGTTCATTTATATCATAAGGCCCTAATTTTAACATTTGCTTACTCAAAACTATTGATCATATGTCAGATTATATTTAACAAGCTATATTTTAAAAGGTATGTATTATATCATCAACAGGAATTTTAAATCCATGAGTCAAAAACCATCTGAAAAAATTAGCCTACCATAAAATGTTTTGTCCTTTTAAATTAATATCCATTTATTTCTCCTAACATATAGGGTCAAATATTACTGTATACATAAAGACATAAAAATATAAGTAAAATAATTTTATAGTTATGAAGAATCTTTTCATAAGATGCATTTTGGGTTTTTTAAAATATTAACTATAAATATAAAATGACATCATAAGTTTGACCAGATTATCAGTTTCTTATTTTTTTATAGTTGACATCATTATTCTTATAAAGCATATTTTTGGTGGCTTGATATTACCCCAAATGGGGTAAAGATGATTGAATCATGCCCTCTCACTATGAGGTCTTTTGAGTTCCAGAGGCAATTTATTCCATGTTGAAATATACTTTCTCCAGGTTATAAGCCCAACAGAATCCATTATCCAGTAGGTTTGGAAGCAGGAAAGTGCTCAGTCTGTGTTATAAGCAGTACTGCCCCTTGGGAATATGGACTTGGTAGACTTTATCCTTAGAGGTATCAGTGACTGGAAAAACTGCCACATGGAGGTTATAGCAAGCCCCAGGAGGAGAGTCAAATATGGGCTTTTGAGGATCGGAAGTAAATCCAGACCATCTGTAGCACAGAATTAAGCACTATTTGAAAAACAACTCTCAGCATGACCTAGAAAACATTAAACTCTTCAACATGGAACATCAAGTGACTTTCTCTCCAGAGCTTATGATCACAAACTGGATTCTATCCTGGTCACTAAATCATAAGATCAGGCAGACTCAAGAAATTCATAGTGTGTTGGCCACTGCGTGTCTGTAATCAACAGGTGACCCATCAAGGTACTTGAGCATGATTCCCTGAACATTTGCCACTCACTAATGTTTCAGTAGCACCAACATCTTCCCTCACATTCATGCCTATGACACAGAAAATTTGGTCACCCATTCAAGCGAGACTTCCCACTGCAGAGAGGACAGCAAAGATCATAACAATACCAGCCATCAGAAGTAGGAGCCTATAGACCTCCACCTACTGCATCTTGCATGGGTTCAGAGTTGCTGAGGACTTAATATACATGCACTGGTTAGAATAAAGGTTTAATTCATGCAAAAGAGAAGAACACAGCAAGATCAGCATCTATAATGTGTACCAGTCTCTCTGACCAGCAGGCCCCTCTCAATAGCTACTGAAGCAGATGGACTACATGCACCCCACTCTGGTCTTGCAGGTGAAGACCCCATTCCCTAGCTGTGGTTGGGGATTTGCTGGGCAGATATACTGGTGGGGCTGACCAGCTACCATACAATGTTCATCCTTAAATAATAGAAGAAAGTTCACTGAGTACACAGGACAGGAGAATCCAGTACGTTTTGAGAAGAATATAAGGCCAAGTTACACCTTTGCACTGGCTTCTGTTTGGGAGAATATTCCAGACCACGGTCTCTAATGGACAAATCTCTAAGAGGGCAGCAGCTTACTTGATAACTGCTTCACCCACAATGACCAGATGGTTCATTATTTCTAACAAGCTGATAGAGAAGAAAAATCCCTTGGCACTGTTTACAGAAAGGTAGGCAGGTATGTGGATGCAGACTAAAAATGTACACAGCTGTCCCTGGACACCCCTAGGTGATGTCTTTGAATAGCACAGAGAAGGGCAATCTTCTCAGCGGTGTTGTGAGGCTTCCTGTGGTACATCTACTCATTCATTTTACGCAGAACAAGAAGTGACCAAAGATTAGAGTAAATGTGAATTCATGGGCTCTGTTAAATGGCCTGGTTGGATGGTCAGGGGCCTGGAAACACAAAAATGGAATATGGGAGAAGAAGATCCAAAATAGAGGCAAGTGGATAGATGCATAGAATTTGTAGTAAAGTGTGAAGATCTTTGAACCACATATGAATTCCCACCAAAGAACATCTGTGTCAGAACAGAGATAACAACTCTAGCTCTGCCTTTCCATCCTCATTCCTGTTTCCCTTTCCTTCCATAGATGTTCACTTCTAATATATATTCTGAGTGCCAAACACCACCTCGGCTTCTTAATCTGGACAAATAAATATGTAAAAATCTTAAAAAGATTGAAAGAAAGTAAAAGAGTGTTGAGTCATTTTATGTGTTTAAATTTGATAATTTGCATGAAATGGATGAATTTCTTGGAAGACACAAGTCATCAAAATGGATTCACAAGATGTTAAAATCTCAACGTACTTATATCAATTTTAGTCAGAACTGTTTAAAAGAAACCCTCTTCCCAAAAAGAAAAGTCTAAGTCTAAATTGTTCACTGAAATCAATAATCTCAAACTCTATTACAATAGAGAATGAAGGAAATATTCTTTAATGAAACGTCTTGTTTTATGAAGCCATTACCCTGCATTAAAACTAGAGAAAAGCATCCCAAGAAGACAAAGCTATAAACAAATACCCATCCTAAAGATAGATGAAATAATCCTTAGTAAATATTAGCAACTCAAATCTAACAAAATGCTAAAAGTTAAACGCACCAAGTGGAATGTAAAAAATGCAATTTTGGATCAATATTTGAAAATAAATGTAATTCACTGCAATAATAGAAAAATAATGATGTACATTTTAAAATCACTGTACTACCTACAGAAAAAGAGTTTGCTGAAATACAAAACCCACTTCTAATAATAAAGACAAGAATAATTCTCAAAAAAGTTGATATACAAAGTAACTTTCTCATCCTTATACAAGCATCTATTTAAAACTATAAACAACATTACATTTATTAGTTAAAGACTTTTCCCTTAAAATCAGGAATAATCACAAGGTGTTCTCACTAATTCTTCCCAACTGTGTACAGGAGATTCTGTATTATGCAGAATGGCAAGGCAAATAATAAAATCCTACATATTTTATTTTATCCTGCATCCTACAAAAAGATGCAAATATGGTCATGTACATAGAATATCCAAATAAAAAAATTATCCTAAAAGTTTTAAGTCAGTTTAATAATGTTACAGAATATATAGGGTTAAGATCATGGCATCCGGTCCCATTACTTCATGGTAAATAGATGGGGAAACAATGGAAACAGTAACAAACTTTATTTTCTTGGGCTCCAAAATCACTGCAGATGGTGACTGTAGCCATGAAATTAAAAGACTCTTGCTCCTTGGAAGAAAAGCTATGATAAACTTAGACAGCAGTATTATAAAGCAGATACATGACTTTGCCGACAAAGGTCCCTATAGTCAAATATATGGTTTTTTCAGTAGTCATGTATGGATGTGAAAGCTGGATGATAAAAAAAGGCTGAATGCCAAAGAACTGATGCTTTTGAACTGTGGTACTGGAGAAGATTCTTGAGAGTCCCTTGGACTGCCAGGAGATCAAACCAGTCAATCCTAAAAGAAATCAGCCCTGAATATTCATTGGAAGGACTGATGCTAAAACTGAAGCTCCAATACTTTGGCCACCTGATGTGAAGAGCTGACTTATTGGAAAAGACCCTGATGCTGGGAAAGATTGAAGGCTGGAGAAGAAGGGGACAACAGAGGGTGAGATGGTTGGATGGCATTACCAACTTAATGCACATGAGTTTGAGCAATCTGCGGGAGATGGTGAAGGACTGGGAAGCCTGGCATGCTACAGTCCATGGGATCACAAAGAGTCAGATGTTACTGAGCAACTGAACAACAAGGATTCAAAAACTGATTTATCTCTGGTAATAACTCTCTTTCCAAAAAAAAAAAAAAAAAGAATCCCTAGTTTAAATTCCTGTATATATATCTAAAGGAGAAGTGGTCATTTCTCTTGAACCTACATGGTCTCCACTGCCTTAAGCTAAAAATAATCTTCATGCCAAATTAGCAGATCTTGAGAAGGCCTGTTCTGAACTCCCATACCTTAACACATATCACACATGAACATCTCCTTACAATGGGTCATAGAAATTGTTGTAAAAAGTAATACCATTAAACTTCCAGACTTGAAAAGATGAGAAAAAGATTTGTGACCTCAGTGTAGATTAAGAATTCTTAAAAAGACAGAAAATATATAAACCACAAACACTTGGTTAATTGGACATCATGAAAATTAAACATACCTGTTCCTCTAAAAACGCCATGAAGAAAATGAAAAGAGAAAGAAAGAAAAGACTATATTATACATGAGCATGAAAAAAAAAAGCTTATCCAGAATGTGTAAAGAGCTTTGGCAACTCAAAGAAGACAATCCAGAAAAATTGAAAAGAACAAATGCATATGTATAATTTAACTTTGCTGTACACCTGATACTAACATAACAATATTAATCACCTATACTCCAATGTGAAATAAAATTTTTTTAAAGGCCTCCCTTGACCATTCTATGATATCCCTCTCCTGACTGTAAAAAAAACAAACAACAACAACAAAAAAGTATATATATATATTGGGAAAAATATTTGAGCAGTGTTTCACAAGAGAAGATATTCAAATGGCCAAAAATCCCCTAAAAGATGCTTAACACTACTATCAATCAGGTGCACACACCCTTACAGCACACTGAGATGCCTCAGACACAGAAATTAGAATAGTTGTGTTATTAAGGCTTTATACTTTATAACAGGTGCTGGCCAGGATATGGAGCAACACTGCCAGTAGCAATATAGATATTACAATCATTTCAGTAACTCTTAGTTTCTCTTTACCATATGGCCCAGCAATTTTATTCCTAGGTATTTACTAAAATAAACAATAAAATGAATGTTTACATAGAGGCAAATATTTTTAGCAGTTTTCTTCATAACAATCCCAGATTGGCTATGACCTATATGCTTCTTAAATGGAAAATGGCTAAACAATGGAATGCTACCTTGCAGTATAAAGGACTATACTGATACACAGAACAATAAATGTGACTCTCAAAAGCATCATGCCGAATGAAAGAATCTACACAGATAATGTGGAGAAGGAAATGGCAACCCACTCCAGTATTCTTGCCTAGAGAATCTTGTGGACAGAGGAGCCTGGTGGGCTGCCGTCTATGGGGTTGCACAGTCGGGCACAACTGAAGCGACTTAGAAGCAGCAGCAGCAGCACACAGATAATGTTATTTTGTGATTCCATTTATATAAAATTCTTAAATAACAATCTGATAGTAAATAGACAGTGAGTATACATTTGTCTGAAATGTAGGATCATGATCAAACAAGGAGGGTCATGATAGATGTGGTGATGAAAATATGGTGCTGCTGCTGCTAAGTCGCTTCAGTCGTGTCTGACTCTGTGCGACCCCATAGACGGCAGCCCACCAGGCTCCCCCATCCCTGGGGTTCTCCAGGCAAGAACACTGGAGTGGGTTGCCATTTCCTTCTCCAATGCATGAAAGTGAAAAGTCAAAGTAAAGTCGCTCAGTCGTGTCCAACTCCTAGCGACCCCATGGACTGCAGCCTACCAGGCTCCCCCGTCCATGGGATTTTCCAGGCAAGAGTACTGGAGTGGGGTGCCATTGCCTTCTCCAAATGAAAATATATTAAACCTTTAATATACTGGTGCTTAATTAATTATATTCACTGTTACAACTCATTGAACAGTACCATGAAATTGGCTGCATTTACCTGGTGCACATTATACCACAAATAAAGTTGATTTTATTAACTTGATGCACCCCAAGTTCCAAAAGTTTTCTGGAAGAACTGACTTACTGAGAAATATATTGTAGACACAAATCACTTCTTTGTATAGTCCAGAAAAGGAATTAATAATAGGAGGATAACATTGTAAAATTTAATAGTATTGAGGAAATATTGTATTTTCCATTATTTAAAAGTATCTGTAAGGTTGAATTAAATACCTTATATCGCATATTCTAATAATTATATTTGTTTAGCAAATGTGCTACTAAAACTGTCCAAAATCCCTTTTATAAAAGAGTGTATTTATCAAATAGATATGCATACCTCTCCCTTTTCAAAAATGTGGTTTTGAATTATTTTGTATGTGATTATATAGTATATACAAAGTGATAAATGAAAATATAAGGTCACTCTTCTATAAGAGCAACAGTTCAATGAAACAATCATTTGCTTGAAATAGTTCAATTCTTAAATTATATATGCATCGATTAAAGTATCAAAAAAAGTTAAAGAACATCTACTATAAGGCTTTCATGGTGGCTCAGTGGTAAATCATCTGCTTGCAATACAGGAGACCTGGGTTCAATTCCTGGTTTGGGAAGATACCCTGGAGAAGGGAATGGAAACCCACTCCAGTATTCTTGGCTGGAGAATTCCATGGACAGGGGAGCCTGGCAAGCTACAGTCCGTGGGGTTGCAAAGAGTGGAACATGACTGAGCTATTAACACTTTCACTTTCACTATTTACCAAAACCCACACTAGGCACCTGCAAATTCAAAGAGATAGTCTCATGAAATCTATATTCCTGGAGTTTATAGTCAATGTCAGATAATAAGTGAGTAACCAAGTAATTTTAATATAGTATGATAAAAAGACAATATGGTATGAAATTAATGGAAGTTTACTCCTTGGAAGAAAAGCCACGACCAACCTAGACAGTGTATGAAAAAGCAAAGTCATCACTTTGCCAACAAGGGTCCGTATAGTCAAAGCTATGGTTTTTCCTCTAGTCATGCATGAATGTGAGAATTAGACCATAAAGAAGGCTGAATGCTGAAGAATTGATGCTTTTGAACTGTGGTGTTGGAGAAGACTCTTGAGATCCCCTTGGATAGCAAGGAGATCCAAACAGTCAATCCTAAAGGAAATTAAACCTGAATCACTGGAAGGACTGATGCTGAAGCTCCAATACTTTGGCCACCTGATGTGAAGAGCTTACTCATTAGAAAAGACCCTGATGCTGGGAAAGACTGAGGGCTGGAGGAGAAGTGACAATAGAGGATGAGATGGTTGGATGGCATCACCGACTCAATGGACATGAGTCTGAGCAATCTCCAGGAGATTGTGGAGGACAGGGAAGGCTGGAGTGCTGCAGTCTATGGGGTTGCAAATAGCTGGACATGACTTAGAGACTGAACAACAAAACAGTGGGATATTGGTGGCTGGGAACCACAGAGAGGAGGACTTAAACTTACCTCAGAAGTGTCAAGCTCAGTGCTAATGTACACATGCAAATTAATCAAATTATGACTAGGCAACAGAGATTCCTGGTGAGAGGGAACTCCATGCTTAGGGTGGTGGTATCACGTGAATAAGAAGAGGTAGAGTTATATTATGCTCTAGGTTTTTGCATTAGCTAAAAAAGCTGATCCAACTTGAACCTAGCACTGTCTTTATTTATTTATATATATATATTATATAATATATATATTGTTTTCTTGTTAGAATCATAGGAAATGGTAATGGCTAAAGTTTTCTTGACAATCCATTTATAGATACAAATGCATAATTGATAGGCACCCAGAGGTATTATTTTTCCACACAGAATTCAACTGGCTATGTAACAGAATCCACAATCCAATTTTAAATTCCTTTTGAGAATGTATTTCTGGAGGTCAGTTGAAAATTTTATACTGAAATTGTTTTTGTAAAACTTCCCAGAGGTCATATGTTAAAAACTACCTTGAAATAAACAGCAAAGGAGAAAATTCTGAATCAAAATATCACCACAATTTGAAAATGAAGCCCCAGGATATAGTACATTTTTCAATTTAAGTACACTGAGATTATGGCAATGAGAAATAGTTAGTTAGTTTAAAGAGCTATGTTCTTAGGTGTATGTTAGAACACATTAAGTTTAGCTTTTCTGAAACATAATTGCTATTTTATACTTACAAGCTATAATTTTTGTCAATATGCTAATATAAGAGCATAATAATCAAATCATATGACAATACATATTTTATGTGGTTATAAGTGTTAAATATCGAGGTGTCTAATCATGAAAATCTTGATATTTTATTATACATATACACGACTGAAGTGACTTAGCAGCAGCAGCAGTAGCAGCAGCGACTATTATAAATAAACTTAACCACCCATTTTGGTCTCTGCTACTCCGCTAAATACCAAAGATATTTAAAATTCAACTATTTTAATAGCTAGCATCAATACTTCATGTTTTGTTTTCCTATCTTCTTATAATCCCAGCAACCACTGGCCCACTGATACTACGCAAAAATATTTAGATGGTCAAAAGAGACTTTAAAAAATAGTTTAGTGTGAGTCTTGATTTTTTCCTTACTAGTGAAAGATTCAGTAGCCTATATTTTGAGAAGAGCATAAGGATATTTATAAAACATGTCCATTCATACATTGAGAGATTGGTATTTGGGTGCATAAAGCTGTGACATAGCTTTGAAAGATAGTTCTTATTTTAACTATTGTATTCTTCACTGGAAGGAGCAGCAGAGCAATGCTTTCTATTATTTTTAAGTCCATCTGCAAACTTTTACCCCTTAGTTAGGTGTGTTATCATCCTTAGCAATTGTGTAGAGTGTGCACTGGACTGGATAGTCTGATGTGAGCTTTCATCAGGTTTAGTTGAGCCAGAATTTACCTTTATTCTCCTTCTAAATCCAATTTAAAATATTCTCAACACTTTGAACAATTGTACACAGGCTTACCAGCCTTTTGGATTGTGCAATCTTCTGAGTCTTTTTTAAGACTTGACTTCATTCCAGCATGTTATTGCCTTCTCCACCTGACTGGTTGCATATTGCCACCCCTGCTTGTTGGATTCTCTGGGAATTGGACAGTGGGACCTTTCTTTATGATGTTCTACTTCTGATCTCTTAGTATATTTTTTCTTGCATCTTGTAGCTATGAACTCGTAATAATTCTGACAATAAAGGATACTGTAAACATACTGTAACTCAAAACAATAAGGTTTATGTTCATGATGACCTAATTTACTCCACTTATAACATTAGCAAAATTACGCAAAACATAACTCCATGACACCATATAAAATATATGCTTCACACATCAACATTTGCTAGATTTCTAATTGTAAATACAGTGACATAATTCTGTGATTTCCTTATCAGCCTCCATACCACTGACTTCAGTTTGTGTTCAGAAGAAAAGGGTATTCTTGAGAAAATTACTGATCAGAAATAATGAGTTTGTAATAAAGGTAACTAAGATTTTTTAAAAAGTAGAAAAATTATCACCCGAAAACAGTGTGGCTTTCACTCTGTTGTTAATGTGAATTTGGCCAAATTTCTTCCCTTCTTTCTCTAATCCCTTAGAGTTGTTTATCTCTGCCTCTTGAACATCTTATCCTTTGAACCATATAGTTTACTGTTTCTCTCTTTTCCTCTTTCTTGTTTTATTTTAAATTGCCTTCAAGTTTTAAAAATTCTTTCCTTCTAGCAATCCTATACATTCTTTTTTAGGTTCCCCTTTTTTTTTGGCTTTTATGTGGGATTGGGGTTAGAGGAGAGCTGTTATGCTAATAGAATGTGTGCTGAGGTCTGACAAAAGCGGTTTTAAAATCAGGCTTACACCTAGAGTAGGAAATGGCAACCCACTCCAGTATTCTTGCCTGGAAAGTTCCAGGGACAGAGGAACCTGGTGTGCCACAATCCATAGGGTCGCAAAGAGTCAGACATGACTGAACACAACACAGAAGCAGCACCCCTTATAAACTCTGATATGTTAGGTAAGTTAAATAATCATTCTGTACCTTACTTTTCTCATTTGTGAAATGTGGATTTTCATAATGACTACATAATAGTTTTTTTGTGTGTGTAAAGATTAAATAATGCAACTAAATTATAAATGTATTACAATAATAATTAGCATATAGTATCCTAAAAATATTAATATTGTATATAAATAATTCTCTGACTTCAGCCTCTCTTTATTTGTCTAGGTAGTGGTTCTTAAGAGAGGAATATTTTGCTCCTGGGAGGACATACTGTGAAATCTGGACACATTTTTGGCCTCCACAGCTTGGCTGGGGAGCGGGTGCCACTCTCATCTAGTGGGCAAAGGCCAAAAATCTTGCCTAAACATCCTGCTATCCCCAGGACAGATCCCCACAAAAAAGAATTATCCAACCTAAAATGTTAATAGTGCCAACATTGAGATACTCTGGTCTAGTACAATGCTTAAAATTGAATCAACATAATCAGTCATTTCATAGAAGAATCCTAGAAAGAGACTGACTCATAAAATCACTAAAATTATTTAAAATGCCTATACAGGTTTAAATAACCAAGATGGCACAAGAGAATGATGCTTTATCAAGGACAGTAGGCAAAGGAGTTATTGTGGTTTATATATCTCCACAGAACATTGGAAATCATACAACTCAGAGAAAGGCATAGTGCAGCTTAATAAACAGTGAAATGAGGCTTCTTCTTGATGTAGTGAGTATCTCATTCTTGGAAAAGTTTTCAAATAGAGCTTTCAAATAATGTCCAAAAAGAGACCACTGGATGTGATACTTTGACTATACTGAAAGAACAGTTTTAAGCAAATGAAATACAATTTATCATGTATAACTGCATTAAGTTTAAGAGTTATTTGGTGGGTTAAAATAGGTAGCTAATGAAAATTATATTTTCTGGGAATTTGATGGTCAAGGTAGAAAATTAAAGGAGCCGTACCCGGAAAAGATGATAACTTAAGAAATGACTTTAAAATCATTGCAGTAGGAGGGAGGAGACTTAATCATTATTGCATATAAAGGGGAAGATGGTATCTGGTTGGTACATTTGAGATGTAAAATAGCAGGTACAACTGTTGAAGCGAAATTGAAGGGAACACAGTAGAGGAGAGGAAGGAGATGAAGGATGATTGTCTCAGGTCTTGAGAAAAGAAATGATGACTCTTCTTCTGAGGCAAAGAGGAATGATGAAAGAAGAAGCACCTATGCTTTTCAAAGAGGAATAGAATCACAGTCAAATTGCAATAAAGCTGAAAAGTTTTATGAAATTGTGAACCCTCTATTGAAAGAACAGTGGAATAAATGACAAAGGGAAACATTAGAGGTAAGAAAACATCTTACAGAAGAGAAAGGATGTCATGTGTATAGGTGGGCAGTTGTAGAATGAATGTTTCTTTCATTCTAAGGTTTATAATAGATCTATTCAGGCCCTCAGAGTTGGAAGTGAAATAGCAGCTGTCAGCCACAAACTACAGACATAAAACTCCACCTTGTTTGGCAGCCCTGAGTTGGGGTGCTGCACACCAAAACCTCCGATACTGGAGATACGAAGAGAACTGAGGAAACAGATCAGGCCATGCACTGAATTCCTATGGAGTCTTTGCTTTTACCTCCTTTATGGTTCTAATTCTGGACCTGTTTTAAAACTGAAAGAAAATTGTTAAGCAAATATCAACAAGGCATATTGTTTCCTTATGCTTAACATGTTTTATACTTACAATGATACAACTTAAAAGAAGAGCAAAAACTGGAGTTTTAAAATCTGATTAGAAAGTTGATTGATCAATCTAGTTGACTGTCAACTATTAAGATCCTAACTTTAGGACCAAGGTACTCGTTGCCCCAGAAGCTAACTGGTCATGATCGAGTCACTTCTCATGCATTTATTGAAGCCAAAGTTGCTTCATCCAAGTCTATGCCTTCCGCATGGCTGTGATTACTCAGTTTAATGATATAAATGTTATCCTCCATGACACAATTCCAGGGAATTCAGGAACACCCCCCTAGTTCTAGTTCTGCTTTCAATAGACTGAGGATTTGTTTGTCTGTTTGTTTGTTTTAGTTTTGGCAACTTCCTTGCTGTCAGCTTCTCATTATGCCCAACCCAGATTTCTTTACTTCTTCCCAATGGATGTTTCCAGGCATACCCACCAATAAACTTCCTGCAAGCAAGTCTGTATATCTCAGAGCCTATTTCCAAGAGAACTCGGTCAAAGATTGTGATCGTTTCTTAAAAATCCAAGAAGAATAAATAAAAATATTATGAAAAAAGTCAAGAAGCTGTATATTTGGATGATATGTTCCAATGCACA
Organism: Bubalus bubalis; assembly: GCF_019923935.1. Lineage (NCBI taxonomy): Eukaryota > Metazoa > Chordata > Mammalia > Artiodactyla > Bovidae > Bubalus > Bubalus bubalis. The sequence goes on from NC_059173.1 coordinate 45,921,955, forward strand.
TGTTTTATTCTTTTATATACTTTTTGTTATTGGTTTTAACATTGTCTTCAATAAGTCACAACATAATAATCATGTTTAGTATATTTCACTAGGAGACCATAGGAAAATGTTGGCACTCATCCAGTGGCATCATATTTAAAGACAAAGTGATTTTAGAGGAAATAAATGAGATATCTCACTTTCGAGATGGCAAATCTAGCTTTGTAAATGCCAATGGGAGTGTCACAGAGTGAAACACTGATTATTTCTAAACTACTCTGAACATGTTCCCAATGATATAAAAACAAAAGATTTATAACATTTGAAGAAGTCATGGTATAAACTCCAGTGTAATTAGGATCCATTATATTGGGGGTTCAGGAAAACTTTGTTAAGCAAACTTTTGCCATAATGTTAAGACAATTTTTTTATGTTCCTATTATATTTTTTAATTGTATCACTCTAATTTCTTGAATACCTTTGAAATCCTGTCAGTATGTAGCTCATGCTTGCTTAGAATGGTAAAGGCAACAAAGTTGCATCAACATAGCTCAAAGATGAAAATGACACAACCATTAGTGTGCTGTGATTCAGACAGCCATTTAGAATTTAGAAAAATCACAATTACTCATATTGTAGCACAACTGTCTCCTTTCTCCAATAAAGAAAATACCCATAATTGAATTCCCATTAATATTTATTCCTATGATTTTTATTACACAAGAGAACAGTTTTATTTTCTGTGTAGATGCTGCTTCTTTTCAAATACATATGCCCCTTAAGGTCAACATATTTTTGTAAGCATAAAATACACTATCAATCCTAGTCAGAAAGTGCATACTTCATTGAATTACTGCATTTTTAATTTGTAGTTACTTGAATAAGTCATCTTAACACAATTAAAATTTGGAAAGAAATCACAATAGTAATTCTCAGGCATCATAGCATGTGCAAGTTAAAAAGGCATTGGTTTATAAGAATCAATCTCATGATATGTGTTGAATACCAAAGACATAGAAGCATTTGCTCTGTTTTCCTTAAAAAAAATTCATTTGATGTAATTTTTTATGATCAGATGAGAATGATTAAATCTCTCTGCTATTTCATTCTATTTATGGCTTGCTATTTGAACCGTGACAAAATTCTAACTCATATATAATTCAAATTCTTCTGTATCAAATCATATCATTCAATTTGTTTAAATTTCAAAGATGTGACTTTATGACAATACACTTGTTCTCAAATTATGAAAAATAATATTTTAATATAACAGTATTCACTATTTTAGGTTATATTGATTGTATAAGAATACAGTCTATTTGAATACATTTCTTTCAAGTCCTTCAGAAGAAAACTACCAATCAACAATCAATTGAAATGACCTTTGCACATTCATTAAAACTCATTAGATGCACATACATATTAATAGAAAGAACACAATTTCCATTTCTGTGTGCATTTTCAAGAGCTTTACAATTTGAATATTTTAAAAGATTTCAAATTTTATGCCATTGCCCTGATTAATCAGTTACAGAGACAATAATTGGAACTATGACTCATTATAAGGTAAAATTATTACTTGATATATATGCATGCACACTATATAGTTTAAAATATATTGCCATTGGACTATATCAAGGTTAATATCCCAAAATGATAGGATGAGTATAGATTAAAACAAAATCTCTAAACACTGACAAAAACAGAATGAGCAAAGAGAATAAAGAATGGTGGATGAATTTCATGATCTCAAAATATGTAACAGATGCAAACTAAACCCCAAGGATTCTGTAATATATAGAAGTTTACATAAAATCAAAATTATAAATATTCAGTTTCTCTTATGAAACGTTATAGGACATGTTATAAATTCAATGTTACAGAAAATAACTAGAAAGTATCCTGAGACATTCTCTAATTAACATCCAATTTGCAAGTAGAGTAAAATAAACAGTCACCATGTAATTCCTTTCATAAAATAAGAATTTAGTGTTAAAGAAAAAACACTGATGAATTCTGAAAAATTAATTGCTTTTCTGTCTGGAGGTCTGAAATTTCAAGAAACAGAGGTCACTCCACCTTATTTTGTTCAGAGACATTATCTTTACCAGGGACCAAAATCTGCAGAGACTATTGCTCTGAAAATAATATAGAAAGTTCATAACTCTGTCTTGTTATGTCACTTTAAAAAGTAATCTATGACTTAACACACACACACACACACACACACACACAGAATCTAAAACCTTAAGAGTATGTTCTAACTAAGAACAGCAACAACAACAATAAAATACTGAGTTAAAGAGAATATTCCCAGTTGATGAAGCAGTTTGTAAGATTCACTAATATTTCTAATGTAAATCTCTTCATTTTATATGCAAAAGAACGAAGAACAAATAAACCAAATATTCTGAAAGTTCACTGCTAACCCTCCCTGCTACAAATAGTTTCTATAACCAGGCAGAGTAACTTTTGGTGCTAATATTTATGACAAGAAAGCAGGTAGAGTTAAAGATCACTTATTATATGAAAATATTCTGATTTCTTACATTAAAAAGCAAAATTAAACTGAGTAAATTTGAGGGCCTGTTATAATTGGCTTTCTTCAATGATCGGAGAAGGCAATGGCACCCCACTCCAGTACTCTTGCCTGGAAAATTCCATGGGTGGAGGAGCCTGGTAGGCTGCAGTCCATGGGGTTGCTAAGAATGATTCATGAATCAGGAAGCCTCCCAGCTAACAGACAGAGAGTAGCTCCAAAGAGCTGCAGAAAAAGGAAAGGTTTTTAAAGGCCAAAAGGGGAGGGACAAGGAAGTCATAAATAAAGGAAACAATTATTTCAGGAAAGGCCATCTTCCTTTGAGGTTTGTGTTAGTTGATCAGTCTTGTCCAGCTCTTTGCAACCCCATAGGCTGTAGTCCACCAGGCTACTCTGTCCATGGGATTATCCAGGCAAGAATACTGGCATGAGTAGCCATTCCCTTCCCCAGGGCATCTTCCCCAACCAGGTATCAAATCCAGGTCTCCTGCATTGCAGGCAGATTCTTAACCATCTGAGCCATCAGGGAAGCCCAATGAAAGGGGTCTATTAAGACATCACTTGTGCTGACTAAGAATTTCCAGATTGACTAGTCAAGATACATTTATACCTGTGGCTGGTTCATGCTGCATGCTCAGTTGTGTCAAACTCTTTGCGACCCCATGCACTGTAGCCCGCCAGCTCAATGGATGGCAAAAAACCATCACAATATCGTAATTATCCTCCAATTAAAACAAATAAATTAAAAATGAAATTACATTCTTAGAAAAGGCTGAAACTATAATTAGTGTAGGTATAAAGTCTTAGTATGGAGACCTGGGATTGAGCTGATTATCTTTTTTTTTTTTTAACCCTAACCATCAACAAAGGTCTGTCTAGTCAAAGCTACGGTTTTTGCAGTAGTCATGTATGGATATAAGAGTTGGACTATAAAGAAAGCTGAGCACTGAAGAACTGATGCTTTTGAACTGTGGTATTGGAGAAGACTCTTGAGAGTCCCTTGGATTCTAAGGAGATCCAACCAGTTAATCCTAAAGGAAATCAGTCCTGAATATTCATTGGAAGGGCTGATGATGAAGCTGAAACTCCAATACTTTGGTCCCCTGATGTGAAGAACTGACTCACTGGAAAAGACCATGATGCTGGGAAAGATTGAAGGCAGGAGGAGAAGAGGATGACAGAGGATGAGATTCTTGGTTGGCATCACAGACTCAATGGACATGAGTTTGAGTAAACTCTGGGATTTGGTGATGGACAGTGAGGCCTGGCGTGCTGTAGTTCATGGGGTCGCAAATAGTCAGACAAGACTAAGCCACTAAACTGAATTGAACTGAAGTCATGTCCAACCTTTTAGTGACCCCATGGACTGTAGCCCACCAGACTCCTCTGTCCAAGGTTCTCCAGGCAAGAATATTGGAACTGGTAGCTATTTCCTTCTCCAGTGGGCTCTTCCTGATCCAGGGATTGAACTCATGTCTCCTGCATTGGCAGGTGGATTCTTTACCACTGAATCACCAGGAAGCCCATGTATATATATTACTAAAATAATAACATATTATACTTTAAGAAAGTCTATGTGTGAAAATAGATTAGATAAATGATAGGTAGGGGCATATATGAATAGATAGATGATAGGTAGATAGCTCTGTCCCTAAGAAAGTCAAGAAGGAAGGAATAAGATTCTTGCATCAATGAACACATTTAGGACCTACATACTGTTTATTATATACTATTTCATACTTAAAAGTACCATTGCTCCCTATACCTGATTTTGAAAGTGAAAGTGAAAGTCACTCAGTCCTGTCCGACTCTTTGTGACCCCAGGGACTATACAGTCCATGGAAATTTCCAGGCTAGAATAGTGGAGTGGGTAGCCTTTCCCTTCTCCAGGGGATATTCCCAATCCAGGGATTGAACCCATTTCTCCCACATTGCAGGCAGATTCTTCACCATCTGAGCCTCAAGGGAAGCCCATACTTGATTTTACCCACTTTCATTTTAATAAGCACTGCTATTGAGTTTATATAACAATCAAATACTTGGGTAATTTGAGCATCTCCAAATCAACATTTCCATAACTGACCTTTGATTTCTTTCCCATTGTGTACCTTTTCCACTTCTCTCCATTTTAGTACAATAGGCCTTCTTCTTCTCTCTCTCCTTTTTTTTTTTTTTCTCACTACCCACTTCATGATTGGCTTCTCTGGTGGCTCACGGTAGAGTCTGCCTGCAGTACGGGAGACCCAGGTTTGATCCCTGGGTTAGGAAGATTCCCTGGAGAAGGAAATGGCTACCCACTCCAGTATTCTTGGCTGAAAAATACCATGGATAGAGGAGTCTGGCAGGCTACAGTCCATGGGGTTGCTAAGAGTCGGACACAACTGAGTGACTTCACTTCTACTTTCTGGTTAAGACAAATCCTTCAATGCATTCTCTAGTATACATTCAATCCAATTAGTGTTTCCAACCAAAACTGGTGTTGGGAGGAAGAGATATGAATAAAATCTTCCAAGCCAAGAAGGAACTTTAAGTCTGAAAAATGAAGCAACGACTCCATAAAGTACAACAATGAAGTTTGCTGTAAGTAACTTACATATAATCAGGAAGAATGGGGCATATCCAAGATCAAGACGAATTTGAAGCTGCACTCCACACTACAGAAAGGGAGATAAGGGTACTTAAAAGGACCAAAACTAAAACCTGAATCTGACTACCAGGAAGAATCAAGTCCACAGTTATGGGAAACAGTTCTCATACTTTTTTTTCTCCCCACAGGAGTCTCAGAACCAATGATTATCTATGTCAGCAAACACATCCTTCCAGTTTTCATATCAGATGAAGCAAGGATGACAGTTAATGGAGAACTTATCTGGCTTGAGTACATTCCTTGTGAGTAAGGCTTAAGTTCAGTCAGGTCAAAAGGGTATGGGGTAGAACTCTGGACCCAAAATGAGGCTGACAAATAAAGTGTGGTTAAGATACACACCCACATTACCCTAAACATAGTCCACATTACTTCCTATCTAAACTACAACAATAGCTTAGTAATATATTGCCTCAATTTTAGTCTTGTAAAGTCCTACTTCATTCAGCACAAGCAACCATGAATGATATTTAAAAATAAAGCTATTTTAATACTCTCATACTTTAAGTCTTTTCATGTCTTTCTATTATATGTAGAGTAAAATACAAAATCGTTGACTGGCAGTATAGTACACTGATTAAGAGAGCAGATTGGGTAGATAGATTAAAATATTTCAAATCAATCTCCACCACTTCCCAGTTGTGTGGTCTTAAATACATCATTTCAAATCTTAAAAGATGATGCTGTGAAAGTGCTGCACTCAATATGCCAGCAAATTTGGAAAACTCAGTAGTGTCCACAGGACTGGAAAAGGTCAGTTTTCATTCCAATCCCAAAGAAAGACAATGCCAAAGAATGTTCAAACTACTACATAATTGCATTCATCTCACATGATAGCAAAGTAATGCTCAAAATTCTCCAAGTGAGGCTTCAACAGTACATGAACCATGAACTTCCAGATGTTCAAACTGGATTTAGAAAAGGCAGAGGAACCAGTGATTAAATTGCCAATATCCGCAGGATCATCGAAAAAGTGAGAGAGTTCCAGAAAAATATCTACTTTTGCTTTATTGACTACACTAAAGCCTTTGACTGTATGAATCACAACAAACTGTGGAAAATTCTTAAAGAGATGGGAATATGAAACCACCTGACCTGCCTCCTGAGAAATCTGTATGCAGGTCAAGAAGCAACAATTAGAACTGGACATGGAACAACAGACTGGTTCCAAATTGGGAAAGGAGTATGTCAAGGCTGTATATTGTCACTCTGCTTATTTAACTTTTATGCAGTGTACATCAAGTGAAATGCCAGACTTGATGAAGCACAAGTTGGAACCAAGATTGCCAGGAGAAATATCAATAACTTCCAATATGCAGGTGACACCACCCTTATGGCAGAAAGTTGATGAAGAACTAAAGAGCCTCTTGATGAAAGTGAAAGAGGACAGTGGAAAAGTTGGCTTAAAACTCAACATTCAGAAAACTAAGACCATGGCATCCAGTGCCATCACTTCATGGCAAATGAATGGGGAAACAATGAAAACAGTGGCTGACTTTTTTTTGGGGGGGGGGCTTTAAAATCACTGCAGATGGTGACTGCAGCAATGAAATTAAAAGACCCTTGCTCCCTGGAAGTAAAGCTATGACCAACCTAGACAGCATATTAAAAAGCAGAGACATTACCAACAAAGGTCCATCTAGTCAAAGCTATGATTTTTCCAGTATTCATGTATGGATGTGAGAGTTGGACTATAAAGAAAGCTGAGTGCTAAAGAATTGATGCTTTTGAACTGTGGTCTTGGAGAAGATTCTTGAGAGTCCCTTGGACTGCAAGGAGATCCAATCAATCCATAGTAAAGGAAATCAGTGTTGAATAGTCATTGGAAGGACTGATGCTGAAGCTGAAACTCCAATACCTTGGCCCCCTGATGTGAAGAACTGACTCACTGGAAAAGACCCTGATGCTGGGAAAGGTTGAAGGCGGGAGGAGAAGGGGACAACAGAGGATGAGATGGTTGGATGGCATCACTGACTCAATGGACATGAGTTTGAGTAAAGTCTGGGAGTTGGTGACAGATAGGGAAACCCTGACCTACTGCAATCCATGGGGTCGCAAATAGTCGGACACAACTCAGCGACTAAACTGCATTGAAATACATCACTCAAAATCTCAGTGGCGAAGAAGTTTTCTTATTTGTTAAACCAATGCTCATTTTACATAAATAGATTGCCAGTTATTTCTACAGTGAAAGATAGGTTTATTTGGGATAACGAAGAAGTGCGATTCAGATTCTGCAAAAATAAGCCATGTGAAAATCCAGGTCAACAAGTTGAGTAGATATAGTAGGGAAAAGAAAGGAGGGCTAGAATAAACAAAGGTTCTATTTGAAGAATTGAGAGTTCTAAGTACAGTGGTTTTTCATTGGCTGACTTCTGACAGTTTCTCATTGGCTGAGTTGATGCCCGGCGAGAAGAGGAAGTCTTTCTTCTTCCTTTTGTGCTCTGTTATTATCATAGGGTGGAGAAGGACATGGCAACCCACTCCAGTGTTCTTGCCTGGAGAATCCCAGGGACTGGGGAGCCTGGTGGGCTGCCGTCTATGGGGTCGCACAGAGTCGGACACGACTGAAGCGACTTAGCAGCAGCAGCATTATCATAGGGTGTGAAAGCTTCTCTTTCTGGCCTCTCAAGTCTGTTATAGTAGAGGTTTCAAATGATTAATTTGTACAGTACCTATGCTTTTGAATTGTTTTAAGACTAAAGAATAAACGTGTGAAGAATAGAGTATCATCTAGCAAGCTGTAATGATAGCAGTCATTACAAAGGCCTGCACAGTGTAAATAGGCAGTATATTTTTGCAGCATGAACAACTTCCCCAACCTGTAACTCTCAATTTACTTCAGTCACTGTAGCTTTTTTCAAACACATGGACCCTATAATAATCTTTACCAACCTCTTCTCACATGATACTACATCTTCTTGAAATGCTCTCTTCACTACCTAATGTCTATCCAACTCCTATTTATCTTCCCATTCTGTAAATATCATTGTCTCAGGTAGGCTAGAAAAATTTTTCCTCAGGAGAACTGTCATAATAAATAATAACATACTTTTTTTTACATATAAATATTTATTTACATGATACCTAGCTCACATTTGGACTGTAAACTCTATAAGAGGAATGCAATAGCTTTTTTCTACAAAAACAACTTTGTGAATCCTAGCACAACATAAGTACTTAATACATGTTTGCAAAATTACCAAAACAATTAAGTGATGAAAATATTTGAAGAGAAATTACCCAGAAGCGAGGGAAAACTAAAAAAGAATTCTAAATTATCATATAAAACATGGTGGAATTGGATATCATATAATAATTTAAACATGAGTATTATTCCAACCAGTCCATCCTAAAGGAAATCAGTCCCGAATATTCACTGGAAGGACTGATGCTAAAGCTGAAACTCCAATACTTTGGCCACCTGATGCGAAGAACTGACTCATTGGAAAAGACCCTGATGCTGGGAAAGATTGAAGGCAGGGGGGAAAAGGGATGACAGAGGATGAGATGGTTAGATGGCATCACCAAGCTTCAGGAGTTGCTGATGGACAGGGAAGCCAGGCATGCTACAGTCCATGGGGTTGCAAAGAGTCGCACATGACTGAGCATCTGAACTGACTGATTTAAGCATGATGAAAATGAAAATAAATAAATAAATAAAAATACTTCAGATGTATAAAGGAAGTTTGGAATCTATAGATCTTGGAGATTACAATGTAAGAGTTAAAGGACTCTCAATCTAGCAGGGAAACATGATGAAAATATAAAACCATGAAAAACTGGCTGAAATACGATAAGCATATTTAAGAGCAAGATTAAGGAAATTTCTCTAACAAAAAGACCAAATTCTATACATGTTTACAGTGATGGGACCTGATGACAATAATAATAAAACTGTCAATATATCCACTTACATAAGAAAGTACTAGAAGGAGATAGTTTGAAAAAAAAAATAAGACAGCAAACTAGGTTTTGTCTTAGACTACAAAGAAAAATTTCAAAAATTATTATCCTATTACAGTAAAACACACACACACAAAAAGACAGAACTAGAAAATAGCTATTTAAAAAACTCACTTTAGTACACTTGGATTGAATAGATATATAAGCTATATAAAATTATATTGTCAGTCAGCAATAATAAAAACATTCATAGTCAACATAGACACTACCATAATTATATAAAGTTTTGCTCAGGGGAAAGTATCCTAAGAGAAAATTTATATGATCATTTCAGTATATATGTGTATTTGTGTGTGCATGTATATGCATTGAAAGATACTGCAGAATACATGCTAAACTTTTACAGCACTTATGGCTAGGAATTAAGATATTATGTAATTTATACTTTCCTATCATATTAAAATCACTGTCTGAATCTTTTTAAGTAAGCATGCTTTTCTTTTATAATCTTAAAGAAAACATAAAGCAAACAATTCTTTTCATATTTTAAATGAATGACAAAACAGTGAGATTCATGCATATATTTTAAAGGCATTTCTCAAAGTTAATTTGCTTTATAGAGACAACATTAAATCAGCTGTCAACAAAATTAAAGCTAGAACTTTAAATTTTCATTGTTCTTCCCATGAAGCCTGATGATTAATATTGTGTGTTTACATGGACTGAAGCCAAACAACATTAAAACAAAAATTAATGTCTCAAAGAAACTGAGAGAATAAGATTTTTTCATGTAGACAAATCTCTACATTCAAAATATCCACATGGAGTAGAATTGTTAAGTCTTGGTTTTTATTATAGTCATCAATTTTTTTAAGTAAAAATAGAAAATCCTGCAACCACTGAGAGAACACATTTACTATTTTTAGATTATTGATAGTCTTATAAAGATCAGTTGCTTTTATAGTATTTTAGAAACATATAAGAATGCAATATTAGATGGCCTTTTTAAAACATTTGCTTGGTTATAACATAGCTTCCCTTGTGGCTCAGCTGGTAAAGAATCTGCCCGCAATGCGGGAGACCTGGGTTCGATCACTGGGTTGGGAAAATCCCCCGGAGAAGGGACAGGCTACCCACTCCAGTATTCTGGCCTGGAGAATTCCATGGCCATGGCGTCACAAGAGTCAGACACAACTGAGCGACTTTCCCTTTTCATCATAACTTTAAAAAATTTGAACATGACAAAGAAACTTTCAGTTTTTTACGTGAGAAGTTTTCAGGGTTTTATCTGAAATAAATTTGTGTATGTGAGTATGATATGCTACGTGTGTAATATAAAAGCCTTGTGAAATATATTTTCAGGCTGTCTGTTTTTTTGAGTAGAGGGAGATCTGGAAATCCAATTTGTCTTTTCTATGTTTACCAGAAGAGGGTGGAGTGCAGGTGGACCATGGGCACTTTAATATTACATGTTTTATGCTACATAATGGACTAATGGACTTAGATCATAAGTCTGCGTGTATGTGCTCTGCTGCGTCAGACTCTGAGACACCATGGACTGTAGCCAACCATGACTGTGAACTCATAACTGTTGCGTTTCTGGCATTGGCAGGTGAATTCTTTAGCACTGCCCCACTTGGGAAGCCTTAGATCATAAGTGTATAAACAGTAATAAAATGAAAAACAGATATTTTTAATTTCTAGAACCAAGATTAATGAATATTAAGGACTTAAATTATCTTCTGTCTTTAGTAGTATCTAAAATTAACAACATGTCTCTAAATGAGTAATTCTGTGATACTATACCATTAATAATTCATCAGACTTCTGTTAGTATCTCTTTGGAAAATGTTTGAATTTTTTTTAACACAGCGTCCTTAGGATTTAGTAGTCATCTGATTAAGGTCAATTACCTACATTGCAGCCTTTTAGGGAATTAAAGGGGCTTCCCAGTTGGCACAAAGACTGAGTTATTTTATGAGAAACTGGGCATCTCTTCAGGTAATGAAACTTGCATAAGCAAGCCAAACATTGATAAAACAACAAAAGCAACAAACCTTTTACTTACTTCTACAATACTGTCCTCTCTAAAAGGTCTGAATCTTTTTACAAAGCAGCTAGACATGGCTTGGGAATAGAATATTTTTGAGAATTTTTTCCTCCATATACTCCTCATCATTCATTTAGCCAGTCCCCTTGGTTCTATTTACCCCAAAATTTGTTATCACTCATTGCCTATAATTGACTTCAAAAATCTTGGTCCTTCATATCAAAGGTGGTTAAGTGGCTATGTCCTGGATTAAAGACAATCCTGCTCCTGGTGCAAATCTAACATACCACCACCCATTAGATCGTCAAATCAACTCATTCATAGATCCTAGTATCAACTTTCAATAATAATTTCAGGGACACAAGCAATGAAGTAGCATAAGTGAAGCAGAGAGAAGACTGGGGCACCCTGATTCTTAAGGTACTTCCTATTCACAGCCAATTCGGGTTCTCTGTTCTAGAGTAATAGTTATAGATTGAAGTAATGTCTGTGTTTCATCTCATGTGGGGGAGCTCATTAAGCTTTACTGAACCTCTCCATTTTATGACTAGAGAGTCACATTGCTTGCATTGCATTTTCCAGACTGTTGTGTCATAAATCCACAGATTGTGTTTTGTGTTCTCAGAAGAGAAGCTAAAAGCAAAGGAGAAAAAATAAATAAATAAAAGTATCTGAATGCAGAGTTCCAAAAAAAGCAAGGAGAGAAAAGAAAGCCTTCCTCAGCGAACAATGCAAAGAAATAGAGGAAAACAACAGAATGGGAAAGATTAGAGCTCCCTTCAAGAAAATTAGAAATACCAAGGGAATATTTCATGCACAGATGGGCTCAATAAAGGACAGAAATGGTATGGACCTAACAGAGGCAGAAGATATTAAGAAGAGGTGGCAAGAATACACAGAAGAACTGTACAAAAAAGATATTCACGACCAAGACAATCACGAAGGTGTGATCATTCATCAGGAGCCAGACATCCTGGAATGTGAAGTCAAGTGGGCCTTAGAAAGCATCACTATGAACAAGCTAGTGGGGGTGATAGAATTCCAGTTGAGCTATTTCAAATTCTGAAAGATGATGCTGTGAAAGTGCTGCACTCAATATGCCAGCAAATTTGGAAAACTCAACAGTGGGCACAGGACTGGAAAAGGTCAGTTTTCATTCCAATCCCAAAGAAAGGCAATGCCGAAGAATGCTCAGACTACTGCACAATTGCACTCATCTCACACACTAGTAAAGTAATGCTCAAAATTCTCCAAGCCAGGCCTCAGTAACACGTGAACCATGAACTTCCAGATGTTCAAGCTGGTTTTAGAAAAGGCAGAGGAACCAGAGATCAAATTGCTAACATCCGCTGGATCATGAAAAAAGCAAGAGAGTTCCAGAAAAACATCTATTTCTGCCTGATTGACTACGCGAAAGCCTTTGACTGTGTGGCTCATAATAAACTGTGGAAAATTCTGAAAGAGATGGGAATACCAGACCACCTGACTTGCCTCTTGAGAAACCTATATTCAGGTCAGGAAGCAAGAGTTCGAACTGAACATGGAACAACAGACTGGTTCCAAATAGGAAAAGGAGTATGTCAAGTCTGTATATTGTCACCCTGCTTATTTAACTTCTATGCAGAGTACATCATGAGAAATGCTGGGCTGGAAGAAGCACAAGCTGGAATCAAGATTGCTGGGAGAAATATCAATAACCTCAGATATGCAGATGACACCACCCTTATGGCAGAAATTGAAGAGGAACTAAAAAGCCTCTTGATGAGAGTGAAAGAGGAGAGAGAAAAGGTTGGCTTAAAGCTCAACATTCAGAAAACTAAGATCATGGCATCTGGTCCCAATACTACATGGAAAATAGATGGGGAAACAGTGTCAGACTTTATTTTGGGGGGCTCCAAAGTCACTGTAGATGGTGATTGCAGCCATGAATTTAAAAGAAGCTTACTCCTTGGAAGGAAAGTTATGACCAACCTAGATAGCATATTCAAAGGCAGAGACATTACTTTGCCAACAAAAGTCTGTCTAGTCAAGGCTATGGTTTTTTCCAGTGGTCACGTATGGATGTGAGAGTTGGACTGTGAAGAAAGCTGAGCACCGAAGAATTGATGCTTTTGAACTGTGGTGTTGGAGAAGACTCTTGAGAATCCCTTGGACTGCAAGGAGATAAAAGCAGTCCATCCTAAAGGAGATCAGTCCTGTGTGTTCATTGGAAGGAATGATGCTAAAGCTGAAACTCCAATACTTTGGCCACCTCATGCGAAGAGATGGCTCATTGGAAAAGACTCTGATGCTGGGAGGAATTGGGGTCAGGAGGAGAAGGGGACGACAGAGGATGGCATGGCTGAATGGCATCACTGACTCGATGGACATGAGTTTGAGTAAGCTCCAGGAGTTGGTGATGGACAGGGAGGCCTGGCATGCTGCGATTCATGGGGTCACAAAGAGTCAGACACGACTGAGCAGCTGAACTGAACTGAATAATACTGAACATTGGACATCATGCTATGAGATTTCCACAGATATGTGTTTGTCTAGCGAATATCATTAGTCTATTTACAGGGTGATCCAATTATCAACAGGATTAGAAAGGGATTAGTAGCTTTCTTTCCCCTGGGAATATCACCCTCATAATCAGGACAGACATGGATCACAGCTCTGCTGCTGTAACTTCACTCTTCCCTGGGTGATCCAGTATGTCTAATTTTAGGATGAAATGATTGAAGCACATTTATTCACACATTTGTGGCCTCCTCAAAAAAAAAAAAAAAAAAGCTTTACTAATATAAAAGATAATATTTTGATTTCCATCTACCTGACTTTTTCAGTTCAGTTCAGTCGCTCAGTCGTATCCGACTCTTTGTGACCCCATGAATTGCAGCATGCCCGGCCTCACTGTCCATCACCAACTCCCAGAGTTTACCCAAACTCATGTTCATTGAGTCAGTGATGCCATCCAGCCATCTCATCCTCTGTCGTCCCCTTATCCTCCTGCTCCCAATTCCTCCCAGCATCAGAGTCTTTTTCAATGAGTCAACTCTTTGCATGAGGTGGCCAAAGTATTGGAGTTTCAGCTTTAGCATCATTCCTTCCAAAGAACACCCAGGACAGATCTCCTTTAGAAAGGACTGGTTGGATCTCCTTGCAGTCCAAGGGACTCTCAAGAGTCTTCTCCAACACCACAGTTCAAAAGCATCAATTCTTCGGTGCTCAGCTTTCTTCACAGTCCAACTCTCACATCCATACATGACCCCTGGAAAAACCATAGCCTTGACTAGACAGACCTTTGTTGGCAAAGTAATGTCTCTGCTTTTGAATATGCTATCTAGGTTGGTCATAACTTTCCTTCCAAGGAGTAATATCTTTTAATTTCATGGCTGCAATCACCATCTACAGTGACTTTGGAGCCCCAAAAAATAAAGTCTGACACTGTTTCCACTGTTTCCCATCTATTTCCCATGTAGTGATGGGACCAGATGCCATGATCTTAGTTTTCTGAATGTTGAACTTTAAGCCAACTTTTTCACTCTCCTCTTTCACTTTCATCAAGAGGCTTTTTAGTTCCTCTTCACTTTTTGCCATAAGGGTGATTATATCTGCATATCTGAGGTTATGAAATTTCTCCTGGCAATATGATTCCAGCCCATGCTTCTTCCAGCCCAGCATTTCTCATGATGTACTCTGCATAGAAGTTAAATAAGCAGGGTGACAATATACAGACTTGACATACTCCTTTTCCTATTTGGAACCAGTCTGTTTGGCTATCTCTAATAATGTCCTCCCACTACTTCTTTTAATTCTGTATTATTAAAAGAAAACTCAAATTCACTCCCCCCAAAATTACTTCACTGTGATCTGTTTGATGTCCACTGTTTTTCATTATGATAACTGTTTTCTAATCACTCAAAATCAAATAGACTTGTCTATGAACAGAATCAAAGCTTTCTGAGTTTAACTGGCAAGGTTTTCACTATTTCTTTCTTTTTTTTAATACAAATTTATTTTAATTGGAAGTTAATTACTTTACAATATTGTATTGGTTTTGCCATACATTAACATGAATCTGCCACAGGTATGCACGTGTTCCACATCCTGAACCTCCCTCTCTCCTCCCTCCCTGTACCATCTCTCTGGGTTGTCTCAGTGCACCAGCCCCAAGCATCCAGTATCATGCATCGAACCTGGACTGGCGATTCGTTTCATATATGATATTATATAAGGTTTTCACTATTTCAAAAGATTCAATAATTAATTTATACCTTTATTCTATTTGTATTATCTGGAGAACACTAGCCATTTATGATACTGTTTATAATTAAAAAAGGGGTTCCCTAGTAGCTCAGTTGATAAAGAATTTGCCTGCAATGTAGGAGACCCAGGTTCAATTCCTGGGTGGGGAAGATCCCCTGGAGTTGGGAAAGGCTACCCACTCCAGTATTCTGGCCTGGTGAATTCCATGGACTGTAAAGTCCATGCAGTCGCAAAGAGTTGGATACGTCTGAGCGGCTTGCACTTTCACGTTTCACTTTCACTTTATAATTGATACATATTTTGTTGTCAGAGTAATATGATGACTGATTGCTATTGTACTATTAATTTATTTTTATTCCTATTTTTTATATGTGGATGGATTTATTTCCTTCTCTAAAATGTAAAGATATAATTTAGTATACAATGTGATGAAATTAATATCTTTCAGGCTTCATTTGATACTACAACTTATTTGATGTTTCATCTTCTCCCAATGATAATCTGCAGTTTTCTAATTTCAGTTTGCTACTGTTGTAATTGCAATACACAACTCATATTTAAATGTTAATGGAGTGAAATTGCTCACATCCATATTTTAAGAGGTTTAAATATGTACAGTTCACAAACTCCAGGAAAAATGGAGTTTTTAAAAGATAAGAAAAAATAATCAGGATATTTCAACTGAAAAATTAAGTATAAACAAATCAGTAATGGAAATACTCAATCTTTATTTTTCTAGTGCATGTCAATTTGCAGTATAATGTGCCACCTGTTTGTAATGAATGTCAAAGAAGTATGAAAATCACATGGCAGAAGTTTTATACATCTTATATGTTTCCATTTGCTAGCTAATTTTAACAAGTGTGTAGAATGTCCTCAAATATTAAAAAAAAATAGAACTTAATGCAATTTTAATTGTGTTAATTTGCTCTAATGTTGTAACCTATTGATATGTTTACTGGGTAACATCTAATTTCATAAATCTTACTATGGTTTATAACAGAAATAAACATCTGCTCTTTGGTTTCTGGCACACAGCTTCTAAAACCCTTGGAATTTCATAAGTGCATAAGAACAGAAAATCTTAATATTCATAACAAAAATATTCATAACAGAAAATATCTTAATATTCATAACAAAACCCTTCAATCATATAAGAGTTGATGTTAATAAGGTGACTTTAGGATTATACCTCAAGATGGGGACTGGTCACCAGGGGGAATAATCATGGGATTAGAGTATTGGAACTTTTAGTCTCAACCCCTGACCTCCAAGCAGAGGGAAGGAGAGGAGCTTAAGATTGAAATCAACCCCAATGAACAATAATTTAATCAACTGTGACTGTAATGAAAGTGAAAGGAAAGTGAAGTCACTCTGTTGTGTCCGACTCTTTGTGGCCCCATGGACTGTAGGATCCTCCGTCCATGGGACTTTCCAGGCAAGAAGGCTGGAGTGGGTTGCCATGAAGCCTCCATAAAATCTTAGTGGCTCAAGGTTAGAGAGCTTCCAGGTTGGGGAACACCTGAAAGTGGGGAGAGCGGGCTTGGAGTGAGCATGGGAGCTCCTGGCCCTTTCCCCATTCTTGCCTAATGCATCTCTTCCATCTGGCTGCTCCTCAGTTATGTCTTTTTATAATACACCAGTAATCTAATCAGCTTCTCTGAGTTCTGTAAGCCACTCTAGCTAATTAATGGAAACTGAGGAGGGATTTGTTGGAATAGCCAATCTATAGTTGGATGGTCAGAATCAAAATCTAGTATTACAAAAATATCTTAAAGCTGTGAGTCAATTTAAATATTATTCTTTTCCCCAAATTTCAAATAGAGATATTCAAAAATTTATTTTTTCTGTTTTCTTTTATTTCTATCCTATTTCATGCATTTGAAGATTTTTTATTTTTTGAAGGATATTAGCTTTACAGAATTTTGTTGTTTTCTGTCAAACCTTAACATGAATCAGCCATAGGTATACATATATCATTCCCTTTTGAACTTCCCTCCCATCTCCTGCCCTATCCTACCCCTCTAGATTGATACAGAGTCCCTCTTTGAGTTTCCTGAGCCATACAGCAAATTCGCATTGGCTATCTATTTTACATATGATAATGTAAGTTTCCATGTTACTTTTTCCATACATCTCACCCTCTCCTCACCTCTCCCCATGTCCATAAGCCTATTCTCTATGTCTGCTTTTCCAGTACTGTCCTGTAAATAAATTCTTCAGTACCATTTTTCTAGATTCCGTACATATGCATTAAAATATGATATTTACCTTTTTCTTTCTGACTCATTTCACTCCATAAAATAGGTTCTAGGTTCATCCACCTCATCAAAACTGACTCAAATATGCTCCTTTTTATGGCTGAGTAATATTCCACTCTGTATATGTACTACAACTTCTTTATCCATTCTTCTGTCAAAGGACATCTAGGTTGCTTCCATGTTCTAGCCATTGTAAATAGTGCTGCAATGAACAATGGGATACCTGTGTCTTATTCAATTTTGGTTTCCTCAGGGCATATGCCTAGGAGTGGGATTGCTGGATCATATGGTGGTTTTATTCCTAGTTTTTAAAGAAATCTCCATATCATCTTCCATAGTGACTGTATCAATTTACATTCCCACCAACAGTGCAAGAGCATTCCCATTTCTACACACCCTCTCCAGTATTTATTGTTTGTAGACTTTTTTATGGTGGCCATTCTGGCAGGTATGGGGTAATATCTCATTGTGGTTTTGATTTGCTTTTCTCTAATAATGAATGATGTTGAACATCTTTTCATGTGTTTGTTAGCCATCTGTATGTCTTCTTTGGAGAAATGTCTACTTAGGTCTTTCCCCCACTTTTTAACTGCATTGTTTTTCTGGCATATGAGCTGCTTGTATATTTTGGAAATTAATCTGTTGTCACTTGTTTCATTTGCTATTATTTTCTCCCATTCTGAGGGTTGGCTTTTCACCTTGCTTATAGTTTCCTCTGCTGTGCAAAAGCTTTTAAGTTTAATCAGGTCCCACTTGTTTACTTTTGTTTTAATTACCATTACTCTAGGGGGTGGATCATAGAGGATCTTGCTTTGATTTATGTCACTGACTGTTCTATATTTTCCTCTAAGACTTTTATAGTTTCTGATTGTACCTTTAGGTCTTTAATCCATGTTGAGTTTATCTTTGTGTATCATGTTAGGAAGTGTTCTAGTTTCATTCTTTTACAGTTTTCCCAGCACCATTTATTGAAGAGGCTGTCTTTGCCCCATTGTATATTCCTGCCTTCTTTGTCAAAAATAAGGTACCCACAGGTGCATGGGTTTATTATCTTGTTCCATTGGTCTATATTTGTGTTTTTGTGCCAGTACCATACTGTCTTGATGACTGTGGTTTTGTAGTATAATCTGAAGTCAGGAAGGTTGATTCCTTCAGCCCCATTCTTCTTTCTCAGGACTGCTTTGGCTATTCGGGGTCTTTTGTGTTTCCATATGAATTGTGAATTTTTTTCTTCTAGTTCTGTGAAAAATGCCATCAGTAATTTCATAGGGGTCACACTGAATCTGTAGATTGCATTTGATGGTATAGTCATTTTCACAATATTGATTCTTCCTGCCCAGGAACATGGAATGTCTCTCCATCTGTTTATGTCATCTTTGATTTCTTTCATCTTTAGTGTCTTATATTTTCCTGTGTACAATTCTTTTGTCTCTTTAGTTAAGTTTATTCCTAGATATTTATTTATTTTTGTTGCAATGGTGAATGAGATTGATTCCTTAATTTCTCTTTCTGATTTTTCAGTTAGTATATAGAAATGCAAATGATTTCTGTGTATTGATTTTGTATTCTGCAACTTTGCTAAATTCACTGATTAGCTCTAGTAATTTTCTGATACTATCTTTAGGGTTTTCTATGTACAGTTTCATGCCATCTACAAACAATAAGAGTGTTACTTCTTCTTTTCCAATCTGGATTCCGTTTATTTCTTTTTCTTCTCTTATTTCTGTGGCTAGGACTTCCAGAACTATGTTAAATAGTAGTGGTGAAAGTGGAGACCCTTGTTTTGTTCCTGATGTTAGGGGGAATGTGTTCAGTTTTTCACCATTGAGAATAATGTTTGCTGTAGGCTTATCATAGGTGGCCAAAATTTTAAAAGAGCTTTACATTGATGTAAGACAAACTTTGCAAAAATATAAATTTTTAGTAGTTACATAATTACTTTTGTCTAATTAGTAGACTTTTACTTTATTCTCTTTGAATATATTTTCTATTTAATCTCTTCAAACACAGTACCATTTAATAGAGCAATAATAAGCAAGTCTCAGCATATTAGACTTGTTCCAAAGAACATTGTTTTTTAAATTTCATTATATAACATAGTGTGGTTTTTATATGAAATATGCCCAGTAATTCTAGCAGGTTATAACATCCTATCACTGCAGTGAAGTTAGAGATTTGATGTGATGATAAGAAGTAGCATATGTTTTCTACGTTCAACTTGGAAAAATGATCTCCTGACAACTGATACTGAATATACATCATTAACACATGTTAATATTGCTTGGCTGTATTTTCAAAGAAATTCAGAAGTGCACCCTTCTTCTGCATATCTGAGGTTACTGATATTTCTCCCGGCAATCTTGATTCCAGCTTGTGCTTCTTCCAGTTCAACGTTTCTCATGATGTACTCTGCATATAAGTTAAATAAGCAGGGTGATAATATACAGCCTTGACGGACTCCTTTTCCTATTTGGAACCAGTCTGTTGTTCTATGTCCAGTTCTAACTGTTGCTTCCTGACCTGCATACAGATTTCTCAAGAGGCAGATCAGGTGGTCTGGTATTCCCATCTCTTTCAGAATTTTCCACAGTTTATTGTGATTCAGAGAGTCAAAGGCTTTGGTATAGTCAATAAAGCAGAAATAGATGTTTTTCTGGAACTCTCTTGCTTTTTCAATGATCCAGTGGATGTTGGCAATTTGATCTCTGGTTCCTCTGCCTTTTCTAAAACCAGCTTGAACATCAGGAAGTTCACGGTTCACATATTGCTGAAGCCTGGCTTGGAGAATTTTGAGCATTACTTTACTAGCGTGTGAGATGAGTGCAACTGTGTGGTAGTTTGAGCCTTCTTTGGCATTGCCTTTCTTTGGGATTGGAATGAAAACTGACCTTTTCCAGTCCTGTGGCCACTGCTGAGTTTTCCAACTTTGCTGGCATATTGAGTACAGCACTTTCACAGCATCATCTTTCAGGATTTGGAATAGCTCAACTGGAATTCCATCACCTCCACTAGCTTTGTTCATAGTGATGCCTTCTAAGGCCCACTTGGCTTCGCATTCCAGGATGTCTGGCTCTAGGCCAGTAATCACCCTATCATGATTATCTGCGTCATGAATATCTTTTTTGTACAGTTCTTCTGTGTATTCTTGACACTTTTTCTTAATATCTTCTGCCTCTGTTAGGTCCATACCATTTCTGTCCTTTATTGAGACTATCTTTGCATGAAATGTTCCCTTGGTATCCCTAATTTTCTTGAAGAGATCTCTAGTCTTTCCCATTCTGTTGTTTTCCTCTCTTTCTTTGCCTTGATCACTGAAGAAGGCTTTCTTATCTCTTCTTGCTATTCTTTGGAACTCTGCGTTCAGATGCTTATATCTTTCCTTGTCTCCTTTGCTTTTCACTTCTCTTCTTTTCACAGCTATTTGTAAGGCCTCCCCAGACAGCCATTTTGCTTTTTTGCATTTCTTTTCCATGGGGATGGTCTTGATCCCTGCCTCCTGTACAATGTCACAAACCTCATTCCATAGTTCATCAGGCAATCTATCTATCAGATCTAGGCCCTTAAATGTATTTCTCACTTCCACTGTATAATCATAAGGGATTTGATTTAGGTCATACCTGAATGGTCTAGTGGTTTTCCCTACTTTCTTCAGTTTAAGTCTGAATTTGGCAATAAGGAGTTCATGGTCTGAGCTACAGTCAGCTCCTGCTCTTGTTTTTGCTGACTGTATAGAGCTTCTCCATCTTTGGCTGCAAAGAATATAACCAATCACTCTTGCCCTCTCTTTCTGACCACTTCCAATTTGCCTTGATTTATGGACCTGACATTCCAGGTTCCTATGCAATATTGCTCTTTACAGATTTGGTTCTTTTTTCCTCTGTCTTTACAGGTATACAGTATCACTTCGCGACTATGTGATATGGTTCTAGTATATCCACATTTACCTATTCTTACTTCTTCCATTTCCAAGTAAGGCATGGCTGGTTTATCCAATCACCTAGTAAAATTGAGTATATTAATAGGCATCCCAAATTCAACATGTTCATCAACGAACTTCTACTACTTCCCACGATATCTCCTTCACCTTGAGTCTCTCCTTATCTGTTGATGGCAACACCATCCTTCTATTTGCTCAAATCAAAAAAAAAGAAAAAAGAGAGAGAGAGAGATGACCATGATTTTTGTTTTTTTTATCTCACACACTGTAACACATACTCAGTTTATCTGGAAACCCACAAGCTTCACGTCAAAACACACCCAGGCTTTCATTACTTTCCCTACTTCTTGATTCTTTACAATCAAGATTGCTGGGAGAAATATCAATAACCTCAGATATGCAGATGACACCACCCTTATGGCAGAAAGTGAAGAGGAACTCAAAAGCCTCTTGATGAAAGTGAAAGTGGAGAGTGAAAAAGTTGGCTTAAAGCTCAACATTCAGAAAACAAAGATCATGGCATCCGGTCCCACCACTTCATGGGAAATAGGGGAAACAGGGGAAACAGTGGAAACAGTGTCAGAATTTATTTTTTGGGGCTCCAAAATCACTGCACATGGTGATTGCAGCCATAAAATTAAGACACGTACTCCTTGGAAAGAAAGTTATGACCAACCTAGATAGCATATTGAAAAGCAGAGACATTACTTTGCCAACAAAGGTTCGTCTAGTCAAGGCTATGGTTTTTCCTGTGGTCATGTATGGATGTAAGAGTTGGACTGTGAAGAAGACTGAGCGCAGAAGAATTGATGCTTTTGAACTGTGGTGTTGGAGAAGACTCTTGAGAGTCCCTTGGAGTGCAAGGAGATCCAACCAGTCCATTCTGAAGGAGATCAGCCCTGGGATTTCTTTGGAAGGAATGATGCTAAAGCTGAGGCTCCAGTACTTTGGCCACCTCATGCTAAGAGTTGACTAATTCTAAAAGACTCTGATGCTGGGAGGGATTGGGGGCAGGAGGAGAAGGGGACGACAGAGGATGAGATGGCTGGGCATCACTGATTCGATGGACGTGAGTCTGAGAGAACTCAGGGAGTTGGTGATGGACAGGGAGGCCTGGTGTACTGTGATTCATGGGGTCGCAAAGAGGTGGACACGACTGAGCGACTGATCTGTACTGATCTGATCAATGTTGATTTCATTAATATGATCAAGTTTTAAAGTGTCTTCATCTTATCAGTAATAATAATGTCCTCTACTGATGGGTATTATATTTTCTAAAAAAGAATAATATCTGCTATCTTCTCATTTTAGGTTTAGATTCCTTTGTCATATACCAGCTCCTTTGTATTAGTTGACCAATTATGATTTTTCTTTCTTTTTGAATAAATATCCTCTCCCAGTGCTCCTTATTATAATAAAAGCAAACAAACAAAGCCAAAACAGCATTCTCTGAAATTTAACTAAGGCAGAGCCTAAGAACTATGTATTCATAATTGCACATACTTTTCTCAGAAGATATTTTTTTTCTTGTCACTTCAATACATTTAATTTTCTTTAATTCCCAACTATGCAAAAATGTCTACTGATATCAAATCACAGATACAAATTTTAATTACCCCACATTTCCCCAAATTTTACAACCGTTACTTCTCCTGTTATTTGAAGTTCTATACTTTCTTCTCTCCAATATTTTTTTACTGGTTGACCACACTTCATCTTTGCCCTCATAAATAGATTTAGAAGAAAACAGGGAAGTGATACTGCCAACTCAAGCTCTGTTCATTTCTGAGCCCTGCTGTTAATGCATTTTGTTAAAGAACAGGTTGCAAATGTGAACCCTGTATATTAATCCAAAAACAATTCATTTGGCAAAACTGTTCACGTGAAAAATGTTTAAGAAAATGATATTGACTGAATGATTTACTCAGAAGCAAAAGCTGTGACTAATGCTTCTTTAAAGTTTTTGGCTTCTAATATATATTTTTTCTCTAATAATGGAGTCTCTCTTATCACAGAAAGATGTACCTAGTTTAATGGTGGGGTTGAAAGAAAGACTTGTTGACTCCTGAATTCCAGAATACACAAAACCTTTTAACTCAAACAGCAATTACCTTTTCCAACCTCACTCTTGACCTCAATCTTGCCCATTCTGGGCCAGTAGTATGCTGGAGTCAGTGTTCTACATGGCAGGATTCTAAAGCGTTGAAAACATCCTTGTATTTTCTGGAAATCAGGAATTATGGGGAGTTCCATGTGCTACTGGCAATCAGGACTTGTGGAAATATCTATTTAAAATGAAATACAACTAATACCTGGGTTTGATCCCTGGGTTGGGAAAATCCCCTGGAGGAGGGCATGGCAGCCCACTCCAGTATTCTTGCCTGGAGAATCCCCATGGACAGAGGAGCCTGGCGAGCTACAATCCATGGAGTCACAAAGAGTCAGACATGACTGAGCAATTAAATACAGCACAGCACTATTGAGATCACTGGGTTAGAGGAAACCTTAAATTATTTTACAAATCTCTATTTTCCTTTGTTCTGTTTTTTTCCCTCATCTCTAAACTTGTTACAGTACATTCTGGTTAAATTTGACCACTACTGTATTTTAAAGGTAGTGTTTTTGAATAAGATCTTCACATGGTTTTTCTCAATGTAATACTTTTAGTTTGAAACAGAAAATGCACATATGTATATATTCTCTTGTCATTCTTTTAATAAATATTGAATGAGCACCAACTATAATTCAGACATTGTGACTGGTGCTGGTGACCTTGATGACACATTTAGAGTTAGAAAAAATACCAGGCCTTGGAAATTAAAAGGAGCCCTTGAACTCATCTATTCATAATGCTTCATTTTATCATCAGAAAAGTCTTTTTAACGCTTATGGGATTTCTGATAAGAGAAACAGATTATTTTTCCTGTATTTAGGATGTGACACTTCATTGGCACTGATTTTGTACAGAACTATTTGCTAGGGTGTTTGGGGTGATCCTCGAATACAATAAGGACTTCCCAGGTGGCTCAGTGGTAAAGATTCCTCCTGCCAATGCAGGAGCTGCAAGAGATGCAGGTTCAATCCCTGGGTTGAGAAGATCCCCTGGATAAGGGAATGGTAACCCACTCTGGTATTCTTGCCTATAGAATTCCATGGACAGAGAAGCCTGGTGGGCTACAATCCATGGGGCTGCAAAGAGACATGACTAAGCACATTTATATACAATCCTCTTCTCATCCTCATTTTTTTTTAAAGAAATAATAAAATCTGCAATATTTAAAATTGGTTTTATATTTCTGTAATCAAGTTTAAAAGTATGTATTTATCTTTATGTTTGTTTTCAAGATGATGCTGCTATTTGAGGAGAGTAGATCTTCTCTTCTGACAGATAAATGTCAAGCAGAAAGATTTCACCACTGTGGGTCAGACAGAAGGTAATAAAAAAAAAATGCTTATGAAAATAAGTAAAGTTCTTAAATTATATAAATCCCTCAACCCCCTTCCCACTAATTCTATCTTTTTCTCAACAGCCTACCCCCCTCCAAAAAATGACCATTAAATCTAATATAAATGTATCAGAGGTTAGAAAACAGGCTTAAAATAATCCTCTCTGTTTTGATAGGCTCTGTCTATTCATATACCATTTCAAATTGACAATATTTTGATTCTTGGCTTTATGTGCATACAATATATACAAAATATACAATGGGTGTGTGAATATTAATACTCTCTTATTTCCTAAACGTAGATAGCTTAAATTCAACAGGTTTTGCTTTATTTTTTGATATGTACAAGAGCTACAAAGTGCTTTTAACACCTCTAAAAATGATATACTGCTTAGCTGCTCAGTTGTGTCTGATTCCTTGTGACCCAGTGAACTGTAGCCGGCCAAGATCCTCTGTTGATGGAATTCTCCAGGCAAGAATACTGGAGTAGGTATTCTCTTTTCCAGGGGTTTTTCAGCCATTCCCTTCTTCAGGGGAACTTTCCAATCCTATATATATATATACACACACATACACACACACACACATACACACACACACACATATATATATATATATATACACACACATACACACACACACACATACACACACACACACATATATATATATATATACACACACACATACACACACACACACATACACACACACACACATATATATATACACAACACACACACACACATATATATATACACACACACATACATATATATACACAACACACACACACACACACACATATATATATATATATATTATATATCAGTTCAGTCACTCAGTCATATCTGACTATAGGCGACCCCATGAATTGAAGCACGCCAGGCCTCCCTGTACATCACCAACTCCTAGAGTTCACTCAAACTCATGTCCATCCAGTCGGTGATACCATCCAGCCATCTCATCCTCTGTCCTCCCCTTCTCCTCCTGCCCCCAATCCCTTCCAGCATCAGGGTCTTATCCAATGAGTCAACTCTTCGCATCAGGTGGCCAAAGTATTGGAGTTTCAGCTTCAGCATCAGTCCTTCCAAAGAACACCCAGGACTGATTGCCCTTGGGATGGACAGTTTGGATCTCCTTGCAGTCCAAGGGATTCTCAAGAGTCTTCTCCAACACCACAGTTCAAAAGCATCAATTCTTCGGTGCTCAGCTTTCTTCACAGTCCAACTCTCACATCCATACATGACCACTGGAAAAACCATAGCCTTGACTAGACGGACCTTTGTTGGCAAAGTAGTGTCTCTGCTTTTTTTTTTTTTTTTTTTTAATTTTATTTTATTTTTAAACTTTACATAACTGTATTAGATTTGCCAAATATCAAAATGAATCCGACACAGGTTTACATGTGTTCCCCATCCTGAACCCTCCTCCCTCCTCCCTCCCCATTCCATCCCTCTGGGTCGTCCCAGTGCACCAGCCCCAAGCATCCAGTATCGTGCATCGAACCTGGACTGGCAACTCATTTCATACATGATATTTTACATGTTTCAATGCCATTCTCCCAAATCTTCCCACCCTCTCCCTCTCCCACAGAGTCCATAAGACTGTTCTATACATCAGTGTCTCTTTTGCTGTCTCGTACACAGGGTTATTGTTACCATCTTTCTAAATTCCATATATATGCGTTAGTATACTGTATTGGTGTTTTTCTTTCTGGCTTACTTCACTCTGTATAATAGGCTCCAGTTTCATCCACCTCATTAGAACTGATTCAAATGTATTCTTTTTAATGGCTGAATAATACTCCATTGTGTATATGTACCACAGCTTTCTTATCCATTCATCTGCTGATGGACATCTAGGTTGCTTCCATGTCCTGGCTATTATAAACAGTGCTGCGATGAACATTGGGGTACTCGTGTCTCTTTCCCTTCTGGTTTTCTCAGTGTGTATGCCCAGCAGTGGGATTGCTGGATCATAAGGCATGTCTATTTCCAGTTTTTTAAGGAATCTCCACACTGTTCTCCATAGTGGCTGTACTAGTTTGCATTCCCACCAACAGTGTAAGAGGGTTCCCTTTTCTCCACACCCTCTCCAGCATTTATTACTTGTAGACTTTTGGATCGCAGCCATTCTGACTGGTGTGAAATGGTACCTCATAGTGGTTTTGATTTGCATTTCTCTGATAATGAGTGATGCTGAGCATCTTTTCATGTGTTTGTGAGCCATCTGTATGTCTTCTTTGGAGAAATGTCTATTTAGTTCTTTGGCCCATTTTTTGATTGGGTCATTTATTTTTCTGGAGTTGAGCTGTAGGAGTTGCTTGTATATTCTGGAGATTAGTTGTTTGTCAGTTGCTTCATTTGCTATTATCTTCTCCCATTCTGAAGGCTGTCTTTTCACCTTGCTAATAGTTTCCTTTGATGTGCAGAAGCTTTTAAGGTTAATTAGGTCCCATTTGTTTATTTTTGCTTTTATTTCCAATATTCTGGGAGGTGGGTCGTAGAGGATCCTGCTGTGATGTATGTCAGAGAGTGTTTTGCCTATGTTCTCCTCTAGGAGTTTTATAGTTTCTGGTCTTACATTGAGATCTTTAATCCATTTTGAGTTTATTTTTGTGTATGGTGTTAGAAAGTGTTCTAGTTTCATTCTTTTACAAGTGGTTGACCAGAGTTCCCAGCACCACTTGTTAAAGAGATTGTCTTTAATCCATTGTATATTCTTGCCTCCTTTGTCGAAGATAAGGTGTCCATATGTGCGTGGATTTATCTCGGGGCTTTCTATTTTGTTCCATTGATCTATATTTCTGTCTTTGTGCCAGTACCATACTGTCTTGATAACTGTGGCTTTGTAGTAGAGCCTGAAGTCAGGTAGGTTGATTCCTCCCGTTCCATTCTTCTTTCTCAAGATCGCTTTGGCTATTCGAGGTTTTTTGTTTTTCCATACAAATTGTGAAATTATTTGTTCTAGCTCTGTGAAAAATGCTGTTGGTAGCTTGATAGGGATTGCATTGAATCTATAGATTGCTTTGGGTAGTATACTCATTTTCACTACATTGATTCTTCCAATCCATGAACATGGTATATTTCTCCATCTGTTAGTGTCCTCTTTGATTTCTTTCACCAGTGTTTTATAGTTTTCTATATATAGGTCTTTAGTTTCTAGTGTCTCTGCTTTTGAATATGCTATCTAGGTTGGGCATAACTTTCATGGCTGCAATCACCATCTGCAGTGATTTCGGAGCCCCAAAATATAAAGTCTGACACTGTTTCCCCATCTATTTGCCATGAAGTGATGGGATTGGATGCCATGATCTTAGTTTTCTGAATGTTGAGCTTTGAGCCAACTTTTTCACTATTCTCTTTCACTTTCATCAAGAGGCTTTTTAGTTCCTCTTCACTTTCTGCCATAAGGGTGGTGTCATCTGCATATCTGAGGTTATTGATATTTCTCCCGGCAATCTTGATCCCAGCTTGTGCTTCTTCCAGACCAGCATTTCTCATGATGTATTCTGCACATAAGTTAAATAAGCACAGTAATAATATACAGCCTTGACATACTCATTTTCCTATTTAGAACCAGTCTGTTGTTCCATATCCAGTTCTAACTGTTGCTTCCTGACCTGCATATAGCTTTCTCAAGAGGTAGGTCAGGTGGTCTGGTATTCTCATCTCTTTCAGAATTTTCCACAGTTTATTGTGATCCACATAGTCAAAGGCTTTGGCATAGTCAACAGGGCAGAAATAGATGTTTTTCTGTAACATTCTTGCTTTTTTGATGATCCACCAGATTTTGGCAATTTGATCTTTGGTTCCTCTGCCTTTTCTAAAACCAGCTTTAACATCTGGAAGTTCACAGTTCACATATTGCTGAAGCCTGGCTTGGAGAATTTTGAGCATTACTTTACTAGTGTGTGAGATGAGTGAAATTGTGCAGTAGTTGGAGCATTCTTTTGGCATTGCCTTTCTTTGGGATTGGAATGAAAACTGACCTTTTCCAGTCCTGTGGCCACTGCTGAGTTTTCCAAATTTGCTGGCATTTTGAGTGCAGCACTTTCACAGCTTCATCTTTCAGGATTTGAAATAGCTCAACTGGAATTCCATCACCTCCACTAGCTTTGTTCTTAGTGATGCTTTCCAAGGCCCA
Source organism: Bubalus bubalis (assembly GCF_019923935.1). Classification (NCBI taxonomy): domain Eukaryota; kingdom Metazoa; phylum Chordata; class Mammalia; order Artiodactyla; family Bovidae; genus Bubalus; species Bubalus bubalis. Next base: position 45,951,114 of record NC_059173.1, read on the forward strand.
CTTGACTTCACATTCAGGATGTCTGGCTCCAGGTGAGTGATCACACCATTCTGATTATCTTGGTCATGAAGATCTTTTTTGTACAGTTCTTCTGTGTATTCTTGCCATCTCTTCTTAATATCTTCTGCTTCTGTTAGGTCCATACCATTTCTGTCCTTTATCGAGCCCATCTTTGCATGAAATGTCCCCTTGGTATCTCTAATTTTCTTGAAGAGATCTCTAGTCTTTCCCATTCTGTTGTTTTCCTCTATTTCTTTGATTGATCTCTGAAGAAGACTTTCTTATCTCTCCTAGCTATTCTTTGGAACTCTGCATTCAGATGCTTATATCTTTCCTTTTCTCCTTTGATTTTCACTTCTCTTCTTTTCATAGCTATTTGTAAGGCCTCCCCAGACAGCCATTTTGCTTTGTGGAATTTCTTTTCCATGAGGATGGTCTTGATCCCTGTCTTCTGTACAATGTCACGAACCTCCATCCATAGTTCATCAGACACTCTGTCTATCAGATCTAGTCCCTTAAATCTACTCACTTCCACTGTATAATCATAAGGGATTTTAGTTCGGTCTTACCTGAATGGCCTAGTGGTTTTCCTTACTTTCTTCAATTTAAGTTTGAATTTGGCAATAAGGAATTCATGATCTGAGCCACAGTTAGCTCCTGGTCTTGTTTTCACTGACTGTATAGAGCTTCTCCATTTTTGGCTTCAAAGAATATAATCAGTCTGATTTCGGTGTTGACCATCTGGTGATGTCCATGTGTAGAGTCTTCACTTGTGTTGTTGGAAGAGGGTGTTTGCTATGACCAGTGCATTCTCTTGGCAAAACTCTATTAGTCTTTGCCCTGCTTCATTCCGTATTCCAAGGCCAAATTTGCCTGTTACTCCAGGTGTTTCTTGACTTCCTCTTTTGCATTCTATCCCCCTATAATGAAAAGGACATCTTTTTTGGGTGTTAATTCTAAAAGGTCTCATAGGTCTTCACAGAACTGTTCAACTTCAGCTTCTTCAGTGTTACTGGTTGGGGCATAGGCTTGGATTGCTGTGATATTGAATGGTTTGCCTTGGAAATGAACAGAGATCATTCTGTCGTTTTTGAGAGTTCATCCAAGTACTGCATTTTGGACTCTTTTGTTGACCACGATGGCTAATCCATTTCTTCTGAGGGATTCCTGCCTGCAGTAGTAGATATAATGGTCATTTGAGTTAAATTCACCCATTCAAGTCCATTTTAGTTCGCTGATTCCTAGAATGTCGACACTCACTCTTGCCATCTCCTGTTGACCACTTCCAATTTGCCTTGATTCATGGACCTAACATTCCAGGTTCCTATGCACTATTGCTCTTTACAGCTTCGGACCTTGCTTCTATCACCACAGTCACATCCACAACTGGGTACTGTTTTTGCTTTGGCTCCATCCCTTCATTCTTTCTGGAGTTATTTCTCCACTGATCTCCAGTAGCATATTGGGCACCTACCGACTTGCAGAGTTCCTCTTTCAGTATGCTATCATTTTGCCTTTTCATACTGTTCATGGGGTTCTCAAGGCAAGAACACTGAAGTGGTTTGCCATTCCCTTCTCCAGTGGACCACATTCTGTTAGATCTCTCCACCATGACTCACCCATCTTGGGTGGACCCACATGGCATGGCTTAGTTTCATTGAGTTAGACAAGGCTGTGGTCCATGTGATCAAATTGACTAGTTTCCTTGATTATGGTTTCAGTGTGTCTGCCCTCTGATGCTCTCTTGCACCACCTATCATCTTTCTTGGGTTTCTTTTACCTTGAATGTGGGGTATCTCTTCATGGCTGCTCCAGCAAAGCGCAGTCACTGCTCCTTACTTTTAACAAGGGGTATCTCTTCACTGCCGCCCTTCCTGACCTTGAACGTGGAGTAAGTAGCTCCTCTCAGCCCTCCGCAGCTGCACAGCTGCCATTCCTTGGACGTGGGGTTAATCCTCTCAGCCACCGCCCCTGACCTCGGGCATGGGGTAGCTCCAGTACTATGTTCCCTGAAGGTGAATGTATGTTACTGGATAAGGAATAATCATTTTAACTATTGGTTCTCTTTCAGAAACTTTTTTACATAATTTAAATATGTTCTCATTTTATAGTAATCTATTAGGTGGAAAATTTTATTTGTATTTTATAGATGAAGAAAATGAGTATGTAAAAGGTTGATTATCTTCAATGAAAATGAGTTTATCCCAATGTGAGACTTAGATGTGTGCTTCCTCATAGGTGTATAACTACTTGACCACATACTATACTGTATTTCAGGGCAAGCAACTAAATTTAAAATATTGCTGTCATAATCATTCTTAGCTGCAAGCAATCATTACTTTTATGTCCAACATAATAATTCAGAAATTCTTAAAAAACCTTTAAAATGTTTCAAGTAATTTTCCCCATGAAAAAAGCATTAATGTGTTGGCTTTCTCAATAACAAGTATGGATTCTGATTCCTGATATGATGGACTAAAAGCTAACTGATATGAAATTTAGTATAAAACAAATGAACAAACCAAAAAAGAAAAAACAGAAAATGTAGATAACACAGAAATCATAGAAGCAGAAAGACTGAGATACAGGATGAACATGCACTTTGTGGGCAGGAGGGAAAGTCAACAAATCCCTGCATGTCTCTGTGGCTCTTTTTCTAGAAACAGGAGGAGCAACCCATACAGTATATACAGTACCTGCTGGGTACACATTAGGAAGACCAGTCTTTCTCTCCTGGCAAACCAGAAAGAGAAGCTGAGTAACTAAGAACACGGAAAAGTTTATAATTTCAGAAGGGAAAATGCCAAAGAAGGGTTCTCCAAACCAAGCTCCTCCACATTTTGATTTGACAACTAAAGAACTGTCAGTGTCATTCACCATCTTTTTCCAAGAGAATGAAGCCACCAGTCATGCAGTGGCTGACTTCCCACACCCTCTGAGAGGGGTTAAGGACAGAAATCAGGAATGACTACTCTGTGCTCTGGCAGAAACTGGCAGAACAAGCCTTCAGATAATTATACGTATGCAGGAGAAAATTTTATGAACCCAATTTCTTACACCTTCTCATACCTAGAAAAACACTACAATCATGAATGGAGTCATCTGGTCCTGGTGACTAGCAGTAACCTCTTTGGAGATGCATGGTTGTTGCATATAGCACCTTTGCCAAAATCAGATGTCTACTAACCCCCAGAGCAGTTCCTCAGAGCTATCTGAGAGGTTGTCTCCTTGGTTATAGTCCTCAGTAATTCACCCAATAAAACTGAAGCTCAAAGCTCTCATGTTGTGCAATTTTTTTTCTTTCAATCGACATACTGAACCTTGAACCATGGGTAAAAAAGATTCAAACCAGCCCAGCGAAAGGAACAGGATCAGAATCGAGACCAGAGATGCTGTTCAAGATAGAGTTCACAATTTAAATCTAGCCAAGTATTCCTTGCTGAATTTAAGGGAAAAAATGCTGACGAAGAAAAATAGCAGGATCCAGAATCCCCACAACTTAACCTTTTTAGTTTCAAGGACAGAAGCAAAATTAACTGAAATAAAAAGAAATAAAAAGTCTGACAGATTCTCAAGAGCAAAGAATGCTATCTGGGTCTGAAATCTAATTGTCTAAAAATTCTAATTGAGCTATTACATCAGAAACAAGATGTTGACACTAACAAACAATGTCTTAAAGCATCCTTTGTAGCTATTTTCAATTGAACATTGTTCAGTGAATGCAAATCTCACAAAGACTTTCAAACCTCAGGAGAAAAACAGAGGCAACAAAAAGGAAACAATGGACATTTCTGGACTAAAAATATTATTAATAAAGAAAATAAACAAAAAGCTGAGACTGAATAAAAGATCAATGCGACCCTCAGGCTGTTATTCTTGCAGGAAAATTTGTTTAGGTCACATAACAATAAAATGCAAATAAAGTGTTGTTTCAACATGCAGTGGGAGGCATTCAGACAAAATCATGCTCAGTGATCTTCTGTCAAAAGAAAGCTAACATCAAAGTTTTCTCTTACTAATTTGAGTTCTGAAAATATTGAATAAAATAGGAGTGCTGTTAGAAAGGGTGGAAAATGTTATTGAACAAGATTAAAGAGATAAGATGATGAAGCAGTTCAGTTCTCTCATTAGTTTTATTTTAAAATTCAAGACTGAATGTATGCATTTGAAGAATGTGCACTTATGATCAAAAGTCAGGAAGTATCTCAATATCAGAAATCAAGAGTGAGGATAAATCAATTCATACATGATGAGCATGCTTTAAAAATAAAAACAAAAATGGAGAAAGAGTTATGGGATTTCAGTAGATGAAGGATTCTTTTTAGGTAAGAAAGAGAGCCTAAAGATCTGCTAAGCTGTCTTGTGTGTGTGTGTGCTTAGTCACTAAGTCATGTTTAACTATTTTGATCCCCTGGATGTAGCCCACTAGGCTCCTCTGACCATGGAATTTTCTAGGCAAGAATACAGGAGTGACCTGTCTTCAGTTCAGTTCAGTCAGTTCAGTTGCGCAGTCGTGTTCGAATCTTTGCGACCCCATGAATCGCAGCACCCCAGGCCTCCCTGTCCATCATCAACTCCCGGAGTTCACTCAAACTCATGTCCATCGAGTTGGTGATGCCATCCAGCCATCTCATCCTCTGTCGTCCCCTTCTCCTCCTGTCCCCAATCCCTCCCAGCATCAGAGTCTTTTCCAATGAGTCAACTCTTCACATGAGGTGGCCAAAGTACTGGAGTTTCAGCTTTAGCATCATTCCTTCCAAAGAAATCCCAGGGCTGATCTCCTTCAGAATGGACTGGCTGGATCTCCTTGCAGTCCAAGGGACTCTCAAGAGTCTTCTCCAACACCACAGTTCAAAAACATCAATTCTTCAGCACTCAGCTTTCTTCACAGTTCAACTCTCACATTCATACATGACTACTGGAAAAACCATAGCTGTCTTAGAGGATCATAAACTTAGAGTCATCCTTGTAGACTAGTACTTAGCAATGTAGCTGCCAAATATAGAAAAAAAGTGTTTAACTTTTCTATATTTGAAAATTGTAATTCTAGTTTTGTTATTACTATCAATTTTATGATGTCATATTTATGGTTATATTTTGAAGGACACATAATATATCAATAGTGTGATTTATTAGCAATTCTTGACTGAAAAAGTACCAAATTTTTTAATCCCTTATCATAGAGAAATAAAACCTCCCTAGATCTCTCAGTGCTCCTGAATAGTCCTAGACTCCTGAGACTCCTCATGCAACATGAGAATTGTGAAGTGTGAAAGTGTTAGTCATTCAGTACTGTGTGATTCTTTGTGACCCGATGGTCTGCACCCCAACAGGCTCCTCTGTCCATGGGATTCTCTTGGCAAGAATACTGGAGTGGGTAGCCATTTCCTTCTTCAGGGGGTCTTCCTAACCCAGGGATTGAACCTGGGTCTCCTGAATCATAGGCAGATTCTTTATCATCTGAACCACCTCTATAACCATTGGTCTACTGATTTACTTTGAAGATTTAAGGGTAATTAAATCCCTTACCTCTCTAAAAAGACAAATGGTTACAACTCAGACTAGGTCTCAGAATTAAGCTCTAAGGGGTAGAATGACTAGAGAACCAGCTCCCTAGGAATTTACATGTGAAAAGGGATAAAATCCCTATTAGGCTGCTGCACATATTTTATTTACATATAAGTAAATGACTCAGACATTATATATTTTTAAGGAGGCCTGCTTCCTTCCTCTTCATAAGCAAAGAAGAAAAAAAAAAAAAAACCCTTTGTCTTCACCAGTGGAATACTTGACACGTCATATAGGATATCTGGCATGACTGTTCTTATACTACCCAGGAGTAAGCACTGGGACAAGGGGTACAACACAATTCCCTACTGTGAAGTAATTAATATAAACCCATTTCTTATCCAGAATATCTCCCATGCATATTATATTAAAGTGGAAAGAATCACATGAATAAAAAGAAATAGAAACCAAGATTTTCAATTGTAACTCTTGAAAGGTTGTAAGAAAATAGTGATTTGCTCTAGAGACAGGGTGGTATCCAGCTTAGAGTTATAAATCAGCTCACATGAAGAAATAAGAATCCCAAGAAGAGTCTATACAATGGAGAAGAGAATACCAGAAGTTTTAAAGAGAACATGGTCAATAGAATGGAAAATGATAATGGGTTCATGAGAGGAATAATAAATATCCTATTAAGTCAGCAGAAAGGGGTGGCATGGAGTAAATGAAGGGCAGAATTAAGAGAATATGTGAACAATAATGTCAAAATATAAAATCATTTTCTGTTTTTATTAATTAGCTAATTAGCTCAGCATATGATGATTGCATTATTATTATGTCTCAGGTTGTAAAGAAAAATAAGATTCTCAAAGAGTTACAGCTAATAAATAAAAGTAGATGCATAAACATGTAAATAGGGCTAAATAATCATTCCTGTGGGAAACATTTGTACATAGTACAGGAAAGAATGTTTGTATTTATACTTTTTGTTGCTGAGGTTTGAGGTTAGAAGTTAAGAAATACATTTATGGAGCAGCTGGGGGATCTAAAATTGGAACTACGTCCAGGGTGTCAAAGGCTAAATAAATCTTATTCATTTAGTGTTAGAAAGTGTTTTTCTTTCTTGGCCATGCTGTGTGGGATGTGACATCTTAGTTCTCTACTCAGGGATCAAACTCACATCCCCTGCAGTAGAAGCACAGAGTCTTAACCACTGAACCACCAGGGAAGTCCCTAGTCTTAAAGAGTTATTGAAGACATTTAAGAGTTGTTTCTGGCCAAGAGTTGGGGAATAAAAGAGATTCAAATAAGTGATCAAACTAGCGGCTGGAATAAAGAGGGGCTAATTAACCATTCTATGACTGTGAAGTTATACAGCACTCTCTGTGCTTAGTTACTCAGTCATGTTTGACTCTTTGTAACCCCATGGAATAGCCTGTCAGGCTCCTCTGTCCATTAGAATTCTTCAGGCAAGAATACCAGAGTAGGATGCCATGCCCTCCTCCACAGGTTCTTCCCAACCCAGGGATCAAACTGGGTTCTCCTGCATTGCAGGTGGATTCTTTACCAGCTGAGCCACCAGGGAAGCCCACAACACTCTCTACATAGATACAAATATGACTGATATTTTTTTAATTGACTGGCTAACAAAACCCTTTAATTAGCTACCTGTACAGGCCTTGCCTATGTATACATATGTAGAATTATGTCTATAGATCATAAAAACAGTGAAACTTTTTTTTTTAATATAACAAACTTGGCATGTCTTACTAGCACCCTCCCACATGCAGTAAGAGAAGAAATAGACTGTGTAAGCAATGCATTTGAATATAAATATTTGTGTCTGAGATTATCCTAAAGTACATAAAGCAATTAAAATATTTATGCCATCTTATATATAATTTATTCAATGAAAATCAATATAAAAATCCTACTGAGAAAACAATCTATTTATTGAAGGGGCTGTTGAAATGCTAGGATGGAAGCAGGAGCATGGGAAAGTTTTACAGTTTGGTGTGAAATGATGGCTTTGAGTCCTGAGTCTACTGAGTTCTGAGTTTATTGGTTTTATGAAAATGAAAGTGAGTAGCTCAGTCCTGTCCGACTTTTTGCAACCCCGCTGGATCATGGAAAAAGGAAGAGAGTTCCAGAAAAACATCTATTTCTGCTTTATTGACTATGCCAAAGCCTTTGTGTGGACCACAATAAACTGTGGAAAATTCTGAAAGAGATGGCAATACCAGACCACCTGACCTGCCTCTTGAGAAATTTGTATGCAGGTCAGGAAGCAACAGTTAGAACTGGACATGGAACAACAGACTGGTTCCAAATAGGAAAAGAAGTACGTCAAGGCTGTATATTGTCACCCTGCTTATTTAACTTATACGCAGAGCACATCATGAGAAACGCTGGGCTGGAAGAAGCACAAGCTGGAATCAAGATTGCCGGGAGAAATATCAATAACCTCAGATATGCAGATGACACACCCTTATGGCAGAAAGTGAAGAGGAACTAAAAAGCCTCTCGATGAAAGTGAAAGTGGAGAGTGAAAAAGTTGGCTTAAAGCTCAACATTCAGAAAACGAAGATCATGGCATCTGGTCTCATCACTTCATGGGAAATAGATGGGAAAACAGTGGAAACAGTGTCAGACTTTATTTTTGGGGGCTCCAAAATCACTGCAGATGGTAACTTCAGCCATGAAATTCAAAGATGCTTACTCCTAGGAAGGAAAGTTATGACCAACCTAGATAGCATATTCAAAAGCAGAGACATTACTTTGCCAACAAAGGTCTGTCTAATGAAGGCTATGGTTTTTCCTGGGGTCATGTATGGATGTGACAGTTGGACTGTGAAGAAAGCTGAGTGCCAAAGAATTGATGCTTTTGACCTGTGGGTGTTGGAGAAGACTCTTGAGAGTCCCTTGGACTGCAAGGAGATCCAACCAGTCCATCTTAAAGGAGATCAGTCCTGGATGTCCATTGGAAGGACTGATGCTGAACTTGAAACTCCAATACTTTGGCAACCTCATGTGAAGAGTTGACTCATTGGAAAAGACTCTGATACTGGGAGGGATTGGGGGCAGGAGAAGAAGGTGATGACAGAAGATGAGATGGCTGGATGGCATCACTGACTCAATGGATATGAGTTTGGGTGAACTCCGGGAGTTGGTGATGGACAGGGGGGCCTGGCGTGCTGCAATTCATGGGGTCACAAAGAGTCGGACACGACTGAGCAACTGAACTGAACTCACTATACAGTGCACGGAATTCTCCAGGCCAGAATACTGGAATGGGTAGCCTTTCCCTTTTCTAGGGGATCTTCTCAACCCAGGGATTGAACCCAGGTCTCCTGCATTGCTGGTGGATTCTTTACCAGGTGAGCCACAAGGGGATCCTTGGCTATATGACCTATATTATTGTATTTTTGTGTTGAAATAAAACAATGCAAATTTGACATAGATCTAAGGATATGAAGATGTTTTGGGTACCTCCTTTTATCTTTTGGCTATTCTGCCCTGTTTTCCATAGTAAACCCTGTCTTGTTATGTGATACATGCCTATCTCATAGGGAGACTTACTGATGGCTCCAGAGTCAATCTGCCTATAAAATATTAGTAAAGTTTATTATTTCCATAGTAGGCATTGAATGATGAGCCAAGTACTTTAAAAATGGCATTATTATTATTATAATCAATGCAATTTCTCTGTATGTTGCTCATCTCCTTTAGCAATACAGTAAGATCTTTCAGAAATTCATTTTTTTCCCACAAGTTCTTTTCAAGTATTTAGAAAAGTAGAAGACTTTCCAGTGAAAAATTATTTTCTTAGTTCTTTGAAATATATCATGAAAAGGTACCTGTCTCTTCTCTATACAGTTATCACACTCTAGTGCCAAGCACTAGACTTGGCATGCACTTCCTTTAGGGATGTCATTTCAGTACGGTGGTGAGGAACTGGTAGCTCTACAGTCTTAGCTAGAAATTTAATATTCTTCAAATGTGGGCTTTAATGAGTCACTTATATGGGTTAGGAATTGCAATTAGCAATTCTGACTTATGTATTCTCATATTGCTCTTAGAGGAGTACTGTGTTACTGAAAGGTGATCTGGTATACCAGGAAAAGCAAGATCAAATATTCTTTGTTTCAAATACTCAGACCTTGTAATAACTAGTTGTACAACAATGGACACTTGATATCTCAGGTCCTTTATAAGGATGATAATTCCTATCCTGGACGGTTGGTGTGAGAATTCAAATAAATGTACTAAAGAGTAATTACATGGTAGATGCTCCATGAAAAATAGCTATTATAATACCTCTTTGTATAATAGCTAAAAATGACACAAAGGAACCTATTAACAAAACAGAAATAGACTCACAGACATAGAAAACAAATTTATGATTACCAAAAGGGAAATGGGATAAATTAAGAGTTTGGGATTAACAGATGCACACTAGTATATATTGATATAAGTTAGATAACTAACAAGGACCTACTGTATCAAACAGGGAATTTCATTCAATACTTTGTAATAATCTATAAGGGAAAAAATCTGAAAAAATAATATGTATATATAACTTTGCTGTATACCTGAAACTAACATTTATATTTCAGTAAATTAAAAAAAAATCTCCTGTACATACACAGAAATATGAGCTTAATAATGCATAGCTAACATGTCCAAATAGTGTATCAAAATACCCTAGGTAGCACAGAAAGTTCATATGGGGCATGGTAGGATATTTTAAATTTTCAAGGAAACACAATGACTTTTCATGTCCACTATATGGATTTGAATTCATTGTCACTCAGAATTTCAATACTAAATTGGGCTGTTACTTTCAACTATATTTTGTTTTTGCAAGACCAAATTTCTAAGAACAGCACACAGTTTTACACATTTTTCTAAAAAAAAAAAAAATGTTAATTTTGTAAAGGCCTTATATTTATTATTATCTAACAGCATCTCAATGCACAATGTTAAATGTCTATCTTTAGTATTAATAATGGAGAAGGAAATGGCAACCCACTCCAGTGTTCTTGCCTGGAGAATCCCAGGGATGGGGGAGCCTGGTGGGCTGCTGTCTATGGGATCGCACAGAGTCAGACACGACTGAAGCGACTTAGCAGCAGTAGCAGAAGCGGTATTAATAGACAAAAAAGAAATCATACTTTAAATCATCATTTTTGAGTCTTTCAGTTTCTCAGATGATTTTCAATCAAATATGGTTAAATATATCATTGTTTTTCTACTATACTGTTACTGAGAAAAGCAAATGCAAGTTAGTGGAAAATATGTTTGTTTGTTTTTGTAGGGAGGTGGGAGTGTTTGCTTATTTATCCTACTATTATTAGTATTTTCTTTCAGAGAATTATTTGCAGACTATTTTTAAGCCAACTGTATTAAAAGATAAGCTATTACTGAAATTATTCTGGTACACAGAAATTACATTATATCATCCCAAATGAAATGAAGAAAATACAGGGAAGCTTTTGGTACTCTCTCTGAGTGCTGAAGAATTGATGCTTTTGAACTGTGGTGTTGGAGAAGACTCTTGAGAGTCCCTTGGACTGCAAGGAGATCCAACCAGTCCATTCTGAAGGAGATCAGCCCTGGGATTTCTTTGGAAGGAATGATGCTAAAGCTGAAACTCCAGTACTTTGGCCATCTCATGTGAAGAGTTGACTCATTGGAAAAGACCCTGATGCTGGGAGGGATTTGGGGCAAGAGGAGAAGGGGATGACAGAGGATGAGATGGCTGGATGGCATCACTGACTCGATGGACGTGAGTCTGGGTGAACTCCGGGACTTGGTGATGGACAGGGAGGCCTGGCGTGCTGCGATTCATGGGGTCGCAAAGAGTCGGACACAACTGAGCGACTGATCAGATCTGATCTGACTATTATCTTGTCACATATCCTACTCTGATAGACACTGCCAAAGCTCATAGCAGTATTCCATTGAGTCTTCTATACACTCAGCTGGTCCAAAAAAAAGAAAAAAAAAAAATCAAAGGCGTATTCCAGCATGAGGTAATTCTACTCAATATCTCATATTGTTACAACTATTTCCCCTTTGTTGTGTTCTACAAAGGACACAATTAAAGTTAATTTTTTCCCTGGAAAGGGTGAAATAATGGACTCCTGAAAGCTGCCTTTTCAGGCACTTAAACAGAAAGATGGTTCTGCTACTTTTACACAAAATTTGTGTTATCTAGTTGCAGGAAAAATCAAATTCTTTAGATTCCTTCCATAAGACAAAGTGTCACATAGGTGAATTTACTTGCAAAATTCAGAAGAGCATGTATCGCCATACTGCCTAAGTATTTAGGCAAACAACTCCCCAGAAATGCAAATAATTTATGAGGTAGAGAGTATGTGATATGCTTTTAACATAATCTACCAATAAAACTTTTTCAGTGCTGTCAATCAAAAAAGTTGGTTCATGCATTTCATAATTATAATTGTCTGTTTTTATAAAGTGCAGCTTTAATAGTATTTACAATGAACTATATTTAACATGACAAAGCTGATCAGATAAAATTTTAAAATTTAACACTATGTAAAATATACATATAAATATATCTTCTTTGGGTGACTTCATATGCTAAAAAAATGAAAAATAGTCTATTAAACTTTTTTCCAAAAAGACCTGACATAATTAATATTTTATCAGGAATAAATAATAATCATCCAGTACATTAGGTTACCACTAAGCAAAAAAATCATTAAAGTAACTATTGAACACTGTTTCCTTAATTCCTAGGCACCCCACTCCAGTACTCTTGCCTGGAAAATCCCATGGGCAGAGGAGCCTACTGGGCTGCAGTCCATGGGGTCGCTAAGAGTCAGACACGACTGAGCGACTTCACTTTCACTTTTCACTTTCATGCATTGGAGAAGGAAATGGCAACCCACTCCAGTGTTCTTGCCTGGAGAATCGCAGGGACGGGGGAGCCTGGTGGGCTGCCGTCTATGGGGTCGCACAGAGTCGGACACTTCTGAAGTGACTTACCTTACTTTACCTTACCTTACTTTTCTAGGGCTACTAAAACAAAGTACCACAAACTAAATGGCTTAAAGGAAGTTCATTATTTCACAGTTCTGAAGGCCAGAATTAAGGCACTAGCAGGCCTAATTCCTTCCACAGGATGTGAGAGGCAATGTTCCATGCTTCTCACCCAACTTCTGGTAGTTTGTTGGCAATCGTTAGCATTTCTTGGTTTGCAGAAACATCCTCCCAGCCTCTACATGGAGTCCTCCCTGTGTCTTTGTGTTCACATTTTCCCTTTGTAAGGACATCAGTTCTTGGACAAGGCTCATCCTAATGACCTCATCTTAACTACTTAGTGTTAAATAATTTTCCTTTCTTAATAGCCAATTCTAATACATAAATTTTGATAAATTATAAAACTGAATAATTAAATTCAAGAATAAATTCTAGGTGGTATAATATGAATTTTTAAGCATGATACATTGCCAAAATTTTCTGTTCATTGTCTAACAATATTACCAGAAATAGGGTATTAGAAAGCCTATATTGCCAAGACATCAGCTAAATTGGCCACTACCAAACTTTTAAACTTGTCTTTCCCATTGATAAAATAAGTAAAATTCACTTAATAAATATTATTCTTCTGCTTGCAGAATTACAGTTGAGTATGAGATATGAGGGGGCTTCCCAGGTGGCACTAGAGGTAAAGAACCTGCCTGCCAATGCAGGAGATATAAGAGGCACAGGTTCAGTCCCTGGGTTGGGAAGATCCCCTAGAGGAGGGCATGACAATCCACTCAAGTATTCCTGTCTGGAGAATTCCATGGACAGAGGAGGCTGGAGGGCTACAGTCCGTGGGCTTGCAAAGAGTTGGACATAACTAAAGTGACTTAGAATGCATGCACACATGAGATATGAGACCACCCCTTCTCCAAGATGTGTCTACATACAGGACATGCTCTGAAGGGTTGCTGGTCTCAGTGAAAGGAGACTGCCAGTGAACTTTCCTCCCCAACTCCCAGATAAACAAACAAACAACAAGCAATAAAAATCTGAGCATGAGGCAAGAAGTAGAGTTTTGAGTAGCTCTAGCCAGGCCTCTGAGTTATCATCCTGTGGAATGTGTGTTTGTTGCTCTGTCACGTCTGACTCGTTGTGACCCCATAGACAATAGCCCACCAGGCTCCTCTGTCCATTGAATTCTCCAGGCAAGAATACTGGAATGGGTTGCCATTCCCTTCTGCAAGGGATCTTCCTGACCCAGGGATTGAATCCTGGTCTCCTGCATTGTAGGGCCAGTTCTTTACCATCTGAGCCACCAGGGAAGCCAAGGTGAGTCATCCCAACTGAGAGCAAAAGCAGGAAACTCCCCCACCTGCCAGCAGCCTCAGCAGCAGAAGAAATAGATAAATTCTCTATGAATAAATCATATTCTAAATAGACATGCTGGGGTTCCATAAAGAAAACTGATATATTACTTCATAAAGCAAGATTACCAACTATATAGGAAGGCTAGCCACTGTGAACGGAATTCAGCAGAAAATTATGTTTATCTATCTAATTTTATATAATTTTAGATTCAGAAGGAGCAAATATATAAGAAATTTTGACATACCATTCACTGAAGTTACCGAAATATTAAAAGTTAAATACTTGTCCTTCTTCAACCTCTGTCTTTTTCAACTTGATTCAATCAGTTCATATTTCTACATATTTGAGAAATGGAGCAATATGAAAAAAAAATTAACTCTTACTGCTTAGACTATATAATTGTATATAACAAATATGATCCTAACTATCAAAATACATTGATACTAATTTTATTTTTATCTAATATAATCTAATTAGTGATAATACATCAATTAATAGGAGTTTCTTAATGTGTTGTTTTTCCATATAATTCAATCACATGAAATAATTCAGAAACAATTTCTGTTAAATGAAATTGCATTATATTGTCACAAAGCCTAAAACTAATGAAAACTTCAGTGAACTTATTGTTACATACAAACTGTGGCAGAAAAAAGATGTTTACTGATATATAAGGGTTTCCTTCCCCTTTTCATTTTATCATATTCAAGAAGAACATTTATACAATTCAGCCCTAAAAGTCAATAGGCTGTGAAATAAATTATATTTTATAGCTTAATTATACTGAACTAGTAATAGCTCTTGTCACATTTAAATTATTTTCTCTATGCTTATGTTTCTAATATGTTTATTATATATTCAGAGATGACTCAAACAGCAAAGAATCTACCTGCAGTGGAGGAGACCCACGTTTAATCCCTGGGTCAGGAAGATCCCCTGGAGAAGGAAATGGCAACCCACTCCATTATTCTCATCTGAGAAGTCCCATGGACAGAGGAGCCTGGGGTCTACAGTCCATGTGTTCACAAAAAGTTGGACAAGACTGAGTGACTAATACTTTCACACACACACACATATATACACACATACACAAACATATGTATTCCTAACTTCATGTACACAGAAAGAGATACATACACATGAACAGAAAAATGGCAAGGTGATAACCAGAGAGTTAAACTTTTGAATATTGATATTAACTTTTAAATTTTCTTTGAAATCATTAAGATGAATAAAGGAGTATAAATGTGTCACCAACACTTTTGGTGTTCTAGTCTAAACAAAACATCTATTCTTCCTTTTGCAGACATATTCAGACTTCAAAAAATTAAGAATAAATAAACTATTAGCATAATAAGTTTTAAGCAAATAAATGTTTATTAATTCTCATTCTTCTATAAGATGTCTATTATCTGTAGTTAATTGTAGACTACATGTTTACATAATTTCTGTATTTGAAGTTATTCATCCTTTTCTCAATGTGATATGAATATTTCAAATCCCTCCAGTTATCTGGTGAATATGTCATCCTCCATATATACATACTGGTCAATATATTTGTGGTCTTTTTGAAGCTTGTTACCCAGCAACTCTAGGGCATTGTGTCTAATACCCTCTAAACCAAGTGAATATCAGTAAAACATACATGTTCACATTAAAACTATGAACTAAAGATTACTGACAGCCTCAAAACCCTTCTGATTCCATTTTGCCACCAAATTAAATTCAGGAAAGGGCCTTCTACTCCCTGCCTGATATATCAGAAAAAAGAAGAAAAATAAGTCTTTTTTTTTTTTCCAGAAAGTTTTAGAATTCAAAATTTTGGATAAGGGGTATTTGAAATATTATAACAATAAATTTTAATTTAGGAAAGATTTTATAGATTAACTTTGAAAGGAGGGAAAATGTTTTAAATATCAATGACAGAATATAAGATATATTAGAAACAATATAATCTATTTAGTACAAGAAACTGAGGAAAATAGTAAGATTCAAGTTAAAATTCAAGCCAGGCAATGTACTCTGTCTAGCAATCATTTGGAGTTTCTAGTGAAGGTGTTTTCCCAAGGTATGTTGATGAATAAATGAAAATTTCTATACTGTTGTCTATCACTGTCTCCTAATGTAAATTTTAAACAATTTATGAAGAATTTAATTCTGGGGAAAATTGGAAATATAGTCTCATAATAATGAGTTTTCAGCAGTGCCTCTTATTATTTAGTAGAGATTACTGGAGTATTTAACAAATATTAAAGATATAAATTACCTCAGTAAGTTGCTACAGAAATCAGCAAAAAGAAGAGCTTTAAATAAAATAACTTATTTCAATCTCCACCAACTCCTTTCACCATATATGAAGGAAAGGGTTATTGACACATTTAACCTAGTAATTAAGATACTTGAAAAGCCAAAATTAATTCCACATAGTTTCTATGCCAGAATTATGCTTTATGAATGTTTTCTCATAATAGATTCAGTAATTTATTACTCAGGAGAACACTCATGAGAGTCCCTTGGACAGAAAGGAGATCTAACCAGTCAATCCTAAAGGAAGTCAACCCTGAATATTCATTGGAAGAGCTGAAGCTGAAGCTCCAATCATTTGGCCACCTGATGTGAAGAGCCAACTCATTGGAAAAGACCCCGCCCGATGCTGGGAAAGATTGAAAGCATGAGTAGAAGGGGATGACAGAGGATGAGATGGTTGGATGGCATCACCAACTTGATGGACATGAGTTTGAGCAAGCTTTGGGAGTTGGTGAAGGACAGGGAAGCCAGAGCAGTGAAAGCGCTAAGTCTTAACTGGACTGCCAGAGAATTCCAAAAACGTAATTTTAAAATGGAGAAGGCAATGGCAACCCATTCCAGTAATCTTGCCTGGAAAATCCCATGGATGGAGGATCCTGGTAGGCTGCAGTCCATGGGGTTAAAATACATTCAGAACATTTATTTCTATAAAAAAGATTTCATCTGCAATATATTTAGTATAATTTAAAAGTAAATACTGTAGTTGGCTGTAAACTGCCCACCAAATTAATGATTACTTAAGGGAAAGGCTACCCACTCCAGTATTCTGGCCTGGAGAATTCCATGGACTGTATAGTCCATGGGGTCTCAAAGAGTCAGACATGACTGAGGGACTTTCATGTTCATGTTAGTAGTAGGAAGTTTACACTAGAGAGTTAATTTTCATATAAAAAACTTTTTGCTTGTTAATTTATAATCATTATCTCTTTAACTGTGTTTCTTAGTATGGTGCCTGAAATATATCTAATACTCAAGATATGTTGAATCAATGAGTTATGATTGTAACGTGCAGACTAAACACCATATACTGGTTTAAGAATCTGAACGTAAATAGTGGACTTGTATAATTACAGTAAAAAGAACAATTTCTACTTATTAACAAGGTATTTTAAAACTCCATCTGGAGAATTAATCTGAATTTTGCGAGGTAGATTTTTTAATAGATTAAATATGGAGATATGGATAGTCCAACAGCTCAAAGACACCTGGAAATATTTTAGATCATTTTATTTAAATAGAAAAGAAAGAATTATTAAGCAATTTCTTTCACAACACACACTAATTTTGTAACTGTGGAAAGTCTATTTACTAAGCTAGTATTCCTCTCACTGCTTTCCAAATAAATTTGAAAATAAGGTAAAATCAATTAAAGTTAACGGAAATTTAAAGTGAGAAAAATGGGGAAGAGAGAAAAACAAATCATACAACAAAACATTGGTTGAAAGTTGCAGTAGGTTTTCCTTCTTAAATAGGATGCAAATGACATTCAATATATTCCTCAAATTATTTAAGATACAAGAGGGAAAATGTTAGTATGCATAGTGATGACTAGTCTTTTATTCTTTAAGTGTGATTTGCACTTTCATTCGACCTCCTAAGCAACCCAAGTCAACAGACCTGAAGCAGATTTTGTTTTTTCAATCAAAAGTTTTCATCCACTGTTTTTGTTATTATGCACTTTTGACTCTGCAGTACTGAGATTTCCTAGCTTCACTTAAGAATGTCATTATAGTTTTAGATGGGAACACTCTATCTGCAATTATACTTGAGGCTGTAACACAGAAAACAAAATCAAGGTAACTGATTAGTGCATAGAAAAACTGAAGGAACAAGAAAAGCTTGTGTATAGTTATAATTATAGTATCACATGGGCTTCCCTGGTGGCACAGTCAGTAAAGAATCCATTTGCAATGGGGAAGACCTGGGTTACATCCTTGGGTTGGGAAGATCCCCTGGAGGAGGCATGGCAACCCACTATACTACTCTGGCCTGGAGAATCCCCATGGACAGAGGAGACTGGAGGGCTACAGTTCATGGGGTCAAAAAGAGTTGGACAGAACTGAGCAACTAAGCATAACACACAGCACATAGTATCACAAAATTAGGAAGTGCATTTTGAGTTACCTTCTATGGACTCTGAATCATTAAGTAAACGGTGATCATATCTGACAAATAAATATTTTCCATTCGATATTTTTACAACATTGAGAATATGAATTTTACGGTTCTCAAGCTATGCTGCTGCCAAGTCACTTCAGTCATGTCCAATCTGTGTGACCCCATAGATGCCAGCCCACCAGGCTCCCCCGTCCTTGGGATTTTCCAGGCAAGAACACTGGAGTGGGTTGCCATTTCGTTCTCCAATGCATGAAAGTTAAAAGTCAAAGTGAAGTTGCTCAGTTGTGTCTGACCCTCAGCAACCCCATGGACTGCAGCCTTCCAGGCTCCTCCATCCATGGGATTTTCCAGGCAAGAGTACTGGAGTGGGTTGCCATTCCCTTCTCCTCTCAAGTTATATATATATTTAAATTTATGGAGCTGTTTACAAGCTGAGAACTGCCTCATGATTTTGTGATTACTTAGAATAATAATTTTAATAATAAAATTGAAACAATACACTGGGGTTGAATTTGGACATTAAGAGTCAAGCCATTTATCTATAGCAAATAAGGATATGTAACTAGGCATTTTAATGTATGTGATCCCTTGAGTTTATATTTACTACACATTTTCCAAAATATCATCTTGAAAAAAATGAGGATAGAGGTAGAGAAGCACAGCAGGGATAAAGGAGACAGAAGAAATTTAATCATTGGAAACATTAATCACAGAATCAATGTCTTTTGGGGTTTGTTGGTGATATCCTCTATATGTTATTAAGGCTTCTCTGATGGTAAATATGGTAAAGAATCTGCCTGCAATGCGGAGACCCAGGTTTGACCCCTGGATTGGAAAGAACCCCTGGAGACGGGAATGGCAGCCCACTCCAGTATTCTTGCCTAGAGAATTCCATGGACTGAGGAGCCTGGTGGGTTACAGTCCACGGGGTCGCAAAGAGTTGGACTAAGCAACTAACACTTTCACTTTCTATATGTATTAGGTCCCTTACTAGAAAATACAATACCTTTCTCAGAATACATTAATTGGTTCTGTTTAATTGTATTTATCAATATTTATATATATATATATATATAATTACATATATGCTAAATCCATGAATCAAATATAAAAACCACTTTCATTATGTCATAATCCCACTTTGGATACAAGCATCATTGATTGTACTTTGCTTTATTACAGATATCACATATTTTACAAATTGAAGGTCTGTGAGTAGCCTTGAATTAAGCAAGACTGTCAATGCCATTTTTCCAATATCATTTGCTCACTTCATGTCTCTATATCACATTTTGTTAATTCTTGTAATATTTCAAACATTTTCATTATTATTATATTTGCTATATGACTAAAACTTTTTATACTAGCACAGAGAAATCCAGGGTAATTTATTTTCCTAAATTTATATAAATTCATATAGCTTCAGTGCAATGATCAATCTGTGTATAAAACTGCCTTGGAAAAATACATCTAAAACATATACTAGCATACAATCTCTGGGGGCTTGACTGATTTAGGCTGGTTTTAGCTAATCTTTGTTGGATTTACGCATGTGTTTGCATTTTTGCTTCTCATATGTTCTCTAACTCCTGGAACCAGCAGGTGAGCACAGGCAAGTCTTTTTCATGGCAACTGGAATATCACATAATGCCAAGCAAAATCACTCAAATTATCTACATTTTCAATCTAAGATACACATCTGCACACTATCACTTTCACCTTGTTCTCGTGGCCAAAGCAATTCTCATGGTTGCTCCTGGCATCAAAGGCATAAAGCACTGAGAAACTGGCATTTTCCCTTCCCTGGAAGTGAGTAAAAGTATTACAGGAGATGAAAGTGGAGAGAGAAAATAGAAGCTTTGCTCACAGAGGACCAGTGAGTCATGTTTGAACGGAAGAACTGTTCTCAAGAATAAAAAACAAAGAGATAGTGTTGGTGGTGTGAGGTAATAGTAGACCCAGTATATTTCATTGCCTCTGATATTTGTGTTATATGTACATATATGTGGTTATATCATTTATTCTTTTCAGACACATTTAACATCATATACCAAATTAGGTGTTTTGAAATGTTTAAAATGCAAGTAATTAGAATAAAAGCATCAAGATTCGATAATGACTATATAAATGGCAATGGGCAGACCATATATAACTATAACTATATATATAACTCTGACCCACAACTTCACGGCAGCCAGTAGCCAATCCAGAAAGCCAAACCACTACCTATGTATGCTGCAATATGTGCCAGAGAACCTGTACCTGGTCAATAACTATGAGTCTCTCTTAGTTTTGCCCTCTTCTTCCCTTCGTTCCCACTTCCAATCAGAGAAAGACTATATATTGTGCTGACTAATCACACTGGATGACCTGCTTTCTGTTACTCCCCCTCTAGCTTTTCCACGCCAACAACTTTCAATCAGGGCACGCTGGAAGCCTTCCCCTTTTTTCTACTGTAGAGTTTCACAATGCCCTGGCTGCCTTTTGAGTTTTGTCAAATGCAGGTGATGGTGGTTGACTCTCTTATACGCTCTATGAATATACAGCCTTGCTTATTCTTACTTGGGTGGTCTTCTATCCACCAGCAAAATACATATGTATATTATCAATACAGTCCCTTACGGCCTCCCCTTTGGAAATCAGCAGTTTGCACTCTGTGTCTTTCTGTTCTATTTTGTTTTTTAGATTCAACATATCAATAGGATCCTATGGCATTTGTCTTTCTCTGACTGATTTCTCTTAAGAAAATATCCTTTGGGTCCATCCACATTGTCACAAATGTCAAGATATTACTCTTTCATGGCTGAGTAATATTCCATTGAATATGTATACCACATCTTCATTAACCATTCATCTATCAATGGGCATTTAGGTTGCTAAGTTGTCCCTGGCTACTCTAAATAAAGTTGCAATGAATTTAGCAGTGCACATATTTTTCAAATTAATGTTTCTGCTTCTCAGAATTAGAATTATGTGATTGTGTGTTAGTTGTATTTTTACTCTCTGAGGGGTCTCCAATCTGTTTTCCCAATGACTGCACCAATTTACATTTTCACCACAGGGCATGGGGCTTCCCTTTTTTCACATCCTCTCCAATACTTGCAATTTCTTGTCTTTTTGATGATAGCCATGATGACAGGTATGAGGTGATATCTCATTGTGGTTTTGATTTGCATTTCCTAAATGATGAGCGATGCTGAGAATCTTTACAGGCATCTGTTGGCCATTTGTATGTTTTCTTAGGACAAATATCTGTTCAGGTCTGCGACTGTTTTTCTCATATTGAGTTATATGCTTTCTTCACATAATATGGATAATTAACGCCCCTCCCCCACTGGATATTTGCAAATATCTTTTCCTATTTAGTAGTTTGCCTTTTTGTTTTGTTGATGATGTCCTTAATTGTACAAAAGTATTTTAGATTGATATAGTCTGTGAGGCAATGGCACCCTACTCCAGTACTCTTGCCTGGAAAATCCCATGGGCGGAGGAGCTTGGTAGGCTGCCGTCCATGGGGTCGCTAAGAGTCAGACACAACTGAGCAACTTCACTTTGACTTTTAACTTTCATGCATTGGAGAACGAAATGGCAACCCACTCCAGTGTTCTTGCCTGGAGAATCCCAGGGACGGGGGAGCCTGGTGGGCTGCCGTCTATGGGGTTGCACAGAGTCGGACACAACTGAAGTGACTTAGCAATGACTTAGCAGTCTGTGAGACATATATTTTAAAGGGAAGCAAACATTTTCCTGCTTAGGAAAATCTAAGTTTAAAAATAGTTTTTCACCTTTAAAGAACAACAGATGAGAATTATGCAAACATCTGATGAAATGGGAGTTTTAAATAGCATGTTACCTTCTAATATGTTATTCAGAACAAGTCTCTCCTCTCATTCAATCAGACTTCACTGCAATTATACATTCTTGTGATTAAGTGGTTCTCTTAAATGGTTATAATACTTCAGTGACTTGGGAAATTTGATGTTTTCTTTACTCCCAAGTGTTAAGTCATTTACTGATGATACCATCCAAAAAATAGTACAGTTCAGGGGATATTTTCTCTGACATGTTTTAAGTGTAGACTGCATGAAATGAAGGATTTTCTCCAAATTTTTCATCATCTTTCATAACTGACCCGTTAGTGCACCACTCACCTTAAGCACTAAAATAACAAGACAGTTTAATATGTAATACCGTTCACTAATATGAAATAATTTCTTGTGAAATTCTCATGGTATATAGGAACATGTTGACATTGAGTCTGACGCAGTAATAGAGATAGGATAGAGTTCTTTTTCTGTGCCATTCATTATATGTTCCAACATTTATGAAGTTGTTAACTGTTTTTGTTTTCCCTGTCCATTCTTACACATTTTACTTTCAAAAAAGTTCTCCTTGGGTAATTATTTCTACTCTTTTAGTCTCATTTGGAATTCATTGTTTCTGTGAGTTACCTGAATTTGTAAGCCTTAAAGAGACAGAGTGACTTATAAATACCCCATTACAGATTTAATAGAAATAGTCTATTTTGCACTTCAGTAGCACATTATTTCAGACTATTTCTGCATAACTTCTTAAAAATACAATTTGATTACAATATTTTCTTGTGAAAAAGACATATATTTATTAAAATTTTTCTCATTTTGTTTATGTCCCTCCTGGAATCAAATATAACATAGAACAGCTATCTGTGTTATGTTAATTGCAATTTATGTGATGAAACTTTTAAAAAGCTGTAGTTGACAAAATAATATATATTGGAGAACAAATATTCTTTCAGAATTCAGTTTCAAAGATTACAAAAAGTAGATTTGTATATTAAAACCAATGATTTAATACTACAAAGTATTATAGAAATATACAACCTAAACCTTAGAATTTGTCCCCTTAATTTTTCCCCTTTTAATTAGTTACATTTTTAAAATTCAGAATGATTCCATAATGCTTAAACATATGTGAAGTACTTAAAATAGTACCAAGTTTGTGTTGATACTCTATAAATGCTTGCTACTTCTATTAATGTTAGCACTACTCTTATTATTAAGCATTTTTTAGGAGAAATTCAGAATAAATCTTCACTAGGTATAAATTATAATATTATCAAGATTTATATATTATAACATTAGATGGAAAAGAAAGATGTTTGTGGCATATAAAATTGCTCCATCTACCCACTTACAGGGAAATTAAAAAAAAGCTTCATAACTATAAAAAATAAGACTAAATCCTTAATCACACTGGCAGTGGTCACTGTGCATTTAATTTTCCATGGTTGCTCTGTGTTTTATCAATCTCTTCAGAACTGAATTCGCATTTGAAAGTGAAATGATTCAAGTTGAGGTTATATTACTGGTTTGTACTCATCTATAGTTATAGGTTAGAAAATCTTACAAGAAAAGCAATCTCTTAGCAAAGAACAAGGGATATGACATGCCTTGATGCCATAACTGATGACCTTCAAATTATTCTCCTTTTGTTTATCTGCTTGTGTTTTGAAGTATTTGTTAGTAACTGAGGAATAGATGCTCTCTGGAGCACCTATTGGGTACTTTTATAGATGTTTCCATTGGAAGAAAAATGCTGCCAACTGAGTGCAATTTACTGTAATCAGTTGCATGCCTATCCCAGTACTCTGTGAGAGTAAGGGAATTTATTAAAGCATACATATCCCAGTGAAAACAGGGGAGTGTAGTGGATGGCAAATTTTGAAAATGCCATTTATAGTCTCCATGCCACTAAATTAGAAACAAATTTCCTAGAGCCTCAAGAAGAAAAGTGAGCATATGGCTAATACTGAGCTCCTTCATCTCAGTAAAATCTTTATAAATAGTATTTGATCAGTCTAATTTACTGCCTTAATCTTTCACCCCTCTTTCCTACAAGATAAGATATAAACATTTCAAAGTAAATGAGGCTGAATATTAATTTGGTTTTGTCTTCTTCTATGGTAGTACTGTAACCAGGTTTTAATTCAATGCTGCTGCTGTTGCTGCTAAGTCGCTCAGTCATGTCCGACTCTATGAGACCCCAGAGACGGCAGCCCACAAGGCTCCGCTGTCCCTGGTATTCTCCAGGCAAGAACACTGGAGTGGGTTGCCGTTTCCTTCTCCAATTCAATGCTAGAATCTGTTAATTACTTTATAAATACATCTAATGATCAGTCCTTTAAAAGGAAAGGTACTCTTTTACATGTTACCATGGTATTGTTTACCTTACCATGCTTAGTATAAAAGTTGTGACAATGAGGAACCTGAGAACTGTGAAGTAGCAGACAATATAGGAATGAATATATCATGAAAGTTAAGGCATAATACTACTAAAATGATGGGCTAGGAAAATTATGTGTAATTTTCTAGATAGGCAAATTGAGCCTTATGAGACAAATTATAAAATGTTTGGTTAGCAGACATAAAATTATTTAGGTTCCTGGAAGTAGCTTAAAAATCCTCCTAGGAGGAAATTATTTCCAGTAAAAGTATAAAAATAATAGTGAGGAATTGCTCCAAGTTAGTGATTCATTCAGCTACTCTGGCAACACTGCATAAGCAGTAGGTTATATATGCATTTGGCTAAATAATGAAAGAAATGTGGGATACTAAGTAGGAGGAAAAAAATAGGATAGGAGAAATACTATATTAAGAAGATTCCAGGAGACAAAAACTACCCAATTTCATAACTGAAGCAAATATGGTAACCAGCCTTGATAGTTTATCCACTAATCAAAGAACTCAGCTCTCAAATCAAATATAATAGCAAATTTAACTACAATGGACTGATTAAACTTTTGACACAAATAAACCTATAGCCACTAAACTGGATACTGTGAGATGGCAATAAAAGATTACAAACCAAAGCTTAATTATAATATCACATCTTATTTTTGTCTTTGTAAGGAGGTAGAACTTTCAGTTATGACCATGTAAGATGTCTTAACAAGTTCTTTCCCCATCAAATAGCTATAAAACTAGGGAAAAAATATGAAATAACAACTATTTTGTTCTGGTATTTGGCCAAAGGCTGCTGCTGCTGCAAAGTCGTTTCAGTCGTGTCCGACTCTGTGCGACCCCACAGATGGCAGCCCACCAGGCTCCCCCGTCCCTGGGATTCTCCAGGCAAGAACACTGGATTGGGTCACCATTTCCTTCTCCAATGCATGAAAGTGATAAGTGAAAGTGAAGTTGCTCAGTTGTGTCTGACTCTTCACGATCCCATGGACTGCAGCCTACCAGGCTCCTCCGTCCATGGGATTTTCCAGGCAAGAGTACTGGAGTGGGGTGCCATTGCCTTCTCCATTGTCCAAAGGCATAAACCAAATTAAGAAACATTTATACTTAAAAAAAATTGCTGAACTGTGAGTAGGAACTGTGGGAATCTGTGGCACTTGGCCTGAAGCTGCATACATTTTTTTTTCCCCTAACACTCATGCTTATTCTTGGTTAGAAGGAGACTTTTGTCCAGGGTGAGGATAAATGGGCAGCTTCTCTGCTTTGTTTAGAGGGAATTCATTTGATTTGGAGCAGTGAGCACTGCCAATACCCAATATCATAATCAGGGTATGTGACTCTTCAGAGGCAACAGGGATATAAGCTCCTTCTATTACCTGAAATTGTGGTCATGGTTAGAGAAAGAATATCTCTGGCTGTGGTTTTTGCAATTGTGCAATAGACAAGGGAGAGGACTCAACCTGTTGATGCATTCCTAGTATACTTTGTGGCTGTACACATATGCATAGAAGACACTAAAGAACACAGAAAGAAGATATATCCAGTGATGACTTAAGAGTGGTTTGAACATTAAATTTGATCTCCATGCAAATACAGATCTATTGACAGAGTTGGAAGGATTATTGCCTAGATTGCCTACAACCTCTACTACATTATATGGAAATAAGGAAAAAACATATTAAAGTTAGCCTTAAATATAAAAACAAGCATTATTTAAAATTAAATAAATATTTATGAAATTAAAAGATGCTTGTTCCTTGGAAGAAAAGTTATGACCAACATAAGACAGCACATCAAAAAGCAGAGACATTACTTTGTCAACAAACGTCCATCTAGTCAAAGCTGTGGTTTTTATCATAGTCATGTATGGATGTGAGAGTTGGACTATAAAGAAAGCTGAGTGCCAAAGAATTGATGCTTTTTAATTGTGGTGTTGGAAAAGACTCTTGAGAGTGCCTTGGACTGCAAGGAGATCCAACCAGTCCATCCTAAAAGAAATCAGTACTGAATAGTCATTGGAAGGAATGATGCTGAAGCTGAAAGTCCAATACTTTGGCCATCTGATGTGAAGAGCTGACTCATTGGAAAAGACCCTGATGTTGGGAAAGATTGAAGGCAGGAGAAGAAGGGGATGACAGAGGATGAGATGGTTGGATGGCATCACTGACTCAATGGACATGAGTTTGAGTAAATTCCAGGAGTTAGTGATGGACAGGGAGGCTTGGCATGCTGCAGTCCATGGGGTCACAAAGAGTTGGACATGACTGAGGGACTGAACTGAACTAAGCAAAGACATTAGCAACTTCCACTGCAAGGAAAATAGAATTGTTAGACTTAGTCTGGAAAAATCATTTTACAAAGGAACTAAAAAGACACAATAAACTGAAAGAAAAAGAAACCAATAAAAACAGTTTTTTGGGGGGAGATATCAGAATTGAGAGTAGATATTACCAAAATACTCAAATTTCAACTCAAATATAGAGATAAGAAAAAATATAGGAAATTATGATCCATACTCAGCAAAATCAAAACCTTTTATAGAAATTACTGTTTCTACAGAGAATTATTTCACTTACTATAAATATGTCTGAAGAAAAAGAAAAGAACATCCAAATAAATAAAAGTATGACAATAATAAATTAATAAGTAAAGATTTGTTGGGCATTAAAAGAACCAAAGTGAAATTATCAAATTAAAGAATGTGACTCATTTTTAAATCAGCTTAAGATTTGTGACAGTATAATAATAATTTGTAAACTCAAATATAAATCAATAAAAATTAGCCAATTTGATGAACAGAGAAGCAAAAAAGCTTGAAGGAAAAAATAGAGATCCTAATAGGCCAGCAATAAAATATCAAATATTCTAACATATGTGCAAATGGAATCCCAAAAAAGTGAGGCAAGAAAGAAATGGTTAGAATTGGTAGGCTTTTATGAAAATTTACTGATTGCTAATAAGCATATGAAGAGATGCTTGATACCACTAATCGTTAAGAAAATTAAAACTAAAACCACAATGAGATAGTTCTGTTACTATTAGAATGGTTATAATAAAAAAAGAGGGACAATACCATGTTGAAATATAAATGGTTCTGTGTTTCGCTCAACTTAAAGCCTTTCCATAAAAGGCTATCTTTTGCATTAAAAACAATATTAATGCATTTTCTATTTAGGCTAAAAGCCCAGAATTCAGATGAACAGAAATCCAGTCTTTTCTGTGAGTTATAGAATCTTCATTTAAGTGCCTGGCATGGGTAGGGGATCAATAAATAAAGTAAAATAAAATAAAATTAGATACATAAATCAAAGCTCTGAATCTATTGTTATGCATATTAAAGACTAGGACTTTGAACACCCTGGCTCAAGAGAATCATCTTGGTTCTCTGGGTTCCATGCTATACATCATATTTACGTCCTCACAACATGACTGCTTGTATTTACTTGAGAAATTTGCAGGAATGTTACATTTCAATCACAGAACTCTGAATTTTCCTAAAAAAAAAAAATACATACAATGTATAACTCAATTTTTGGTTACAACATAATGCAATCAGTTCAGTTCAGTCACTCAGTCATCTCCAACTCTTTGCGATCCCATGAATCTGAGCACGCCAGGCCTCCCTGTCCATTACCAATTCCCGGAGTCTGCCCAAACTCATGTCCATTGAGTTGGTGATGCCATCCAGCCATCTCAGCCTCTGTCATTCCCGTCTCCTCCTGCTCCCAATCCCTCCCAGCATCAGAGTCTTTTTCAATGAGTCAACTCTTTGCATGAGGTGGCCAAAGTACTGGAGTTTCAGCTTTAGCATCATTCCTTCCAAAGAAATCCCAGGGCTGATCTCCTGCAGAATGGACTGGTTGGATCTCCTTGCAGTCCAAGGGACTCTCAAGAGTCTTCTCCAACACCACAGTTCAAAAGCATCAATTCTTCAGTGCTCAGCTTTCTTCACAGTCCAACTCTCACATCCATACGTGACCAATGGAAAAACCATAGCCTTGACTAGACGTTCCTTTGTTGGCAAAGTAATGTCTCTGCTTTTGAATATGCTATCTAGGTTGGTCATAACTTTCTTTCCAAGGAGTAATCGTCTTTTAATTTCATGGCTGCAGTCACCATCTTTAGTGATTTTGGAGCCCAGAAAAATAAAGTCTGACACTGTTTCCCCATCTATTTCCCATGAAGTGATGGGACCAGATACCATGATCATAGGTTTCTGAATGTTGAGTTTTAAGCCAACTTTTTCACTCTCCTCTTTCACTTTCATCAAGAGGCTTTTTAGTTCCTCTTCACTTTCTGCCATAAGGGTGGTGTCATCTGCATATCTGAGGTTATAGGTTACTGCAATAATATGCTGTTTATGAAATGCAAAGCCTATTCTTAAATATCTATATATAGCCAAAGTTTTTATTTAAGGACATCAGAATGAAGCATATTAAATTACAAAACAAAAAAATGTGACCAAATGGCATTTTTTTTAGTTTAGTCTACAGTCCTCACTTTTTGGGATTCCATTTGCAAGTATATTAGAATATTTGATGTGTTGTCACTGGCCTATTAGGCTCTTTACTTTTTTCTTCAACCTTTTTTTGTCCTCACTGTTCATCAGATTGGTTGACTTTTATTGATTTATATTTAAGTTTACCAAGTCTTGTTATAATGTCACAAATCTGAAGTTGATTTAAAAATTGAATCATATTATTTCATTAGTTTTAAAATATTTATTTTGGCTTTTCCTCAACTATATCTCAAGTACAAGGTTTCTTTTTTATATGTTCTATAGATATATTATACATTAAGATTAAAATTTTTAATACTTCATATAAAATAATTTTATTATATTAAAACTAATAAATATTTAAATTACTGAAGAATTACAGCTAAAATATAAACCTGCAAAAGAGGAAGCTTATCTCTCTAATACAAAGCTATAATTAGATATTCAATCATACATACATTAAAATATTTTATGATCTTTCTGTAAATGAGAAAATAATTACTTTTTACATTATGTTCTAAGATGTCTTTACAAATTATAATATCTACGTTAGAAATTAAAACTAATACTTGTTCCGAGCCATTTGGCAAATTACAAATTTACAGACTTGCTTTAATCCAGCCATGTACCTGTTTGGATAATTTATTGTTACATACATGTTACTTTAAAAAACTAAATGTTAAAAGTCAGAATATATAGAAATACAGTGACTCCTCCAGAATCATTATTTCAGAAGAATGGATCTTTTGTTTCAAGAGTTCTAAAGTTTATCAAATGTATCTGTATACCGTTGCTGAATAATACCAAATTGTAAATAATTCTATGGAATTTCAGGCCTAAAATTTTAAGTTATTAACTGTGCATGAACTCTGAAAACTTAGTGAGTAGAAAATAAATTTAATATACCAACCATTATACTCAATACATCAGATGACATGGACGAAGCTTTAAAGTTTTGGTAATATGAATAGGTTATAAAGTCAGAAGTGTTCCAATCAGCTAAATTCATATGGTTTGTTACTCAGTTTAAATTAACAGTTAAGGCAATGCTAAGAATGCTCAAACTACCGCACAATTGCACTCATCTCACACGCTAGTAAAGTAATGCTCAAAATTCTCCAAGCCAGGCTTCAGCAATACATGAACCGTGAACTTCCAGATGTTCAAGCTGGTTTTAGAAAAGGCAGAGGAACCAGAGACCAAATTGCCAACATCCACTGGATCATCAAAAAAGAAAGAGAGTTCCAGAAAACCATCTATTTCTGCTTTATTGACTATGCGAAAGCCTTTGACTGTGTGGATCACAATAAACTGTGGAAAATTCTGAAAGAGATGGGAATACCAGACCACCTGACCTGCCCCTTGAGAAATCTGTATGCAGGTCAGGAAGCAACAGTTAGAACTGGACATGGAACAACAGACTGGTTCCAAATAGGAAAAGGAGTACGTCAAGGCTGTATATTATCACCCTGCTTATTTACTTATATGCAGAGTACATCATGAGAAACGCTGGACTGGAATAAGCCCAAGTTGGATCAAGATTGCCAGGAGAAATATCAATAACCTCAGATATGCAGATGACACCTTATGGCAGAAGGTGAAGAGGAACTAAAAAGCCTCTTGATGAAGGTGAAAGAGGAGAGTGAAAAAGTTGGCTTAAAACTCAACATTCAGAAAACAAAGATCATGGCATCTGGTCCCATCACTTCATTGGAAATAGATGGGGAAACAGTGGAAACAGTGTCAGACTTTATTTTGGGGGGCTCAAAAATCACTGCAGATGGTGACTGCAGCCATGAAATTAAAAGACGCTTACTCCTTGGAATGAAAGTTATGACCAACCTAGATAGCATATTGAAGAGCAGAGACATTACTTTGCTAACAAAGGTTCGTCTAGTTAAGGCTATGGTTTTTCCAGTGGTCATGTATGGATGTGAGAGTTGGACTGTGAAGAAAGCTGAGCACTGAAGAATTGATGCTTTTGAACTGTGGTGTTGGAGAAGACTCTTGAGAGTCCCTTGGACTGCAAGGAGATCCAACCAGTCCATTCTGAAGGAGATCAGCCCTGGGATTTCTTTGGAAGGAATGATGCTAAAGCTGAAACTCCAGTACTTTGGCCACCTCATGTGAAGAGTTGACTCACTGGAAAAGACTCTGATGCTGGGAGGGATTGGGTGCAGGAGGAGAAGGGGATGACAGAGGATGAGATGGCTGGATGTCATCACCGACTCGATGGACATGAGTTTGGGTGAATTCCTGGAGCCGGTGATGGACAGGGAGGCCTGGCATGCTGCAATTCATGGGGTCGCAAAGAGTTGGACATGACTGAGTGACTGAACTGAACTGAACTGAAAGCCTCTTCAAAATTAAAAAGTGACTTAATTTGATGCACAAATAGGCCAGTAGATATCATTAGTTGGTTTTGAGTAGTCATATAATTTTATTCCACACAAGGACAATTGCTGGGAGCCAGCATATTGCATATTGAGTGAGGATCTGGAATAGCTCAACTGGAATTCTATCACTGCCGGGAGCCAGCGTGAGGCACTTCGCCCATGACAAAGGTCATGAGGAAGGAGGCTCGGCATACGCAAAGGCGGGATCGAGCCTCAGGAGTCCCCCTGGAAATTCTCGAGCATCTACCCCCAAAACCAGAGTCTGCCTACTTTCTGCTTTGTGCTTTCACCTACACCTCTGACTTTACGGGGGGCTGTCCCCCACTACCTCTCTCTGAAAAGAGAGTTAGCTTACAGCTCCAGTTAATAATTCCTGGGTGTGACAGTGTTTAACCTACAAACTCCTTTGGAAATCCTCTAGCCTGCCTGAATAGGTTTTTCCGGCCACATGTGATTTGTTCAGAGCCTCCCAACTGTGAGAGGCAGGAGATGTTCTAAACTGCCTAAACACAGATTCCTTTGAGTAGTTAAAAGATTGATTAGAAAATGTATTGGTGAAGGGTTTTTCACTTGTTGGGCCAATGTTTGCTGCTAAGTCTCCATACTCCTTACCTACTGTGTCTTTGGCAGTGTATTGATTGATATAATGGGTGTATAGAAATGTAAAATGCAGCTTTGTCCAATGCTTTTTGGAAGGCTGGTGCCTGACTTTGGAATAATCACCTTTAGAGAAAAATAAGTTTCTTAAAATGTTAACAGGCCTCCTGGCCAGAAGATGATGTCAATCACCTGAACTTTTGCATATGATAAGTTTGAAAGCCTGGCTTAGATTAGAACCAGGAACTGCTGTCCTTGCATGACTCCACCCCTTCCCCCATTATCCTCTATGCATACCTTAAGGTATAAAAACTACTTTGGAAAATAAAGTGCGGGCCTTGTTCACTGAAACTTGGTCTCCCCATATCATTCTTCCCTTTAACTTCCAGCTGAGCGTCCATCTGGAGCGCGGATGTCCTCTGCGACCATTTATTTGCCTGGGCTTCTAAGACCCACTCGAGAAGGTGTCTAAGGTGGGGCACCTTCCGCTATTCGAGAGGGCGCCTGCGGCCTCCGTGGTCAGAGCTAACCTGGTGTCACGGGTTATATTGATTTTCCGCGTAAACCAAGCCACTCAGCTTCTTTTCTCCACTGAATTTTCCTACTGAGCTATCCTTATTTCAGCCGCTTTTCTCCACTGAATTTCCTCACTGAGCTATCCTTATTCTATTACTCTTTGTATCCTTAATTAAAGTGTAATTAAGCAGTTATTCCCTGACCCTCGCCTAGCCGTCTCTCCTTCGAATACCCTGGATCAGCCGGGGCTGGTCCCCGGCAGACAATTTTGAGTATAATGGATTGCTATTCATGGTAATGGTGGACAAAAGACATAGGCTAAACTGTTCCGATCAAACAGGATATAAATGTTTTCTTAAATGGATGTTATTTGAGAAGTGCTGCACAAGCCTCGTAAGACAGAGTTGTCTGTATTTTACAGAATTACCTTTTATGGTCATACTGAAAGATATTTCAGATTTTGTTCCAGATGACCACAGCAGGGTGAATACTGCAGTAAGATAGTCACATGAATTTGTTGGCTTCTCAATGCATATAAAAGTTGTCTATGCTATATTGTAGTCTATTAAATGTATAGTAATATTATGTTTAAAAAATGTACATATTATGATTTAACTTAAAATTCTTTATTGCTAAAAAATGCTAGCAACCATCTGAGCCTTCATCAAGTCATAATATTTTTGTAACAGTAATATCAAACATCACTGATGACATCATTGCAACAAATATAACAATAAAAAGACTGCATTATTGCAAGAATTAACAAAATATGAGAGAGACATGAAAGGAGTGAATGCTGTTGGAAAAGCAGAGCTGATAAACTTCTTTGATGCAGGATTGTCACAAACATCCAATTGGTAAAAAAAAATAAAATAAACAGTATCTATGAAGCACAGTACAGCAAAGCACAATAAAATGAGATATGCTTCCAGTGTTTTGTGCAGAGAATCTCTTTTTCTGGTTTATTTATGTATGCTGCTGCTGCTGCTGCTAAGTCACTTCAGTTGTGTCAGACTCTGTGCGATCCCATTGACGGCAGCCCATCAGGCTCCACCGTCCCTGGGATTCTCCAGGCAAGAAACTGGAGCAGGTTGCCATTTCCTTCTCCAATGCATGAAAGTGAAAAGTGAAGTCGCTCAGCCGTGTCCAACTCTTAGTGACCCAATGCACTGCAGCCTACCAGGGTCCTCCGTCCATGGGATTTTCCAGGCAAGAGTACTGGAGTGGGGTGCCATTGCCTTCTCCGTTATTTATGTATAGTTGACAAAAATTTGTAATTTACTTAAAGTGTAGAAAGTGACAACTTGATATATATACACATTGTGCAATGATTACCACAATCAAAGTAATACATCCTTCACCTCATATATTTGCTACCCCTCCCCTCTTTTGGAGAGAGTGCTGAAGAATTATTTTCTTGGCAAATTTTAAGTTTACAATAATAGAATATTATTAACTATAATCACTATGTTGTATATTAGATCCTAAGAACTTGATACAAAAAATTTTTTTTAATTTTGCTGAGTCACCTTAAGGATGAAATTAGATTAATGCTAGTTGTTAATATAGTGGTTAGACAAAGTGATGCTTATCATTGCCACTGAGTAGTTATGAGTCATGGAAATTTTTTTTAGCATTATGACTTATTCAGTTAATTATTTTACATTTGCTCTCCATTTCTAGTTTCTAGCAAATTTTCTCTTCTAGTACTAGTTTCTTTAATAATTACCATGGCCATTTTACAAGAAACTTTTAATGCTTTTTATCCAATACAAGACTGATGGGAAAAATAAACTCTCTTGCGGATTGCCCCTTTTTGTTATGCTTTCTTCCTAATTACTCATAATAAATCCTATCTTTTGGGAGATAATAAATTAACAGCTTTCTTGGGGAAAAAAATGACTGCTCATAAAATGAACATATTCTATTTTCCTTAATTTGATGGCAAAATTTATTTTTAGTTGAGTTAAATTCAGTCTTTTAACACTCTAGATTTATAAATGAACGTCTATATAAAACAATGTATATTAGATTGTTTTTATATATACATATCTATAAATTTTCTGTTAAAAATTTCTGTTAAAAATGTGTAAATGTACACACAGCTAAATGAATTTGTGAGATTGTGAAATAGCAAATAAACTGTGAAAAAGCAAATCACCATATCATGAAGAAGGATCTTAAACTGGATTCCCAAATCTTCAACCCATACTTTTTCCCAATCAAAGCCTCTTCCCTAGTCCTCCATGGAAATGATTATGTTGACTGCTGAATGGTTATATTGTCATTGCTTTGAAAAATTTATCTTTATATAAATGAAATTGTAAAGAATGTTTCTACACGTGTTCCCCATCCCGAACCCCCCTCCCATCTCCCTCCCCGTATAATCCCTCTGGTCAAAACCAATACAATATTGTAAAGTAGTTAACCTCCAATTAAAATAAATAAATTTATTTTTAAAAAATAAAAAGAAAAAAGAATGTTTCTTTTTTTTTTCCACTAAATATTGTCTTTATAATTTATATGTGCAATATAGTTGTTTTTTAAATTATGCTGTCTTGATTCAGCCTTGAAGCCCTAGCTAGAGGTTGGTTAAAAAAAAGAACAGGAAAGTTGCTAGCTTGGATTCATTACTCTATGTGGCCCTGCTTGGCAGCTTTCACTCATTCAGTTTTGTCCCACACGTTGAGAACACCATAGACTGTAACCTCTGTCCATGGAATTCTCCAGGCAAGAATACTGGAGTGGGTAGCCATTCCTTTCTCCAGGGTATCTTCCCAACCCAGGCATTGAACCCTGGTCTCCTCCATTGCAGGCAGATCCCTTACTACCTGAGCCACCAGGGAAGCCCCAGAGGTTTGTTAGCTCCTCTTTAAAAGCAGCTGATTAAATCCACATCTTAATCATGTCCCTTGTTTCCCTTAAGGTAATCAGTCTTGAATATTCACTGGATGCCAAAGCTGAAACTCCAATACTTTGGCCACCAGATGTGGAGAACTGACTCATCGGAAAAGACACTGATAATGGGAAAGATTGAAGGCCGGAGGAGAAGGGGACAACAGAGGATGAGATGGTTGGATGGCATCACCAACTCAATGGACATTTGAGTAAACTTCGGGAGTTGGTGATGGATAGGGAAGCCTGGCATGCTGCAGTTCATAGGGTCACAAAGAGTCAAACTCAACTGAGCGATTGGACTGAACTGATTTGTCAGGCTCTCATACTTTGAACCACTGTGCTTACATTTTCATTTTCACATTTATAAATGATCAAAAAGTCTTCATTTTAATGTAGGTCAATTAGGTTTTGTTTAAAGCTTCCTTTTCTATTTCATTAAAAAAATATTTTCCTCTACCAAGGTTCATTAAAATATATTCATGAGTTATCTGCTAGAAGTTTTATTATTTTAATTTTCAGATTCAAATCTCTGGGCTACCAGAAATTGGTTTCTGTTTATTATACTATGCAAGATAGGGTTTTACTTTCTCTTTTCTTTCTCCATGTTGAAACTCAAACAACTCAGGACCATTATTGAAAGCACCCATCTTTTCTCTATTTCTATGCAATGCTATCACTGTTATAAAACAGGATTCCATATGTGGACTGTTTTATTTTTGGACTCCTTATTGATTTAGTTGCTCATGTTCATGTCGCTGTCATAGTACTTCATTATAGTATCTTAAAATATGTTTTGACATCCAATAACATAAGTACATCAATATCCTTCTGCTTCACACTTCTCTTTAGTGTCCTGTCTATTTCTAGTTGCAAAAAATTATACAAATTGACTTGTCAATTTCTATGAAAACAACACTGGAGTTCTACTCAATCAAGAGATAAGTTTGGACAGATCTGACATTTTTGCAATATCGAATATTAAAATCAAACTGCTTATATTAAATACATTATGATCTATTTGAGAAATATTTTATATGGCTCAACCTAATAACTTCATTTATTTGGACCTGCAATTTCTCACATATTTCTCACATAGACATATCATATATTTCTTGCCTTGTTGCTCTAGTTACAGTTTTCAGGGCAAAGTTGAATAGAAGGGTTAACAGTGCCCATCCTAGTCCAGAGGCAAAACTTTCACAAATATTTCGCATTAATATGTTGCTTAGTGTGAGTATTTCTATAAGTCCCCTTTATCAAATATATGTTGAATATAATAAAATACCTTCTTCATACTTTGATCATTATGATATTTTTTCTTCTAATTGGTTGATTATATTTTAGTAAATAACACACATTCCTATCATAAACTTAAGTTTGTGAGAATGCATTATATATTTATACAGCTAGAGATTCTTTTGCTACTATATTATTAAGGATTTTGCATTGATGTTCATGGTCTTAAATGTTATTCTGTGCTGTTTCTCACATTTGGTACTTACAATTTCCTCCTAAAACATTTTAAGAAATATTTCTATTTATCTATTTTTTTCTGGATGACCATATAAGACTGCCATTGTTGTTTTTTTTTTCCCTAACAGTTTAGGGGAAGTTATTAGCTTCAGTGATATCATTTGAACTTCATTATTTTTCTTTGTGGGAAGAGTGGTTTTTAACTTTAAACTTCCTTGCCAGTTATAGGATATTTCACATTTCCTACATTTTATTTTGTCAGTGTGATAGATTATTTTGGCCAATATTTGACAATTATGTCCAATTCTATCAGCAGAAATATTGCACTATGAGGTTTGTTTGTTTGTTTTTTACTGTATAACGCATCTGTACAATGATCTCCTTTTTTACTGTATAACGCATCTGTACAATGATCTCCTTTTTTACTGTATAACGCATCTGTACAATGATCTCCTTTTTTACTGTATAACGCATCTGTACAATGATCTCCTTTTTTACTGTATAACGCATCTGTACAATGATCTCCTTTTTTACTGTATAACGCATCTGAACAATGATCTCCTTTTTTACTGTATAACGCATCTGTACAATGATCTCCTTTTTTACTGTATAACGCATCTGTACAATGATCTCCTTTTTTACTGTATAACGCATCTGTACAATGATCTCCTTTTTACTGTATAACGCATCTGTACAATGATCTCCTTTTTATCCGTAATGCTGGTTTATGTTCACTCTCTTTTCTTACTTTACTAAATTTTCTAATTCTTTTATCAATCTTAATTGTGCCTTAAACATTAAATTTTTATCATTTTATACATTCTGTGGTATATATTTTCTATTTCATTAATTTCCACTGTCCACTTTATAGCACCAATTCACTTTCTCACATAGCTAAATAACGTACCTTCTTAAAGTTTTCCCCCTTTTCCCTCTTTTTCATCCTCATCACTCTCTCTCTAGAATTTTTCATTGCCCTCTTAAATTCATCATCCACACTCTGCTCAAAGGACACTTTTAATAATAATTAATCATGTGTGTCTTATTCTCTTCAAACTCATTTAATAGCTATTTATTGTATGTTGAATGCTAGTATGACACCCAAAACTTTGAGCTATGCCTTAAGTCTCCAATACTCTTGTTTAATTTACCTTGTCTGGATACTTAACATCAATTACTTTAATCGTTACTTCATATTATTTCATGTTTTCTTGCCTTTGCAAGTCTGGAAACCACTTTCCTCCTGCTTGGCCTAATAAATACTTGTTCTATTAGTTTGAGTTCTGAATTCTTCAAAATGAAGGTGTTCCTTGCATCAGGCCTCTGTAGCATTCTATGGTTATATATAATTTT
Organism: Bubalus bubalis; assembly: GCF_019923935.1. NCBI lineage: Eukaryota > Metazoa > Chordata > Mammalia > Artiodactyla > Bovidae > Bubalus > Bubalus bubalis. Next base: position 45,989,366 of record NC_059173.1, read on the forward strand.
AGTACTAACATGAAGCTGTTGTTTTTTCACTAAGTTGTGCCCAACTCTTTTGCAACTCCATAGACTGTAGCCCACCAGGTCCCTCTGTCCATGGGATTTTTCAGGCAAGAATACTGGAATGGGTTGCCATTTCCTTCTCCAGGTGATCTTCCTGACCCAGGGATTGAACCTGTGTCTCCTGAATTGGCAAGTGGATTCTTTACCATTGAGCAAATAGGGAAATCCCAAGACTAATATATTGTGCTATAATTCTTGATTTTTTTCCTCTGCATTTCTCATTAGGTGCTGAACTAAATCTCTCTGTCTCTAGCCCTAGCTTTTATAACAAAGAGCCTAGGAGATATGTCAAGGTTCCTAAATATGTTAAGTGAATTATAAATGAATGCAGATCCAGGTTGGATCCCTGGGTCAGGAAGATCCACTGGAGGAGGAAATGGAAACCCACTTGGGAAATGCTAAATCCCACTGTGCTTGCTTGGGAAATCCCATGGTCAATGAAGCCTGGTGGAAAACAGTACATGAGGTTTCAAGAGTTGGACACATGACTTAGCGATTAAACCTACCTACTTTAGAATTAGAAAACAGGGAAAATACTGGTATTACCTATTTTAATATTTACTTTTAAAACAGTATGGAAATTTAAACTTTCTAATTACATTTTGTAGGTTTTAATTTTAAGTTTCATATTTCCTGAAGACATATAAGTGAAGTGAAAGTCGTTCAGTCCTGTCTGACTCTTTGCGACCCCATAGGACTATACAGTCCATGGAATTCTCCAGACCAGAATACTGGAGTAGGTAGCCTTTCCCTTCTCCAGGGGATCTTCCCAACCCAGGGATGGAGCCCGGGTCTCTGGCATTGCAGGCAGATTCTTGACCAGCTGAGCCACCAGGGAAGCCCAAGAATACTGAAATGGATAGCCTATCCCTTCTCAAGGGATATCTGGGTCAAGAGGATCTTCTTGACCCAGAAATCCAACTGGGGTCTCCTGGCAGATTCTTTACCAGACCAGGGAAGCCCAAAGACATATAAAGCTATACTTTAATTCTCAGAGTAAATAATCCTTAAAATATAATATATATATATATATATATAATGTGTATATATATATATATAAACACACATATATATTTCTATAAGATTCCACTTATTGGTAGAGTCTTGTTGTACAGAGATTTTATAATTATCTCAATTTTATCTCTTACTTCAATTGTACAGTTTCAAAAGAGGGCAATATGATCAGTAGTCTTTTAGGGCTAATACAGATCTCCAATTATTTACAGATACTATGATTTATAATGAACTGCTGATTATCTTACTCAAAAGGCTCAGTTCATCAGAGATTGATTATATTGCAGTGAACTGATAAAAATTTAGAATGTAATAGGAAACCACAGACACTCTGAAAATCCTAACTAAAATATACCTAAGGCTTTCAATAACAATTTTACTCACAAATTAGACTCTGATAATTGATGAAGAGCACAACAAAATATGATATGGACTAAATTTATTCAATCTAGACATTTATTTTCCATGAACTGTTTTTGTGTTTTATATATACACACACACACACACACACACACACACATAGATACATATGTATATATTTCCTTTAAAGATGTAAGTCATCTTTCTTTTACGGAATTACCACCCATATTTCAGATAAACACATCCGGGAATCAAGGTCAGCCTTTTTTTTTTTTTTTTACTGAAAGTGCAATTATGTCATATTCAATTTTGAGCAAAAAGCTTTTATTTAAGTGCACTGTGCTATTATCTATGTGCTCCATTACAGATTGAATGTTATGTCCCATTACAACAGTGACCATAATTCATTTGGCCGTTTTTACTTTTTTTTAATTATGATCAACATACACATTTTTCCCTTCTCACTCTCCATTTTATTTTTATTCTGACATTGGTATATTAAATAATAATTTTATTGACAAATCAAAAGCTTTATTTTTGAAAGTAAGTTTAATACTAGCTCTTTTATTTTTCTTTTATTTGCTTTCTCTTATAATAAAAGAAGCAGAGAACAGACTATTGTTTAGTGCTTAAGCACATCACTGCTGGTGTTTAAAAAGCATACAGATGTTAAGCTTAAAAATAAAAATTAGAATATACATTTCAGCTGCTTATCAGTATTCTACTGAAATCAAGATCCTTTGTAATTGTTTTATCCTCATCTCAATATGGTGTAGTCCTCAGTTATTACTGTCCTTCTTCATAATTTCTTCAGTTATGAAGAAAATATTTGATGCTTCATTTCTCAGATCAACTCATTTTATTCTTGTCCTAAATTAAAAATAGAAACTCAAAAAAATGAATATTTAGTTCACATTTCTACCCTATAGATAAATAGAATATTACTGTAATTTTGCTTTTACTTTACCCCAAGGATGACTGCTTAGATTAATAAATTATAAATTAAGCTAAAAGCATGAGAAAAATTTGATAACAATGCTTTGATCAGTTATCTCCTAACATGTGCATATCATATGCTTGTATTATGTGAACCTCACCATAGCCAATGTTAGTTCAATAATTCAAAGTCTTAAAATGTCATTGTTAAGTTAAAATAGTTAAATGTTTCACTTTCATTTATTAATATATTTTATAATTTATAGGCTCACACTTTATGTTATTAGCAGAGTGTAGCAGAAAAATACTGAACTTGAACTTAGAAGTTAATGTCAATGCAAGTTCCTACTTACTGAGATGTTGATTTAAGGCAAGTCACTTAACTTTTTAGGTAACAATTTCCTTCAGTCAGTTCAAATCAGTTCAGTGGCTCAATCATGTCCGACTTTTGTGACCCCATGGACTGTAGCACACCAAACTTCTCTGTTCATCACCAACTCCAGGAGCTTGCTCAAACTTGTGTCCATTGAGTCGATGATGTCATCCAACCATCTCATCCTCTGTCTGCTTCTTCTCCTCCTGCCTTCAGTTGTACCCAGCATAAGGGTCTTTTCCAATGAGTCAGTTCTTTGCATCAGGTAGACAAAGTATTGGAGTTTCAGCTTTAGCATCATTCCTTCCAATGAATATTCAGGACTGATTTCCTTTACGATGGACTGGTTGGATCTCCTTGAAGTCCAAGGGACTATCAGGAGTTTTCTCCAACACCACAGTTCAAAAGCATCAATCTTTGGTGCTCAGCTTTCTTTATAGTCCAACTCTCACATCCATACATGACTAGTGGAAAAACCAAAGCTTTGACTAGATGGACTTTTTGGCAAAGTAATGTCTCTGCTTTTTAATATACTGTCTAGGTTGGTCATAGCTTTTCTTCCAAGGAGCAAGGGTCTTTTAACTTCATGGCTACAGTCACCATCAGCAGTGAGTTGGGAGCCCAAACAATAAAGTCTGACACTGTTCCCATTGTTTCTCCACCTATTTGCCATAGAATGATAGGACCAGATGCCACGATCTTAGTTTTTTGAATGTTGAGTTTTAAGCCAGTTTTTTCAGTCTCCTCTTTCACTTTCATCAAGAGGCTCTTTAGTTTTCTTCACTTTCTGCCATAAGGGTGGTGTCATCTGCATATCTGAGGTTACTGATAATTCTCCCGGCAATCTTGATTCCAAATTGGGCTTCATCCAGTCCGGCATTTAGCATGATGTACTCTGCATACACGTTAAATAAGCAGGGTGACAACATACAGTCTTGATGTACTCCTTTCCCAATTTGGAACCAGTCTGTTGTTTCATGTCCAGTTCTAACTGTTGCTCCTTAACCTACATACAGATTTCTCAGGAGGCAGGTCAGGTGGTCTGGTATTCCCATCTTTTTAAGAATTTTCCACAGTTTGTTGAGATTTACACAGTCAAAGGCTTTGGCATAGTCAATAAAGCAGAAGTAGAAGTTTTTCTGGAATTTTCTTACTTTTTAAATGATGCAAAGGATGTTGGCAATTTGATCTCTGTTTCCTCTGCCTTTTCTAAATTCAGCTTGAACATCTGGAAGTTCACGGTTCATGTACTATTGAAAGCTGGCTTGGAGAATTTTGAGCATTACTTTGCTAGCATGTGAGGTGACTGCAATTGTGCAGTAGTTTGAACATTTTTTGGCATTGCCTTCTTTGGGATTGGAATGAAAACTCACCTTTCCCAGTCCTGTGACCACTGCTGAGTTTTCCAAATTTGCTGGCATATTGAGTGCAGCACTTTCATAGCATCATCTTTCAGTATTTGAAATAGCTCAACTGGAATTCCATCACCTCCACTAGCTTTGTTCATAGTGATGCTTCCTAAGACCCACTTGACTTCACATTCCAGGATGTCTGGCTCTAGATGAGTGATCACATCATCATTGTTTTCTGGGCCATGAAGATCTTTTTTATATAGTTCTGTGTATTCTTGCCACCTGTTCTTAACATCTTCTGCTTTCATTGGGTCCATACCATTTCTGTCCTTTCTTGTGCCCATAGTTGCATGAAATGTTCCCTTGGTATCTCTAATTTTCTTGAAGAGATCTCTAGTCTTTCCCATTTTATTGTTTTTCTCTATTTCTTTGCATTGAGCACTGAGGAAGTCTTTCTTATCTCTCCTTGCTATTCTTTGGAAGTCTGCATTCAAATGGGTATATCTTTCCTTTTCTCCTTTGCCTTTAGGTTCTCTTCTTTTCTCAGCTACTTGTAAAGCCTCCTCAGACAACCATTTTGCCTTTTTGCATTTTTTTCCCTTGTGTGTTTGATCACTGCCTCCTGTACAATGTCACAAATCTCTGTTCATAGTTCTTCAGGCACTCTGTCTATCAGATCTAATCCCTTCTATCTATTTGTCACTTCCACTGTATAATGGTAAGGGATTTGATTTAGGTCATATCTGAATGGTCTAGTGGTTTTCCCTACTTTCTTCAATTTAAGTCTGAATTTGGCAATAAGGAGTTCATGGTCTGAGCCACAGTCAGTTCCCGGTCTTGTTTTTGCTGACTCTATAGAGCTTCTCCATCTTTGGCTGCAAAGAATATAGTCAATCTGATTTCAGTATTGACCATCTAGTGATATCCATATATAAAGTCTTCTCTTGTGTTGTTAGAAGAGAGTGTTGGCTATGACCAATACATTCTATTGGCAAAACTCTGTTAGCATTTTCCCTGCTTCATTTTGTCTTCCAAGGCCAAATTTGCCTGTTACTCCAGGTATCTCTTCACCTTCTACTTTTGCATTCCAGTCCCCTATGATGAAAGTGCATCTTTTTTGTGTGTTAGTTCTAGAAGGTCTTTAGGTCTTCATAGAATCATTCAATATCAGCTTCTTCAGCATTACTGGTTGGGCCATAGACTTGGTTTACTGTGATACTGAATGATTAGCCTTGGAAATGAATAGAGGTCATTCTGTTATTTTTGAGATTGCACCCAAGTATTTCCTTATCCATAAAGATGTGATATGGATTGTTAAAATTTATTATCTGAAATATTTTGCTTAATAGTATAAATTCCTTTTCATAAACATTGCTAGAACTATTCTGACATTTGTTTTCTGACCCCAACTGGGTACCCTACTGTTAAATTTAATTAAAAGTGTAACTACAAAAAGTACAGATCCTACAAGTTAAGAATACAGTCTTTCACTAGTCTGCACCCAGTTCAGACACCATCCACAAGTCTTGGTGGTGACCCACAATTCCAACCAATTGGCTAGAAATTTGGAGATTTCTGCAGTCCCCTCAAGCAAAAAGAATTTGCTAAAATGACTCAACAGGGCTCAGGGAAAAACAACATTTATGATTACAGTTTTATTATGAAGGATATGTGTTGGGAATAGCCAAATGAAGAGACACATAGGTTTAGGGAATTGGGGTACACTGTTTGCATGCCCTATCCAAGGTGTGTCACAATTCCAGCACATCAATGTGCTCAACTACCAGGAAGTTCCATTGAGCCTAAGTGTCAGGAATTCTTTCATTAAATAGTTATAGTTGAAAAATCACTGGACACATTCTTGAACAAAATGTCCCGTCATTATTTCCTTTCCCAGAGATTGGGCTAGCCCAAAGTTCCTGAGATTTTATCTGTATTGTACAGATTTTGATTCATTGAGAATTGATCTATGGACTTGTCCGTGTTTAATTTTTATGGATATATCACATGTATTGAAGACTTTCAGGTCTCTAGATTGGCACAGTGTACTATGCTGCTACTGCTGCTAAGTCGCTTCAGTCCTGTCCGACTCTATGGGACCCCATGGACGGCAGCGCACCAGGCTCTCCCATCCCTGGGATTCTCCGGGCAAGAACACTGGCATGGGTTGCCAGTTCCTTCTCCAATGCATGAAAGTGAAAAGTGAAAGGGAAGTCATTCAGTCATGTCCGACTCTTTGCGACCCCATGGACTGCAGCCTACCAGGCTCCTCCGTCCATGGGATTTTCCAGGCAAGAGTACTGGAGTGGGATGCCATTGCCTTCTCCGACAGTGTACTACACATGACAATTAAAAACTTCTAATAACATTGTTCAAAACTATATTTTTCTGTATGTTAAGCTTTTAGGAATATTTTTATTTCTAGATATATTCCCTATATATTACATATATTCTTTTGATATATTACATATATTCTTATGATAATTGATTGCTCAATGATCCCAGTAGGTAATTTTTCACAGTATTTCTTCATGTACTATTATATTGAGTGGCATTCTACACATTTTCTATTTTCAATTATGTCTTCATTTTCTTTATTGATGTTTTGTGATGGATTGAGATTTCAATTGATTTGATCATTTGATTTATGGTTCTTCTTGATTTTTTAACCCAATTACTTCTAATGTTTTGCATATTATACTTTTTTCTCCAATGTTTTTATGTACATTTTTTCATAAACTAAAAAGAAAAAAAATTCATTGTTAAATCTCATGTGAAATTTACAAAGAAACAAATATATTTAAACATACACCTCCCAACTTACATTTTAATGTTTATTTAAATAAGTCACTCTTTAACTTTACTTTTAGGGCATAACTTTTGTTGGTTAAATGATTTAGTTTATTTTCTGTAAGTATTTTAAGTATATCATTCTACTTTCATCTGACTTGTTTAAAACAATCTTTGATAAATGCAGTAGTTTTCCCTCTGGCTGATTTCAACATTTTCTTTTTCTTTGGTTCAGTTCAGTTCGGTTCGGTTCAGTTCAGTTCAGTTCAGTCGCTCAGTCGTGTCTGACTCTTTGTGACCCCATGAATTGCAGCACGCCAGGCCTCCCTGTCCATCACCAGCTCCCGGAGTTCACCCAAACCCACGTCCATCAAGTCAGTGATGCCATCCAGCCATCTCATCCTCTGTTGTCCGCTTCTCCTCCTGCCCCCAATCCCTCCCAGCATCAGAGTCTTTCCCAATGAGTCAACTCTTCGCATGAGGGTAGCCAAAGTACTGGAGTTTCAGCTTTAGCATCATCACTTCCAAAGAACACCCAGGGCTGATCTCCTTCAGAATGGACTGGTTGGATCTCCTTGCAGTCCAAGGGACTCTCAAGAGTCTTCTCCAACACCACAGTTCAGAACCATCAATTCTTCAGTGCTCAGCTTTCTTCACAGTCCAACTCTCACATCCATACATGACCACAGGAAAAACCATAGCCTTGACTAGACAGACCTTTGTTGGCAAAGTAATGTCTCTGCTTTTGAATATGCTATCTAGGTTGGTCATAACTTTCCTTCCAAGGAGTAAGTATTCTTCTACAATAAGTCAAGTTTTGGTTTCCTTTTATTTTGGGCCTTCTTTTACACAGTTTTTTCCCCTATGTCTCTGGAGATATATACACACACACACACACACATTTATTTATCAACTTTTTGGAAAAAAAAATGCAGTTAATACTAGTTGAATATTGTTTCTCTTTTATTTTTTCCTTCCTGTCTCTGCTTAATATATACTGGGATTTCTGGTTTTATCTATTATATCTCCTAACCTTTCACATTTTCTACTTGCTGTTTATATTCCAGTAAGTTTTTCTGATCTAATTTTTAGTTCACTTATTCTCTCTCTAGTACTTTCAAAAATTCTGCTTAATCCCTCATTGAGTTTTTAATTCCTATTAGCTTATGTTATCATTTCTGAAAATATTATTTTAGATTTTTTTTCACATCAGCTTTTCCTTTTAGACAAGCTCCAATTATTTTTTGTTCAAAGATTTAAGTATTATATAATTAATTATAACATACTTAAATCTTTGAACAAAATAAATATACATGCTATGCTAAGTCACTTCAGTTGTGTCTGACTCTGTGCGACCCGATAGACGGCAGCCCACCAGGCTCCCCCATCCCTGGGATTCTCCAGGCAAGAACACTGGAATGGGTTGCCTTTCCTTCTCCAATGTATGAAAGTGAAAAGTGAAAGTGAAGTCGCTGAGTCGTGTCCAACTCTTAGTGACCCCATGGACTGCAGCCTACCAGGCTCCTCCGTCCATGTGAATGGCTGTAAGAAAGAAGAAATCAATGCATCCCCTTCTATCTAATGGAAACCAGGAGATATTTGCAACAACTTACGGCCTTTTTACTTCTTCACCTCCTCCTTCTTTGTTCTATAAAATAAACTAGTATCCATACCTCTACAAGGTGTTCCTCCAGGACATTAGTCCACCATCTTCTCTGGCTTGGTTTTCCAAAAAAGTCATTATTCATTGCCCCCAAATCTCTCCCAATTTATTGGCCTTTCATGCGGTGAGCAGAAGGAGCTTGGCCTTGGTAAAAAGTCTTTTTTTTTTTTTTTTTTAAATGCATGCAGTTTTAAGATTTTAAAGCATTCAGGAACCCTTGGTTGCTTTCCATGAATTCTGTCAAATAGGGGTTTGTAAGACTGTCTGGAATCTTCTCAAATTTTTCAGCCTACTTAACTTTATTGAGCTATTGCTACATCATTTCCCCGATGTCATAATGGAATTACAACTTATACAGGAGGCTTAAACTATATCAAAACTACACTGTGAGAAATGAATCACAAGCATTCTAGTGCTCTGAGATTACTATGAACTTGTTTGGAATTTCTACATTCTACCTTATTTTAACATCCTGACTCTTAGAATCAACCAAGGACTTATTCTATCGTTAATCTCTCACATTTGAAAAACTTTACTGTCACATATTTATGAGTTATCTGCCCTCCAAGTAGCCAGAAGAAAAATAAAAGCATCTCTTATTCTTCATTTTACCTAACAAGTTGTATGCCATATGAAGCACTACAGCAGAGTACATCTGGCAATATTTTAGATTTTAAAAATCTTTCCCGCTTCAGAAAGCCTGGTTCTTTTAAATGAAAAATATTGACTTTAAATTGATGATTTTTTTTATGCTTTTAAAAAGACTATTTTTATTTAGTTGGCTTCTTCATTTTATTTGGCTAATTTGCGTCCTCTTTAGTTGGGACAATGGAACTTATACTCAAGTTCTAATTTAAAGATCAGAACAACCAAAAAAAAAAAAAATGAACAAATAAAAAAATCTACAGATAAAAAGAAATCACTTTGAATCATAAATGTATCACTAAGAATCTAAATATCATGGGTAAAAAATTAGGGTCATGTAATTGCTTGTATAATACTCAACATTCACTTCTCTTTTCCCATTAAATAAGGTGAACATTCCTTCAACTTGAATAGAAATTCCTTTAACTTTATCAGATTCTCTGATTATCTCTTCATGTTTCTCAGTAGTTACTCCTTCCCTAATCCTCACTGATGGGTTTCATTGTAAAGATCAATAAGAATGCAGGCAATTCTGGAAAATAGCAAGCTACTACAGACTTCCAAATCTCACATTTGAATTTACCTTATTCTTGAGCTACATCTTCCACACCATCCCAAACTCTCTTTTCCATTAGCACCAATTTTCATCTTTGGAAAACTGAATGCCATTTTAATCTGCTTAGTAAGACCTTCACTACTTCCCCTGATGTGAACCATGAGAACTTGCAGATGTACAAACTTGGTTTAGAAAAGGCAGAAAAACCAGAGATTAAATTGCCAATTCTGCTGGATCATAGAAAAAGCCAGAGAATTCCAGAAAAACAGCTACTTCTGCTTCATTGACTATGCTAAAGCCTTTGATGGTATGGATCACAACAAACTGTGGAAATTCTTCAAGAGTTGGGAAAACCAGACAACCTTACCTGCCTCCTGAGAAATCTGTATACAGATCAAGAAGCAACAGTTAGAACCATCATGGAACAACAGACTGGTTCCAAATTGGGAAAGGAGTATATCAAGGCTGTATATTGTCACCCTGCTTATTTAACTTATATGCAGAGCACATTATACGAAACGCAGGGCTCGATGAAGCATAAGCTGGAATCAAGATTGTGGGGATAAATATCAATGACCTCAGATATACAGATGACATCATCCTAATGGCAGAAAGCAAATAGGAATTAAAGAGCCTTTTGATGAAGGTAAAAGAGGAGGGTGAAAAAAGCTGGCTTAAAACTCAACATTCAAAAAACAAAGATCATGGCATCTGATCCCGTTACTTCATAACAAATAGATGGGGAAACAGTAGAAACAGTGACAGACTTTATTTTCTTGGGCTCCAAAAATCACTGCAGATAGTGACTGCAGCCATGAAATTAAAAGACTCTTGTTTCTTGGAAGAAAAGCTATGACAAACCTAGACAGCATATTAGAAAGCAGGGGCATCACTTTGCCAACAAAGGTCCGCATAGTCAAAACTGTGGTTTTACCAGTAGTTGTGTATGGATGTTAGATTTGGACCATAAAGAAGGCTGCATATCGAAGAATTGATGCTTTTGAACTGTGGTGCTGGAGAAGACTCTTGAGATCCCCTTGGGCAACAAGGAAATCAAACCAGTCAATTCTAAAGGAAATCAACCCTGAATATTCATTGGAAGGGCTGATGCTGAAGCTGAAGCTCCAATACTTTGGCCCCCTGATGCAAAGAACTGACTCATTGGAAAAGACCCTGATGCTGGGAAAGATTGAAGGCAGTTGGAGAAGGGGATGACAGAAGATGAGATGGTTGGATGGCATCACCAATTCAATGGACATGAGTTTGAGCAAATCCTGGGAGACAGTGAAGGACAGGGAAGCCTGGCCTGCTGAAGTCCACGTGGTCACACAAATGAGCAAATGAACAACAATGTTCCCTGAATGAAAGGTAGTCTTTTTTTTTCAATTTACTAATCATCACCTGTATATGTCTATTTTCAGTTACTAAAACACTATTAGTAATCACATGCATAAGTCCCCATTTGAGACAGTATAACATTGAAGTTGGAAGAATATTCTATTTGTGATTGTATTAAAAAGACAAAGATCCAGGCAAGCTTAACATAAGTATGCTATATATGTATGAAAATGTATGCTAAATTTAAAATATAAATGATGTTCCTTGATAAGTTAGCTTTGGGAACATTTTTAAAAAAAATTAAAGATAGAAAAATTTGCTAGAAAATTAAGATTAATGTATTATTTTATTATATATGTTATTACTAATGCATATGAAACTCATAATGATGAGAACATTAAGTGAATATAGAAAGAAATCTACAAGATGGAAATAATTTACTTAACTCTTTGACAGAATATTAAAAATGCATCTCCTAGGTAGATTTATTGAAAGAAATGAAATTACTAATTATAACAGGAAAGATTAGAAGATGAGAGCATAGTTAATAATTGCATACAAATTGCTTCATTGCATTTAGGATTTGCAAATGTTTCTTAAGAAATCACCATTATGCTATTGTTCACTGAAAATTTCTTATGTCTTCTTTCTTGGCCAAAAATGCAATATGTTATTTTATAGAAAACTAATACCTGAGATTTCTGATAATCTCCAACTGAAGTCAAAACTATAATTAGAGATATGTAGGTATAGTATCAAAGTGCCTGGATTTGTAGGGCTCAGAAGTCTCAGATCTCAGAGGTATTATGGATTCTAATTGTCTCCTTATTGTTCATTCTTCTTAATATGCTCTCTCTACATCTCTTCTCCAATCCTTCTATTCTTTATTTTTAGCCAGGTTCACAATCTTTGTGGGAAAAATCTTTTAGTGAAATATGAAATGATACTATGGAATCTGAAAGTATTAATAAGTTAGACTAAAAATGACCTGATGCCTGAAAACTCGGCCTTAATTGTTCACTGAAAATGAATCACAGTCAGGGATACTATCTCAAAACCTTGTGATATTTAGCATAAACAATCGTTAAAAATGAATCAAGGATATAAAAATAATGAAAATAGTATATACTTATTTTTTCACAATTAAGTTTGCATGAAAGTGAGTCATTTTAATTATTTGTTTGATGTAAATATATTTTAGTTTTAATGAGCTTAAATATTTTTCTTCTGTACTGTTTAAGCATTTACCATATTTTTATTTTCTACTTGCATGTTCAATGATGCAATGTTGATACTGCCACCATTTTCTTTAATTTCCCTCCTTTTAAAAAATTTTATAACTTGCTTAAAAAATTGATAATGAACATCATCAGCCATGCATAGAAGCCCTTTGTCCTAAACTTCTACCTTGTGGCAGGCAAGGTACACAGCTTGTAAATATAGATGATATTTTCACAGAATCATAAATTGGTGACCAAGGCCTTGAAAAAAAATCAGAATCTTTTCTTTATCATTTTTACTTTAATGTCACTGTGATGGACTGCTCCATGGAAAGAACCTATAGCTCATACCTTCATTCAAAATGTATTTTCTAAAAATGTCCTCAAATGAAAGTGACCACAGCTTTAATTCATGGCTATTAATCCATAGATATTTAGAAGAATGTGAATGGCTTGTAAGGCTGACTGCAGGGTACAGAAAAGTACTTTAAGAATGATAGAATGCACCAGCCCCAAGCATCCAGTATCATGCATTGAATCTGGCGACTCTGAAAGGTCAAAAAAAAAGAATGATAGAATGGAAGGACAAATGAGGAGTTTGGGAAAGAAAAGACACTTCTAGTTTCTTGCCAGTTCATATAATTCTCAACATAATGAGTTTTTAGTATTGTCCCTCATCTCTATCTTCTGAGATTTTATTCCTCAAGGAGGTCTCATTCCTTGATTTCTTAGGACATATAAACAGTATTTGAAAGCAGGGCACACTCATTTCTCAAAAATCACCTTCCTAGAATTATCCATCATTTTAATTAAAAGATGAGTTATTTAATAATACATTTTACATCTATGTGGTTAGCTACATATATGTGAATCATATATGTTTAAATAGACTTATGTGAAGGAAAAGAAGATAAAGAGTTTTTCACAGAATTATGTTATATAATGTTAATGGTATATCACAGCATTAATCCTTCATCTAGAAATGTAGACATTTATGAGAAAAGAATAACATCTTTTCCTCGTTTAATGCAGCAATTAGGAGTGGCTTACATAACATATAAATATCACAGATTCAGAAAAATGATCTATGAGAGAAAATAAAAGTTCTTAGGTTGTGATCCAAATTTTTGTATTTGCTTAAAGAGTCTGTCAATGTAAAATGTCTATCTTTCAAAAGAATTGGCAATTTTATATTATTTTCAAAATAATTTTACTCACTGAATATATTACTTAGGAAATAAGACTAGAAAAAAAGAAAAAAGGATTCCTAGGGTTTCTTTATCCCTTTAACTTGGTTTGTAGAGTTTTATTTTTGTGCTTCCATTCCCATGGTTGCATCTGTTAAAAAGAAGTAGTGGTTTGTGTCCAAAAGCCTAAGATGCTATTAGCACTTGAGGAATACTAAGCAAATAATAATCATATAATTTCAATCCTGCTAATGAGAACTACATGATAACAAGGTGTGGTTATTATGTTACCCTTTGAAAATCCACGAATAACATATTAAAATAATTTGTTTAGAAATAATGCTTTTTGAAAGAAACTTTCTATAATAGTGTTCAAAATTATTCTCCAGTAGATTGCTGGGTTTAACAAGTTGAACAATATATTGGTGCTTAGAAAATTACACTTATAAATGAGAAACCGTGACTCCCTTGAAAAGATAGACATTGAAGAGACATTGACATTGTTATTAGTTTACCTGGGGCTAGCAAAGACCTGAATCAGTTGTGTTGCATTTAAAGAACTTTAGAAATAAATATTTATATTTTTTGTGCCGAACTCGCCAAATACCCATGCTTTCATTACGATAAATGTCATCACATCATTTCTGCTTTTATGAATTGTTTCTTTATCCTTGAGAAAAAAAAAGAGAACTATAACATCTATCCTCCTCTCTTCATGGACCTTACGTGCTGCTCCAAACTTTATGAACAAGCTCCCTTTCATAAAAGGGCTTCTCCACTACTGCCTATTCACAGAACCCACCACCTGTTTACTCCTAGAATTGATCTAATTGGTGTTCACAAAATTAACAGGGTCACTTACTTGTACTATATCTATTTCTTTGGATGTAAGAGTTTTTAAAGCCACTTTTTAACACAGTAAAGGAGCATTTATTCATAAACTAGTTTTTAATCAGAGTCCAGTAAGAAAAACAAAATTAATGGTTATTTCTTTTTTTTTGTTGTTTTTGTTTTAATGGTTATTTCAAACAAAGGAATATAAGATATTTAAAAACTGTTGAGTAGACACTGTTGGAGAAGGAAATGGCAACCCACTCCAGTGTTCTTTCCTGGAGAATCCCAGGGACGGGGGAGCCTGGTGGGCTGCCGTCTACGGGGTCACACAGAGTCGGACACGACTGAAGCGACTTAGCAGCAGCAGCAGCAGCAGCAGACACTGTAGTGATCATTTTACATCATATACAAATACCAAATAATTATGATGTACATCAGTAGCATATACCAATTATATCTCAATAATAATAATAAAGAGTGTTGTAAGATAAGGAATAAAGGGAGCTAATCCAAATTCAGAATCTTCAGTACTCTGGTCTTGAAGAGGGTCTCACTGAGAGTGCTGGAACTTCCAAGAAAGTTCCTTCTCTGGGGGCTGAGACAACGTTAAGAGGCTTAGTAACATCACACACTGCTACAGTCTTCTAATGGACAAGGCCTCCTATCAGTATATCCTGATTTAAAGCAAGCCAGGAAATATATTTAAAATATCTCAAGTTTCATCAGCACTATGTGAAAAGAGAAGCAGGTGATTAGGCTAAAAGGCTTTGAAAAATAACGTGCATTCAATATCTCTGAATAGCAAACAGTTTTATGCTTTTATGGTCTCTGGAAAGTTTCTTCCAAATAAAAAGGAGGGAAAAAAAAGTATCCCTAATTATGCACAGAATACATTTTGTATTTCTGAACCTTTATTAAAGGCTCATTCTGACATCAAGATATGTTTTATTTTATGCTTTCGAGTGTAACTACTACTGAGAGAGAGGAAAGACAGAGAGAATATCCATCCTACAGGAGAAAAATAGATTCTTTTCAAGTACATACTGAATATTCTTCAGGAGAGATATGATAGGTCACAAAACAAGTCAGTAAATTTAAGAAGATTGAAATCATACCAAGTATCTTTTCTGAACACCATGGTGTGAAACTAGAAATCAGTAACAGGAAAAAAGCTGGAAAATGCATAAATACTTGGAAATTAAACAACACACTCCTAAACAATGGATCAGAAAGAAATCAAGAGGGAAACAAAAGAGTATCTTAAAACAAACTAAAATGAAAACATGACATCCCAAAATCTATGGGTTACTTCAAAAACAGTTCTAAGAGGGAGATTTATAGCAACAAGCAACTACGTAAGAAAAAATGAAACATTTTAATTCAACTTTACACAGAAACCAAAAATGCAAAACAATCTAAGCCAAAATTAGTAAAAGGGAGCAAATAACCAAGATCAGAGCAGAAATAGATGATATAGAGACCAGGGAAACAATAGAAAAGATAACTGAAACTAAAAGCTGTTTCTTAAAAGTTAAATAAAATTGATATTTGTCTGTTTCAAAATAATGACTATAAAGAATAGAGTATCCACATTTTATCTTAAAACACACGCAGTGTTGACTGCTAGCAGAGTCACAATGCTTCACAAGTGTGCATCTGTGTTTGCCAGCATATATTTCCTACAGAAAAGCCTTTTCTTATTTTATGCTGCTGCTGCTGCTGCTAAGTCGCTTCAGTCGTGTCCGGCTCCATGCGACCCCATAGACAGCAGCCCCCGTCCCTGGGATTCTCCAGGCAAGAACACTGGAGTGGGTTGCCATTTCCTTCTCTATGTTACTATTTTTAATGCATAGAACACATTTATATTTCTATAGTGCCTTTTATCAAAAAAAAAAAATGCTCTAGTGTTTAGAAAGATTCATGACTTCATTTATAACATGATTTTAACTTCAGAACAGTATTAAGAACAAATTGTTGGATGAAAATAGTATTGCTAATAGACTGCATCTTAAAATTTCGAAATTTTATTTATGTATTTTTTTGGCTGCACTTTGCAGGATGCGGGATCTGTTTCCTGACCAAGGAGTGAACCTGTGTCCCCTGCAGTGGAATCATGGAGTCTTAACACATGGACCACTAGGGAAGTCCCTGGAAACTTTAAAATAGATACAAATATTTGGCAACATTAATGAACAGCAGTAAAATATTAAAAGACCAATGATAAAATAAGACCTACAAAATTTAGACATATATATTAGAAAAAACAAAATGAAATACATTCTGAAGGAAACTTCATTTGAAAACAGCAGTAGGGGAATAATCAACAAAACCAAACAAAAATATTGTTACAAATTCTTATATTTATGGAAACTAATATTTCCTAGGTCCTCAGGAAATGTATAGATGAGAAATATGCATAGCTCCAGAGTCTCAAGATAACTGCCCATAGAATGAGAACAACATGATTTTTCTATTGTCTAAGCTGAAGGAGTAAAATCCAATAATGCATCCTAAAACCTTTCAAATTCTCTCACATTTTCACAATTCCTTCTTATTAAAAATCTTCTAATATTTCAAATCCCATATCCTGTTGTAGGGATCCATCATCTGTCTGAATTTGGTTTATCTTTACACTCATAAATATAGAAAACTATTTAATCATCTTCTGGTGAATGCCTCTAACCACCCATGAGTTCTTAAACAATTCCAGACTGATGCACACTATTTTACATATTTTAATTATCATGGTTACCTTTATATTGCCATCATTAGTAGATGAGATCCATTCAAAATCCCACAAATATTATTATATCTACCAAATGAAAATAAAGCAAACACAAAATGGAAAACACATTTTCAACAAGCACGCCACCTAAATAAAATAGAAAATAGAAGCTACTAGAAAGATTTAAGAGTTTAATCATAAGGAAAAGAGTAAGGAGAAATACCAGTCAAATGGGAAAATATTAGCAATGTAGACTTTTGAACCCAATGTATTTCTTAAGGCCTTATTAATATTTTTAAAGAAAACCCTCAACATGTAAAACCTAGAGAACAGTTGTTAATTTAAATAATCCTTAATCTTTACTATATTCTAGAGCAGTGCTGGTTAATAAAAATATAGTGTGAGCCACATATGCAATATGAATTTTTCTATTGACCATATCGATAAACATAAACAGAACAAAATTAATTTTAACAATGTACTTTACTTAACCCAATTATATCTAGAATATTATTTCAATAATCAATATAAATAATTATGAGTGGTTTTACTGTCTTTCCTACTATGTATTCAGAATCCTGCACATATTTCATGCTTAATAGTAAAACTCAGTTTGAGACAGCCACCTTACAAATGCTCAATGGATATGTTGCATTTCTATGACCACTTAGTCACCAATTCTTCTAAACAATTTTATTATAAAAGACAAATCTAACTAATGTGGCTGCAACACAGTAACATAAAATGTTGTGGCTTATAAATATCTTTTCTCATATACTGATGGATGTTAATTAGATTTACCCTGGTCATTACTTCACAATATATACACATACCAAATCATTGTGTTGTATGCCTGAAACAAATGTAATGTGGAATTCTCCAGCAAAAGTATTGGAGTGGGTAGGCATTTCCTTCTCCAGGGGATCTTCCTGACGCAGGAATGAAACTCAGGTCTCCTGCATTGCAGGCAGATTCTTTACTGTCTGAGCCACCATGAAAGCCCGTATGTCAGCTATACCTCAACTAAATAAGATACTTTCTCACTTTAATACTATAAAATTCTTAAACAGTTCATTTTTATTAATGATATTATAATAGCTGTTTAGAATTATAGATCTGCAAGTTACTAAATAGAATAGTTATGAAACTCTTAAAAGCATGATAAGCATTGTAGGTTCAAAGCCCACTGACAAGAAAAAGTTTTTTAAAGTATCTCATGTTTTAGCTCCTTTTCAGTTCTCAATGCAACAAGTCCTCTTCTTGTGTTGACAGAAACATACATACACACATGCATACATACATTCATATGCACTTTAAACTTCTGAAAATACAAAATTAATATCCATTTTCACCAATTCTTCTTTTCCTTTGTCACCAAAGAAACACTGCCTTTTCTTCTGATCATGGCTAATTCCTCCCCTTAATGTTTAAGTCAAGTCACAGCCTTTCCTGTCTCTTTAACAGCTCATGAATTTCTAAAACTTTCTACCAAAGGTATTTTTAAACTTTATTGAGGGATAACTGACAAATATAACTGTATATATTCAAAATATGCAGAGTGATGATTTAGTATTCATATGTCATGGAATGATTTCCAACATTAAAATAATTAACACATCTAACACTTCACATACTTAGCTCTTTTGGTGTGAGCATGTGTGTGGTGAAAATGATGAAAAGCTACTCTCTGCAACTCTCATGTGTACACTACTATTATTAACTATAATAACCATACTGTACATTAGCGCCTAAGAACTTATTCTTTTATAACTGAAATTTTTTACCCTTTCAATAAACATTTTCAAGTACATTCTACATGGTATTACTTTAAGACAAGCATAGTCATCTTTCACTTAGGCTATTATACTTTTTTTTCTAATCAAATTCTGCTACCTTCTCCTTGTTGTATTTTCCACTGCTACCAGATCGTTTTTTCTAAAATGAAGTTCTAATAATGTCAGCGTCTTGGATAAATAGTCATTCTCAGTTCACTATACAAAAATTAATAAAGACCTTTATGTGTCATATTAAGCCTTTTATGCTATTACTCTTGTATACACCTTGAACTTGGGCACTTGTCTCACATCACAACCACAGACTCCATCCACTCTGAGCTACAACATATTAATTCTTATACCTCCATGCTTTGAACATATTGTTTACTCTGTCTACAATCACTTTCTAGATCATTTCACACAATGCCTTTAACAATCTAAGCCTCATTATTCTGGTTGTATTTTGGGGGATTTGGTTTTTGCTGTTCTTTTTCCTTCTAGAAATACTCCCATCATCCTGACAAATGATAGTGGAGAGTCACAACTCAACTAAGAAGCAATCCCCTTACAATTATTGTGCAATTTATAGTATCATTGCTAGAGCAGATTAACATGGCTTCCCATATACCATCTGTGGCCTCTGAGCAGAC
The DNA here is from genome assembly GCF_019923935.1 of Bubalus bubalis. Lineage (NCBI taxonomy): Eukaryota > Metazoa > Chordata > Mammalia > Artiodactyla > Bovidae > Bubalus > Bubalus bubalis. Next base: position 46,008,841 of record NC_059173.1, read on the forward strand.
TGATCCATTGTTTTCTATTGCTAACAGGAGGAGGTTAAGCAAGTTAGATTCTCATGAGATATACAAAAGTATGCATTCATAGCCCTGCCGCAGGGTGATGTTACCTTTTTTGTCCTCTAGCCTTTCTTCAAAACATCACATTTTCAATGTCTAAATTACCACATGTTAACAGGACCAGATGAGGAAAAAATTGAAAGTACATTAGAAGTCTTAAAGAGAAAACACATGTACTTCAGAAGGTAGGACATAAAACCTAGTACATTTTCTGCATCAAATCTACATCTTAAAGTCTGTTTTTAATAACTCATGCTAAGATAGAGACCAAATAATGGTGCTTACCTGATAGCCTTCAAGCCTGTTAAACTTAGCTGAAGATTCTATGTCATGTCTTCATTCTTAAGAAATTAAACAGCAAATGCCTATATTTTAGAGAAATATTCATCAGAGTATTTAATGATACAGAAAAGGCATATTACTAGATTGTCTACCACATAGTGGCACTTCAATAAAGGTATGAGGAAGTGTTTGAAATGCAGTTAGTTATGAAACAATGAGGTGCTCTTGATTTGAGGTCCTACAAGTTAAAATGTTTTTTAATTGGCAAGGGAAAAGACAGAAAAAAATCTCTATTGGATTCCTCGAATGGCTCATCTCACAAGCCTTCTGTATCATAAGGGGAAAAAAAAAAACAGTAGCTTAGGAAAACATAAGAACTGTCAGAAAATCAATCATTCATTTTAATTCTCAGGAGCATGATTTTTAATTTAGGGTATGTTAAATTAATCCCCACCTGCACGGGGCTTTTTACTGCTTCAAGTTGAGTTTGGAAGTGTATTTTTCACCTCCTGAAATTCTGCCATGTGATGCCTTCTTCTTTTTAAACTCTAGAGTCTCCTCCAATTTTTTAATAGAAAGCTATCGGAGCCATTCGGGAAAGTGTTTCTGAATGAAGGGGGAAGCAAACCAGGAGGCTGCTGCTGTTTTGCTGTGTGAGCCTTCTTGGCTCTCAGGGTGATGTCCACCTTCTTGGAAAGAATGGCCACCTCCAAATCATCTACCTGTGAGTGGTAGTTCATAACAAGAGTCTAATTATTGAATTCTAACCTGCTGATGCAGACTGACTTCTGGGATCTAGTCTATGTATCACACTTACGGAGATGAACTATTCTGTTACACAAAATCAGTATGTGTGCTACTTATTGAGTCAGATTTTTTGAAGTTGATCTTCTAAAACTAGAGCTGCATATTTCAGCCTCTATTTACTCTTGCTGAATTATACTACAACCCAAACCTGCATATTTTGCATAATTTATTTTCTTGAAATTGAGTGGTTTGTTTGCCACTGAAGGTTGTAAAAGAAGAAAAAGATATTTAAAAGAGGAAAAGATATTTAAAATCAATGTGTAGTTCCATTCTGAAGTAGAAGCTCTACTTCTATAGAAATGAAAAGACAAAAAATCCTCATTTTTATTACTTTTTATATCATAAATATGTTTCAATGATACTAATACAATGACCTAATCAACAAAGGCTTTTAGTTCTCATTAGTCAGAGCTGAATGAGCACCATTAATGATGAGCCTAGTAAGGAAACCGTATTTGATTACGTCTTATAAGTGAAATAAAAAAAAAAAACTCCCCAGAAAAGTGTAGTTCTCTATGTTCTAATAGATCGTTTACTTTATTTCTCCTGAGTACTTTTTATTTTATCCTTTACAAGTTAGCATCTTTTTCAGCTATTTTTTAATCTTGTGATACACAAAAATTACATTTCTCAGGCAATACAATAATGATGACATATAAACAAATGCTTCAACCCTTGAATATATAATCAATTTTTAAAACTCAATGTTTAAAAAGCATGCAGATAGATTTTTAAGTGTTTTTATTCCTGAAAACATTTTCATAAATCGGCAATTTATGTCCAGAAACCCTCATACTGTGACCATTACGTTTGTTCTGCTATAATTATTCATGGAGACTTGATCTAGAGTGTTAATCTTTTTAATTCTAGCCACTAAAAACAACACTGTATTTTCCAATTGGTTAGTTCATCTTATACCATGATATTCATAAGAACACATTTCAAAGACTTTCTTAGGTAGAAGAGAATTATCATGACACGGAGGGAAAAATACTGAAATATATATAGACAGCTACATGGCAAAATAATTTATCACTGATAATCACTAACTACTTCTACATATTTAGATGTTTCAAATGATCTTATGTGTATAAAATCTTTTATTAATTCTACGATATTCAACTGGAAGTTAGGGTTAGACTTTTCATCTTTACCAATAATACTGAAAATAAGAAAGTCATTATTTTGGTCATTATTTACTAATAATCCAAAATAGGTCTTATCCTTCCCTTTATCTTTTCCTTCTCTTACACACACACACACACACACTCCTTACTGCCTATGGCTTTTTGTGGTCAATCTACTATTCTGTCTTTCTTGTGACAAGGTTATTGCAAGTAGTAGCATGTAGCAAAGGGAAAAATCCTACATGGTCCATACTGCCTTCAGCAACAGTAGTCCAAATTTTGGTGAAAGGAGAGAGAGGATGTAAACTGACTAGCTGTTTTAATTTGGCATAGAAGTGGAGTAATTCATATTATTACAGGATTTACTTGTACTGTTAGTAGTAGTTTATGAGAACTAAACTAAATTATGTAGATGTATTTAGTGGCTGTTCCTCTGGATGTTTGTGGAGATACCCACAATAACATTGGCTTAAGCAAGACAATATTTTTCCCTCTTTTGCAAATCCAAGCATGATGTATCTGAGGCTCAGTTTCCCTCTATCTTTTACCTCCACCTCTATATTCCTGAGATGTTCTGCTTTTTCCACAAGTTTCAGAACAGCTTTACTTCAAGTTCATATTACAGCTGAACTAAGGAGAGAAAGAGAAAAGAAAGCTTTCCCATTTCTTGTTAAAGATACCATATCACCTATAGTTAGCTCTGACTGACTAGGACTTTTCATAAAGTTACACACAGCGTTTAGGAGGATTGGGATTTGAGAACTTTATTTTGGATAACCATATACTCCACTAATGATTGCATTATTTATTGCCATGGAAATTAAAACTGTAACAATCTTGTCATCTGTACAAAACAAAGAAACAGTGACAACAGAAAACTCAACATAAACTATATTAGGGCCATTTAGGTCCATTTTGGAGGAAACCACATTAGAGAAATAGCCAGAAGCAGGAAAATAACCAGAGTACAACAGGAAAAAAGACAATTTCTCCTATGTTTCCCTATAGGACAATTGACAAAGGAATTTTGGAAATTAGAATTGTAAATTATTGTGAAAGAGGGTGGGCTGTTTCTGATTAGCACAAAGTTACTAAGAGCAAAGAATCCCTTATACTTTCTCCAAAAATGAGAGAAGCATAGTCACCATATTCATCTTTAGGTGCTATTAATTCTTTCAGTTTAATCACAACCCCACTTTTGTATATTCCATAAGTTAGAGACTAAATTTCGGAATTAGCCACTACTGCTGACTTAGAATCATAAAGAAATAAAAAGGAAGGGTAAAATGTAGATAGATAGAGCAATAGATATTGATCAATCATGAAATAAAATAACAAACATACTTAAACTTTGTTTGAAAGGTCACTGAGTTAGAGCTTGTTATCATAACTTCCTCTCCCACTAGAAAATCCCCTATTTTATTTGTTCTCATCCAGCACCTTAAATGGTCAGAGTTCTTTATCAGATAATGTAGCCAAAGTTTCATTCCCAAATGGTTTGGGTTTCAAAGCACCTCTGCCATTGTTGGGTTGCACTATTCTTCCTGCTGTCATATTGTTGACCATGTGCCCTAGAAAACTTTCTGAGTTTCAGACACGGTTCTCCCTGTTCCCACTGTGTCTCAGGGATCCCAAAAGGTCCCTTTGCTGTTAGAATCAGTCATCTCATCTAATACAGTTATCTACTTCTTTACCTATAGATACTGTGGCAGGGGAGCCTCAAGTTATACAGTTCCAGTCCTTGGTTCCAATTCAATGGAACATTTGTTTCCCTAGTAAAAGCATTGCTTCCTCAGTAACCTATACTCTACACCAGTTAGTGGTAACCACGAATGACCTATTTCTAGACAGAAGCCAGACTCCTGACAACTAGGAAAGGAACAGGAAGAGGAATCTTTCTCTCACAGAAAAATAACTACCCAGAAAATAAGCACTGCTTGACCTCAAAACCCTAAGGGACTGCACTATAATTCTTTCAATAGGATTTGAAAATCACTCTATACAGTATCCTGTTTTACAAATAGGCTCTCCAGGTAGCACTGGATCTATCAATATTTGTTCATAAGGCTAACTGGAATAAAAGTCCAGACATGCTGCATGGCATTCTTTTGTTCTAAGCTTCAATGAAAAAAAAAAAAAATGAGTCTTATCAGTTCTTTAGTAATTAGGTCAGAGAAATACTTCACATGTTACACATACTGTCCCCACATTCAATATGCTCATCATACATTTGACCCATTTCTTGATTAGAAGAATTTCAAAACACATAACTATGTGCTTTTTTCACTTTAGAATGGATATTCTGACATGCCACAGACCACTGAACCTCTAAACAGTTCATTGGTATTGAAGGCTTTAGCAGTTTCATGGGTTTATTTTCTAGCTTATGCATGCACATATCTTAAGGGATCCTTGAATTTGTTAATTCCTTATCAACAGTTTCACATTATATCCTCAATGAAGTGAACCACAATAATAGTTTATTGGATACCAGGGAGATTACATTATGGCAAGGAGCAAGAATGATGACATATTATTATTTTTATTTTTACAAAAATAAGAGTGAAGTTTTACTTTTGTCTCTGTAAGTGAAAGCAAATTACTTCTGGTGTCTTCTTAAGACTTGAAAAAGATGCCCAGATACTTGGTGCTATCATAACCGGCACCCACAACTGGAGTCCCCAGTGATTAAGTTTATCACAGTCCATACTTGTTATCATCCATGATTCATCAACCTGTGCCCAGGACTGATGCAAAATAATTTGGATTTGGGCTGTTCTTGACATTCTTCACTAAAACCATCCAATTGGTAGTGTGTAAAGCATCTGCCTGCAATGTGGGAGACCTGGGTTCGATCCCTGGGTTGGGAAGATCTCCTGGAGAAGGAAATGGCAACCCACTCCAGAACTCTTGCCTGGAGAATCCCAGGGACGGAGGAGCCTGGTAGGCTACAGTCCATGGGGTCGCAAAGAGTTGGACACGACTGAGCGACTTCACTTCACTTCACTTGACGTTCTTAAGTCGTTGATGGTGGCACTGATCTTTGAAACTCCACAAAGATAATGTATTATGTATTGTTTACTAGTCTGGTAGGAAGAAATTATTGGGATTTCCATTTGGCCCTTTCATAAATAACAGTCTCAGTCCATGGATTAACAGTGTGAGTACAGATTTTACCAGTCGCTGAATAGGTCTAGAAAATCTAAAAAATCAAGAATTGGGAAAATAACATAATTTGTTTGTAGAGCCCCCTGGACACGATGTGAGGCAATTCACATCAAACACCATGTATCATTTGAATTCCAGACAGTCCCACTATAAGTGTGATCCACAGTGGTATTTTAGAACCTAAAATTCAGTGCAAATTTTTGAAAGGTCAGAGTATTTTCCTTTCTTCTATGCATAATTTCTTTAAATGACAATAGGTCCCTTTAGGGAAAATTTAGAGTAGGAAGAAGAGAACGCAACCACTTAGTGCCCAAAGAGGGAAAGTGAGAGAGTAAAGAGGAGAAACGATAGCTTCTTCTCTCCTCCTATCTTGGCTCACAGGTTCCTAAGTTGGAGAAAATATGTAACATAATGTATATTGTTTTAGGTTGCTAAGTTTTGGGGTAATTTGTTACACAGTTATAGATAACCAATAGAAGTTTGAAAACAAAAAGATAGGTATTTTTGGCAAGTAATCTACCATACAGAACTTTGAGAAAGCTAATTCACTTTGTGAAATGTATTCAGGTTTGATGATCTCATTTTATAATCTACTAATATAGTTTAGGGAGAAGGCAATGGCAACCCACTCCAGTACTCTTGCCTGGAAAATCCCATGGATGGAGGAGCCTGGTGGGCTGCCATCTATGGGGTTGCAGAGTCGGACATGACTGAAGCGACTTAGCAGCAGCAGCAATACAGTTTATCCACAAGATTATACAAATTCTTATAAATTCAATTTCCTTACTGCATCACATCTTAACTTCTTGAATAGAGGAGGTTGCTTATTGGATAATGTTGCTTATCCAAAACAACAAAAAGATAAAAATTAAGAAAAAATATTTTTCCATATCAGTGAAGAAATTATATATATAAGAAATCTTTAATGTATTTATATGATTAGTGACATAACTAAAAATTTTTACTGCAGAATTTTCTATGATAGAGAAAAACAATAAAAAAGTGAAATATACAATCATGGTGACTTTGAACCTCTTTAATGCTGGTAATGAAAGGCAATGCCAAAGAATGTTCAAACTATTGTACAACTGCGCTCATTTCACATATTAGCAAAGTAATGCTCAAAATCTTTAAAGCTAAGCTTAACAGTACTTGAACCTAGAACTCCCAAATGTACAAGCTGGATTTAGAAAATGCAGAGGAACCAGAGATCAAATTGCCAACATCCTTTGGATCACAGAAAAAGCATGGGAATTCCAGGAAAAAAACAAACAAACAAACATACATTTCTGCTTCACTGACTACGCTAAAGCCTTTGACTGTATGGATCAAAACAAACTGTGGAAAATTCTTAAAGACTAGGCAACCTTACCTGCCTCCTGAGAAACCTGTATGCAGGTCAAGAAGCAACAGTTAGAAAAAGAGATGGAACAATGAACAAGTTCAAAATCCAGAAAGGAGTATGTCAAGGCTGTATATTGTCACCCTGCTTATTTAACTTCTATGCAGAATACATCATGTGAAATGCTGGGCTGGATGAATCACAAACAGGAATCAAGATTGCCAGGAGAAATACTAACAACTTCAGATATGCAGATGATACCACTCTAATAGCAGAAACTGAAGAGGCACTAAAGAGCCTCTTGATGAAAGTGAAAGGGGACAGTGAAAAAGCTGGATTAAAATTCAACATTCAAAAAAACTAAGATCATGTCATTCTTTCCCATTACTTCATGGCGAATAGATGGGGAAAAAATGGGAACAGTGACAGATTTTATTTATTGGACTCCAAAATCATTGCAGACAGTGACTGCAGCCACAAAATTAAAAGACACTTGTTCCTTGGAAGAAAAGCTATGACAAACCAAGACGGTGTGTTAAAAAGCAGAGACATCACTTTGCTGACAAAAGTCATTATAGGCAAAGCTATGGCTTTCCAGTAGTCATGTATGGATGTGAGAGCTGGACTGTAAAGAAAGCTGAACACCAAAGAATTGATGCTTTCCAATTGTGGTACTGGTGAAAATTCTTGAGAGTCTCTTGGACAGCAAGGAAACCAGACCAGTCAGTCCTAAAGCAAATCAACCCTGAATATTCACTGGAAAGACTGATGCTGAAGCTGAAGCTCCAATACTTTGGCAAGTGATGCTAAGAACTGACTCATTAGAAAAGACACTCATGCTTGGAAAGATTGAGGGCAGGAGAATAAGGGGGCAACAGGATGAGATGGTTGGATGGCATCCCCCATTCAATGGACATGAGTTTGAGCAAACTCGGGGAAATAGCAAAGGACAGGGAAGCCTTACATTCTGCAGTCCATGGTGGGGGATGGGTGTCACAAAGAGTCAGACATGGCTTAGTGACTGAACAACAACAACAAATGATGTTAATACACTTTCATCTTCTGAAGATATAATTAATTGGCTAAAAAGACCAAAGTCACTGCCAATGGCTCCCAGGATTTTCATTAGAATTTTTCTTTGTGTCATTTATAAAATGCTTTTCATAACACTATTTAAGAAAAAATCCATCAATGATTTCTTTACTCTCTAAAATATTGAAACCAGGGCATAATTTATCCAGGTTATTAGTACTTGGAAAGACAGCAGTTTTGTTGTTGTTTCTGTAGTTGTCACATGTCTTGAAACTTAAGCCATCCTCTTCTTTTTACATTTAATGATTTTCAAACATATCCCTGTAAAATACTCCTCTGTTTAAGCAAATATCTCTCCAAACATTTAGTTATCATTTAGGGACACCAAAGAAATATAAGAGCAAACACCTTTAAGTATTTTTCTTTTTTCTTTTATTTTTATGCTTAAAATTTATATGTGAATATTTAAAAATCAAACATACCATAAGATATTACAGACCATTCTGCTCCACCCTATCCACCTCACACTATACCCAAAAACACGAAAAGAAAGCCTTCAAACTAGTTTTTTTACTATGAAATATGAATTACTTCCAAGTTGCCACAAGTATAACACTATACAGTGTCAGACTTTATTTTTCTGGGCTCCAAAATCACTGCAGATGGTGACTGCAGCCATGAAATTAAAAGACGCTTACTCTTGGAAGGAAAGTTATGACCAACCTAGATAGCATATTCAAAAGCAGAGACATTACTTTGCCAACAAAGATCCATCTAGTCAAGGCTATGGTTTTTCCTGTGGTCAAGTATGTATGTGAGAGTTGGACTGTGAAGAAAGCTGAGCGCCGAAGAACTGATGCTTTTGAACTGTGGTGTTGGAGAAGACTCTTGAGAATCCCTTGGACTGCAAGGAGATCCAACCAGTCCATTCTGAAGGACATCAGCCCTGGGTGTTCTTTGGAAGGAATGATGCTAAAGCTGAAACTCCAGTACTTTGGCCACCTCATGCGAAGAGTTGACTCATTGGAAAAGACTCTGATGCTGGGAGGGATTGGGGACAGGAGGAGAAGGGGACGCCAGAAGATGAGATGGCTGGATGGCATCACTGACTTGATGGACTTGAGTCTGAGTGAACTCCGGGAGTTGGTGATGGACAGGGAGGCCTGGCGTGCTGCAATTCATGGAGTCGCAAAGAGTCTGACACGACTGAGCGACTGAACTGAACTGAACACTATACACTGTGAAGTAAAGCTCACGTGCAGAGTACTGACTGTTTTCTCTATCACTAATATCAGTATTTGTATCAGAAAGACAAATTGAATCATCTAAGGGTAGGGGTAATGCCACAACCCAAGTTTACAAGTAAATAAAATTTGATCGGGCTCTGTGAAACTTTGACTGATATTTCTTTTCTTAAAAATCTACTGTGAGGGTCTGGAGAACAGCACTGTTTTCATCCCTTTTTTTATTATCAATATTTGCTAATGCAAGTGTCACAGAAGCTCACAGAAGGGAATTTTCCTCCAGACTTTTGCTTCTTTTCCCTATAGTGTGAAACACTGAAAACAGGCCCTATGAGTCTCACACGCTGCCTTCCTCATATCCCTCTCCTGATGTTTGTTGGCTGGGTGCAACATGGCTCTCCTTAGGCCACATCCACTTGCTTCCATCCCAAACACAGCCCAGTAAGTGCATTTCTCACAAATTAAACAGACTGTGGGACTCTACGATTTTAAGCAAAATACATCTGAGAAGCAGTGATTCACTTTGGAAACTCACAGTGAAGCCTCAATTTTGCTGTTCATTTCTCAAAAGAGCATATCGAGTCACACAGCAAAATTAAACAATGTAAAAAGTCACTCCTCCTGGCTCAGATGGTAAAGAATCTGCTTGCAAGTGTAGGAGACCAGAGTTTGATCCCTGGGTGGGGAAGATTCCCTGGAGAAGGGAATAGCAAGCCACTCCAGTATTCTTCCCTGGAGAATTCCACAGACAGAGTTGCCTGGTGGACTATAGTCCATGGCATCACAGAGAGTCAGCCACGACTGAATGACTAACACACACACACAAACTTATATGTTACATATGTGTATATCCAGGCTTCCCTGGTGGCTCAAGTGGTAAAGAATCTCACTACAATGAGAGAAACCTGGGTTGGATCCCTGGGTTGGGAAGATTCCCTGGAGGTGGGCATGGCAACTCAGTCCAGTATTCTTGTCTGGAGAATCCCATGGACAGAGGAGCCTGAAGAGCTACAGTCCATGGGGTTGCAAAGAGTCAGACACGACTGAAGTGACTGGGCACGCAGGCACACATGTATATCTAAGAAATAATCAATAACCAATCTGTAATGGGAACAGAAGAGAGCTCTAGCTGGGCCAACCTGAGGACTATAGCCCAGGAGACACAAATCCAGGAAGCACTTGAATTGTATTCCGCTGGACTACAAAATCTGGAGAGGCTTATAAAGGCAAAAACTGCAAGGTTATATGATTTGCTTGTTAAGAATCAGAGTTGAATCTTGCAAAAAATAAGGGTGCTTATTAAGTAAGGATTAGCTGGGATCCCAAATGGTTGCACAGATACAAGGGAAGACCTTTGACCATAAGGTTGCAACTGGCAATTGCAAGCAGATGTTTTAAGAATGCCTGGTGGTGTCCTTGAGTTTGAACAATTTAGAAAATTCAAGTTTCAGTGATTCAAGAACGCATCGGAAATCACATCCATGGTGGCCATATGGCTCCATTTTAGATTCCTGATCTCAGTACCTTCATTTTGATTTTTAAATGCATTATTTTCTTTTTTAATGGTTAAAGCAGAAATACATGTTTCACAGGCCATAACACAGGGTGTTCTAGTTATCATAAAGTGAAAGTGAAAGTGAAGTTGCTCAGTCGTGTCCAACTCTGTGACCCCATGGACTGTAGCCTAACAGGCTTCTCCATCCATGGGATTTTCCAGGCAAGAGTACTGGAGTGGGCTGCCATTTCCTTTTCCAGGAGATCTTCCCGACCCAGGGATTGAACCCACGTCTCCCACATTATAGGCAGACGCTTTACCGTCTGAGCCACCAGGGAAACTTCCACAACTTCAGGCTAAATCATGGATCAGTTGGAATGACTTCCCCATATCTCAATAAGTTAAATTACTTCTATTATGTGCATGTAATATGTGAAGAATATGTTCATAATTTGTAGCTATATTTTAAGAAAAAAATTTTAGAAAAGATAAATGGTAACAAACATTAGAAATAGAGGAGATATAAGAAATATAGCTTCAGAAAATAAATATACTGTAGAATGCAAAAGTATTACAAAATGGAGTACAATGGTAGAAATACAAAGTGACCAAGTAAAGATTATAAAAGAAGACCATAGCACAAATAATGGAGTGAAAAGAAAAAAAAAAAAATCAAAAACTGTGAGAGATGAATAGAAAAGTGATTATTAAATTCTAAATTAGTAAATTCTCAGTGACCCCAACCCTGCAGCAGACCACCACTGACCCTAGCCTCAGCTGGAGACACCTGTATACTCACAGGCATGTCCAGGTCAGTCTCTTGTGGGGTCACTGCTCCTTGCTCCTGGGTACTGGTGCACACAAGGTTCTGTTTGTGCCCTCCAAGAGTCTGTTTCTCCAGTCCTGTGAAAGTTTTGGCGACTCTATGGTGGGGTAAAAGACCACCTCCTCAAAGAGGGCTTATGCCATAACCAGGTCTGCTGCACCCAAAGCCCCTGCTCCTGCAGCAGTCCACTGCCGACCCAAAACTCCACAGGAGACACTCAAACACAGTTCTGTCTCAGTCTCTGTGGGGTCTCTGGGTCTTGGTGCACACAAGGTTTGCTTGAGCCCTCTGAGCATCTCTGGCAGGTATGAGGTTTGATTCTAAACATGATTTTGCCCCTCCTACCATCTTGCTAGGGCTTCTCCTTCACCCTTAGATGTGGGTTATCTCCTCACAGATGCTCCAGCACTGCTCAGCCTCCAATCCAGCACCTACCGTCTTGCTGGGGCTTCTCTGTCCTTGACGTGGAGTGTATCCTCACAGTTGCTCCGGTGCCACGTAGACACTGCTCCAGTGCCATGCAGCCACCACTTCAGTGCTGTGCAGCTGCTGCTTGAGGGCCATGCAGCCTTGTCTAACTCAATGAAACTATGAGCCATGCTGTGTAGGTCTACCCAAGATGGACAGGTCATAGTGGAGAGTTCTGACAAAAGGTGGTCAAGGAGAAGGGAATGGGAAACCACTTCAGCATTCTTGCCTTGAGAACCCCATGAACAGTATGAAAAGACAAAAAGATAGGACACTGAAAGATGAATTCCCCAGGTTGGCAGGTGCCCAATATGTTACTGGAGATAAGTGGGGAAATAACTCCAGAAAGAATGAAGGGATGGAGCCAAAGCAAAAACAACACCCAGTTGTGGATGTGACTGGCATTAAAAGTAAAGTCTGATGCTGTAAAGAGCAATACTGCATAGGAACCTGGAATGTTAGGTCCATGAATCAAGGCAAATTGGAAGTGGTCAACCAGGAGATGGCAAGAGTGAATGTTGACATTTTAGGCATCTGCAAACTAAAATGGACAGGAGTGGGTGAACTTAACTCAACTGACCATTATATCTACTACTGTGGGCAAGAATCCCTTAGAAGAAATGGAGTAGCTCTCATAGTCAACAAAAGAGTGTGAAATGCAGTACTTCGATGAAATTTCAAAAACGACAAAATGATCTCTGTTTATTTCCAAGGCAAACCATTCAATATCACAGTAATTCAAGTCTGTGTCCTGACCAGTAATGCTGAAGAAGCTGAGGTTGAACGATTCTATAAAAACATACAAGATCTTCTAGAACTAACACCCAAAAAAGATGTCCTTTTCATTATATGGGACTGGAATGCAAAGTAGGAAGCTAAGAAATACCTGGAGTAACAGGCAAATTTGGCCTTGGAGTACAGAATGAAGAAAGGCAAAGGCTCATAGAGTTTTGCCAAAAGAATGCACTGGTCATAGCAAACACCTTCTTCCAACAACACAAGAGAATACTCTGCACATGGACATCACCAGATGGTCAATACCAAAATCAGACTGATTATAATCTCTGTAGCCAAAGATGGTGAAGTTCTATACAGTCAGCCAAAACAAGACTGGGAGCTTACTGTGGCTCAGATCATGAACCTTATTGCAAAATTCAGACTTAAACTGAAGAAAGTAGGGAAAACGACTAGACTATTCAGGTATGACCTAAATCAAATCCCTTATGATTATACAATGGAAGTCAGAAATAGATTCAAGGGATTAGATCTGACAGAGTGCCTGATGAACTATGGACAGAGGTTCATGACACTGTACAGGATGCAAGGATCAAGAGCATCCCCAAAGGGGAAAAAATGCAAAAAGGCAAAATGGTTGTCTGAAGAGGCCTTACAAATAGCTGTGAAAAGAGGAGAAGCAAAAGGCAAAGGAGAAAAGGAAAGATATACCCATTTGAATGCAGACTTTCAAAGAATAGCAAGGAGAGATAAGAAAGACTTCTTCAGTGATCAATGCAAAGAAATAGACGAAAAGAATAGAATGGAAAAGACTAGAGATCTCTTCAAGAAAATTAGTGATACCAAGGGAACATTTTATGCAAAGATGGACACAATAAAGGACATAAATGACATGGATCTAACAGAAGTAGAAGATATTAAGAGGTGGCAAGAATACACAGAAGAACTATGTAAGAAAGATCTTCATGACCCAGATAATCACGATGGTGTGATCATTCACCTAGAGCCAGACATCCTGGAATGTGAAGTCAAGTGGGCCTTTGGAAGCAACACTATGAACAAAGTTAGTGGAGGTGATGGATTCTTGTTGAGCTATTCAAATCCTAAAAGATGTGCTGTGGAAGTGCTGCACTCAATATGCCAGAAAATTTGGAAAACTCAGCAGTGGCCACAGGGCTGGAAAAGGTCAGTTTTCATTCCAATCCCAAAGAAAGGCAATGCCAAAGTATGCTCAAACTACTGCACAGTTGCACTCATCACACATGCTAGCAAAGTAATGCTCAAAATTCTCCAAGCCAGGTTTCAACAGTACATGACATCAGTAGCATCACTGACATGAACCATGAAGTTCCAGATGTTCAAGGTGTATTTGAAAAAGGCAGAGGAGCCAGAGATCAAATTGCCAACATCCATTGTATCATCAAATGGCAGGAGAGTTCCAGAAAAACATCTACTTCTGCTTTATGGACTACACCAAAGCCTCTGACTGTTAGGATCACAACAAATTGTGAAAAATTCTTAAAGACATGGGAATATTAAACCACTTGACATGCCTCGTGAGAAATCTATATGCAAGTGAAAAAGCAACATTTAGAACTGGACATGGAACAGCAAACTGGTTCCAAATTGGGAAAGGAGTATGTCAAGGCTATATATTGTCACCCTGCTTATTTAACTTCTATGCAGAGTACATCATGAGAAACACTGGGCTGGAGGAAGCACAAGCTGGAATCAAGATTGCCAGGAGAAATATCAATAACCTCAGATATGCAGATGACACCAACCTTATGGCAGAAAGTGAAGAAGAACTAAACACCCTCTTGACAATATTGAAAGAGGAGAGTGAAAAAGTTGGCTTAAAACTCAACATTCAGAAAACTAAGATCATGGTATCTGGTCCCATCACTTCATGGCAAATAGATGGGCAAACAGTGAAAACAGTGACAGACTTTCTTTTCTTGGGCTCCAAAATCACTGAAGATGGTGACTGCAGCCATGAAATTAAAAGACTCTTGCTCCTTGGAAGAAAAGTTATGACCAACCTAGACAGAATATCAAAAAGCAGAGATATTACTTTGCCAACAATGGTCCGTCTAGTCAAGGCCATGGTTTTTCTAGTAGTCATGGATGGATGTGCAAGTTGGACTGTAAAGAAAGCTGAGCACTGAAGAATTGATGCTTTTGAACTGTGGTGTTGGAGAAGACTCCTGAGAGACCCTTGGACTGCAAGGAGATCCAACCAGTCCATCCTAAAGGAAATCAGTCCTGAATATTCATTGGAAGGACTAATGCTGAAGCTGAAATTCCAATACTTTGGCCACCTGATGTGAAGAACTGACTCATTTGAAAAGACCCTGATGCTGGGAAAGATTAAAGGCAGGAGGAGAAGGGGACGACAGAGGATGAGATGGTTGGATAGCATCACTGACTCAATGGACATGAGTTTGAGTAAACTCAGGGAGTTGGTGATGGACAGGGAGGCCTGGTGTGCTGCAATCCATGGGGTCACAAACAGTCAGACATAACTGAGCGACTGAACTGAACTGAAATTATGAAATCATGTTGCTCTTGACATATCATTTTAAAAAAAAAGATTAAACTATGTTTTGGTATAATTTCACATTGCCTTTGATAAATTAATTATCTAATTAACCTATGTTCACAGCTCTTCAATATTTAAGGCAGCATTTTGCAAATGTGTTTTGTAGAAATTTAGGTTTCCTCAGAAATGCTTCAATGTCATAGTGTTTGATTCTAATTCAATTTAATTTGGAATATTTTAAAGTAGCAATAACAAACACACATGCTTAAACGCATCCAGTATAAATGTGTAACCCATTGGAGTCTTAAATTTCCGCAGCTGGATTAACTGTTTGATGTTGTTTTATTTTTGTTACAGGTTATCTGAATAAACTTCCTCCTGCCATTTGTTTAACCAAATTGTATTTTAAAAGTATAAGACACAATGTTAGAAAAGCGTTTTTAATTTGAAATGTCCACCTGAGTGAATCAGACTGTCTCACTCTCCATGGATTCAAAGGAAGAACAAAAGAGAAGCATAATTCATTGTTTACATTAACACAGACACAACTGACCTTTAAAATATAAAATAATATTGATTTTTAAAATATAAAATAATATTGATTTTTAAAATATAAAATAATGTGTCATGTATAGTAGCCTAAATTTCCTGGAAGATTTCACTTTGAAAAATAAGAATAAACAAAACATAACCAGCAGAACAGTTTTAAGCCATTAAACCTAGGTCAGTATTTAGTCACAGGAGTATGGATGTTTTTCTACCTTTCTAGGTGGAAGGACATTTCAGTTTTCCTCTCCAAATTCATTTGGGTATCCATAAAATAGAAAACTTATTTAAAAATAAATAAATAGATGAATAAATAAATAAATAAACAAAAATAGTCTATCATATTGCTTCCCCAAGGAAGCTATAAGTTAAATAGCAAATTAAGAATGAGTGCAGAGTCCTTGTGGTTATTCCTTTGAACATGAAAAACAATTTTCTTTTTTAAAATGAGTTCAGCTAATGTTCCTTTGAGATGATTCATAGTTCACCAACAGCTGTTTACCTTCAAGCCCACCTCAGATAATTTGCCTTCTCTCTGGTCGTATTTGAATTCTACATAAGCATGCTCAGTAAATTCTCCTGGTAACAAGTTAAAGATTAGATTCTCTTTAGGCAATGGGTTTCCAACCAGGTGGCAAATAGAAAAAAAAAGTGGCAGAAACAAGAACACAATTAAAAACACAAATTCTAATTGGCCTCAAGATACGGCTATTGTTTTGGCTAAACTAATTAAGTTAACTCTAGTTAAGTAAATTATGTTATTAGTATATTTCTAAAACTATGCATTTTTGCCATCCTTTATTTTCTATATTTCTATAACTTTTTAGATCATTGATCCATTAAAATATGCAGTGTAACAGAAAACACTAATTACTGAAATTCACATATTTACTATTTCTAGTGGTACCAATGAAAAAAATTTAAATTTTTTTAAACCTCATAAATTATGTCTATTTTAAATGTTATATTTAAAAAATTGTAATGTACAATGTATTATGAAAGATATTAATCTTTTTTTCTTTATATTGGTGGATTAAATGTAACAGATCACATGTTACAGCTTAGAAAATATTCTGAGTATAAAAATATTCTATTCTCTCAACACTCTATAAGAGAGACCATACAAACTTTACTACTTCCAATTTAGAGTAAAAGACACTATGATGCTCAGAAGTTCTATGACCTCGCCTTTGTTTTACTTGTAGTAAAATTAAAACCAAAAACTGAACATACATATTTCAAAAGTTTTAAACTGTACTTATTTTACAGGTGGAGAAGGAAATGGCAACCCACTCCAGTATTCTTGCCTGGAAAATCCCATGGATGGAGGAACCTGGTGGGCTACAGTCCACAGGGTCACAAGGAGTTGGACACGACTGAGTGACTTCACTTTATTTTACAAGATGTTTTATTTAGCTTCAAATGCCCAAGGAAAGACACATATTTTTGTGTTTTTTCTTCTAGGTCTAAAATATATGTCTTTATTTTTAATTTCTATTCAAGTTATACATTAGTGAATATATGTTTTTCAAAGGATCTTTTTTTTTTTATTTGATTTGCCACATTATTGTTCTTTGAAGATCTTAATTTACCTCATTTTTTAAACTTTGGTGAGGTTGAGTGGGTTGAAGGAGGTAGTTGAGGTAATTATAAAATAAATAAAACTCATTTTCTTTTAACTTATTAAATACTTCCTCACAAGATCACATTGGTGTGTTTCTGCAGAAGGTTTTGTTCTGACTGCTGTATGGTTGAGATTAATATAAGTGACTCTCAGTTATCTCTGTGTTTGGAGACCCTCACAGAAAAGGTGGATAGTAGAAGAAATCTATATTTCTGTTAGGAAATATTAATTTAATTTTAACGGGTGGGGATTAATGCCAAATATGGCTTTTTAGAAGCATGGTTTACAGATTCTTAACCCTGGCTTCCCCTGCTGAACACACTTCAGTTTCTTAGTTAGAGCCCTGACATTGCTGCTTATAGGCCTCCAAGAAAGTCTAGAACACTGCCAATAGTTGCCACTCAGTGAGGGAACTGATGTTAGTTTTCGTGTCTGAAAAGCCTGAACCTTTTCTCATTTAAGACAATTGTCACTGTTCAGCCGTTAAGTTGTGCCCAACTCTTGTCACTCCATGAACAGTAGCCCACCTGGCTCCTTTGTCCATGGGATTTCCAAGGAAAGAATACTAGTGGGGAAATACTATTAAGACTATTTTTTTTAATCATTAGAGTTGTTTTCTGTAAAATGAGAGTATTAAGCCTTATTTTGAATGATTCTCTGAAGATGAAGTGAGTTGTCAATACTTTCCAATTCTGTGTACCATTGTGAGCTAAACTGCCTTTCTTACTGATTATTATATCAATGATACAAATCTCAATAAAAATTTGAAAATAATGAAGGTTTTGAAGGAATACCTCTAAAGGAGACGGGGTGACAGTGAATTATTTCACACAACCAAGTGAAATATTTCTTAAAAAACAGCTTTAGATACTGATCTCCCTAAATTCCACTTTCCAGAGCAGCTTCATCCTCAAATCCCTTCTCTCTTTGCTAAATGTGCTTCCAAGGCTCTTTCTCTCTCTGCTTTCCCCTATTGCTCATTCCTCCCAAAAAATTCCACCAAATTTTATATTTTCTGTACTAAAAATGCTGTATCTTTTTTATTTATGTCAATCAACTTAGCCTCTCCCAGCTTCCCCTAAATATCTTTTTCTCATATTAAGCTCTATTTCACTATAAAGGCTTATAAACAAAAGCATTTAGGGATAAATGACATTTTAAGCAAGTTATTTTAAAATTTTGAAATTTTACTTGAAAAGCAATGTAAACTATACAAGCACAGTCTGACTGTCTTTATCATGTGGACCTTATAGAACAGTGCTGAAAATTTTGATCTACATATGAAACACCTGGAGATGTTGTTAATTTGAAATTATGATTCAGTCATTCTGGAGTGAGATGCAAAATTTTGCATTTCTAAGAAACCCCAGAGGATGTTCATGATGTCTGATGGGTATGTTGTGTGTCTGTGAACCACACTTCACGTAGCAGAGTTGGAGGCTATTGTTATATACAAGACAGTAGCAATATGGAGGTTATATATGTACATATATAGCATATTTACATATATATTATACATGTATAATATACACATATATTATAAATGTATGTAAATACATACATCATATACATATAATATGTAATATGCACATATACAATAAACAATCATGCCTAAAAAAAAAAAAAGACAAAACAAAAACTCCCCATAGGGCATCAATGATTAAATATGTATTTTTGTTTATAATGCTTGGGCCTAAAATGATACTATTTAACTGTAACAGCTTCATGAAAAAAGATCAGAAGTATACTCAGTACATTTACAATGCCAATTCATGGCCCGATAATATCCCTGTTTAAAGTCTATATAAACTTCCGTAGGAATTTAGCTGAAAAAGGATGGAGTGTACTATAAGGTAAGATAAGGGATATGGTCATGTATTTGGTAAGTTAAAGAAAATAGCATAGAACAATCAGTGCCATACACACGTTACTGTTGTTCAGTCACTAAGTCGTGTCCAACTTTGTGACTCCATGAACTGCAGCACCCCGGGCTGCCGTGTCCTTCACTGTCTCCCAGAGTTTGCTCAAACTCATGTCCATTGAGTCAGTGATGGTATCCAAATATCTTAAAGAGGTCACTTATTGTAAGCAATAAACACATCATCTATTGTTTTTAAACAATCATTTATGTAAATATCAGAGGCTCTATAATAGAGTTGGTAGATACTTTGGTTTATAGTCAGATAAAAATTACAGTAATGTCCACTATATCTAAGTAATAAGTTTACAGATATTTAAGCACCATCATAATAAAATATTTTAATTCAACATTATGGATATCAGAAAAATACATAAGAATCCTAAAGAAAAAAGTGAACCTGCTTTACTTGTACACTGGGATTGAACAGATACGTAAATGGATAAAGGAGAGTAGGACCCAGGTTTCTGCGGAAGATACTGTTACATAGGGAGAAAGCTAGTATAAACCCTGTTGCATCAGATTAGAATCATATAAATTAAAGAAACATCATGTTTAGCTTAAAATATACAGAGATATAAACTTATCTGATTGATACAGATATAATTATAGATAATGCATATAATAAGTTCATATATACATATACTTCCTAGATCTGTCTACTGGGAAATCTAGAAGCAGTAACGACACTCAAAGAGCACACCTATCAGTCAGATCTCAGTTTCTAAATAACCTTTCTCCAATAAGAGGATCCAGAGTTCAGTTAACCTAAAAAAAGATCCCAATGACTAGAGCTGAAACAATCTGAGCAGCAAAACAAATAGCGTGTCATTGAATCACAAGTCAAGATATTCATATACGTAAGTTAACACTGATATAAATAAAAGTTTAAATAAGAAGAAATTATTCATTTTTTTGAAATTCTTCATTTCAAAATTTTTTAAAAATAATACTCATTCTAACATATATGAGGTAGTATCTCACTATAGTTTTGATTTACACCCCACTGACAATTAATGATGTTGAACATCTTTTCATATATCTGTTGGCCAACTGAATGTCTTCTGTGAGAAATACCTATTCAAGTCTTTTACCCATTTTTAAATGGGTTACTTATTTATTCATTTGCTATTGAGTTATGTGATTAATTTATGTAAAGAGGGAATTAACCTCTTATATACAGTTAACAAAATTTTTCCCATTAGGGAGTTTATATTTTCAGTATATTGTTTCCTATATTGTACAGAAGCTTTTTAGTGTGATGTAGTGCCACTTGTCTGTTTTTCATTTTGTTGATTATGCATTTGCTGTCACATTTAAAAGATAATTTCTCAGACCAAAATCAAGGAGCTTTTCTCCTATGTATTCTTGTAGGACTTACATGGTTCTGTGTCATATGTTTGTTTTTAACTCAAACTCCATTTGAGTTTATTTTGTGTATAGTATAGAGAGAGAGAGAGAGTGTGTGTGTGTGTGTGTGTGTGTGTGTGTGTGTGTGTCTCTTTCTTCCACATTCCAGGCAGATTCTTTACTGAGCCACCAGGGAAGCCCTGTAGTATAAAGTAGGGATCTAATCTATTTCTTCATTTATTTTGCATGTGGATATCCAGTTTCCTCAATCATTTGTTTTAGAGACTATCTTTTGTCTATTGTGTATTTGGGGCACTCTTGTTGAAGATGAATTGATTCTATACATATTACGTATACTTACTTACTTATTGTGTCTACTTCTGAGCCCTCTCTTCTGTTTACTTGGTCTGTGAAAGTGAAAGTGTTAGTCGCTCAGCTGTGTCAGACTCTTTGTGACCCCATGGAATACAGCCCATGGGGTTCCTCTGTCAATGGAATTCTCCAGGCAAGAATACTGAAGTGGGCTGCCATTCCCTTCTCCAGGGGATCTTCCCAACCCAGGAATTGAACCTGGGTCTCCTGCATTACAGGCAGATTCTTTACCATCAGGGAAGTTATCAGGGAAGTCTGGTATCATATTCTACTTACTGTAGGTTTGAAATATGTTTGGAAATCTGGACATATGATGCCTGGAGGTTTTGTTCTTCTTTCTTGAGATTGCTGTGGATATTCTGTATCTTTTGTGTTTCCATCTGAAGTTTAAGATTGTTTGTTTTCTATTACTGTAAAAAAAAATGCCCAATGGGTTTTAATGGGGATATCATTGAATTTGTAGATGGCTTTGGTATTGTGTATTGTGAACACAATACCAATACACAATATTGTGTATTGTGTATTGCGTATCATGTATTGTGAACATGTCAACAATATTGTTTTCCAATCCATGAATACCAGACGTCTTTCCATTTATTTGTATCTCCTTTTATTTCTTTGATCTATATTTTGTAGTTTTAAGTGCATAAGTATTGCAAAGATGTAGAGAAATTGGAAGCCTTGTTCACTGATGGTAGGAATGTAAAATGCTGTAGCAGTTATGAAAAAATAGCAGAGTTTCTTCAAAAACATTAAAAATAGAACTACTATTTGATCCAGCATACTCACTTCTGGGTATATTTCCTAAACAATCAAAATTAGGATATGAAGAGGTAGTTGCATTTTATGTTCACTGTAGTATTATTTACAACTGTTAAGGTATGGACACAACTGAACAATGGAGTATTATTTACCCTTAAAAAAAGAAAATCATGCCTTGTGAGACAACACGGATGAACCTAGAGGATGTTATAGTAAGTTAAAGAAGCCAATCAGAGGACAAAAACTGATTTCACTTACATGAGGTATCTAAAATAATTAAAGTCATAGAAGCAGAGGATAAAATAGAAGTTTCTAGGGGTTGGGCCTGATGGGGGTGGAAGAAATCAGAAACTGTCATTCAATGGATATAAGGTTTCAGTCACATGAGATGAGCAAGTTCTAAAGATCTGTACAACAAGGTGTATATAATGATATGTTATTATGTGTTGTAAAACTTGTTAAGAGATTTTTACTTGGAAAGAAAGGAAAAATGGAAGGAAAGGCTAGAGGAATATGCGGTAATTTTGGGAAGCGCTGAATGTGTCTATTGTGACACAATACCACGTGGTGTCAATACCTTGATTGTGGTGACAATACCATGGGTGTCTGCATATGTCCAGACTCATCAAACTGCACACATGAAATCATGATGCATATTTTCACATATTATTATATCCAACCGGTGCATTCTGAAGGAGATCAGCCCTGGGATTTCTTTGGAAGGAATGATGCTAAAGCTGAAACTCTAGTGCTTTGGCCACCTCATGCGAAGAGTTGATTCATTGGAAAAGACTTTGATGCTGGGAGGGATTGGGGGAGGAGGAGAAGGGGATGACAGAGGATGAGATGGCTGGATGGCATCACTGACTCGATGGACGTGAGTCTCAGTGAACTCCGGGAGTTGGTGATGGACAGGGAGGCCTGGCGTGCTGTGATTCATGGGGTCGCCAAGAGTCGGACACGACTGAGCGACTGATCTGATTGATCTGATTAAAATTAGGGTTAGAAGAAAAGTTTCCTGGAAACAAATAATTTATTCAAAAGAGTAGACAGATAAGAATGTGGAAGACTAGGCAAAAATCAGATAGAAAAGATATGGACTTTCAAGATCTTTTAAAAACTGAGGAAT
Organism: Bubalus bubalis; assembly: GCF_019923935.1. Lineage (NCBI taxonomy): Eukaryota > Metazoa > Chordata > Mammalia > Artiodactyla > Bovidae > Bubalus > Bubalus bubalis. The sequence goes on from NC_059173.1 coordinate 46,031,664, forward strand.
GTTTACAGTAGCAAACTTCTTAATTTCATTTTAACTGTTCTCATTTAGACACTGTTGTGTGTGTGTGTGTGTGTTTTTAGTTCCATTCTGAATTTAAACATTTCTCTACAAAGTGATTCAGGATTTACTGGCAGTGTTTCTAAAGATTTCATGAAGGTCAATTTCAAGGCGAAGATAAATACTGCAATACCATGGAAAATAAAAGATCTGGCAAAATTCTGTATTCTCTGGGCCAGGTCTCTAGAGTAAATTTGTTTTGTTTGTTGTTTTTTGTTTTTTGTTTTTTTTTTTTAACCTCACTCTTATCAACATCTTAAGGAGGACAGAAATTTCCAATAGCTCAGGAAATTACTCATTAGCTGGATAAACAAATAACTGCCTCCACCTGGTAAATCCACCATGATTCTGGTCAGGACCATACAGGTTGGATTCCTCCCTCGAAACCAATATAAGAAGAGTGATCAACTGTTGCGCATCAAAGGTTTACTTTTAACATTTGACCAAGATAAAATATATAGTAATAAATATCTTGTTACAAAATAGTCTAAATTTATCTGTACAACTCATTTCTTTTCATCTATTCCTTGTCTGCTCCTGCAGTAAAGTATAATGAGTTCTATGTAAATGCACTCATGTAACAGGGAATGAATATATTAAAAGATGAAACACCTAATCAAAGCCATTGTATTATCTGAGTCTTTTATTGAGTTTCAAAGTCTTGCTTAAGAAATAGCAAAAATTTGGCACATGCTTTAAAGCATCCCTTTCAAATTAACAGGTGAAAATGTAATCCAAATATTTTAACATATTCCATTATTCTTCATTTTGTTGAATACTGAAATTGGAAATCCACACCAGCAGAGGAGCTGCCTAGATTTAATATCAAAAGTTAAATTTCTTAATTAAGTAATACAATGCTAAAGCTGTGGGTGTATGTGCACATTCTTGGTATATGTATGCCAAATCAAGTCTCCAGGGTTTTACGGTTTATTTTCATGAGGAAAGTAGCACATTGTACATACATATACTGAGCAACTTTTTGGTAATTTGCGTTATTCTCCAAACAAGCCTCTCACAGAACACTGTGCAAAACTATATGCAAGAAACTCTTTGATGATTTTTTGAATTAAGTATATATATATTGCATAGTACATGCAAGGTGATTTTTCTCTGATAGAAAGTGTTTGCCCACAGCATGGCATTATGAAACTACTGTAGCTATGTATGAAGCTATAATATAGACTGTAAAGAAAGAAGATAGGACTTGGTAGACAGACAGCAGTAGTCATTCTCCATCTCGATAGCTTTACAAATCTCCCATAGTGGGTTAGTCATATTATTTTAGAAGTGATGCAATAGCATGTTTTGGTCAAATATTAAAGGTCTAAGCATTAAAAGTAAATGCTTACTTACACATTATAAAATTAATATCACAGTAGGGTTAGTTATACCTCTGTCACCACACACAGTTAGCTTTTGTGTGTGCAAGAACATTTAATACTTACTCTCTCAGCAACTTTCTGCCTGGAAAATCCCATGGATGGAGGAGCCTGGTAGGCTGTAGTCCATGGGGTCGCTAAGAGTCGGACACGACTGAGCGACTTCACTTTCATTTCTCACTTTCATGCATTGGAGAAGGAAATGGCAACCCACTCCAGTGTTCTTGCCTGGAGAATCCCAGGGACAGGGGAGCCTGGTGGGCTGCTGTCTATGGGGTTGCACAGAGTTGGACACAACTGATGTGACTTAGCAGCAGCAGCAGCAGCAGCAGCAACTTTCAAATATGTAATTGTTAGGTAGGAAGTCAGGCATGAAGAACAGGGGTGGTATAGCTGAAAAGGATACAAGCTGATCTCTAAACCTCATTCCAGGCACACCCAGGAGAGTTCACAAATATGTTACAAAAATAACCACAGAGACATTTCCAGCTCTTCCACATGTGCCTTGGGCACATAGTGGATACAAACTAACCCAGGGGCTTCCTCAAGGAACCTTAGGCAGCTAGGAGCCATTAAGGGTTCATAAATATTCTACACATATATACATCTGATTATAACAGACTGAATTATGGGAAGACATACATAACAGAGACTGTTGTTACATAACTTGCGATTGTCAGTCGGCCTTGAGCATATGCCCATTTGCATTCTCTTTCTTGACTAGCGGTGAGTACAAGGTCTATTTTGCACAGGGTACAAACAAAAGGAGGAGATCAGTCATTTCAGTCATTCAGTCGTGTCCGACTCTTTGCTACCCCATGAATCACAGCACGCCAGGCCTCCCTGTCCATCACCAACTCCGGAGTTCACTCAGACTCACGTCCATCGAGTCAGTGATGCCATCCAGCCATCTCATCCTCTCTCGTCCCCTTCTCCTCCTGCCCCCAATCCCTCCCAGCATCAGAGTCTTTTCCAATGAGTCAACTCTTTGCATGAGGTGGCCAAAGTACTGGAGTTTCAGCTTTAGCATCACTCCTTCCAAAGAAATCCCAGGGCTGATCTCCTTCAGAATGGACTGGTTGGATCTCCTTGCAGTCCAAGGGACTCTCAAGAGTCTTCTCCAACACCACAGTTCAAAAGCATCAATTCTTCGGCACTCAGCCTTCTTCACAGTCCAAGTCTCACATCCATACATGACCACAGGAAAAACCATAGCCTTGACTAGACGGACCTTTGTTGGCAAAGTAATGTCTCTGCTTTTGAATATGCTATCTAGGTTGGTCATAACTTTCTTTCCAGGAGTAAGTGTCTTTTAATTTCATGGCTGCAGTCACCATCTGCAGTGATTTTGGAGCCCCCAAAAATAAAGTCTGACACGGTTCCACTGTCCCCATCTATTTCCCATGAAGTGATGGGACCAGATGCCATGATCTTCGTTTTCTGAATGTTGAGCTTTAAGCCAACTTTTTTACTCTCCTCTTTCACTTTCATCAAGATGGTTTTTAGTTCCTCTTCACTTTCTGCCATAAGGGTGGTGTCATCTGCATATCTGAGGTTATTGATATTTCTCCCGGCAATCTTGATTCCAGCTTGTGCTTCTTCCAGTCCAGCGTTTCTCATGATGTACTCTGCATATAAGTTAAATAAGCAGGGTGACAATATACAGCCTTGACATACTCCTTTTCCTCAAATAGGAAAAGGAGGAGATGGGAAGTATAAAAACGGGGAAGCCAAGAGGGATTGGAAGGATGACTCGTTGGGGTCGGCCTGCTCCCATGTCTTTGGAGTGTCTGTCTAATAAAAACTAAGCCTGCTTGAGCTGTAACTGAGTTGGAACTTGTCTGTTGTTTTAAATACTTTAGTTTCATCATTTCAAAATTTTGTTGCAATGAGACAAGAACTGGGGGAGAAAAATAAACTGACTGACATATGTCACACTGTTAATTATAATCATCACAGAGTACAGATTATCTGTGTATTTAATCTCCAGAATGTACTCATCTTTTATCTGTAAGTTTGTACCCCTTGACTGATATGCCCCCATTTCTCTCATGGCCCAGTCCTTGGCAATCACTATTCTGCTCTGCTTTTATGAGTTTTGCTTTTTTAGATTCCACATGTAAGTGATATCATACAGTAGAGATTTTTCTGACTTATTTCACACCACCACAAATTGGCAGGATTTTCTCCTTTTATACATGCTGCTGCTGCTAAGTCACTTCAGTTGTGTCTGACTCTGTGAGACCCCACAAACGGCAGCCCACCAGGTTCCACCGTCCCTGGGATTCTCCAGGCAAGAACACTGGAGTGGGTTGCCATTTCCTTCTCCAGTGCATGGAAGTGAAAAGTGAAAGTGAAGTCGCTCAGTCGTGTCCGACTCTTCGAGACCCCATGGACTGCAGCCTACCAGGCTCCTCCATCCATGGGATTTGCCAGGCAAGAGTACTGGAGTGGGGTGCCATCGCTATGGCTGAATAATATTCCATAGTATGTGTGTATATGTGAATAGCACGGCAGTGAGCATGAAGATGCAAATATCTCTTCAGGACCCTTCGGATATATACCCAGAATTCAACTTGCTGGATCATATGATAGTGTTGTTTTTACTGTGGTAATTATTTTTGAATATATAAGCACATCAAATAATCAAGCTGTACACTTTACGTTTATATAGTGTTATATGCCAGTAATATCTCAATAAATCTGGACAAAAAAGAAACAAGAATGAAGAGGGAAAAAAGCTAGAACTAGAAGGTATAAAAAAACTCAAAGCTCAACAGGAATAAATATAAATAAATAAATAATTCAACTAGAAAACAGACAAAAGACATAAAGAGACATTTCCGCAAAGATGATTTACAGATGGCAAATAAGCACGTGAAATGATGTTCTAGGTCATAGAGAAATGCAAATTAAAACAACAATGAGATATCACTATGCACCTGTCAAAATGGTTAAAATAAAACATAGTGACAACACCAGATATCATGGAAAATGTGGAGCAATGTTATCATTCATACATCAATGGCCAGAATATAAAGTGGTACAGTCACCTGGGAATTGGTTCTTCAGTTTCTTAAACCATTAAGCATGCAATTATCATACAATCCAGCAACTGTAGTTGAGGACATTTATCTCAGAAAAATAAAAAATGACATTCACATAAAAGCCTACACACAAATATTTATAGCTACTTTATCTGTAACAACACCAAATTAGAAACAATCCAAATATCTTTTTTTACAGATGAAAGGTTAAACAAACTATTATGCATCTATACTAGGAAATAATACTTAACAATAAATATGAACAAACTATTGATATACACAAAAACCTGGCTGAAATTCCAGAGAATCATACGGATTGAATAAAGCCAATTCCCAAAGATTACATATTATATGATTTCATTTATATAATATTCTTCAAATGAAAAAAACTGTAGAAATGGAAACTGGATTAGGGGTTGCAGGAGTTAAGGACTGGATGGGGATGGGATGGAAGGTGAACGTGGCCATAAAAGAGCAGATAAGGCATGATGGAAATGACCTATACATACCTTGACTGTTTTAGTGCAAATATCCTGCTTGTGATGTACTATACATTTTTCAATATGTTACACATTGTTACATAGCCAGGGGTCAAGGGTATGCACAGTTTCTACTACATTTAAAATCACATATGGATCTATAATTATATGAAAATAAACCTTAACATTAAAATAATAAATAAATATTTAGGGATAGCAAAGGTTAAATTAAAAAGTGGAAGTGTTATTCACTCAGTTGTGTCCAATTCTTCGCAATCCATGGATTGTAACCTACCAAGCTCCTCTCTCCATAGGATTTCTCAGGCAAGAATACTGGAGTGGGTAGCCATTTTCTACCCCAGGGGATCTTTCTAACCCAGGGATCAAACCCAAGTATCCTGCATTGCAAGCAGATTTTTTTTTTGTTTTTATACCATCTGAACCACAAGAAAGTGAAAGGGAAGTCATTCAGTCATGTCCAACTCTTTGTGACTCCATGGATTGCAGCCCACCAGGCTCCTCCATCCATGGAATTTTCCGCGCAAGAGTACTGGAATGGATTGCCATACAAGGGAAGCCACTAAATTAAAAAAAAAAAAATCATAAAGAACAAGATGGTGCAGAAGTAGGTGGACATGGAGTCTATCTCTCTCCATGGATACATCAGGAATACACCATCAGACACAGAAATTCACGCAGAACACCAGCTGAGAATAGACAGGAGTACCTGACCAGCAGAAAAGAATACACAGACCCATGCAAAACTCAGTAGGATGAAGGAATTAGGGAGAAAAACAGGAGTGTTAGTAGGACTGGACCTGCCTTCAGTGGGTGGGGGAACTGAAGCAGGGGCCTGATCCCCACACTGGGGCAATTTTCTGAGTCAGAGGAGAAACATTTAAGGTGAGAGTGTAACAGCTGGTCTGCAGCAGACTAAATGGAATGGGAATCAGACAGTACTTGCTGCAGCCTTACATACTCTAGACAGGGACACAGGTTCCCCTGAAGGCACAGTGACTGGGAGCTGGAGTGTAGGGATTGTGGAGCAATCCCTGGGCAAGGGCTGCTGTTGATTGCAGAGAGATGGATCAAGGGGATGTGAGGGAGGAGATTGTGGTCGGAAATGCCTGTAAAGGAAAGCTGGGCAGCCATGCAAGCAAGGCGATGCTGCTGAGTTACGCATAGTGGGTGGAGCCATCACCATAGCGTCTCTTACCCCATAAGCCAGCACTGGCAGCTGAACAATAGAGAGGCTGGCCCCCAATGGCACTGAACTACAGAGTAGGACCCTATGCAGGGTGCTCCTTTAAGTGACAGATGCACTGAACCACAGAGTAGGACCCCACACAGGGTGCCCCTTTAAGTGCCTGACACACTGGTCTATGGAGAAGGACCCCAGCCCAGGAGGGGGCGGGGGGACCATCTATGTGCCTGACGCACTGAACAACAGAGAATGACCCCAGGCAGGGGAGCCCTCTAAGCGCCTGAATGGGTGGATCTACAGAGAGCTATAGAGAAAGACTGGCCAAAGAAGCCTTCTGATAGACAGCTACAAGAGGCTCAAAACTGAGAGGGCCATAACTCCTGTGGCAGAGGCAATCCATGTCCCTGCACATTTGGTACCACTATGGTCCCCACAAGCCAAGCAGCTGTGCCAATTTCAAGCTCAACTCTCACTGGGGCAGAGCTGCCACAGGCAAAAAAGTCTTGGATCTATGTGTGCAGGTTCACTTCGGTCATGTCCAGCTCTTTGCGACCCTGTAGAGGCAATGGCACCCCACTCCAGTACTCTTGCCTGGAAAATCCCATGGACGGAGGAGCCTGGTAGGCGGCAGTCCATGGGGTCACTAAGAGTCGGACACGACTGAGCGACTTCACTTTCACTTCTCACTTTCATGCATTGGAGAAGGAAATGGCAACCCACTCCAGTGTTCTTGCCTGGAGAAGCCCAGGGACGGGGGAGCCTGGTGGGCTGCCATCTATGGGGTCACACAGAGTCGGACACAACTGAAGCGACTTAGCAGCAGCAGCAGCAGGCTGTGGCCTGCCAGTCTTCTTTGTCAGGGGGTTCTCCAGGCAAGAATACTAGAGCATATTGGCCAATACTGGTTGCCATACTCTTCTAAAGCACTATATTTCCTGCTGCACTAGCCACCAACTCCCCTGAGTACCTGGTGTTACCAGAACCCCTGTGACCCAAGCAGCTGCACCACCTCCACACCTGGCCCTCACAGGAGCAAACCCAAGCCCTCCAGGGCAGCCTCAGGAGCAAACCCCAGTGGACGACCCACATGCAGAGGTGGAAATAAAACCACAGTCGAAACCGAGAGGCAGTGTAGCTAAGGAAGAAGACCCAAAACCTTCCCACCAGCTATACAAGGTGCAGATTAAATCCACACAATCAACTAGGCAGACTCTGTGTCTATGGAATATATAAAAGAACATTGAGAGCTCCCACAAAAGAAAAAACACTAGTTCTGATAGCTGTGGACATTGGAGGGAAGAACACACAGGAGTAGCACCAGATTAGAATCTGAGCTGCCCCCATAGCAGGTCCAGAGATCAGCACAGTGTTGGAGGGCATCTGAGGGAGGTGAGGTGGACTGTGACTCCCAGCAAAGGAAAGGACTCTGACAGCAGTGACTCAAGAAAAAAAATTATTATTCTTATGGTTTGACTTGTTCTGTAGATTCTTTTGGATTTATTTTTCTTTTCTCCCCCTCTGTTGTAGTTGTCGATTTTATTGGCACTGCTACTGCTAAGTCACTTCAGTCGTGTCCGACTCTGTGCGACCCCATAGATGTCAGCCCACCAGGCTCCCCCATCTCTGGGATTCTCCAGGCAAGAATACTGGAGTGGGTTGCCATTTCCTTCTCCAATGCATAATAGTGAAAAGTGAAAGTGAAGTCGCTCAGTCGTGTCCAACTCTTTGTGACCCCATGGACTGCAGCCTACCAGACTCCTCCATCCATAGGATTTTCCAGGCAAGAGTACTGGAGTGGGGTGCCATTGCCTTCTCTGTTATTGGTACTATTAAATCTAATTAAGCTTTTGAGCCTTTTTTTCACCCCCTCAGTCACATTTTTTATTGTTTTTATAAACCTCTGCCTCTACATTGGGCTTTTGCAGTTCTGTGGATTTTTCATCTTTTTTTCTTATTTTCTCTCTTTTTTAAATTTTTTTAAAATATATTATTATTTTTCTACATTTATTCCTTTGATTGCTTTTCCTACTGTTCTTTTCCCCTTGGAGTTAAACTTTATAGTATATAACTCTTCTTTACCTACCCCTATTTAACTTTGCATATCTATTCTTCTTTCCTTTCTTCTCAACATATTTGTTAGTTTTATTTTCATTGCTTTATTCCTCAATTGGCACCTTGTTTAGTTTTGTTTTCCAGTTTGTGCTTTAGCTTTGTTCTTAACTGGTAAATATAAATTTTTATTTCCTTTATTTGCCAAGTCAATCTATTCTACTTTATTTTAGTTGGGCTGTTTTGACTTTGTTCATGGGTGTATATGTGTATGTACATATTCCATTATTTTAATTATTATTTGCCCGATTTTGTAACTGCCATTTGTCTGGGGTTCATCTTTGGTTTCTCATTTTTGCCTATTTGTTTTAATCTCACTTAATGCCATAAAAAAACCACTTGTGGAGTCTTCGCTTCTGACAAAACATCAAGCTCTGAGCCTTTGGAGTGGGAGCCCTGACTCCAAGACCATAGACTACCAGAGAACTAATCTGAGGGAGTATCAAATAGTGAGAACTCACACAAAGGAAACCACTTGAATAAAGCCCAGACATCACCCAAACACCAGTAGCACCCTCTGCAGGACACCTCATCTAAACAACAAACAAAACAAAATACAATCACCAGCAGACAGGATTAAAACCTCATTCAGCCTCGCCCATCAGAGGAAAAACAAACAAAAACACTAAACACAAATCCCAACATGAAGTTTGCACAAACCACTGGACCAATCTTAGGAGGGCAGAAACCAAAAAGAAGATAGAGTAGCAATCCTCATATCAGACAAAATAGACCTTAAAAGAAAGACAATTACAGGAGATAAGGAAGGACACTACATAATGATCAAGGGATCAATCTAAGAGGAAGATATAATAATTGTAACTAGCTATGCACCCAACATAGGAGCACTTCAATACATATGACAAACACTAACAGACATAAAATGAGAAATTGACAGTAACACAATAATAGTAGGAGACTTGAATACCCCACTCAAACCAAATGAACAGATCATGAAAACAAAATTAATAGGGAAACACACGTCTTAAATGATATATTAGATAAGATGGATCTCACTGATATCTTCAGGACATTCCATCCAAATGAAGAAGAATATACCTTGTGAAGTACACATGGAACATTCTCCAGGATAAACCACATCTAGGGTCACAAATCAAACCTCAGTAGTTTAAGAAAATTAAAATCATATCAAGCAATTTGTCCAACCACAACACTATGAGACTAGATATCAATTACAGGAAAAAAAAAAAACTGTAAGAAACACAAACACATGGAGATTAAACTATGTTTTAAATAATCAACAGGTTACTGAAGAAATAAAAAGGGAAATCAAAGAATTTCTAGAAACAAATGACAAGAAAAACACAACTCAAAACCAGTGGGATGCAGCAAAAGCAGTTCTAAGAGGGAAGTTAATAGCAATATAATCCTACCTCAAGAAACAAGAAAAACATTGAATAGACAACAACAAAATAGACAAACAGACAAATCAACAAAATTAGAAATGAAAAAGGAGAGGTTACAACAGACAGTGCAGAAATACAAAGGATCATAAGAGACTATTATGAAGAACTGTGTGGAAATAAAATGGATAACCTGGAAGAAATGGACAGATTCTTAGAAGAGTTCACTCTTCTAAGAGTGAACCAGGAAGAAATAGAAATTATGAACAACCCAATTTCCAGCACTGAAATTGAAGCTGTAATAAAAAATCTCCCAAAAAACGAAAGTCCAGGACCAGAGGGCTTCACAGGAGAATCCTATCAAACATTTAGAGAAAAGCTAATGCCTATCCTTCTAAAACTCTTTCAAAAAATTGCAGAGGAAGGAACACTTCCACACTCATTGTATTAGGCCATGGTCACCCTGATACCAAAACCAGACAGACACAACACACAAAAAGAAAACTACAGGCCAGTATCACTGATTAACATAGATGCAAAAATCCTCAACAAAAATTAGCAAACAGAATTCAGCAACACATCCAAAAGCTCACACACCATGATCAAGTTGGGTTTATTCCAGGAATGCAAGGATTCTTCAACATGCACAAATCAATCAATGTGATGCACCATATTAACAAATTGAAAGATTAAAAAAAAAACATATAATAATCTCAACAGATGCAGAAAAAACCTTTGACAAAATTTAGCACCCATTTATGATTAAAACTCATAAAAAAATGAGCACAGAAGGAACCTACCTCAACTGAGTAAAGGCCATATATGATAAGCCTACAGCAAATATTATTCTCAATGGTGAAAAACCGAAAACATTCCCCCTAAGATCAGGAACAAGACAAGGGTGTCTACTTTCACTAATATTACTCAGCATAGTTCTGGAAGTCCTAGCTACAGCAATCAGAGAAGAAAAAGAAATAAAAGGAATCCTGGTCAGAAAAGAAGTAAAGTTCTCACTGTTTGCAGATGACATGATCCTATACATAGAAAAACTAAAGATAGTATCAGAAAATTGCTAGAGCTAATCAGCAAATTTAGTATAAAGTTGCAGGATACAAAATCAATACACATAAATCACTTGCATTTCTATATACTAACAATAAAAAAATCACAAAGAGAAATTAAGGAATCAATCCCATTCACCATTGGAACAAAAAGAATTTATCTAGGAATAAACTTACCTGAGGAAACAAAAGAACTGTACATAAAAAACTATAAGACTCTAATGAAAGAAATCAAAGATGACATAAACAGATGGAGAGATATTCCATGTTCTTGGATAGGAAGAATCAATATTGTGAAAATGAGTATAATATCAAATGCAATCTACAGATTCAATGTGATCTGTATCAAATTACCAATGACATTTTTCACAGGACTAGAACAAAAAGTTTCACAGTTCACATTGAAACACAAAAGACCCCAAAAGCTAAAGCAGTCTTGAGAAAGAAGAATGGAGCTGGAGGAATCAACCTTCCTGACTTCACATCGCTCATTATTCAGTTCAGTTCAGTTGCTCAGTCGTGTCCGACTCTGCGACCCCATGAATCGCAGCACACCAGGCCTCCCTGTCCATCATCAACTCCTGGAGTTCACTGAGACTCACATCCATCGAGTCAGTGATGCCATCCAGCCATCTCATCCTCTGTCGTCCCCTTCTCCTCCTGCCCCCAATCCCTCCCAGCATCAGAGTCTTTTCCAATGAGTCAACTCTTCGCATGAGGTGGCCAAAGTATTGGAGTTTCAGCCTCAGCATCAGTCCTTCCAATGAACACCCAGGACTGGTCTCCTTTAGGATGGACTGGTTGGATCTCCTTGCAGTCCAAGGGACTCTTGAGAGTCTTCTCCAACACCACAGTTCAAAAGCATCAATTCTTTGGCGCTCAGCTTTTCTCATAGTCCAACTCTCACATCCATACATGACCACTGGAAAAACCATAGCCTTGACGAGATGGACTTCTGTTAGAAAAGTAATATCTCTGCTTTTTAATATGCTATCTAGGTTAGTCATAACTTTCCTTTCAAGGAGTAAGCGTCTTTTAATTTCATGGCTGCAATCACCATCTGTGGTGATTTGGGAGCCCCCAAAAATAGTCTGACACTGTTTCCACTGTTTCCCCATCTATTTCCCACAAAGTGATCGGGCCAGCTGCCATGATCTTAGTTTTCTGAATGTTGATCTTTAAGTCAACTTTTTCACTCTCCTCTTTCACTTTCATCAAGAGGCTTTTTAGTTCCTCTTCACTTTCTGCCATAAGGGTGGTATCATCTGCATATCTGAGATTATTGATATTTCTCCCGGCAATCTTGATTCCAGTTTGTGCTTCTTCCAGCCCAGCCCTTCTCATTATTAGAGAAATATAAATCAAAACTATAATGAGATACCACCTCACACTGGTCACAGTGGCCCTCATCAAAAAATCTACAAACAAAAAAGCTGGAGAGAGTGTGGAGAAAAAGGAACGCTCTTGCACTGTTGGTGGGAATGTAAATTGATAGAGCTACAATGGAAGACAGTATGGAGACTCCTTAAAAAGCTAGGAATAAAACCACCATATGATCCACCAATCCTACTCCTAGACATATACCCTGAGGAAACCAAAACTGAAAAAGACAGATGTATCCTACTGTTCATTGCCGCACTATTTACAACAGCTAGAACATGAAAGCAACCTAAATGTCCATTGACAGATGAATGGATAAAGAAGTTGTAGTATATATACACAATGGAATATTACTCAGCCATAAAAAGGAACACCTTTGAGTCAGTTCTAATGAGGTGGATAAACCTAGAAACTATTATACAAAGTAAGTCAGAAAGAGAAAGATAAATATCATATTCAACACATATATATGGAATCTAGAAAAAATGGTACTGAATAATTTACTTACAGGGCAGCAATGGAGAAACAGAAATAGAGAATAGACTTATGGACATGGGGAGAGGGGAGGAGAGGGTGAGATGTGTGCAAAGAGTAACATGGAAACTTACATTACCATATATAAAATAGATAGCCAACAGGAATTTGCTATATGGCTCAGGAAACTGAAACAGTTACTCTGTATCAACCTGGAGGGGTGGGATTGAGAGGGACATGGGAGGGAGGTTCAAGAGGGAGAGGATATATGTATACCTATGAGTGATTCGTGTTGAGGTTTGACAGAAAATAACAAAATTCTGTAAAGCAATTATCCTTCAATTTAAATAAAAGAAATTATGCTGATGCATTAAAAAATCAGTATCAAATGGTACATCTCTAATAATAATACATCCTAATTCTTTTTATTCAATGACAGCTCTATTGCTTTTTAAATTTTTTTTAAAACCCACAATACTTTGATAAAAATTTTTTAAAAGTTCAAAGGAAACTAAAAAACAAACTAGGTTGAAGCTCTGTCTTATTAAAAAGTTCTACATGATTTTGGAATTTTTGGTCATCCTGAAATTTGAAATGGCAAAATTAACATCCTACTTTTTAAAAACTGAAGTACAGCTGATGTACAATGTATTAGTTTCAGGTATACAGCAAAGTGATTCAGTTTATATATATATATACACACACACACATACACATATATATATATATACACACACACACATATACATACACATACATATATAAATACATATGTATGTATTCTTTATCAGATTCTTTTCCATTATATATTATTAAAAGATATTGAATATAGTTCCCTCTGCAATAAAGTGGGTCCTTAATATATATATATATTTTGTATATAGTAAATAAGTAGGTCCTTATTTTTATATTTAGTACTGTATATCTGTTAATCTCAAACTCCTAGTTTATCCCTTGCCCTCCCTTTTCGTTTTTGATATCCATAAGATTGTTTTCTACGTCTGTAACTCTAATCATTCTACTTTTAATTGTTCCAAAATATTTTTTTTCTTGACAATCTCAGGGTTTAATATCCCAAAGTATCTAGCCATTTAATTATCACTTCAAAGTTATTTTATATAATAATAGGCATGCTATTACTCCAAAACAATTGTAAAATATTATTCTTTCTTTTCTTACTACATAAATTATTTTTAATTAGCTTAATGTAAGAAAGTACATAAATATATCTAGATAATATAGGATCTTTAATAGCTGTATTGTCAATATTTTTCACTTTATATTAATTATATTTAAGTTGCTTTTATTTTTTAAATACTAGATCAGTTCAGTTCAGTTCAGTTCAGTCGCTCAGTCATGCCCGACTCTTTGTGACCCCATGAATCGCAGCACGCTAGGCCTCCCTGTCCATCACCATCTCCCGGAGTTCACCCAGACTCACGTCCATCGAGTCAGTGATGCCATCCAGCCATCTCATCCTCTGTCGTCCCCTTCTCCTCCTGCCTGCTATCCCTCCCAGCATCAGAGTCTTTTCCAATGAGTCAACTCTTCACATGAGGTGGCCAAAGTACTGGAGTTTCAGCTTTAGCATCATTCCTTCCAAAGAAATCCCAGGGCTGATCTCCTTCAGAATGGACTGGTTGGATCTCCTTGCAGTCCAAGGGACTCTCAAGAGTCTTCTCCAACACCACAGTTCAAAAGCATCAATTCTTCAGCGCTCAGCCTTCTTCACAGTCCAACTCTCACATCCATATGTGACCACTGGAAAAACCATAGCCTTGACTAGATGAACCTTTGTTGGCAAAGTCATGTCTCTGATTTTGAATATGCTATCTAGGTTGGTCATAACTTTCCTTCCAAGGAGTAAGCGTCTTTTACTTTCACGGCTGCAATCACCATCTGCAGTGATTTGGGAGCCCCAAAAAATAAAGTCTGACACTGTTTCCACTTTTTCCCCATCTATTTGCCATGAAGTGGTGGGACTGGAAGCCATGATCTTCGTTTTCTGAATGGTGAGCTTTAAGCCAACTTTTTCACTCTCCTCTTTCACTTTCATCAAGAGGTTTTTTAGTTCCTCTTCACTTTCTGCCATAAGGGTGGTGTCATCTGCATATCTGAGGTTATTGATATTTCTCCCGGCAATCTGGATTCCAGCTTGTGCTTCTTCCAGCCCAGCTTTTCTCATGATGTACTCTGCATATAAGTTAAATAAGCAGGGTGACAATATACAGCCTTGACATACACCTTTTCCTATTTGGAACCAGTCTCTTGTTCCATGTCCGGTTCTAACTGTTGCTTCCTGACCTGCATACAAATTTCTCAAGAGGCAGATCAGGTGGTCTGGTATTCCCATCTCTTTCAGAATTTTCCACAGTTGATTGTGATCCACACAATCAAAGGCTTTGGCATAGTCAATAAAGCAGAAATAGATGTTTTTCTGGAACTCTCTTGCTTTTTCCATGATCCAGCAGATGTTGGCAATTTGATCTCTGGTTCCTCTGCCTTTTCTAAAACCAGCTTAAACATCTGGAAGTTCCCAGTTCACGTATTGCTGAAGCCTGGCTTGGAGAATTTTGAGCATTACTTTACTAGCGTGTGAGATGAGTGCAATTGTATGGTAGTTTGAGCATTCTTTGGCATTGCCTTTCTTTGGGATTGGAATGAAAACTGACCTTTTCCAGTCCTGTGGCCACTGCTGAGTTTTCCAACTTTGCTGGCATATTGAGTGCAGCACTTTCACAGCATCATCTTTCAGGATTTGGAATAGCTCAACTGGAATTCCATCACCTCCACTAGCTTTGTTCGTAGTGATGCTTTCTAAGGCCCACTCGACTTTACATTCCAGGATGTCTGGCTCTAGGTCAGTGATCACACCATCGTGATTATCTGGGTCATGAAGATCTTTTTTGTACAGTTCTTCTGTGTATTCTTGCCACCTCTTCTTAATATCTTCTGCTTCTGTTAGGTCCATACCATATCTGTCCTTTATCAAGCCCATCTTTGCATGAAATGTTCCCTTGGTGTATCTAATTTTCTTGAAGAGATCTCTAGTTTTTCCCATTCTGTTATTTTCCTCTATTTCTTTGCATTGATCACTGAAGAAGGCTTTCTTTTCTCTTCTTGCTATTTTTTGGAACTCTGCATTCAGATGCTTTTATCTTTCCTTTTCTCCTTTGCTTTTTGCTTTTCTTCTTTTCACAGCTATTTGTAAGGCCTCCCCAGACAGCCATTTTGCTTTTTTGCATTTCTTTTCTATGGGGATGGTCTTGATCCCTGTCTCCTATACAATGTCACAAGCCTTATTCCATGGTCCATCAGGCACTCTATCTATCAGATCTAGGCCTTTAAATCTATTTCTCACTTCCACTGTATAATAAGGGATTTGATTTAGGTCATACCTGAATGGTCCAGTGTTTTTCCCTACTTTCTTCAATTTAAGTCTGAATTTGGCAATAAGGAGTTCATGATCTGAGCCACAGTCAGCTCCTGGTCTTATTTTTGCTGACTGTATAGAGCTTCTCCATCTTTGGCTGCAAAGACTGTAATCAATCTGATTTCAGTGTTGACCATCTGGTGATGTCCATGTATAGAGTCTTCTCTTGTGGATTTCATAAATTCAATTATTGTAAAATTAAATTGAATTATTGTGATATTATTATTTTTATTGCTATAATAAACCTTTATTCTAATTGACCAGTGCCCTATCCACACAGTTCCACCACAAGTTATATATAAAGTTGTCATCTATGTATGACAGTGAATATAATTTGAATGATAGTTCCTGTGAAACTAATTAGATGAGATATAAAGCAAGTGATCTTAGACAAATCCAAAAATCAAGTCTGAATTAAAGATAAAATCCAAATCCAGGAGAAAAAACTGTGTTAAGATAGCTAGATTAAAGCCAGTTCTTTCAATTTACATTGATAAAATTTATGTATCACTAGGCCTCTATTTGCAAAATGCTTTTATAGATTGCAGGAAAAGCCAAGAGAGCTCAAATTGAGAAAATACTAAAAAAAAAAAAAAAAAAAAAGCTTACTTAATCAAATATTTCTACTCTGCATTACACACATACTCATGGGTGAATTCACATATATGTTAAGACAATAATCGCATTGATAATATTAACAATAATAATAGCTAAATGCTTTAATAGGTTGACCACCATCCTGAAAACAATTCAGAATGAAGTGCTTAGGGTTCTACTTCTGGTTGTAATGGAGTAGATTGTATTAAACTAAATTGCCTGCAAAGAGTAACTGTAAAAACTGGACAAAAGAAACAAAATTAGGTGTCAAAAGGAGTCAGAAAACAGTCAACAGAGCTAGGGCTTGAGGGATTTAGTTTCTGAAGTAAATGAAAACATTTTAATATGAGTTCTGCAATTCTGACTGCAGAATTATGGTGAATATTGTGCATTAGTGGTTGCAAAATGTTCACCAGCCAGGGGAGACCAGTGAGTATTTTTTTTTTTTTAAGAGCTTGAGCAAACTCTGGGAGATAGGGAAGCACAGGCATGCTGAAGCATGGCATGATGCTGCATTCCATGGAGTCACCAAGAATTGGACACAATTTAGTTACTGACCAACAACAAAGGTTTGATATAAGAAAAAAAAAAAAAATCATGCAGAACTAAGTCCAATATTCCCTATGCAATTTTCTGTGAAGAAATTAGCTGATCCCTAAATCTCAATGCATATAGTAAGAAGTGGAAAATTTCAAGCATAAAACATTTCTTAAAAGACTAAAAGGCTAACCAGAGTCTGGCAGTTTGAAAGTTATGGTATAAGAAAAAACTGAACATTAGAATTAAGGAGAAGGGATCTAGTAAATAACCCTGCATTCAGCAGAGACACATGAAGGCCAAACTGAAAAAGACAGAGGAATAAAAGAAATAGGTATTGTCTCATAAGGACTAAAAATTTAGTCTTGAATTATTAGAATGTCTGGAGAGGTCATGAAATTTGCATATACTTTTCCTGTGTCAGAAGGAAATTAAATTTTCTCTGAGCAAAATTAATATCATTCAAAGATATTGTAATTTTTCACCTAATTGTCTGGCAACCAAATTCCAGGCATACCAGAATACAGGGTTGAGGGGGAAAAAAGCAAAAAAAAAAAAAAAAACAAAAAAAACCCCAAAATAAACCAGACTAAAAAGTGTTCCTTAAAGTGGAATTATTGACCATAACTTCAAAGTAATTATTGCAGATAAGACCATCAATGAATGCTAAAATTAGTGGAGGAAAGTATCATGAGAAAGAAGATACTTACATTCACTCAAATTATCTCCCCATAAAATATTTACTTATTTAAAAGAGAAAAATAGGAATTTTAAAGTGGAGAAAATTGAAATACACTATTTTATACAAGTAGTCAAAGTCAATACTAGTAGGTAGGAAGTTAGGCATGAGCAACGAGGGCTGGCCTAACTGAAAAAGATTCAAGTTGATCTTTGAAACCCATCCCAGACATGCCCCAGTGAGGTCTAGTCGGTCAGTCAGTCAGTTCAGTCGCTCAGTAGTGTCCGACTCTTTGCAACCCCAAGAACTGCAGCACACCAGGCCTCCCTGTCCATCACCAACTCCTGGAGTTCACTCAAATTCACGTCCATCGAGTGGATGATGCCATCCAGCCATCTCATCCTCTGTTGTCCCCTTCTCCTCCTGCCCCCAATCCCTCCCAGCATCATAGTCTTTTCCAATGAGTCCACTCTTCACATGTGGTGGCCAAAGTACTGGATCTTCAGCTTTAGCATCATTCCTTCCAAAGAAATCCCAGGGCTGATGTCCTTCAGAATGGACTGGTTGGATCTCCTTTCAGTCCAGGGACTCTCAAGAGTCTTCTCCAGCACCACAGTTCAAAAGCATCAATTCTTCGGCGCTCAGCTTTCTTCACAGTCCAACTCTCACATTCATACATGACCACAGGAAAAACCATAGCCTTGACTAGATGGACCTTTGTTGGCAAAGTAATGTCTCTGCTTTTGAATATGTAATCTAGGTTGGTCATAACTTTCCTTTCAAGGAGTAAGTGTCTTTTAATTTCATGGCTGAAGTCACCATCTGCAGTGATTTTCGATCCCCCCAAAATAAAGTCTGACACTGTTTCCACTATTTCCCCATCTATTTCCCATGAAGTGATGGGACCAGATGCCATGTTCTTCGTTTTCTGAATGTTGAGCTTTAAGCCAACTTTTTCACTCTGCTCTTTCACTTTCATCAAGAGGCTTTTTAGTTCCTCTTCACTTTCTGCCATAGGATGGTACCATCTGCATATCTGAGGTTATTGAGGTCCAGGAGAGCTCAAAATAATCACAAAGACTTTCCAACTCTGGCCCACTTGCCCTAGGTACACAGTGGACACAAAATAGTTGCACAGTGATTACAAACTAACCATAGGGACTTCTCCAGTTCCACACATGCATCCTTGATGCATAGCTAAGCCAAGTAACATAAGGTAGCCAGAAGACTATTAATGTTCATAAATATTCTATACATACATACATCTTATGATAACTAAGACTGAATTATAGGAAAGACATGCACAATAAAGCCTGTTGTTATGTAACTTGCAACTGTCAATCAAAACTGTCATTCCATGCCCATCTAGATGAATGTGTAAAAGCCTTGTCTTGAAAAATCCAGTACCTCATTATGCCAGTGACAGTGTCTCTTTTGCCTTGACCCACCTCTCGCTTGAGGTATTCTTTCTGTTCTTTCTTCAATAACGGTTTTTTCCACAGGTAAGACCTCAGATTATTCTGTGTCCTTACCAAGAATGGAGGTCCACAAGGAAAAGTCCTCTTGGACTCCCCCTATCTGTTAACAATGTTACTAGTAATAAAATATAATGACATTTGGGCCCCCTGACATCCATTGAGAAAGTGATTTTTTCAAGAATATGATGGAATTTTGCAAGAATACCATGGAATATTCTACAAGAATTCCACAAGATTCCATAATATTCTTGAAAAAATACTAACATCAATCTCCTCATGAGAAAATATCAGGCAAAAACAAATTGAGGGACAAAAAGATCATAGTCACAGAACTTGAGAAATCTACATTGAGTGGCTTCCTAAAGTCTACAAGTGACAACCCTCCCAATAATTAGGCAATGAGATCTCTCATTTTATTAGTTAGAAAAAATAGAGGAGTAGTTTAACTAAGACAGCAATTCTGGATCTTCTCAACACACATACACACACACACACAGAGGACACACTCCATCTTGAAACTTCACCTTTATCTTGATCCATTATGTATTTACTTGAAACAAAGGCTGGTGCCACACTCCCTTTATTTTATCTCAGGAAGCCTCACATTAGCACACATAGTGTATGACTTGAACATTATTTTTTAACAAGGAAACTGAAATCTTACTTAGGAAACCAAACCTTATCAATTGCTGTGACTTATTCCCAACAGAGTCTGTTCTGCTACGATAGATGTTTCTATAATGAAAATCAGTTCATAAGTGATTGATAAATAGGGCAATGATATCCATGTAATGTAATTATAAGTTTCAGCCCCAAAATATCAATCTATCAACTTTGCTGCTGCACTGGAATCAGGGAACACTTCAGTTCAATTTTAAGGGAAAGGCAAAAAAAAAAAAAAAAAGAGCAAGCACCAGGACTAGGATTTCCCTTCCACAAAATTACACCCTGAGTCTGGAATGAGTATTTCCAGAGCAATTAACCTGGAATCCCTTATAGATGACATAAAATTTGCAGCTCAGAGGACATATGTCAGTGGATATTTAACACAGCTTTAGGTTACTTTCTGGTGATTTCTTTTTAAGTGCTCTGGTTTAAAAATTACATTGATTTTAGATAGATGTCCCTCTTTTGCCATTAATTTCATTCATGAATTTTTTTTTTACTCATTACTTTAACTCACTAATTTCAGTACCTGATTTTGAAAAACGTGAGCTTTTTTAAGAATTCATCATATCATTATGTAATAGAAACATCTTGTATGCCATAATTCTACTGTATATTGCAATTGAATCAAAACAGCAAATGGCCACCAAATCTTTCTCAACACAAAATATGATAAATTTGAAATTTTTAGGCAATTAATACCAAATTATACTCAATTAAACAATTTCTGCTTAGTACATGCTCATCATTCCAATAAACAAAGATTCTGTATCTATTAATATAGACAGTTAAGATATCAGTTAATGTGATGACCATCAGGGTTTCTTATCTCTCATGTGACTGCTCTTCGAAGGTTTCTATCTTATTTCTTAATATATCAATAATAATAAAAATCCTACCTTCTTGAGGGGGTGGCATTTATGCCCACCCCCTAAGAGAAAGTCTAGGATCCTTTGCTCCCACCCTTTTTTCCATCACCAAAGTGATTTTAGAATGGAGAAATAAAATATCCATTGAAATATCCACAGACCTCTTAAACTCATTAAACTCATAGTTTTTAACTCCAAGTAATCTTTTTTCATTTACTTATTTGATTAGTGGCAATTAATTCATCCAATGAATATCTGCTGGGTGTGTGCCATATTGCCAACAATGAGTGAGGTGCTCTCGAGAGACTCTTTGTTAAGCATTGTGTACTATATATCTTCACAAATTTGCAGTCTAGTAGAAGATACTGAGCATTGATCAAATAAAGTAATAATTAATACTTCATTATTTCTAATAATTTTAAAGTTCTGAGGGCTATAAAAGAGGGAACTTTCCTAGATTTGGAATTAGGGAATATTCTTATAAAGAAATTGATATTTGAACGGAAACCTGAAGGATGGGTAAATATAGGTAAAGGATGGGAGCAGAAGAGAATTAATTCCTGGCATCCCGCAAAGCAGGCTCTGGGACAGAACTAATTATAGAATGCCAGATAAAATGAAAGTGTCCCTGGAGTACCAGGTACACAGGAGAGAGTGCCACTAGGTGATCTTGGAGAGGTGAGCAGGGATTAGCAGAGTTTAGTAGGCTCTACTGATTAAGTTGAATTTCATAGCTACCATTCACTGTATACTTACTAAGGGCCAACTGATTTATAAGCATTTATGTTTTCACATTGTGCCTTTGGTCCATATACTACTACCAGAAGAAACACCAAATATGATCACACTTTATAGAGTAAGAAACCAAAATGGAGTTAGAACTGTTTAAAATGTCAGGGCTTATAAGTAGTAGAGCTGGAATATGAAAATACAGTGAGTCCAGGTTAGAGTACTTGGTTTTTTTTTGTTTGTTTGTTTTTTGTTTGATCACTATATCAGCCTGCCTGCATCATTGTGGCAATGGAAATCCAGAGAATTCTAAGCAGAGGAGTTAGGGTGATCTGTATCAAGCTATCCCCTTCCATCTGGTTCTCAGCATCTTCATAGTTTACAACACTGCTTCCTTCTCCTTCCATCAGAATCTTACTGATTTGAAGTCCAAGCTACACCTTTAATTCAGGAAAATTTTCCCACCATCACTTTGGCTATATGCATCTAAACTATAGTCATCAGCTCTTTGTCTCAACTGCTACCATGGCTTGCCAATGCTCTTCACCTCAGCCAACATACCCAATCTTACTTCTCTGCTCTGAACCCTTCTCCATCAGCAGCCAGAATCACTTCTTTCCCTAGCAAGCCTCATCATATTACATCATGGCTGAACACTGTCAGTTTGATTCAGTTGTGCAGAGTAAAATCTGTAGCCTTCACTTTTTTTATAAACTCCATATAATCTGTCCATTGACACTGACTCAGTATGATTTCCTGCCAATCTCCTTTTCACTCATTAGGTCCGAGACATATTATTCTTTTCTCCATGTTTCAAACATCAAATGTTCCTCTGATTTCTCATCATTCACCATACTCTTGTTTTACCTGGGAAACTCACTAGCTTCTCCTGCTCACCTCATTTTCCTACTGGGAATTACTTACCTATCAGATCTCAATATACATTCACTTTCCCAGGGGCATATAAGTGTTATACTCCAGGCTAGATTAAGCCTCTATTATTTTCTCTCACAAAATATGTTTTTCCCCCTAAATTGATTCTGTCAAAATAGTGACTGAGTTTAAACACGACAGCTACTAAACGATCACTGTATAATTAATTATCATTTTTTAGCTAATCTCCACGAGAACAGGAGTCACCTAACAATTTCGGTCACTACTCAATTATTGTTATATAGCACTCTCCTTGACATCAAATGCATATGTAGTAATCTAGACATAGTTTTACTTGCATTTTATATTAGGCTATAATAAGAAAACTAGCTTTAAAATAGAATTTTGTAAATGCTATGCAACACTTGATTTACTCTGCAAGAAAGCTTATGTGTGCTACATAAAAGTAGAATCAGCTTAAATGTCAGAATAAAAACTATCAAGTTTTCAAACATGAACTCTCTCTATACCCCTACTTGGATTTGCAGTTAAATGCTGAAAGCAGGTTACAAACTATGAAAATCATGTTAGAGATGGAGGGAGTGAATAGCAGAAAGGGCTGTAGACTAGCAATTGCTAAAACTGTTACTAAGTATTAAAAAAATTCTTCCAAATGTAATTAAAATCATACTTAATAACAGAAGGTCAATGACCAAAAGAAAAATAAAATGCTCACATGGACAAGTTGCAGATAGTCTTATGAACTCATTATCAAGAAATATAATATAAATTAAGAGTAATAAAATCCAGTTCTCCAAAGTTAAAGGAAAAGGCTTTAAAAGTATTGTTTTCCTAGACCTGGAAATATGTTTGCATAAGCAGCAAGAAGGTTTGCTCTACAAGATATTATTCCTCCCCCTTTTTATTGCCTGTTTCTAAAATGGCACCAGGTCAAAACAATGAGATACTCTGCTGATAGTAGTGCTATAAATACATAGATTTATTGATAGAATTATGACACTGCAGAAGCTTTTCAATTAGTATTAGAGTCATTACCTAGGCAGGGAATATATGGATAGTGGCACTTTATTCAATTATACTTATAAAGATGTATTACTGCAGATGATAAGAAGTAATAGAAACACTTGTATATAACAGTACTTAAATGAAATACCAATAAAATGCTTTTTTTTCCCCCCTCTCCAACAATATAGCTGATAGGGTTTTGCTACTCCCACATCTCTAAATCTTTAAGGTTGGATATGTTCCCTGAATGTTCTTGGCTTCCTGTGTAAGTTGCAAGGAATTGAGTTTTGTGGTATTAGCAAAGTCATGTAAAATTCTTCCTGCCAGCTTTGCACAGCTTGTTATTTCATATGGTTCAATTATCTACTCAAGTATCAGCGCATTGAAGAAAGCTGCTCCAACTGCCTCATCAAAAATATCTCCCCATTTTACTACCTCCATTTACTCACTATACGATTGTTTTGAATTCTTAGGCATGAAAGTATCCAGGTTTGTAGAATTTGGTGATTCTTGTACTGTCACATAGTGAGGTAAACATTGCCTAGGATTCAACTGCTGGTAATAGAAGAAGTTTCAAAATCAGCTGAGTAGTTTTTCATAATAATAAAGATAAGTAAGGGAATACAGTGAAAAGTAAATGTCACCAGAGCTTGGTGCATGAAACTTTAAATATTGGCAAAAGGTAGAGATTCAAAAGGGCTTCCTGATGGCTCAGCGGTAAAGAATTCTCCTGCAATGCAGGGGCCACAGGAGACGTAGGTTTGATCCCTGAGTCCAGAAGACCCTCTGCAGGAGAAAATAGCAACTCACTCCAGTATTCTTGCCTGGAGAATCCTATGGACAGAGGTGCCCAGAGGGCTACAGCTTAAAGGGTTACAAAGAGTCAGACACGACTGAGCTCGTGCGTGCTAACACACACGTACATTCAAAAAGGGAGGCTAATTAGTCATGGTTGGGCTGCTGTGACTAATAGATTCAAGTGCAGAGTGCTTCATGTAATAGAAGAGAATTGCAGCTTAGTTGGCAGTGGGGAGAAGCAAGTTTCCACAGTCGATTTGGGTCCCAAAATGTGGACCGCTCTGCCATCTCTGATACAAGGCCATTTTGGATCATCACATCATTACTGTGTTGCTGGAATCAGTCAGAAGAGGAAAAGAACAGGCATAGAAGGGACACACACTATTTTTGTTCACATTCTATTGACAAAAATCAGTCATACTATCAACAACTAAGTGAAATATGGAAAACGTGGTTTATCTGTGTTTCCAGGGAGAAGAGGAGAAATTTTTATAGCCAACAAGCCAACTTCACACCAACGGGTTAACTTGTCAGTGTGTTGGTGATAGTGTGTTCAAAAACCTCTACTAGAACATAAACTGTGTTCTTGAGAAACTATGTGTCTTGTAAAATTGTGCACTATAGGTAATAGGATGACCATACGTCACAGTTTGTTTGGGATAATATTAAGTATGTCTCCAGAGACTATCTACTTACTGGCCCCTTTCACCTTCAAAAGTGCCCAGGTTTTGATTATAGAGACCTTACTTATAAAATAGTAATGGCACTGGGACAAACCATGCAATGCATATGCTTTAGGAAACAATAATAATCTGTACTAAAAATATCAGCACAGTCACAGCTCTACTATCCAGTATTTTAATCACTCTATCTATTGACGCCTTAATCCTTGGGGCTTATGCTTCCTCTTAGATAACACTGGTATTTGCATAATTTTATATATGCCCTTCTTTTGTGATTATTTAGCATTTCAAATCTAAAATAAAAAATGCTTGATGTAACTATTGAAAATATTTTAGTTGTACTTACTGCCATATGGCAAGGATTTATTAATGTAATAGATATTTGTAAAGATTTTTCACTTGTAAGATGAGTAATAATTGACATGTGCAGGTCAGTTAAAATGTCATTAAAGATACTTCTACGTTTTCACAATGTATGAGGAACTGAAAATCCCATGGAAATAGGTCCATAGGCCTTTAATCCTATGGATTTTTTTTTGTCTGGCACCGATTAGAAAGTCTACTTACTTCTGCTACTAGAATATTGTTGCATATGACTCAAGTGAACTCTTCAAGATTTTTACTGGAGACCAAAGGAAGACACAGCACTGGGAATTCATAGAGCCTCCACAATCTTCTAATGATTATTTTTATGCCTAAATGGTAATAACATTTCCTGGTATTGCAGAATTCATTCAGAGACTTGCTCTCATTATACTGTACCATCTGGTAGCAGGGAGATTAATAACCTTCACACAGTGCTTACAACTGAAGAGTTGCTACAAAAAGACTTCTAATAATTGTGGATAATTAGGCTTTGTCAGTTTCCAATAGTTTATCAGTGTTTTCTTTTGACAAGAGTTAGAGTAGAAGTTTAGGGTGAGTAGAAAAGAAGGTTGAGATAAAAAAGCCTGTGTGTATATATATATATATATATATACATACACACATATATATGTTTCTCACATTGATGTTAAGCTCTAGGATAATGGCAGGAGAGAGAAAAACAACAGAGTAAATTGAACACATAAAACTTTAAAGTCTGATCAGATATTGGAAAGGCAAAAGCAATTGTGAAAATAAATATATATCAGTGAGATGAGGTACATTTTTCCTTTTGTTTTTCTCCAAGAGAGGCACATTTAATAGTTTGGGGGGAAAAGTAGAAAATAAGAAAAATACCAATTCTATTACCTAACCCTATGAGTGAGAGTATGAGAAAACTGAAAAATCACAAAATAATTTCTTTAAGGCTGAGGGGTAAAATTTGCATGTTCCAAAGAGATTATGATGTGATAGGGAAAGAAGATGAATACAGTGTGGCACATTGAGAAGCACAGTACCACTGACTGACTTTTTAGAGAAGAGAGATCTGGGTCAAAGCCCAGGAAACATCAAATAATAAGAAGTAAAGATTCAGCACAGCCACAATAGAAAATATTATGTATACCACTGGTAATATGCAATGTGATTATAGCTGTTATCTGAACACTATGTTCAGAATCATAACTAAATATATTTGTTTTAAATTGAAGTACAAGAGGAATCTACAATTAATTTAACACATTTGATGTTAAGGTCATTATTACAAATCACAATGACAGTAAAATTTATTGATTTGCTTTAACATATTCATTTAATTAGATAATATTACAAAATGAAAGCTTTATTTCATTTATCCTGAAGAACGTATCCCAATGTCTCAAACTAGAGGAAATTTCAGTCAAGACAAATAACCATATCACTATCTTGGTGAGTGTTTGATGAGTGTAGTTTGAGTGTATTTAAACTGAAGAATCTTTTTCAGGATTTGAAATAATTAGTAAAAAAAAAAAAAAAGAATTGTGATCTTTATCTTGGAGTTGTTCTTGCAATAGGCTTTGGGCTAGAATATAGAAACAAATTTTCCTTTAGCAATATCAAAATGCTATATTTCCAGATATTTATTCTCTTCCTTTGGGAAACTGATCATGATATATTGTCTTTTAAAAATGTATTTCTGTACTCAGGTTGCTAGTATTTTAAATAGCTTAGGATTCTAGCATCTATATCTGTGAAAGATATTCTCCTATAGCTTTCTTTTCTCATATCATTTTTGACTGGCTTTGTTGTTAAATGCATTAAGTTAAAATGTGTTTGAGGTTATTTCTATTGCTAACCTGCTATCCTCTTCAGAAATTCATATGAGATTGGTATTTGGATTTATTTGTAACAATCTGATTAGCATCTCAGCCTAATATTTTCATAGTGTCAATTTTAATTTAAATTAAAGATATATTAATAGCCATGTTTTATATTTTAGAGTATGGTAGGTAATATACATAATGCTAAATTAAATATACTATATTTTCCTCTAAAATTTCAAGTTTATTGTCATAGAGGGCTTTTTTAATATTATCTTATTGCAATTTAATCTCTGCAGCTTCCATGGATATTTTATTCCACAATTCTAATATTGTTATTTAAGCCTTCTATCTTTTTATTCCTTATTAATCTTGACAAAGATTTGTCAACTTAATTAATTTTTTAGGAACTACTTTTTAATTGGCTTGTTCTTATTATTTAATTATTTTGCTATGATTTTCAGCTCTTACTGTTATTATTTCCATTATTGTACTATTTTTGGTTTTATTATGCTCTTCTTTTTTTAACTTCTTAAATTAAATTTCAGCTCCTTTAATTATAGGCATTCTTGTTTTCTTTTATGCCATTTCAAATCTAAATGTACCTTTTAACTATCATTTCAGCTGAAACATTTGTATATGTGTGTGTGAGAAACTGGTTCAAAATATTTCCATATATAAAATAAGACATTTATGTGGCTAGTTGTTTAAAAACAGTTTTAAACCCATGTGTACATAATCATCAGGTTATTTTTAATAATTTATGCTAATTCAATTGCACAGTGATAAAAATATGACATATATAATGCAACATTTTAAAAAAATTACAGCTAGATCATAATTATTTTTCATAAGTGACCCAAATGCTCATTTAAATGAAATGTATTCTCCAGCTTGGGGGTGCAATATCCCACATGAAAAGTGAAAAAAAAAGTATTAGTCACTCAGTCGTGTCCAACTCTTTGCAAGCCCATAGACTGTAGCCCACCAAGTTCCTTTCTCCATGGAATTCTCCAGGCAAGAACACTGGAGTGGGTAGCAATTTTATTCTCCAGGGGATCTTCCTGGGTCTTCTGCATTGCAGGCAGATTCTTTACAGTCTGAGCCACCAAGGAAGCCCTTCCTTAAATCAACTTGTTAATTTTTTTATCAGCTGGGATGAGAGAGATGGTGTACAGAACCTGGAGAATCTATCAGATGTCCATTATTGAGCCCATTGATATAGAGATTTGGCTGCAAATCTCAGGCCATTGTTAGATGCAATGTTCTCAGGAAACCCACAAAGAAACAGCTAGGATCTTGCAGGGCCTGAATAATGTGTCCCGAGTCAGTGGAACACATTCAAATCATTAAACCAAACCAAAAATGTCAACTACGGTCAGAATCCAGTGGGACTTTCTAGATGGAATGAGAGGCCCAATGTGTTCTATTTGCAAAGAACTCTCTGAACCGGTAGGCAGTGACCAGGATCTTGAGCAGGATCTAGCTGGTGAGAAAGCTTTGTTAGGCTGGTTTTGTTTTTCTAGAATGAGTGGTGGGCTTGCCTGGAAACTCTATTTAGAATGGTGTCTGAATATCATCCTCTCATAGATCCAGAAGGCAATTTTTCTACAACTGTCTCCATAGGAAAGCTTGTTTTATATACCTGTCTAAGCCTTACCAGGGGCCTGAACAAATGCCCAATTTACCAAAGCCCAGGAGTACAAGAAAATGTTGCATGGCACACCTCCTGGGGTGGCATAGATAGCCATCCATATCAAATGATGCTTTGACTATGGTTTTGGGGACACAAGTCAACTAAATGCTGGTGATCAGGTCTTTGACTTAATTGGATATTTACATTGCTATATCTTCTAGTTCACTAATGATATCTTTTGTAACCTACGATCTGTTTTCAATCTTATATACGTCTCATCTCTGAAATTATGGCTTTTAATCTCTATGTTTTCAATGTGAGTTTCATACTTTTCATGTCTCCATGTAACATGTTCAATCTTATCTCTCATTTTTTAACATATGGGATATGTTTATTATAATTTTTTATTTTTATTCTTTGGAAGTCCAACCTCTGTGTTTGTCCTTTTATAGGTTATTTTTTAAATACTGAGGCATAATTGACATACAACTTTATATTAGTTTAGGGTAAGATAGTTTTGATTATTTTTTCTCATCACAGGTTATATTGCCCTACTTCTTTGCATACCTGATAATTTTCAATTGGACGTTACATATTGTGATTTTTACCTTTTAGATTGCTGAATATTTCTGTGTTCCTATTAATATCCTTATATTTTGTTCTAGGATGCAGATAAAATGTTGGGACATACTTTTTTATTCTTTAAGAACTTACTTTTAAGATTTGTAAGATGGGACTAGAGCAGCATTTAATCTAAAACTAATTATTGCCCATTACTGAAGCAACATCCTTTGAGCACTATAACCAATCCCTGTGAGTCATGGGGTTTTCTATTTTGTCTGATGGAAACTGACATTCTCTTGGCCTGTGTGATCTCCAGGTATTGTCTACACTAATTCATTTTGGGGCTCTTTCCCTGACTTCCTGTAACTTCTTTGCATACATTATAAATAATAGGAAGCTCCATGTGCATCTTTTTAAACCAAATGGGCCATAGAGCTAAATGTAAAACAAAAATGTATAAAACTTCTAGAAGAACACAGAGGAAAAAATCTTAAAGTTTCTTGTTTAAACAAATACTTATTTTAATATATACCACCAAAATGATGATCTATAAGAGAAAATTTTTGTTAAATTAGACTTCATAGAAATAAAAGTTCTGCTTTTTAAATACCTTATTAATAGAATGAAAAGACAAGGTACAGAATGGGAGAAGGTATTTACAAACTATAAACTAACATAGGCTTTGCAAAAAGATTTATAGAGAGCATTAACAGAAACTAAAACCATTTTAAAAATAAATAAGTAAGACAATTTAGACAGATAATTCTGTAAAACATATATATATATATATATATATATATATATATAGAGAGAGAGAGAGAGAGAGAGAGAGAGAGAGTCATCTACACTAGTGGCTCGGATGGCAAAGAATCTGCCTGTAATGCAGGAGACCTGGGTCAGGAAGATCCCCTGCAGAAGAGAATGGCTACCCACTCCAGTATTTTTGCCTGGAGAATCCCATGGACAGAGGAGCCTAGTGGGCTACAATCCATGGGGTTACAAAGAGTCCGACATGACTGAGCAACTAACACTAACACGTAGTCATCTAATATCTATATATGTGTGCAAATAATACCATAAAATATGTTCAACATCATTTTAGTTAATGTAAATTAAAATTATAATATCACTACACAAGTGTTAAAAAGGCTTAAAATTAACAATTCAAAAATGTGATTATGCCAAGTATTGGCAAAGATAGAAGAAATTTGAACTCACACACTGCTTATAGAGATGTATTAATAAAATGGTACAATGCTTTAGAAATCACTTTGACATATTATTTTTAAAGTTATATATATGCATCTAGCATACAGCCTAGCCATTCCTTTCCTAGTTATTTATACAAGAGAAATGAAAGCATATGTCCATGCAAAGGCTTGTATATAAATGTTTGTGACTGATTTTTTGTTAGAGCAAAAATACGACAGAAATCAAATGTCCATCAACAGGTGAATAGATACATGTAATAACATGGATAAATCTCAAAATCGTCAGGTTGAGTGAAAGAAGCCATACAAAAATATAAGATTTCATGTATGTAAAATTCTAACAATAAAACTAATCTTTAATGACAGAAATCTCAGTATGGTTCTTGTAATTAGGACACAGGCATCAGGAGATGGGGACTATTATTGTCTGCCACAAAATTATCACTCATTGAAAGCATAATCTTGAGAATTTAGGTTTTATCAAAATGGATTCATTTAAGGAGGGACAATTTCAGAAATAGTAGCACTGACATAAAATATTAACAAATAGGAGGACAATGACTAGTGTTATTTATTCTTGGTCATATTTTTCCTACAATTTTATTCTATGATTTATGACAACTTTTGAATTTTCTATGCCTTTCAATTTTTAGCTTATTTGGAGTGGGGTAAGTCAGAAGCTGCAATATTGAAAACAGACCAAAATAGTAAATAATGCAGTTATATATCACAAAGAACATGGGATTATTACAATTCTTAAATGATACTTTCTTGTAATCATTTTTTTTTTTCAGATTTTAGAGGCAAGTTAATATGAGCAATTTATTATTATGGGAGTATGTGCTTTTAATGCTTGATTGCTGAAACGTGTAAATTATATTTCTGTTTACTCCAATAACTGGCTGTAAATCAAATTTATCTTCTTCTGAGTTTTTTTTGGAAGAATGAAGAGGAATGAAACATAGAAATATAAGACCATATTAAATAAATTAACTGTATTTAGTAGGTTTAAGCACTTTATGTTCTGTACATGATGAATATAAAGACATACGATAATCAAGACCTTTATACACTTCATAGGAACAAATCACTACAAATTCAATTTCATTGAATTTTTATTTATTTTTTTCACTTTTTTTTTCATTGAATTTTTAAAAGCAAATGAAGTGTATACTTTAACTTATTAGTTTACTTTTGAAACAAGTTAAATATTTCAGATATTTTTTTCCAATTCTTAGGAATGGGTTGAAGTGATTTGTACTTTCTTTTTCTATTACCCATAAATCTTTTCCCATCACCCTAAAATAAAGTGTCAAACTTTCTCACTAAAGAATTATGATCAACTATTTGTAACAGTGGTCTGTCCACCTTAAAATGTGTTAGTATTTATACATGTGTAATAAGCCACATTTAATTTTAAAAGTAGATGAAGAATTGGGAGTTACTAAAAAACAAAACCAGTCACATGAAGCTGAGTGGGGTTTTCATTATAAGTTGTGGCAATTAGAATTGGGAAGGAAAAATAAGTGGGTCTCTCTGTTGGAGTTACTAAGGAGGTTAGGATTTCAAATTATAAAACATCTGCCAAACCTGGGAGCTAAACATTTTTTGTTTTTTGTTTTAAAGTGTTTCCTGAAGACTTAAAAGCCAGAAATCTAGGCTGACATTTAGAAATAAACATCCCAAGGCTTGAAAGCCCCATTCATTACTACTGATCAGACATTACAGGAATGGACTGGACAATAAAATTGGATTTGCCTGGAAACTCAGAGCTGCTTCCAAAGTATAACATTGTTTAAAAATACAAAATTATCCCAAGAGGATGACTTTAGAAAGTTGGCTTGTATTGTTTTAAGTTAAACTTAAGGAGAGGGTATAAACTTTATCTGAGGTTGTGCTGTGCTTACTCACTCAGTCATGTCTGACTCTTTGTGACCCTATGGACTGTAGCCCACAGGGCTACTCTGTCCATATGGATTCTCCAGGCAAGAATACTGTAGTGGGTTATCATGCCCTCCTCCAGGGGATCTTCCCAACTTAGGGATCAAACCCAGGTCTCCCATATTGCAGGTGGATTTTTTACCAGCTGAGCCCCCAGGGAAGCATATTAATAATTGTTTACAACACCATTCAGTTAACCATGGACACTCTCCAGTAGAGGCAGCCCCAGCCCCTCCATTAGACTTGGGTTTAAAGCTAAATCCCCCTTTTCTCTTAGGGATCAACTGCCTAATCTCCACTACCTTGTCCTGCTTCTGGAATGCCAACAAGACTTTGCTTTAGCTCTGCTCAGTATTCTGTTTTTCTATCATATTAATGGGCTTCCCTGGTAGCTCAGTGGTAAATAATCTACCTGCCAATTCAGGAGACAAGGGTTCAATCCCTGGGTCAGGATGATCCCCTAGAGGAGGAAATGGCAATGCACTCCAGTATTCTTGCCTGGGAAATTCCATGAATAGAGGAGCCTGGTGGTCTACAGTTCATGGGGTCACAAAGAGTCAGACATACCTTAGTGGCTAAACAAAAACATCATCATATTAATAGTGGTAATAATCATCAGGGAACTGTGGATCAAAACCATGATGAGGTATCACCTCATACCTGTCAGATTGCCTATCAAAAACACAACAGTAAACAAGTGTTGATGAAATTGTGGAGAAAAGATACTCTTTTTATATTGCTTGTGGAAATTTAAATTTGTGCAGCCACTATAAAAAACAGTATGAAAGTTCCTTGAAAATTAAAAAAAAAAAATAGAACTGCAGTATAATCCAATGACCCCTTTGTGATAATACATATTATGCAAATGAATTGAAACCTTTGTATGGAAAAGAGAGCTGTATTTTCATGCTAAGTACAGCATTATTCACAATAG
Source organism: Bubalus bubalis (assembly GCF_019923935.1). Classification (NCBI taxonomy): domain Eukaryota; kingdom Metazoa; phylum Chordata; class Mammalia; order Artiodactyla; family Bovidae; genus Bubalus; species Bubalus bubalis. Next base: position 46,065,037 of record NC_059173.1, read on the forward strand.
CCAAGACATAGACTATGGACCTCAATGATCATTAATGGGCAATGAATAAAGAAATTGTGATATTTACTTACAATGCAATACCATTCAGCCTTTAAAAAGAAGGAAATCTTGCTATTTGTAACAATGTGGATTAACTAGTCTGGGGGACAATATGCTAAATAAAATAAGCCAGACAGAAGGACAAATATTACATGATACCACTTATATGATGAGTCTAAAAAAGCCAAACTTAGAGAAATGAATGGTAGAATGAAGGTTTCAAGGGGTGGGTGGCAGGAGAAAGCAGGTAGGTATTAAAGTCAAAGGCTACAAATTTCAGCTATATCAAATGAGTAAGTTCTGACAATCTACTGTACAACATAGAAATTATAGCTCAAAATACTGTACTGAATCCTATTTTTCTAAGAGGGTAAATCTGATTATAAAGTGTCTTTATTACAAAAAATAATGGGTAGTAATAAATAAAGAGGGGTGCCATCCCTTTTGGAGGTGATAGATATGATTATGACATAGACTGTGGTGATGGCTTCATTGGTGTACATTTATTCCCAAACTCATGTTGTTTGATAGTAAATGCATACAGCTTTCTGTATCTAAGTGATATCTCAAGAAAGTGTGTGTTTTAAGAACAAATTTGCAGGTGGAAAATTTATAACCCTTCTCTAATACATGAAAATGAGAAACAAAAATAATCATATTGTGATATGTGTTATGTCAGTGAAAAGGATAAGAGCTCCTAATTGTGTCTTCTTTAACATTAAATCTTAACCCCCAAATTGTCTTTCAGGTATTTGTCCTTAAAGTAGTCAGACCACGGGCTAGCTAATATGTATTTTGTACAAACACATGGATGAAGAAGTAGCACAGCTAACTCAACCTAGTAATTTTTTTTTGGTTTCATTTTATTTGACCTAGTAATTTTTAATTCAAGATGTCCCAGATATGACAGTAGTACTGCAGATGACATGGTATACTAAACAATTCTGCTTTTGCTATTTGGTATGTGTGATGTAGCATTAAATTTAGGCAACAGTGGCTGTAACTTTATTATACTAGAAATAGCGTTTATTAAACTGTTGGTGTTTATTACAAGAATGCTGCTTTTTGATTACAAACTATTAAGTTCTTATTTACCTTTTTCTCATTTAAGCAGTAACACTTACTTTAAACAACATTTTCACACCCAGGGACTACATTAATTTTTATTCCAGTAATAGCAATGATCACTTTTTACAGGAGTGAAACATTATTTCTAATACCTGTGGCGGATTCATTTCGATATTTGGCAAAACCAATACAATATTGTAAAGTTTAAAAATAAAATAAAATTAAAAAAATAAATAAAAGTATTCAGAAGACCATCACTCACATTACACACTTAATGCCAGACAATATCTCTACATAAGCAAGCTGCTTAATATGTATCCCCTTGCTTAACTCAGCTATATAAAGAATATGACAAGTTCTAGGTCTGGTAGTAATACCTCATGGAAAAATAAAATCTATTCAGCCTGTGCTTGATTAAGGATTCTACATAGCATTTGTGTTCTATTTCTGAACATATATTAATAATGCATTTTCCTATACCTTTGAAGTTAGTTGTAGGCATGGGGTTCAGTTCAGTTCAGTCGCACAGTTGTGTCCGACGCTTTGTGACCCCATGGACTGCAGCATGCCAGACTTCCCAGTCCATCACCAACTTTCAGAGTTTATGCAGTCTCATGTCCATTGAGTTGCTGATGTCATCTAACCATCTCATTCTTTTCGTCCCCTTCTCCTCCTGCCTTCAATCTTTCCTAGCATCAGGGTCTTTTCAAATGAGTCAGTTCTTCACATCAGGTGGCCAAAGTATTGGAGTTTCAGCTTCACCATCAGTCCTTCCAATGACTATTCAGGACTGATTTCCTTTAGGATGAACTGCTTGGATCTCCTTGAAGTCCAAGGGACTCTCAATAATCTTCTCCAACACTGCAGTTCAAAAGCATCAATTCTTCAGTGCTCAGCTTTCCTTATAGTCCAACTCTCACATCCATACATGACTACTGGAAAAACCATAGCTTTCACTAGACTAACTTTGTTGGCAAAGAAATGTCTCTGCTTTTTAATATGCTGTCTAGGTTGGTCATAAATTTTCTTCCAAGTAGCAAGCATCTTTTAATTTCATGGCTTCAGGCACCATCTGCAGTGATTATGGAGCCCAAAAAAGTAAAGTCAGCCACGGTTTCCACTGTGCCATGATGTGCCATCTGTTTCCATTTATGTACCATGAAGTGATGGGACCTGATGCCATGATCTTAGTTTTTTGAATGCTGAGTTTTAAGCCAACTTTTCCACTCTCCTCTTTCACTTTCATCAAGGGGCTCTTTAGTTCTTCTTCACTTTCTGCCATAAGGGTGGTGCCATCTGCATATCTCAGGTTATTGATATTTCTCCAAGCAAACTCGATTCCAGCTTGTGCTTCATCCAGCCCAGCGTTTCTCATGATGTACTCTGAATATAAGTTAAATAAGCAGACAATATACAGCCTTTACACACTTTTTTCCCGATTTGCTGTTCTGTCGTTCAGTCTGTTGTGTAGTCTGCTGATCAGTCTGTTGTTCCATGTCCAGTTCTAACTGGCACTTCCTGACCTGCATTCAGATTTCATGAAATGGTTCATGAAATGTTGAAGCCTGCCTTGTAGAATTTTGAGCATTACTTTACTAGTGTGTGAGATGAGTGCAACAGTATGGTAGTTTGAGCATTCTTTGGCATTGCCTTTCTTTGGCATTTGAATGAAAACTGACCTTTTCCAGTCCTGTGGCCACTGATGAGTTTTCCAAAGTTGCTGGCATATTGAGTGCCGCACTTTCACAGCATCATCTTTTAGGATTTGAAATAGCTCAATTGGAATTCCATCACCTCCACTAGCTTTGTTCATAGTGATGCTTCCTAAAGCCCACTCAACTTTGCATTCCAGGATGTCTGGCTCTAGGTGAGTGATCATACCATCATGATTATCTGGGTTGTGAAGATCTTTTTTGTATAGTTCTTTTGTGTATATTTCTTTATCGAGCCCATCTTTGCATGAAATGTTCCATTGGTATTTCCAATTTTCTTGAAGAGATCTCTAGTCTTTCCCATTCTATTGTTTTCTGCTATTTCTTTGCATTGATCCCTGAGGAAGGCTTTCTTATCTCTCCTTGCTATTCTTTGAAACTCTGCTTTCAAATGGGTATATCTTTCCTTTTCTCCTTTGCCTTTCACTTCTATTCTTTTCACAGCTATTTGTAAGGCTTCATCAGAGACCATTTTGCATTTTTGCATTACTTTTTCTTGTGGATGATCTTGATCACTGACTCCTGTACAATGTCATGAACCTCCATCCATAGTTCATCAGGCACTCTGTCTATCAGATCTAGTCCCTTGAATCTATTTCTTACTTCCACTGTATAAGAATAAGGGAAGTGATTTAGGTCATACCTGAATAGTCAGTGGTTTTCCCTATTTTCTTCAATTTAAGTCTGAATTTGGCAATAAGAGTTCATGATCTGAGCCACAGTCAGCTCCCAGTCTTATTTATGCTAAGTGTATAGAGTTTCTCCATCTTTGGCTGCAAAGAATATAATCAATCTGATTTCAGTATTGACCATCTGGTGATGTCCATGTGTAGAGTCATCTCTTGTGTTGTTGGAAGAGGGTGTTTGTTATGACCAATGGGTTTTTTTTGGCAAAACTCTATGAAGCTTTGCCCTTCTTCATTCTGTACTCCAAGGCCAAATTTGCCTGTTACTCCAGGTATTTCTTGACCTCCTACTTTTGCATTCCAGTCCCCTATAATGAAAATGACTTTGTTTTGTGGTGTTAGTTCTAGAAGGTTGCAGGCCTTCATAGAACTGTTCAACTTCAGCTTCTTCAGCATTACTGGTCGGGGCATAGGCTTGGATTACTGTGATATTGAATGGTTTGCCTTGGAAACAGACATCATTCTGTCATTTTTGAGATTGCATCCATTACTGCATTTCGAAATCTTTTGTTGACCATGATGGCTACTCCATTTTTTCTGAGGGATTCCTGCCCACAGTAGTAGATATAGTGGTCATCTTAAATTCACTTATTCCAGTCCAGTTTAGTTCGCTGATTCTGAAAATGTTGGCATTCACTCTTGCCATCTCCCATTTGACCATTTACAATTTGCCTTGATTCATGGACCTAACATTCCAGGTTCCTATGCAATATTGCTCTTTACAACATCAGACTTTACTTCTATCACCAGTCACATCCACAATTGGGTGTTGTTTTTGCTTTGGCTCCATCTCTTCATTTTTTCTGGAGTTATTTGTCCACTAATCTCCAGTAACATATTGGGCACCTACAGACCTGGGGAGTTCATCTTTCAGTGTTGTATCTTTTTTCATTTTCATACTGTTCATGGGGTTCTCAAGGTAAGAATACAGAAGGAGTCTGACATTCCCCTCTTCAGTGGACCACGTTTTGTCAAAACTCTACCGTGACCCGTCCATCTTGGGTGGCCCTACACAGCATGGCACATAGTTTCATTGAGTTAGACAAGGTTGTTGTCCATGTGATCAGTTTGATTATTTTTCTGTGATTATATTTTTCAGCTTGTCTGCCCTCTGAGGGAGAAGGAAAAGAGGCTTATGGAAGCTTCCTGATGGGACAGACTGACTGTGGTGAAAACTGGGTCTTGGAGAGTTTTGCATAATGACAAATTTGCAGAATTGGTGATTGTAATCGGAGAACAAAACTTCAAAAGCCATTGCACTATTTTTTGTTTGCCTTCCCCCTGCCAAGGTGATAATGTTAGGATGTGTGGGGACAGAGCCTTGACCAGCTTAGATCTCTGAGGACAACCACAAGCATTCTCCCCAGATTGCATGGATAAGAAATAAACTTTTATTTATTTTATGACAGAGTGATTTTGAAGTTGTTTATAACTGCAGCAAAATCTAGTCTATCTCCAGGGATACACTCCCCAAAGCTCCCACCCTTCTACTCTTAAAAGCATATAGATGATATCAATGTAAATATAGATGTAGATAGAGTTATAGTTTGTTTGGGGACTTTTTAACAGCTTTCTTTCATCTGACAACACTTTTTAAGTGCTTAGTTTACTTGGTGACTTAATTTACTCAAACTGTGTGAGTAGGTTATAGATAACTGAAATAATTTTCTTTAACATTTTCTTATTATTTTTTGAAAAGCCATCTGCAAAACCATGATGAATGCTTGAAGTAAGGAAAACTTAAATTCTGCCAAAATTTTATGTTCCATGGAGACACAACAAAACATTAATTCCCCTAACATACATAAATAATGGATATATTGGGAGGAAGAGACACAGATGAGTTCAAGAGCAAGAACATGAAAGGCATAGATGTCAAAAACAAAGCAGTAACCTGCAGCCAGAGTAAGGATAGTTGGAAATGTCCAGATTGTAAGCCTGTGGATGGCTGGGGAGCAGGTTGTTATTCCCTGTATAAAGCAAGGAAACTTGTGAGGATACAGCAGTCTCATTCTTATATTGACTAGAAAAATTCTACTCACCAGCCTAGAGATGAATTTTAGAAATAGGTTGCCCATTTCAGGATGGAGATTGAATAACACACAAGATTTATGAAGCTCATTCTGCATGAGTGGAATAACAAAATTTGCAGTGTGCATATACACTGAAATTCCAGGTCAGTAAACAGCCACTAAAACTGATCTTGAACCAGCAAATAATACACAACACAGACTGAAATAAATGCAAAATTACTCTATTGTGTTTCATCTACAAACAACTTGTGAAGGACTCTTGTAAGTCATGCTGATGGTCTGTCAAACACACACATTCACACACAGAACTTAGAAAATTCTCTAATATGTGGTTTAGTCAGTAGAGGGGAAAAAAAGATAAAATTGCACTAAAGTATATTGAAATAATAGAAAAAATAGAGAAGGGATCATAAGATATAAGAGTTTTTGTTTTAGATGACCTGGAACTGCTTCAGTCTTCATTCCTAAAGAGGGTACAGCTCATGAAACCTCCTTTCTTGAGGAACAAATAGAATGCATAAATGACATCTTTAATAGATAGTGATGAAAAATAGAAAAGGAATATTTAGAAATCATCCAGATTTCTAAAAAATTTTAAAAATCATCAAAATAAAATAATCACTCAATAAATGGGCACAAGTTGACTGATATACCTAATAAAAGAAGTGGGAAGTTAAATGATGATGATGTGTGTGCACAGTCCTGTCTAACTCTTTGAGACCCCATAAGTTGTAGCTCTTCAGGCTTCCCTGTCCACGTGATTCTTCAGGCAAGAATATTGGAGTGGTTTGCCATTTCCTACTCCACGGGATCTTCCTGACCCAGGGATGGAACCTACATCTTGTGCATCTCCTGCTTTGGCAGGTAGGTTCTTCACCACTGTGTTGCCCAGGAAGCCCAGGAAATTAAAAGTTAGCTGCAAATCTGAGGACTCTGTCTCGGGCCAAAATCTCGTGTGTGATTTCCCATGTCCAATCATGTCAGGCCTCATAGGGGCAGGTGCCTGCCCACACCAGACTTGGGGCATAGCCAGCATATTACTGTCTCTGAGGGGAGTTACAGTTAAGGACTGTCTTTCCTTTAGGCCATGCCCTTACACACACTTGCATTCCTAGCCCAAGCACTTCATTCGGAGGTCTCTTTATCTAAAGTCTTTCATGAGGTGTTATTCTGGGGTGTCTGTCTAGGCTTTCTTGTTATGCAGGGGAATGGGGGTGAGGGAGATGAGGGGAAACCTTGAAGACATTTTCCCCCAATCTGACTTAGAACTCAGTCCTTTCCACTCCTAGTCCTTCCCTCATTTTCCTTGGCCTCCTCCCCATTCTCACCCTTGAGACGTCTGTCAGGGCTGCCCTGGCAGTGAGGTGACATCTTTATTGATCCATCCAACCTTAGACTGGCATGCTATTCCCCAAGGAAAATAAGTAAGAGGGATTCAGCATTTTCTCTGGTTTAGTCTCTTGCTTATACTATCAGAGTAAGTGATTACAGATTTCACTGTTATTTTCATTTGGTTTTCCTTTTGATCTGATTCTGACACTTGGCAGCTAAGATCTCTGTCTTCAGGTTGGCTGAATTCCTGACAAAGTCAACAGGATAAGGTGCAACAGGATGATGTATTAAAATGGGAAAGATAAAAAGAAGCTAAGAAATGGGCAGAATAAAATTTTAAAAACTTGAAAATACACCTAATAAGTCTCAGTAGTGGGGACTAGAGTGATAAGTAACAAGAAGTACTGGCTCTTTGAAAAGGTAAATAAATATATCACTAGCAAAACTGAACAAAATTTGAAAACTCAAAGAAGAAATAAATGATGCTAGGAATGTAATAGAGGACATGGGTAGAATTAAACAAAAATTAAGAAAAAAATTAGAGTAATTGAAACTAAGAATATTTTATGTCATTAATTTTGACATTATAAATGAAAGGGATAGGGAATAGCTAAATTATTCAGAATATTCCAGATGACAGAAACAGATGAATGCCAAAGGTAGAATTTTAAGATGACCCCATACCCCTTGGGCTTCCCTGGTGGCTCAACTGATAAAGAATCCACCTGGAATGTAGGAGACTTGAGTTCAATTCCTGGGTGGGAAGATCCCCTGGAGAAGGGAATGGCTACCCACTCCAGTATTCTGGCCTGGGGAATTCTGTGGACTGTATAGTCATGACTGAGTAACTTTCACTTCACACTCCTTGGTGCAGAAGCCCCATATAAGCCTCATAAGTTGACCTAATCAGATGAGCCTTTAAAAAAGTGTGTAAAGGGGTAGAAGTGGGAAAAGTAATAAGATTTGAAGTTTTAGTCACTATCTCCTGTTGGCCTTTAAGACACAAACTACTGTGTTGTAGAGAGGAAGGCAGGACTGGGATCTGTGACAGCTTCGAGTAGCTGAAAACAGAGCCTGATTGACAGCCAGCCAAACTATAATGGCACAGTTCTATAGACTCAAAATATTCAATTCTGCCAAGAGCTTTAATGAGCTTGGAAGAGGAACTCAAACCCCTGGTGAGATTGCAGATCGGGCCAACACCAGAATTCTAGGCTGGTGAGTGACCAACTAACTCAGACCTAGACTCCTGACCCACAGAAACCATGGCATAATAAATGGGAATTGTTTTCCAACAGTAACTTTGTTGTAATTTATTACAAATCAACAGAAAACCAATAAACTAAAGTCAACAATTTACTCTGTAAGGTTAGTAAAACCTAAGGCTGAAAAAATGGTATATATATTTAAACAGAAGGAAAAGAAAATTAAGCTTATTAGTTGACTCTGAATAAAACCTTTGGAAAGATGTAATATATTTGGACTTTTCTCATGAAATAAATTTTGATGGTATAAAAACTGAGCTATACATACATGAAATATACATTACTGAAACTTTAAAAATATTTGCCTTATAGGTAATATTTATGGTAAATATATTATCAAAATGTAAGTTATACTGATTTTGAAGAAAATAATTTTTGCCAATTATTTTTAATGTTAATGACATTATAAACTTCCAATAGTATTTTGTAAACTTTCCTAACAGACATTCCCATCACAGCTATGATTATAATAGTGATAAACTAAGTACTCAAATATGTAATATGTTTTGGTATTGATTTTTGGCAAATAAAGATAAATTATCACAATTAAGTTAAAAAATGGGTAAGGCACATAAAGAATTTCCTGTATTCCAATCATTCTACACTTCTTTAAACAACATATTTAATTTTCACAACTGCTTTACGTCATGGGATGTATTATCTTCATATTATCTTCACAAAGACATTAGTATCTTGGCCAGTATCACACAGCTGCTAAGTGGTAGAGATGGCATCTGAACTGAAGCTCTGAATTCACATCATTAACAATTATGTTACAACTAAATATGAAAAATAAAAGGATCAAGATGAAGGTAAAATCTAATATATACCTTTATCTATATGATAGTGGTGGGGATAATAGTCACTATGATAAAGTTTGTAATGTAGAAACTTATTTTAAAAATCTACATGGCAACAGTCTACAACTAGAATTGACAAAATCAAAATGTAAGTGACAGGCTTAGAGAATATATTACCAACATGTGACATAAAAATATAGATGGAGATGCTGATAACTCATAAGAACAAGACAAGTAAATCATAAAAATAAATCAGTGTGCAAAATATAAATGAGCACTTCACAGAAAAAGAATTTTGGTGAAGTAGTAAATGGATAAAATTATTCTTAACCTTGCTGAAGTCAGGGAAGTGATCATTAATATAGTAAGATCTTATACCATCATATTGTCAACAAAATTTTATGAGATGTAGCATTGTTGAAGGCACAGATAAATTATTATATTTTGTTTACATGACAGTGAATTAAGTTAGCCATTTTTTAAACAGAATTTGTCACTGTTGAACAACATTTAAAAATTTGAGTATCTTTTTACTTACTTAAAGATGGACAACCAAGGAAATAAACATGTTGTCTTTAATATTAGCATGTTATTGTCCTAAAATTACAAATTTAAAAAAACATTAGAAAATTACTGAATAAAACACAAAATGTGTGCAGCTAACTAAATTAAATAATAACACTGACCAGGGTGTGGAGAAAATGGAACTTCCTACACTGTTGTAAATTGGTGGGCCAGTATGGAAAAAAGTATGGAAGTTCTCTTAAAAATCTTAAAGTAAAAAGAGAATGGCATTGAAACATGTATAATATCATGCATGAAACGAGTCGCCAGTCCAGGTTCGATGCACGATACTGGATGTTTGGGGCTGGTGCACTGGGACGACCCAGAGGGATGGTATGGGGAGGGAGGAGTGAGGAGTGTTCAGGATGGGGAACACATGTATACCTGTGGCAGATTCATTTCAATATTTGGCAAAACTAATACAATATTGTAAAGTTTAGGTATTTGGCAAAACTAATACAGTTATGTAAAGTTTAAAATAAATAAAATTAAAAAATAAAATAAAATAAAATAAAAATAAATAAAAATAAAATAAAATTAAAAAAAAAATCTTAAAGTAGAGTTACCATATGATTCAGCAATTCCACTCCTGGACACATATCCAGAGAAAACTAATTTGAACAGATGCATGTACTCCAATATTCATAGCAACACTATTTATAATAGCCAAGACATGGAAGCAACCTAAATGTCCATCAATAGACGAATGAATAAAGAAGATGTGGTGGGTGTGTATATATATAAAATAATGCCATTTTCAGCAACATGGATGGACCTAGAGATTATTACATAATACTAAATTAGAAAGTCAGAAAGGAAAATAAAAATATATGATATCACTTATATGTGGAATCTAAAATATGACACAAGTGAACTTATTTATAAAACAGACATATTCAGAGACATAGAAAACTAGCTTATAGTTACCAAAGGGGAAGAGTTTCCCTCATAACTCAATTGGTATAGCATCTGCCTGCAATGCAGGAGACCCTGGTTTGATACCTGGGTTGGGAAGATCTGCTGAAGTAGGGATAGGCTACCCATTCCAGTATTCTTGGGGCTTCCCTTGTGGCTCAGCTGGTAAAGAATCTGCCTGCAATGCAGGAGATCTGGGTTCGATTCCTGGGTTGGGAAGATCCCCTGGAGAAGGGAAAGGCTACCCACTCCAGTATTCTGGCCTGGAGAATTCCATGGTCTGTATAGTCCATCGGAGAAGGCAATGGCACCCCACTCCAGTACTCTTGTCTGGAAAATCCCATGGATGGAGGAGCCTGGTAGGCTGCAGTCCATGGGGTCGCGAAGAGTCGGACACGACTGAGCGACTTCACTTTCACTTTTCACTTTCATGCACTGGAGAAGGAAATGGCAAGCCACTCCAGTGTTCTTGCCTGGAGAATCCCAGGGACGGGGGAGCCTGGTGGGCTGCCATCTATGGGGTCGCACAGATTCGGACATGACTGAAGTGACTTAGCAGCAGTATAGTCCATGGGGTTGCAAAGGGTTGGATACAATTGAGTGACTTTCACTTTCACCAAAGGGGAAATGGTGAAAGAAGAGATAAATTAGGAGTTTGAAATCAACAGATACAAACTACTATATAAAAAATAGGTAAACCAGAAGGTCCTACTATATAGCACAGGAAGCTATATTCAATATCTCATAGCAAACAATGATGAGAAAGAATATATAAAACGAATATTTATCTATGTATACATATATGTATATCTATGTCTATGTCCATATCTGTATCTATAAATTTGAATCACTTTTCTGTACACCAAAACTTAATATAACTTGTAAATCAACTATACTTCAATTTAAAAAAGAAGATAAAATATCAAAGTATAATTACAGCATAAATTGTATGGCTAGTTCTTGGATTTCTAAAACAAACATTTGAAAGTATGTCAACTATATTTCTACATTCATATATTTACAATTTGGTGAGCAAGAAAATATTAATTTATAAACATATTAAACATCAGATTTAGAAGATAGTTAATTTATATTCCCCACATGTGTGTACTCAGCTGCTCAGCTGTGTACATCTCTTTGTGACCCTACAGACTTTAGCCCACCCGGTTTCTCTGTCCATGAAATTTTACAGGCAAGAATGCTGGAGTGACTTGCCACTTTCTCCCGCAGGGGATCTTTCCAACCCAGGGATAGAACTCACATCTCTGTGTCTCCTGGATTAGTAAGTGGATTCTTTAACACTGAGCCACCTTGGAAGCCCAATTTGCATTTTAGTAACAACATAAAGCAAAACATACCAAATTACAATAAATTCCTTTTCAAATAAGTCAGGATATTAATGCTCATAGATACAGAGAACAGACTGGTGGTTTCCAGAGACAGGGGTTGGAGGTTGTTGTAATGGATGAAGGTGGTCAAAAATTACAAACTGTTAGTTATAAGATAAATAAGTCATGAGGATTCAATGTACAGCACAGTGACTACAGTTAATAATATTACATTACATATCTGAAGTTGCTAAGAAAATACATCTTAAAACTTCTCATCACAAAGAAAAAACATTATTATGCATGGTGACAGGTATTAACATACTGTAGTAATCATTTTACAATATATCCATGCATTGAATCATTATGGTATACAAAACCTAAAACAAATGCAATGCTATATGTCAATTACCTATCAAATTAAAAAAAAAACCCTCAGGAGAAAAGGTAATAAAAGAAGATTAGAGATGAAGGAGAAGAAAGGGGAAGCAGTCAAGAAAGAAGAACAGGAGGACACTCAGGAGATAGAAACAATGAAAGCAAGAAAAAATAAATTAAAGGAGAATTTAAGGATAAGTTAAGAATAAACACAGAAAAGTAACTCAGTAAACATTATTGAGTATTAAAAAGCAGAGATATTACTTTGCTGACCAAGGTCCATATAGTAAAAGCTGTGATTTTTCCAATAGTCATATATGGATGTGAGAGCTGGACCATAAATAAGGTTGAGTGTCAAAGAATTGCTTTCAAATTGTGGTTCTGGAGAAGACTCTTGAGACTCTCTTGGACAGCAAGGAGATCAAACCAATTAATGCCAAAAGGAAAACAACCCTAAATATTCATTGGAAGGACCGATGCTGAAGCTAAAGCTCCAAATACTTTGGAGATCTGATGCGAAGAGTTGACTCACTGTAAAAGACCCTGATGCTGGGAAAGATTGAGGGCAGGAGGAGAAGGGGGCTACAGAGGATGTAATGGTTAGAGAGTATAACTGACTCAGTGGACATCAGTTTGAGCAAACTCTGGGAGATAGTGAAGGACAGGGATGCCCAAAAAGCTGAAGTTCAAGAGGTCGCAAAGATGTGAACATGACTTAGTGACTGAATAACAACAACAAACATCACGAGAATTTTGCCAGATTTCTAACAGAAAGCTTATTAGAAAAATTGAGCTTTTATTAAGGTTTCATTAAAATTAATAATAAAATAATTGTATAAAAAATGAAAGTTGGTTTATACACTGATAATAAATCAGAAAAAGCTTAGTGCAAAGCATGATTGTTACTCTTTCTTTTTCTTGGAATTTATCTCTTATAGTGTTAGGAATCATTGAAAATAAAATATGAAAAAGTTTACATAGGTGTTATCCTTTCTTTTGGAGAACATTTCAGAACTTATATATAGTTAATTACCCAGTTAGGCATGAAATGAATTTAAGGAGTTTGGTTACAGCGAAATTGCTATTGCTATTGCTAAGTCACTTCAGTCATGTCCTACTCTGTGCAACCCCAAAGATGGCAGCCCACCAGGCTTCCCCATCCCTGGGATTCTCCAGGCAAGAACACTGGAGTGGGCTGCCATTTCCTTCTCCAATGCATGAAAGTGAAAAGTGAAAGTGAAGTCTCTCAGTCGTGTCCGACACTCAGCGACCCCATGGACTGCAGCCTTCCAGGCTCCTCCATCCATGGGATTTTCCAGGCAAGAGTACTGGAGTGGGGTGCCATTGCCTTCTCTGTACAGTGAAATAGATTGTTGCAAATCCAAAGTTATAGGTATGCAGATGAATAGTAGAGTATGGTCTCTTTCTCTGTATATATTCCTAGTTTTGCTGTGTAGATTTTAAGGTATTCTATACAGAATATAAAGAGATTAACAATTTAGTGGGCATAAAATTAATTTTTCAGATTACTGTGTCTGACAGAAAGTAAACTTGTATGATAGATATGGACAAAAATCACTTAAAATTCATAGCCTATGTTGTCTAGAGGAAGGACTTTTCCATTCTTCATTAAAAAAACTAACTCCTTCCTCATTCCATACTCACACAACCCACCCATCACATCATCATCTCCCTTGCTACTCAAAACTTTGAAAGAAAACCAATCCCTAGTATGTAGTATGTCAGAATTAAAGTTTTCCTGAACCAATCAGTCATTCAGGGATCACCAGCAGGTATAGACCTCCAGGCTGCATATCACCACCAGGATTCCCCTCCTTTAGTCTGGTCTGCCTACAATGCAGGAGACCTGGGTTCAACCCCTGACTTGGGAAGATCCCCTGGAGAAGGGAATGGCAACCCACTCCAGTATTCTTGCCTGGAGAATCCCATGGACAGACAAGTCTGGTGGACTATAGCCCATGGGGTTGCAGAGCTGGACACAACTGAGCACCTTTCACTACTACTACTACTAGTTTGATCTTGAGTCAATAACCAACCCCCTCCAGACAAATATTTCTGTTGTATCATCTGGAATCTTCAGTCTGACCTAAACAAGTTTCTACAGTTCTCAAAAATGTTTTCAGACTACTTGTGTTTCCATTGCATTTGACCACTTTTATCTCTAAGGGGTATATTCTTGACAGGTGGCTTACAAATATGAATATATTTTTATGGATAGAGCCTGAAGTACAGATATAGACAGTTATAAGTTTTGGTTCAGTTTCTGTATTTCTTTTTTTAAAATATAAATTTGTTTATTTTAATTGGAGGCTAATTACTTTACAATATTGTAGTGGTTTTGCCATACATTGACATGAATCTGCCACAGGTGTACATGTGTTCCCCATCCTGAACTCCTCTCCCACCTCCCTCCCCATCCCATCCCTCTGGGTCATCCCAGTGCACCAGCCCCGAGCACCCTGTATCATGCATCAAACCTGAACTGGCGATTCATTTCACATATGATAATATACACATTTCAATGCTATTTTCCCAAATCATCCAACCCTCGACTTCTCCCACAGAATCCAAAAAACTGTTTTATACATCTGTGTCTCTTTTGCTGTCTTGCATGCAGGGTTATCGTTACCATCTTTCTAAATTCCATATATATGTGTTCAATTCAGTTCAGTCGCTCAGTCGTGTCTGACTCTCCACAACCCTGTGAACCCCAGCACGCTAGGCCTCCCTGTCCATCACCAACTCCCGGAGTTTACTCAAAATCATGTCCATCGAGTCAGTGATGCCATCCAGCCATCTCATCCTTTGTCATCCCCTTCTCCTCCTGCCCCCAATCCCCTCCCAGCATCAGGGTCTTTTCCAATGAGTCAACTCTTCACATGAGGTGGCCAAAGTATTGGAGTTTCAGCTTCAACATCAGTCCTTCCAATGAACACCTAGGACTGATCTCCTTTAGGATGGACTGATTGGACCTCCTTGCAGTCCAGGGGACTCTCAAGAGTCTTCTCCAACAGCACAGTTCAAAAGCATCAATTCTTCGGTGCTCAGCTTTCTTCACAGTCCAACTCTCACATCCATATATGACCACTGGAAAAACCATAGTCTTGACTAGATGGACCTTTGTTGGCAAATTAATGTCTTTGCTTTTTAATACGCTATCTAGGTTGGTCATAACTTTCTTTCCAAGGAGTAAGCATTCTTTGATTTCATGGCTGCAATCACCATCTGCAGTGATTTTGGAGCCCCAAAAAATATATGTGTTAGTATACTGTATTGGTGTTTTTCTTTCTGGCTTACTTCACTCTGTATAATAGGCTCCAGTTTCATCCACCTCATTAGAACTGATTCAAATGTATTCCTTTTAATGGCTGAGTAATATTCCATTGTGTATATGTACCATAGCTTTCTTATCCATTCATCTGCTGATGGACATCTAGGTTGCTTCCATGTCCTGGCTGTTATAAACACTGCTGCAATGAATATTGGGGTACATGTGTCTCTTTCAATTCTGGTTTCCTTGGTGTGTATGCCCAGCAGTGGGATTGCTAGGTCATATGGCAGTTCTATTTCCAGTTTTTTAAGGAATCTCCACACTGTTCTCCATAGTGGCTGTACTAGTCTGCATTCCCACCAACAGTGTAAGAGGGTTCCCTTTTCTCCACACCCTCTCCAGAATTTATCGCTTGTAGACTTTTGGATCGCAGCCATTCTGACTGGCGTGAAATGGTACCTCACTGTGGTTTCAATTTGCGTTTCTCTGATAATGAGTGATGTTGAGCATCTTTTCATGTGTTTGTTAGCCATCTGTAGGTCTTCTTTGGAGAAATGTCTGTTTAGTTCTTTGGGCCATTTTTTGATTGGGTCATTTATTTTTCTGGAATTGAGCTGCAGGAGTTGCTTGTATATTTTTGAGATTAATTCTTTGTCAGTTGCTTCATTGGCTATTATTTTCTCCCATTCTGAAGGCTGTCTTTTCACTGTACTTCTGCTCTGCCATTCTCAGCATTGGTTTTCAGTCCTCATATTTTTACCTTGCCTCTCAATTGGAGGATGACTGAAATAGGTCAAAATATCTAGTTCTATTTGAAGTTAGTAATAAAGACAGAGAGTACAGACACCTGTGTCTGCCTGTTTGAATAGGAAAACAAAAGCTCTTCAATGATGCATGCATATGTCTTACTGGTCAGAGCTAGGTTGCATGGCCTTCGATAGTTGTAAAAGGATGACAATCTAATTAAGGGAAAAGATCAAATTCCCTGAAGATACCACTTTCTCAAGTAATAGGAGTTAGTGTTTATTATCAGCTACACCCTCGTGTTCCCAGAAGCTGCCCAGTCCCAGAAGCTGCCCAGGCCTTCATGTTCTCTTCTTGAACACAAACATCACCATTGGGCAAGACAAATCTTTGGTTATGTGAGATTAAGAAAAAAATCAAGTCCACAACATAATTATGTTTGATCACAATATGAAACTGAATATTTGACAAACCACAAAAGTAACCAAATGTCCCCCTACCTTCTCTAACATGAATGATCACTTGCTATCTCAGCCTTATTCTAGTAAGAAGGGTTGAAATATTCAGTCTTGGAATTATCCTTGATTCACAACAGCATTCAATCCATGGCAAAGCCCCACTACCTACCCAAAACAAAACTTTTTCTCAAAGTCATCTAACCAAAACCCATACATTTCATAAGACTCTTCTAACATCTTCTAACTGAAATACCCCATGGTTTCCCATGGTATGTGTTCATTTAAGTTGCTCAACTACAAGTGTATTTCTGGTACCTTTGAGCTGGAATTATTGGCATCTTAGAGTTGACAAATTATTGTATACATTGTTATTTTGAATATATGAGCTATTTTATAATAAAATGAGTAGTAGGGAGAGTCAGAATTAAGATAGTGAGACAGTAAATAAAACAGTAATTTCAAGGATATTTTCTATAAGGAGGAAGTGAATGTTGGAGAAATTTAAAAAATGGCATGTTAGATCAGGAAAATGTTTTGGTATTCTTCTTTAAGGATGAGAGATATTATAAAATTTTTAACCTAATGGTAATGAATTAATAAACAGAGGATAATTAATGATACTACAGGGGAAATGATTGTAGGAAGAAAGTCTTTGAGTAAGGAAGAAAGAATGGGGGTCCAGTATTGGTCAAGATACAGTCATATTGCTAAATGTGATGACTAAAAAAATTATACTCTTCTAAATGTTTAAATTTTTCTTAATAGGAAGGAATATTCCACTGAGAATAGGAAGGTAGAAGGTGTTTGTATGTTTCAAGAGTGATGAGGGTATACAAAAAGGTTTTCTGGAGAGTAAGCAAGTATGAAACAAACTTTGCAGATACATATTCAAGTGAAACCAGTTATCCATTATGTGTATGACTTAGTTATCCTTTATATATGTGCACATTCAACTGCTTAGGGGAAGGTGAAGAACAGAGAGTTCTGGTTCGACCAGGATTAAAGCTTTACCACATGTGTTTAACAGAAAACTTAGGGCAAGGTCAGTACATAAATGGCCAAAGGCAGTGATAAGTACAGGAAGGCAAGCAGGAACTCTACTGAGTAAAGGGCAGTGCAAAACATCTAAAGAGATAGGAAAACAGTGATAAAGTTAATTAGAGATTCTGAGGAAGTCAAAATATTGTTGGAGTATAAGTACTAGAAAGAGATAAAGTAGAAAGTAATTGGAAAGATAAGTGATAATTAAAGTGTGATGCCTGAAATTGAGATTTTTATGGTTTTACAGCTATTAATAATCACACAACTAGAATATAACAATAGATGTTTATGACTGTGTCATTTGGAGGAATGAGCTTCTGCTAGCACAGAAGTCAAACAAATTGTAGTGGTGGTTACGAATGCTCTTCAGCCAAATAGAATCCATGTGTGTGTATATATGTGTGTGTGTGTGTATAATATTTGTGTGTGTATAAAATAAAAGGAAAGATTTCATTTTTAAAGAAAAACTCTATTTTTGATGTTTGATTGCTCATAGATTTCAAGTCCCTCTTCCACCTGTTTCCCTGATACCTCACAGCTAGACAACCTGATTCAGAAACTGGAACTCACTTGGTGACCTGAAACAAAGAGACTGTCAGATATTTCCCCAGCAAAGATGATTTCAGGATCAGCAGAGAATTGCAATTCAGAGTCTGTAATCATTGTGAGCCATATGCAAGTCCCCTTAGGCAAGGGAAGAACACTTTTAAAGAGAGGAGAAAGAAGTTGGGAAGGCTATAGGAAACAAAGAACCCATGGCTTTTTATTGGCTGAGTGAGTGAGTGAATGAAGTCGCTCAGTCCTGTCTGCCTCTTTGTGACCCCATGGACTGTAGGGGCCTACCATGCTCCTCTGCCCATGGGATTTTCCAGACAAGAGTACTGGAATGGGTTGCCATTTCTTTCTCCGAGGATCTTCCCAACCCAGGGATCGAACCCGGGTCTCCTGCATTGTAGGCAAAGGCTTTACCATCTGAGCCACCAGGGTAGTATTGGCTGAGTACTTACTGGGAAAGAAGAGGACTCTTCTTTCTGTTGTGCTCTGCAATGGTCGCAGGGCAAGGGCCTCCCACTTCTCATCTCCAGACTTTATTTAATTGAGGTTTCTGTTTATTAATTTTTAACACAGTCTTGGTCCCCTTCAAACCACAGGAACCACGGCTGCAGGTTTCACTATGGCATCTTGGCAGCCTTGCACCTATCCATAAGTCAGGCTGGCAAAGGCTTGAACAGCCCCTAATCTGAGTCCTGACAGAGGACTGTGGTATCCTCCAGAACAGGAGGAGTCACTCTGAGACCATCGCCCACTTGCTTGCCTCTCTTCCTTGGGAGGCAGTTTTGATATGGTATCTCTGGACCTATCAGTTTCTGAAATCTTTTGTCTTGCTCTCTCCCACTTCAGAATAGAGCTTCAAAATATGAAACACTTAGCTACAGTCTAGAATTGGCTCCTCAGCAATGAATATGCCACAACTCATGTTATAATAATCTGATCACTCTCATTTTTTCTTTTTTTGCTCTTGTTGGTCTTATCCTTTTTTTTCTTCTAAAATTATGTGTGTATATATATATATATGTATATATATATACATATACATATATATATATACACTTTTGCTTCCCATGTTATTAATTACCCACAGTCAACTGCAGTCTGAAAATATTAAGTGGAAAATTCTAGAAATTCACTAGCTAGCTAATGACCAAGATGGCTACTTATTTTACTCAATAATGACTCCAAAGCACAAAAGTAGACATGCTGGCAATTTGGACATTCCCTTACTGTGCTTAATTTATAATTAGACTTTATCATAGATAAACTTTACCTTATCTACATATGCACAGAAAAAACACAGTCTATGTAGGGTTCACTACATCTATGGTTTCAGGCATTCACTGAGGTATGTATCCCACACAGGTAATGAGGGGCTGCTATCTGTTATATGAAATGTATTGTACAATATGAGTTAAAAATGACTAGTTTTCATGAGTTAGACACTGATGAGTAAATTCATTTACTTGCTGCACATTTAAGAGTGTCTAGATACAGAGAATGTAGACATGCTTCTCAAATAACTTATTTTAAAAAAATACCCATCAGGTTAGTGTTTTATAATCATTTTGATGTCTCTCAATGTATACTGTATTCATGCTGAAAGAAATCTTTATATTTCACTTGAGATGGTGATATTCATTTGTAGTTAAGATTTACCATTAACCTCAGGGATGTTATTTTTGTTGTTGTTGTTGAAGGCAAATGCAATTTGTCTCTTATTGGTATAGTATGGCTGGGGGCTGATCTATTTCTAGTCATAGTGTCCTTGGGGTTGGTGATAATTTCATCTGTACCATTACAAAGACTTGAAATCTTCCCATTCAAAGTTCTAGAATTATGTTACAGATGTCTTTACCTCATTACATGGGTACTGGGGGATTGCTTCATCTGGTGTACTTTGATACCGTGTGTACCTTAACAAGCAATCTGGCATAAGCCTTCTGTTTATTGCACAAAACATAGTGTTGTTATATATCATGGGTACTGTTAATTACACTGCTGTGCTAGGCATCATTAAACCTCAAAATGCTCAGAGGCATGTCAGGAGGATTTGTTTTTACTTAAGCTAAACTGCTTTTAAGACTTAAATTTAAGTAAACAATATATGTGACAATTGAGTATAGTACAATATATCATTTCCCAGCTTTGGTTGAGAATAAATTTTAGCAAGTTCAAGTTGTTGGCTAAATTTAACCCTTTCTTTCTAACACTTTTCTTATAGTTTAACAATAATAGTCATTTCCTCTACCTCCTAGGATTGTTCCAGGGGCAAAATGAGGCAATATATCATGTAAAGTATTTAGCAAAGGCTTGGCACATAGCTATATTGCTGATTATAATTATTCTATTTCAACTTGTCTTTGTAGAATAACTATAACAGAATGTATAACATGATTAACCCCAAAATATTTTAATATCAATATAATAATATCTTGATTACTGCATATAGTAATTAAATTTCAACAAAATCTGATAGAAATGTTTAGATGTATTTTTCCATTGTTATAGCTAAAAGTGCATTTTACCTTTTTAAAAATACTTACTTATAATCATAATAAATTTATATTTGAGAATGCAACCAAATTTAAATTTGATGAGTTTGAAAGAATAATTTTTTTGAATATGCAGTAACAATTCTGATTTTTTCAGTCAAACTGATTGCAATCAATTATTTCCAAATGAGAGTTTAAAAATAAAATTTTTCATATTAATAGAAATAGAATTTGTAAGGATTTTAAAAGATCCCTTGAGATAGACTCACTGAGTTTGAATTCAGGTTCTGCCACTTACTAATCTGATGATCTTCAACAAGTTATAAGCTCATTGTGCCTTATTTTCTCATATATAAATGGGGATAAAAATAGTACTTCATTGAGGATTATTGTAGGAAGCAAGTAAGTTTATATGTGTAAGAGACTTAGAACATTCTTTAGCTTTTAGTAAGAATTCTGTCTTTGTCTATTATGCAACACAAAATTCAATACTTTAAGTCAGCATTTTATTTTTTTCATGATTTGTGATTTAGTTCTTTGCTTTCTCTTCTGGTTTCTTCTCCTGTAGCTTATTGGATGGGTCAGAAAATCCAACATGGCCTCATTCATAAGGCTGGCAGTTGAAGCTATCCATAAGGTAAGCCCCAGTTTATACACTAAGACACATCAGACCTTCTCCAAGTAGCCTTTTATCCTTCCATATTGTAGACCGTTACAACTAAGAACTCTGCCTATACTAGTTCAATCCAGTGTTTTACAATAATGATTGCCAAAGCATTGGCTTTTCAAATTTTTGCATAATTCCTATTAATATTTCACAGAAACATAACAAACTTTTTTTTTAACTTTTTTGGTAAAAATGATTTAGTCCAACATATTTTTGTGTTTGTTTTTGCACAAATAGGGGGAAATTACTGCAAGACCAAAGAGGTAAAAAGACCATGCAAAATGTCTGAGTCACTATCTGAGCTACCTGAGGCTGGCTTAGAAACTGTACTTCTAACATGCAAACATACCCCCTGCCCATTCTGTATGTCATTAATGACAGGTGAGTAACATGGGAGTTTAATGCCCTATCTTTAGAAAGAATAATGGGGGCACAAATGTTATTTTAGACTAATAATAGAAAGAAGGATTGAATAATTATGGAGCATATATTGTGCACAAGCTATGTACCTAGTATCTCACTGTGTGTGAAGTTGCTCAGTCGTGTCCGACTCTCTGTGACCCCATGGACTGTAGCCCGCCAGGCTCCTCCATCCATGGGATTTTCCAGGCAAGAGTACTGGAGTGGGTTGCCATTTCCTTCTCCAGGAGATCTTCCCAACCCAGGGATTGAACCCCGTCCTCCCGCATTGTCAGAGAAGGCAATGGCACCCCACTCCAGTACTCTTGCCTGGAAAATCCCATGGATGGAGGAGCCTGGTGGGCTGCAGTCCATGGGGTCGCTAAGAGTCCGACACGACTGAGCGACTTCACTTTCACTTTTCACTCTCATGCATTGTAGAAGGAAATGGCAACCCACTCCAGTGTTCTTGCCTGGAAAATCCCAGGGACGGGGGAGCCTGGTGGGCTGCCCTCTATGGGGTCGCACAGAGTCGGACACGACTGAAGTGACTCAGCAGCTCCTGCATTGTAGGCAGACGCTTTACCATCTGAGCCACCAGGGAAGCTCAGTATCTCACAAAGGAGTATCAAAATCACAAAAAAAGGGGATTCAAAGCTAAACAGACACAGGGATGACTAGGGAATTATGATCTTTAGCTGAATCTTATGTATTGACAGATAGGGCTGACTATGGAACTATGATCTTTAGCTGAATCTTATGTATCGACAGGGCATTCAGCACATAAGAAGCATTTTGGCAAACATGTGAGCTTTTAATACTTTGAAGAGTTTTTACAAAATAGCTGGCATCTGAGATTTATTTCATAACAGTTCAGAACACATGGACCATAAATTTATAGTAAATTTTAAAAGTTATACAACCTTCAAAAAAGTAAAACAAAGTATGTCATAATAAAACAATAGCTTTATATTAAAAGCTTTGGATGATATTATGAGCACTCTGGCATCAAAGTCTGAACCATGAATCAAGCTCCAATTTAGCTGAATTTTTTATATTATTTTTGTTTACAAAGAAAATTCTAACTCACAATTATCAGATTTTAAAAGAAATGAAAGTGTTTACTGTCAGTTTAGTTTATATAATTTTATACAAACTGTCAGTTATATAAACATAAAAAGTTATATAAAATTTATATAAACTGTCAGTTAAGTCTACAAATTTCAGAAATTAGAGAGTCTTCTAGTGGGAAAAGTAAACAAAATGAAACAGCAAAGCACTTTCACTTTCCATAAGAAAATATCATATACCACATTCAAAGGGTGAATGTTCTTTCTATTTCTTACAGAATGTCAAGATTCCTGCATTTAATTCATCCAAAGCCTCTTAGCCTATGGTCCTCAAATTCCTAACCCTCTTTACATTTCTCTATTCTAGCAGGAAAGGGACGACAGAGGATGAGATGGCTGGATAGCATCACCGACTCAATGGACATGAGTTTGAGTGAACTTCCGGAGTTGGTGATGGACAGGGAGGTCTGGCGTGCTGCGATTCGTGGGGTCGCAAAGAGTCAGACACGACTGAGCGACTAAACTGAACTGAACTGAATAGGTGCTACTCAGTGTATCACTCTTAAATTGCAGTGTTTTTTATACTCTATAGCATATGGTGTCATAGAGCTAATATTTAAATAATTCATCTACAGAGAGGAAGTCAGAAGGTAAATTGAAAACTGTTCTTGCTATTATAAACACCAAGGGGAGAGGTAGAAAATATCCTTAGGTAAAACAGACGGACTCAATTTACAAAGTAAAAAGAAATCTTGGAAAACTTATAAATATGGAGAATCAGTTTTTCAATCATACCTTGATTAACTGTGTGTCAACCTACAATTCAATTTATCATTCATTCATCTAGTAACGCAGTATACATTTGATAAAATATGTAGTATATGCAGGCACAGTGCTAAATACAGAGGTAAGATTGTTAAAATGGTTTAGTCTACCAAAAATTCCAAGGGAAGTTTTTAAATAAAGATATTAAATTATCAGACATTTTAGAGAAGTTATAAAGAAGGTGATAGAAGAAAATGCTCTTTTAAAATTCAGTATTGTTATTAAATGTAAGACACATTAGATAATACCTGCCTTATACAGAATTAAAAATAGTCACTTCAGTAATGTTAATGATTGAGTTAAAAAGTTAGAATATTTATGGAGGAAAAGATATTCTTCTAATTTTATATTGAAAATAAAAAATTGTATTGATGCCATCAAATTGGTATTTTCCCTCTAATTTATAAATATAACATTGAGGGGAAAATTAGAATTATTTACTATATGTGTGCTAGAATCCATTTTACACTTGAGATGACTATGAATTCTACACATGACCACTCTTGTCTCAGTATAATCAAATGTAAAAGTAATTTTACTTGCTTTGTGAATTTAACATTGGCGAAGTAATAGCTTCACTGTGTGAAAACAAAATTACTGATGTTCAAAGGAATAAATATCAAAATAATTATATAAAACATTTCACACCTATAGTACTCCATCTTTTACAAGGTAATGATATTATTAGAAAATGTATGTCATTACATAAAAATGGATTATAGTATATACAAATAGTTTGAATAGAATGATAAAGCAGCTATTAGACCTACACGAAAACACGTTGATTTTTAAATCTTTCTCAAGTCCCCTCACTGGAAGACAACATTTGCTTGCTAAAGCTTTTAACCTTAAAGGAACATAAGGTCGCCACAGTAAAACTGGAGTTTGCCCAAACCCAGGGTTGATATTTACGGCATCAGATATCAGAATAAGAGCTACACTGAGATCCAGTAGACTACATTGTGTCCTACATTTACCAAAATCCCAAACTAGAGCCAACTGCAAGGATTCCTTGGACTGGTAGTCACCAAAATTGAATTCCAAATTTCTGTTTCATGGCCAAATCTCTATGTGTTTACTCAACAATAAAAACACTGACCCAGTTTTATGGGAGGGATAAGATAACAGTCTTTAAGGCCTCAACAGAGCCTTTGATGAACCCACCCAACTTGGGCATCCCAATGATCAGATTTTCTTTTTCCTCTTTGTTTATGAAAAAGAAGGGAGTGTCCTTAGAAGACTCATGCAAAAACATGGGGAAAACCATCATGCATAGAGTATTATAGCCAGAAACTGGACCCTGTGTCATAGGGATACCCCTCTTCTTTTAGAGCCATTATGAAGACTACCCTATTTAAGGCTACCAAGAAAGTCAATGTGGGGTCCTTTTAATAATTTCTTATATCTCATGCAGTAGAAGCCCTCTTGAATTCTCATCACACTCGGCATTTCTCAGCCAGCCATCTTACTTCCTACAAAGTCCTTTTGCTAATTGCTCCTTATGTGACTCTTTTATGTTGTAATAACCTTAACCCTGCTAACTCTTCTCCCCTTTATCTTTGACAAAGTTTCACATGCTGCTAACACCAGTTATTCTGACTCCTACTGATAATCTGCAGAATTACTTAGGAATTCACAGAAGAATACTTTAGCATAACACTGACTTCTCATAGTTCTCTGATGGTTTATATTCAAAAATGACAATGACAAACACCCTGCTGGGTTTGCTACTGCAACTCCTTTTGATGTTATTGAGGCAGCATCTTTACCCATGGCTACTCCAACCCAACAGGCTGAATATATGCTCTTACATGGGTTTCACTTCAGCCAAGGGTAAAACTGCCAGTATGTATACTGATATATTTTGAAGTAGCTCATGACTTTGGAATGCTGTGGAAGCAATGCATCTTCCTTATTTCCAGCAGAAATCAAGTTAAAAATGTCCCCTATGTTTAGGAATATTGGATAAAATGCTTTTATCTGCTGTTTTTTTTTTTTTTTTTTTTTTTTTTTAAGACTCTAGGGCAGCCTAACTTGACTCTGGCAGCTAAGGGAAACCACCTTGCTGATATTTCCATGAGGAATGCTTCCCTTAAAGGAGCCAAAACAGCAACCAATTCTCTATCATAGTTTAACCAAATATCTTCCCCCCAAAATAGGGGAAAAAACAGATTAGAGAAATCCCAACATGGGTCTCAAGAGGAAAAACAAGATTGGAAATTCAACAACTGTTGGTTTGATATAAACAGAAAGATTTTGTTCTGAGGAAATAGCAGCACAGTCCTACCAGAGATTAAAATTTCCACTCCTTATCACTATACATGCCTTAAGCCATTGGTTTACTGATTAAATGATAGCATTCATGAATAAGAAGGGTAGGAAACATTAACAGGACCACAGAAGTGTATACCTCATTTTCCCATTTACTAAGTACAGCCCAAGGAGGCCTATTTATAGTTTCTGGACATTTTAAATTCCATAGCAGATCATTTGAGGTCAGGCAGTTAGAATTTATACAACTTTGTTCATTTCATGGGGACAAATATGTTTTAGTCTTGGTCTGGATATATTCATACTAGACTGAAGCCTTTCTTACAGATAAGTAGCTGCCTTTTCTATGGCCAGAGTCCTTTTGGACCAGATTCCTTCTGCATTAAGAATTTTATCAAACTTCACAGTGATTGAAACCCATTTTACTGGCAGACACTTCAATACATCTGCATTGTTTGGCCCTTCTAATACCTTAGGCAGAAGTTCTGCCTGAGGTCCTTCTAAATTTCAGATTAACCCCTTTTGAAACTCAAATGCTCACCCAGGATACTATCCACTTGGTTCTGGTTTCCTTTGACCCACAAATGATAGAAGCAGAGATACCAAATATTACAAAGGCTTAATTGCTTCTACTAAAAATAACTATGTTTAGGGACATGGAACAACAGACTGGTTCCAAATAGGAAAAGGAGTATGTCAAGGCTGTATATTGTCACCTTGCTTATTTAATTTCTTTGCAGAGTACATCATGAGAAACGCTGGGCTGGAAGAAGCACAAAATGGAATCAAGATTGCCATGAGAAATATCAATAACCTCAGATATGCAGATGACATGACCCTTATGGTAGAAAGTGAAGAGGAAGTAAAGAGCCTCTTGATAAAGGTGAAAGAGGAGAGTGGGAAAATTGGCTTAAAGCCCAACATTCAGAAAACGAAGATCATGGCATCTGGTCCCATCACTTCATGGGAAATAGATGGGGAAACAATGGAAACAGTGTCAGACTTTATTTTGGGGGGCTCCAAAATCACTGCAAATGGTGATTGCAGCCATGAAATTAAGAGACACTTATTCCTTGGAAGGAAAGTTATGACCAACCTAGATAGCATATTCAAAAGCAGAGACATTACTTTGCCAACAAAGGTCCTTCTAGTCAAGGCTATGGTTTTTCCTGTGGTCATGTATGGATGTGAGAGTTGGACCATGAAGAAAGCTGAGTGCCAAAGAATTGATGCTTTTGAACTGTGGTGTTGCAGAAGACTCTTGAGAGTCCCTTGGACTGCAAGGAGATCCAACCAGTCCATCCTAAAGGAGATCAGTCCTGGGTGTTCATTGGAAGGACTGATGCTGAAACTGAAACTCCAGTACTTTGGCCACCTCATGCGAAGAGTTGACTCATTGGAAAAGACTCTGATGTTGGGAGGGATTGGGAGCAAGAGGAGGAGGGTATGACAGAGGATGAGATGGCTGGATGGCATCACCGAATCAATGGACATGAGATTGAGTAAACTCCAGGAGTTGGTGATAGACAGGGAGGTCTGGAGTGCTGTGATTCATGGGGTCACAAAGAGTCAGACATGACTGAGGGACTGAACTGAACTGAACTGAGGGAGTGCCCAATCTTTTCACAGGGCATCCTTGTGACATGAAGATCTTATATACTGCATCATGCAATCTGAAGATTCTCTCGACTGAAAAAGTTACTTCCAACTTATTCAACCTTCCTGGAAAACTTTCTCTTAGGTACTACTAGCAAATTCTTGTGCCACCAAACTCCAAGGGAAAGATTCTTTTTTAAAAATTATGTTTTAATTGGAGACTAATTACTTGGATTCACATGACATAAAGAACCCAACCTTGACTGGACTTGCATATTAGCTGGTGACCTAAAACTAAAGATATCCCAGAATTAAAGTAGATGATATTTAATGAGACAGCCTTTGCAAGATAGCTGGACCAGGCTTGTTGGAAGTTTATTTGCTAAATCTTTGATGATGATATAATGCTTTAGATGATCTTTCATGTTGGTGATCTTGATAATACATGGACTTAGGTAGAAAGTGTCTGACTGTTCTCCATTCTACCCTTCTTGTTACTCAAATGTGACCTTAATAGGTTTCCAGTCTGTGCACTTACCCTCTGATATGGGTCACTACAACCAGGATAAGTCTTTCCTGGCACTGAGGACCAGAAAGCCACTGAAATATGAAAACCTAACCACTGAAGAGTGATTCTTTCAGAGAAAGATCCTGATCTAGTGGGGAAACTGTATAAAATAACAAACAAAACTCTTAATTTAAATTTGATCAGGAGGACAGAGAGAGAGAGTTTTTAGGCCTTTTGACAACAGAGACCAACAGAAGAATAAAGATCTCCTCTCTTTATCTGACAAGAGTCACCAAATAGGAGATGATTACTGTCACACATATCAGCCAATGAAAAGCCACTATTTCTTCAAACTTTTAATTCCTCTAGTGTATTAAAAACAAAACAAAACAAAACACTGCACTCTCAACTTCTTTCTCCTTCTATAAAAGAGTTCCCCTCTCCATAACAAGTGGGGACTTGCACGTGGCTTGTTATGGTTGAAGACTTTGAATTGCAATCATCTGATGATCGTGGTCTCTTCAAGAAAATTAGAGATACCAAAGCATAGTTAATGCAAAGATGGGTACAATAAAGGACAGAAATGGTATGGACCTAACAGAAGCAGAAGATATTAAGAAGAGGTGGCAAGAACACAGAAGAACTATACAAAAAAGATCTTCACGACCCAGATAACCATGATGGTGTGATCACTCACCTAGAGCCAGACATCCTGGAATGCAAAATCAAGTGGGCTTAGGAAGCATCACTATGAACAAAGCTAGTGGAGGTGATGGAATCCAGCTGAGCTATTTCATATCCTTAAAGATGATGCTGTTAATGTGCTGCACTCAATATGCCAGCAAATTTGGAAAACTGAGCAGTGACCACAAGACTAGAAAAGGTCAGTTTTCATTCCAATCCCAAAGAAGGGCAATGTCAAAGAATGTGCAATCTACCACACAATTGCATTCATTTTACATGCTAACAAAATAATGCTCAAAATTCTCCAAGCTAGGCTTAAGCAGTATGTGAACCATGAACTTCCAGATGTTCAAGCTGAATTTAGAAAAGGCAGAGAAACCAGAGATCAAATTGTCAACATCTGCTGGATCATAGAAAAAGCAAGAGAATTCCAGAAAAACATCTACTTCTGCTTTATTGCCTATACCAAAGCTTTTGACTGTGTGGATCACAACCAACCTTGGAAAATTCTTCAAGAGATGGAAATAACAAACCACCTTACCTGCCTCCTGAGAAATCTGTATGCAGGTCAAGAAGAAATAGTTAGAACTAGATACGGAACAGACCGGTTCCAAATTGCGAAAGGGACTTGTCAAGTCTGTATATTGTCACCCTGCTTATTTAACTTATATGCAGATGACACCACCCCTACAGCAGAAAGTAAAGAGGCACTAAAGAGCCTTTTGATAAAAGTGAAAGAGGAGAGTGAAAAAGCCAGCTTAAAACTAAGAATTCATAAAAAGAAGATCATGGCATCCAGTTCTATCACTTCATGGCAAATAAATGGGGAAATAGTATAAACAGTAATCAACTTTATTTTCTTGGGCTCCAAGATCACTGCAGATGGTGAGTGTGGCATGAAATTAAAAGATGTTTGCTTCTTGGAAGAAAAACTATGACAAACCTAGACAGTTTTAAAGACAGAGACATTACTTTGCCAACAAAGGTCTGTCTAGTGAAAGCTATGGTTTTTCTAGTAGTCATGCATAGATGTGAGAGTTGGACCATAAAGAAAGCTGAGCACTGAAGAATTGATGATTTTGAACTTTTGAACTATGGTGTTGGAGAAGACTCTTGAGAGTCCCTTGGACTGCCAGATCAAGCCAGTCAATCCTAAATGAAATCAGTCCTGAACGTTCATTGGAAAGAGTGGTGCTGAAGCTGAAACTCCAAATCTTTGGCCACGTTATGCAAAAAACTGACTCCTTAAAAAGACCCTGATGCTGGGAAAGATTGAAGGTAAGAGGAGAAGGAGACAACAGAAGATGAGATGGTTGAATGGCACCACCAACTTAGTGGACATGAGTTTGAGCAAGCTCTGGGAGATGGTGATGGACAGGGAATCCTGGCATGTGGCAGTCCATGGGGTCACAAAGAGTCTGACAGGACCGATCAATTGAACTGATCTGATGATCCTGATGATAACCATTTTTGTTGGAGAAATAACTAGCCTTCTATTTGCTTAAGGTTAAGAGCCTAAATTTCTATCACCAGTCACATCCACAACTGATCTCCAGTAGCATATTAGGCACCTACTGGGGACCATATTCTGTCATCTCCACCATGACTGAATGTGGTCCCCAGTGCAAAAAGTTGACTCATTGGAAAAGACTCTGATGCTGGGAGGGATTAGGGGCAGGAGGAAAAGGGGATGACAGAGGATGAGATGGCTGGATGGCATCACTGACTCGATGGACGTGAGTCTGAGTGAACTCGGGGAGCTGGTGATAGACAGGGAGGCCTGGCGTGCTGCCATTCACGGGGTCGCAAAGAGTCGGACACGACTGAGTGACTGAACTGAACTGAACTGAAGAGCCTAAAAATACATCTTTTAAGATTTTCCAAACATATTTACAAAATAGTAAAATAATGAAGGATCATGAATAATATTTGCTTTTGGAAGTTGTTGTAACTGAAAGCTACCTATTAATTTTGTATAACTATAATTATTCCTAAATAAGAGAATTTTCTCAAATTCATTGTGTGAATACTGACATTTTTTAGACACAACAAATCAGTGTTTTTAAACTCAGTTTGTCTTGGTGACGCTTGTGAATATAATTTGTTCCAAGGAATCTGATAGTTCCAAAAGATACTAGAAGAACAATGTCAGTTTAATCACTACTCCTTAGCTACTACCATAGGATTTGTTATTTTATGCAATGACAAGTGGTCATTTAGCAACAAAAGCAGGCATTAAAAGGCTATTCATTATTATATTGGCAGAAAAATAAATATGAGTGTGTCATCAAATAGCTTGGCTATTCACATTTATCTTCATGCTCTAAGTTAAACATGGTACCATCAACTCATATGTTATTAAGTTGCCATATAAACATGGCAAATTTGAGGAAAGAGTTAGAGAAAATTAAGCTGGTAAGATCCCATTTCTAGCTCCCTATAAGAAAGCCCATGATATTGACCAAGAGCATCTTAAAGTTCCCCTGAACCTGACTAAAGTTTAGGCTTCTTCTTGATTTTTAGCCCATCTCTTTCCATTTTCTAGAACATTTGCTTCAAAAACTCGAACTCTGATCCTTTGAGGTATAAATCTTTTAAAAATCCTTTTGTAAGTTTTTATAACCCAGGGATTATCTTTCTGAAGGACCCAGGAACCACTGTAAAGTCATCCATAAAAAAAAAAAAAAAAAACAAAAAAAAACACCTCTTCTCTCACTTTCCAGGAGGACAGGAGTCCCTTTGGAGGAGGCTTTGCTTGAAGCTGTAAGCTACCTCCCATCATGAGGGACACCAAAGTTAATTTGTCCTTTGGGTAAATTCAATAAGCAACCACAGCTGGCATAAAATCCTCCTCACCCAGCTCTTCAAAAACTTACATCTTTTGAGAATCACTAAGTAAATGGCTAAAACAATAAATATATCAGATTCCAAAGTAGGTAAAAGATTTGCTAAACAGCCTAAATAGGTTTTATTCATAAGTCATGAATGGCCTTAAAGATGGTTTTTGATCTATCAGAAAGCCCTAAAGTATAATAAAAATACAATAGTGGACCTAAGGGTGCTCCAACTTATAGTCCATTGACAATTTGGAATTGCATTTCTGATAGCAACAACTAAGGCATTTCTCCCACACTGAATAAACAAACGGCTTTGCAAGTGATTTTTTTTTTCTTACCTTCTCATCTACTACAGTTCAAATATTTATATGCAGTCTTTTCTCAGCACAAGTAAGGAAATATTGCAAGTATAACTGTTGTGATTCACATACAAATAAACATTAGCTTTAAATCTTTTATATAAAGAAGTCAAACTTTTTAGAAAGATATTGGGACTTAAAAAATCTATTTAACTCAATATGATTAGTAATATATGTGGAAACAGTGTGGATAATGTCATAAAGGTCAAACACCATTGACTAATGGCAGGTTTAGGATTCCAACCTGGAATCGAGTTTACTGTACAGTTCTATTTTCATTTGTATAAGCTTAATGTAGTGCTTTATAAATTTTATAACACTTTTTGAAATAAATATATTTTACCTAGTATTATTTACTTTGTATATGTAGAGTTAATAGAAATAAGTGAAACACAGTAGCCAACACTGCTAACATCAGAAATTTCTTCATAAAACAAGAATAAAACAAAGTGAATATTATCTTCATGAGAGAAATAGTTTGGCACACAGATGAACAATCCTGTTATTGGCTTATTTTATTTAATTTAAAATAATGTACCTAATTTTTAGGGTCAGGAAGGAATATTTTATGAATTGAAGCTGACTCGAAAGGATATAATCAAATTAGGTTAGACATGTATGGGTAAAAATGCAAGTATGTATATATCGGTATATATATTCATGTATGTATATTTCAGATTTTATATTACATAAATATACATTTATATCTGTTTATTATATGTATATGTAGTACTTTATAATGTAGGTCATATAGTATATATATATAGTAGTATATGTAATGTTTCATTAAATTAGGTTGTTCAGTGGCTCTATCTCTTCATACCTATTATCTCTCCCTACGTACATACCTATTTCCCTATCCACTTATTTAACTGTGCATCTCCACCTATAATTTGTCCATCTATACATATTTTTATCTCCTCTCTCAATCAACTATTTTTGCATGAAAAATACAAGCAATAAATATTATAATGTCCAAAGTCATCACTGAAATATTCATAGTATAATCATCAAAAGTTCCTGAGAATGGAGCTCAGACTTAAGATTGGAAAATTTTTCAAGGAAGTTCATGAGCAAATTTAGGAAAGAATAGGAAAATAATTATTTATGACATAAATACATCAGAGAAAAAGACAGAGAGGCAAAACTATAGCAATTCAGTCGCTCAGTTGTGTCTGACTCTTTGTGACCCAATGGACTGCCTCACACCAGGCATCCTTGTCCATCACCAACTCCTGGAACTTGCTCAAACTCATGTCCATAGAATCGGTGATGCCATCCAATCATCTCATACTCTGTTGTCTCCTTTTCCTCCTGCCTTCAATCTTTCCCATCATCTGGGTCTTTTCCAATGAGTCAGTTCTTCGTATAGGTGGCCAAAGTATTGGAGTTTCAGCTTCAATATCAGTCCTTCCAATGAATATTCAGGACTGATTTCCTTTAGGATGGACTGATTGGATCCCCTTGCAGTCCAAGAGACTCTCAAGAGTCTTATCCAACACTACAGTTCAAAAATATCAATTCTTTGGCACTCAGCTTTCATTACAGTCCAACTCTCACATCCATACATGACCACTGGAAAAACCATAGCTTTGGCTAGATGGACCTTCGTTTGCAAAGAAATATCTCTTCTTTTTAATATGCTGTCTAGGTTGGTCATAGCTTTTCTTCCAAGGAACAAGTGTCTTTTAGTTCATGGCTGCAAGTACCATCTGCAGTGATTTTGGAGCCCAAGAAAATAAAGTATCTCATTGTTTCTATTGTTTCCCCATCTATTTGCCATGAAGTGATGGGACCAGATGCCATGATCTTAGTTTTCTGAGTGTTGAGTTTTAAGCTTACTTTTTCACTCTCCTCTTTCACTTTCATCAAGAGTCTCTTTAGTACTTCCTCGCTTTCTGCCATAAGGGTGGTGCCATCTGCATATCTGAAGTTATTGATATTTATCCTAGCAATCTTGATTCCATCTTGTGTTTCATCCAGCCCAGCATGTATTAAATGGCAACCCACTCCAGTACTCTTGCCTGGAGAATCCCAGGGATGGAGGAGCCAGGTTGGCTTCCATTTATGGGATTGCACAGAGTTGGACACAACTGAAGCGACTTAGCAGCAGCAGCAGCAGCATTCTGCATGTAAGTTAAATAAGCAGGGTAACAATATACAGCCTTGATGTGCTCCTCTCCCTATTTGGAACCAGTCTGTTGTTCCATGTCCAATTCTAACTGTTGCTTCCTGACCTGCATACAGATTTCCCTAGAGGAAGGTCAGGTTGTCTGGTATTTCCATCTCTTTAAGAATTTTCCACAATTTGTTGTGATCCACACAGTTAAAGGCTTTGACGCAGTCAATAAGGCAGAAGTAGATGTTTTCCTGGCATTCTCTTGCCTTTTCAATGATCCAACAGATGTTGGCAATTTGATATCTGATTCCTCTGGCTTTTCTAAATCCAGCTTGAACATCTGAAACTTCATGGTTCACATACTGCTGAAGCCTATCTTGGAGAATTTTGAGCTATTATGTGAGAATTCTACAGGCCAGAATACTGGAATAGGTAGCTTTTCCCTTCTCCAGGGATCTTCCCAACCCAGGGATAGAACCCAGGTCTCCCACATTGCAGGCAGATTCTTTATCAGCTGAGCCACAAGGGAATCCCAAGATTTCTGGAGCGGGTAGCCTATCCATTCTCCAGTGGATCTTCCCGACCCATGAATCAAACCAGGGTCTCCTACATTGCAGGTAGATTCTTTACCAACTGAGCTATGAGGGAAGCCTAAAACTAAGGCAAAGTACTTATTATATGGTTTGTTTCAAAGTAATAATTTTTGCTAAGATTATAGTAGTTTGATAAAAGCTCAAACAGCAGGTAGGAACTCAATTTAAGAGAATGAAAAATAAAATTAATCTCTCAATGAAAACAATCTTATTTTTATTGGCTAAAATATTATGGAACTAATTAGAATACCACTCAAATAGTTAGTGGCAGAAAAATAAAAATGCATAAGTACAGTGAAATCTCTCATTTATCAGAGTGACTGAGAACAGGTGGCATTTTTTATTTTTCAAAATAAGTTTTAAATTAATATCTTTGTTGAATTTGTCTTATTCCACTAGAATGCCAATTCAGTATTCCCCTGGTTTTTCATATGTACAAGTTGATCAGGTTAGCTGGGCAGAAATCTATATATAATATACAACTATTTGTATTTTACACTTAATTTTAATACATAATTGTTCATGATTGTGCTGTGTGATGAAAACAGTGAAATATTTTCCTTTTGAAAAAATGTGTAACTTGGTGTCCAGATACTGCCAGTGTAATTTTGTTGAAAATGCTATGTTTTACAGTAGAGATAAAAATCTTTTTAAAATCCCGTTACATTTGTGAAGGGGTGAACACCTGTTACTGAATGCATTCTGACTCATCTTCCAAAAGTGTCATAGCTATAGAAGTGTTTAGATATTGACATATTTTGAACCTCTAAACTGAGTGTCTTACTCTTGAGACAAAATCAGTGACTGTCGCAAGTTCAGAGTCTTACCAGAGACAATGCTTACTCCAGGGGTCAGCAAAAATTTTTTGTAAGGAGCCAGGTGGTAAATCCTGTCTGCTTTAGTATCTGTCTGCTACCATTATCCTTTGTGGTAATCCTGTCTGCTTATATGGTGTCTATTGCAACTACACAACTCTGCGGTTGTAGTGAGAAAACCTTGATACACAGTCAGGGGAAGAGTGTAATGATGGCAGAGTACAAATAGGGAAGAGATGTAGAGAAGAGAGAACTCAAGAGGACAGTACCAGTGTGGGCTGCCCCTCGCCACGTCAAGCTTACCCTTCCAGTGTCCTTACCTGTGAATTTTTGTGGTTTGGTAAATAAACTCTTACATTTGTGGAGCTCCTTACACTTAGCTGTTTTAACCTACGCTATACTCAACCCTTCTTCACTATTATAGTAGGTGTGCTGTTTATAAAAGTGAGCACCTTCTGGTTGTAGTCAAAAAAAATCTCTGACTCACTCTTTCTGTTGCCTTACTTACTGTAATCCCAATTTGTGTTACAACTAATGTCAGCTTAAGTGGCTAAATCCATCTTCTGTCTGCCAGCCTCAGCTTTTTTCTTTAACAAAAGTAAAATCTTTATTACAGAATATATTAAAATTCAAACCTCCTCTCATGAACATTGCTTTTGCTGCCTATTTTTCATACATATAAAAGGTTTGTGCTTAGTAGCTCAGTGCTCCTCTCTCCCTGGGATTCTCTGGGCAAGAATACTGGAGTGGGTTACCCTGCCCTCCTCCAGGGGATCTTCCCAGGATTGAACCCAGTTCTCCTGCATTCCAGGCAGATTCTTTATCATCTGAACCCCCATGGGAGCCCAAGAACACTGGAGTGGGTGGTCTATCCCTTCTCCGGGGAACTTCCAGACCTAGGAATTGAACCAGGGTCTCCTGCATTGCAGGCAGATTTTTACCAGCTGAGCTACCTGGGAAGCCCAGTCTCCATCCAAATGTGAAAGCAAGCAGATCCTTTTTTTCTACCACTGTTCTAAGAAAAGTGAGTCAAAATCAGCCACCTCCAAAGAGAACCAGAGACTGTTGCCACTTTAAAAAGACTATTCAATGCCCCTTTTTTGTTCATATGTACAGTCTGATTAGGGTTAGTTGGTAATATAAAGGCAGTTAAACAAAATATTACACATTTTGCATTATGAACCTCATTCTAAATATTCCGGTGTGTGGTAAATATGGAGAGAGACTGAGGATCACATGCCCAGTGGGAGAGCTGTATAGTTACATCTGGAAGAGAAATCCCCTTTTGTCTAAAAATCTTAATGTAGTCCCAGTAATTAAAGATACTGAAGTGAGTGATAACCATTATATCATATCTGTTATTCCCATAATACTTTACATAGTCATCTTTTGGCTCTTCTGCAATCTCACAAAAACACTGCAGTTTCCACAGGGCTGTGAAGTATTTCATTATTTTGTCTTTATCAGTATATTCTAGAGCAATGCCTGACACATATAACATTTTGAAAATGTTGGTTAAAAATGCAAAAATTTCTCCAGACAATTGAGTTATCTCTCCATTAGTCTACTCAGGTGGAACAGTGTGACAAAAGCAAGAGTCAGCAAACATTTCCTGGATGTCTGTGTATATGAATAAGTGAATGATGCATTAAATATGATACACATTAACATGCATCTAATTAATTAGGTTCTTATGCATGATAAAAGAATAATGAGAAACTCTAAAAGATATTGCTTTGAGATATTTCCCTCTGGACTCATTTACAAGGGAACAGAAGGATATAAATCTGGTTATTGGTAAAATTTGCATTTGAAAAAGAAAGATCTGTAAGGTGATAGATTTCTAGGAATTTTGCTCTATTGATATTTTATAAGTTCATATCATGGGATGGTGAATCCATATGGGAGAAAAAGCCCTCCTAGAAAATTTGAGGCTAAACAAACTTAAATACAATATTATCTGATGTGATATGCTAAAGCTGCATATAAACTCCTTACTGAGAAAGCTTCACTTTGATTCTGCATTTTTCTTTGCACATCACAAAGATGCT
Organism: Bubalus bubalis; assembly: GCF_019923935.1. Classification (NCBI taxonomy): domain Eukaryota; kingdom Metazoa; phylum Chordata; class Mammalia; order Artiodactyla; family Bovidae; genus Bubalus; species Bubalus bubalis. Next base: position 46,102,533 of record NC_059173.1, read on the forward strand.
TGCAACATAGAAGTTCACAAATTAATTTATATGGTAATAGGGTTAATAAATTGCAAGAACACTGAAGATCTCTAAAAACTAAAATAAATACTTATCCTTAGATTATGAGTAGCAGTTGTTGCTATGTATAAATTTTAAATTAAATATTTCAAAAAAAACTAGTAAAAACTTAAAAAAATCATTATTTTGCTTCAACTGAACGAAAGGAATTTCTAACTTAGTAACTATGTCTGGCAGTCAGGATTTTGACTATTTTCCCCTACCATACTATAAGAAGAATAATGTATAAATGAACACATGAATATGCTACAGAGCAGAGGTCATGGTACAATAGGATTTTTAAAAAAATCTTTGATTTAAAAAATGATTAAGAAGCATCAGTTCAGTTCAGTCGCTCAGTCGTGTCCGACTCTTTGTGACCCCATGAACTGCCAGCATGCCAGGCCTCCCTGTCCATCACCAACTCGCGGAGTTCACTCAAACTCACGTCCATCGAGTCGGTGATGCCATCCAACCATCTAATCCTCTGTCATCCCCTTCTCCTCCTGCCCCCAATCCCTCCCAGCATCAGAGTCTTCTCCAATGAGTCAGCTCTTCCCATGAGGTGGCCAAAGTACTGGAGTTTCAGCTTTAGCATCATTCCTTCCAAAGAACGCCCAGGACTGATATCCTTCAGAATGGACTGGTTGGATCCCCTTGCAGTGCAAGGGACTCTCAAGAGTCTTCTCCAACACCACAGTTCAAAAGCATCAATTCTTCGGCACTCACCTTTCTTCACAGTCCAACTCTCACATCCATACATGACTACTGGAAAAACCATATCCTTGACTAGACAGACCTTTGCTGGCAAAGTAATGTCTCTGCTTTTGAATATGCTATCTAGGTTGGTCATAACTTTCCTTCCAAGGAGTAAGCGTATTTTAATGTCATGGCTGCAATCACCATCTGCAGTGATTTTGGAGCCCCCCAAAATAAAGTCTGACACTGTTTACACTGTTTCCCCATCTATTTCCCATGAAGTGATGGGACCAGATGCCATGATCTTAGTTTTCTGAATGTTGAGCTTTAAGCCAACTTTTTCTCTCTCCTCTTTCACCTTCATTAAGAGGCTTTTTTAGTTCCTCTTCACTTTCTGCCAAAAGGGTGGTGTCATCTGCATATCTGAGGTTATTGATATTTCTCCCGGCAATCTTGATTCCAGCTTGTGCTTCTTCCAGCCCAGAGTTTCTCATGATGTACTCTGCATAGAAGTTAAATAAGCAGGGTGACAATATACAGCCTTGATGTACTCCTTTTCCTATTTGGAACCAGCCTGTTGTTTCATGTCCAGTTCTAACTGTTGCTTCCTGACCTGCATACAGATTTCTCAAGAGGCAGGTCAGGTGGTCTGGTATTCCCATCTCTTTCAGAATTTTCCACAGTTTCTTGTGATCCACACAAAGGCTTTGGCATAGTCAATAAAGCAGAAATGGATGTTTTTCTGGAACTCTCTTGCTTTTTCGATGATCCAGCAGATGTTGGCAATTTGGTCTCTGGTTCCTTTGCCTTTTCTAAAACCAGCTTGAACATCTGGAAGTTCACATATTGCTGAAGCCTGGCTTGGAGAATTTTGAGCATTACTTTACTAGCACGTGAGATGAGTGCAATTGTGTGGTAGTTTGAGCATTCTTTGGCATTGCTTTTCTTTGGGATTGGAATGAAAACTGACCTTTTCCACTCCTGTGGCCACTGCTGAGTTTTCCAAATTTGCTGATATATTGAGTGTAGCACTTTCACAGCATCATCTTTCAGGATTTGAAATAGCTCAACTGGAATTCCATCACCTCCAGTAGCTTTGTTTGCAGTGATGCTTTCTAAGGCCCACTTGACTTCACATTCCAGGATGTCTGGCTCTATGTCAGTGATCACACCATCGTGATTATATTGGTCGTGAAGATCTTTTTTGTACAGTTCTTCTGTGTATTATTGCCACCTCTTCTTAATATCTTCTGCTTCTGTTAGGTCTCTACCATTTCTGTCCTTTATCGAGAACCTTGATTTTTTACAAGGTTAAAAAGATTCATAACTGTGCACCATTTAATATATGCTGGTAATACATTCTTTAAATATTACTTGTACTGTTGCTTTCTAAAATACAATCAGGCCTTTTTGCATGCTACATATTCTATCTAGAAGAATAAACTTAATTTATCATCTTACAAGTTAGATGTATTTATTATCTATTATTTTAGATCTCTGATCAAATGGCTTTTCTGATCACTTTATCTAAATAAACTACTTTAGCCATCTTCACTATCTTTTTACTCTGCTTTTAATTCATTTTTACACTTTACACATACACATATTATGAGGTTAGTGACATTATGTCATGTTCACTATTATGTATTCAGTTATCAAAACAGTTCACAAGGGCTGAACAAATAATTAGTAATTGTTTCATGCCATGAAATTAAAAGGCGCTTACTCCTTGGAAGGAAAGTTATGACCAACCTAGATAGCATATTCAAAAGCAGAGACATTACTTTGCCAACAAAGGTCTGTCTAGTCAAGGCTATGGTTTTTCCAGTAAACATGTATGGATGTGAGAGTTGGACTGTGAAGAAAGCTGAGTGCCAAAGAATTGATGCTTTTGAACTGTGGTGTTGGAGAAGACTCTTGAGAGTCCCCTGGACTGCAAGGAGATCCAACCAGTCCACTCTGAATGGGATCAGTCCTGGGTGTTCTTTGGAAGGAATGATGCTAAAGCTGAAACTCCAGTACTTTGGCCACCTAATGAGAAGAGTTGACTCACTGGAAAAGACTCTGATGCTGGGAGGGATTGGGGACAGGAGGAGAAGGGGACGACAGAGGATGAGATGGCTGGATGGCATCACTGACTTAATGGACATGAGTTTGACTGAACTCCAGGAGTTGGTGATGGACAGGGACGCCTGGCGTGCAGTGATTCATGGGTCGCAAAGAGTCGGACACGACTGAGCGACTGAACTGAACTGAAATGAATAACCTGAGGAAAAATTCCCTATCCATTCTCGTATTTACATTAGACCAATATAAATATTCAACTTAGCACAATCTCTTTCATGTTATAGATTCACAGTATGTAATGAATAAAACATCAATGAATATATATGCATATATATAAACTGAATATATATGCATATATATACATATATATGCAGGACGAGATATTTCTATAGGAAGTTAAAACAATAAAAATAGTAACAAAATTGAATATAATGAGTAGAACTTGGGATGGGCAGAGAAGAAAAAATAAAATTACCACAATTTAAATTGTATTTCAAGAAACTTAAGGGAAAATGTAAAGTATAAGGAGCTACTAACTTATAGTCAAAAGTAAAATAGTCCAAATATTTTAAAATAAAAGTACTAAGCTATTGTTTTCTAATTTCACTGCATATTTTAATGTTTGTTTTAGTCCCCAAAACAAAATAGAATAAATTCCCAAAGAACAATCTTGGTAACTATAAAGATAAGCCAATGGATAAGTAGCATACTTACGTTCTTTTGCTCCTTGGAAGAAAAGCTATGACAAACCTAGACAGTGTATTAAAAAGCAGAGACATTACTTTCCTGACAAAGGTCCATCTAGTCAAAGCTATGGTTTTTCCAGTAGTCATGTATGGATGTGAGAGTGGGACCATAAAGAAGTCTGAGAGCTGAAGAATTGATGCTTTTGATCTGTGGTGTTGGAGAAGACTCTTGAGAGACCCTTGGACTGCCAGGAGATCAAACCAGTCAATCCTAAAAGAAATGAATCCTAAATATTCCTTAGAAGGACTGATGCTGAAGCTGAAACTCCAAATCTTTGGCCACCTGATGCAAAGAACTAACTCCTTAGAAAAGACCCTGATGCTGGGAAAGATTGAAGGCAGGAGGAGAAGGAGACGACAGAGGATGAGATGGTTGAGATGGATGAGATGGCATCACCAACTCGATGGACATGAGTTTGAGCAAGCTCTGGTTGGTGGTGATGGACAGGGAAGCCTGCCATGCCGCAGTCCTTGGGTCACAGAGAGTAGGACATGACTGTCTAGCTGAACTGAACTGATGTTCTTTTAGACATTGTTATTCTTAATAACAATAATAGTGTGTTAGTTGCTCAGTCACGTCTGACTCTTTGCATTCCATGGACTGTAGCCCACCAGGCTCTTCTGTCCATGGAATTCTCCAGGCAAGAATACTGGAGTGGGTAGCTATTCCCTGCTCCATGGGTTCTTTATCACCCAGGGATCGAACCCAGGTCTCCTGCTTTGCAGGTAAATTCTTTACCACTGAACCACAAGGTTAATAATAATCCACCAATTCCTTTCACTGACAGTAACTGTGTAAATAATGTAAGAATTCAGACCCAAGTACAAAGTGTGTGCTTGTTCAACAAAAAATAAAAATATTTTTTTAAAATAAAGAGCCAATATTGACAGACAACATAAAACTGAAAAACTAATAAGCTGTATTACACATATATACAACAGTGATAAATGTTTTGAAAACCATAATTATCTTTTGTACTATGATTTCTCTGTTTAATATTTTATTACTAATAGATGGGCCTCCCTCATAGCTAATTGTAAAGAATCCACCTGTAATGCAGAAGACCCTGGTTCTATTCCTAGGTCTCAAAGATCTGCTGGAGAAATGAAATTAATGTTTTGAAAACCGTAATTATCTTTGGCACTATGATTTCTCTGTTTGTTCAACATTTTATTACTAATGGATAAAAAGTTTCCCTTGAAATTAGGTATAAAGTTATTTACTCTTTAGACAGCTAGATATTTGAAATGTTTGCTGCACTGATCACTTTTTAAATAGTCCACTTTCCTTTGCTCCTGTACTTAAAATAATTTCTGTAACACTATCTTTACTTACCCTTAGTTATTAAGAAATTACTAAAAAAAAAAAAAGAAATTACTATATTCTTCTTTTATTTCAAAAATTAACTAATTAGAAGGAAGAATGAAGGGCGTTTTAGAAGGAAGTGCATTTAAGATTCATTGGTATGCCGGTCAACTAGTAAAAATTGAGCCCATACTCTGTATCATATAGTTTGCATTGCTTCAGAAATTACAGCATGAGCAACACAAACACATATTTGATATTTTTTAAGTCTATGGTCTTCTGTGTAGAGAGAGATTTTAAAATACAACAATTATTAAGAATTGATGTTTTATGATAAAAGGATTTAAAAGATGAAACCAGTTTTAATACTTCATTATATTCACATATAATACAAATAATCTTACTATTGAAATTATTGTGCTCAAAGTGCTTTGTTGTTGTTTATTTGCTGTTTCGTCTGGCTCTTTTGCAAGCCGATGGACCATAGCCTGCCAGGCTCCTCTGTCCATGGGAATTTCTGGGCAAGATTACTGGAATGGATAGCCATTTCTTCCTCCAGAGGAGCTTCCTGACCCAGGGATCAGACCTGCATCTCCTTCCTGCATTGCCAGCAGAGTCTTTACTGTTGAGTTATTATTATCTCTTTTTTTTTGGCTCAATATTTCTAGAACTGTCCCCAAAGTAAAAACTCTATTTCTAAAAATACTTTTTTTTTTTTACCTCACGTAGACTCAACACCCAGAAAACAGTCTCTCCAAAGCCCCAAACAGTTTATTTCTATTAGTTGTTTTTATAAACAACAAAAATTCTCCTGACATTTTATTGATTTCATTCCACTAAAAAATTGAATTCAATTAAGAGAAAAAACTTGTTTATATTTGTCTTGAAATTTTCAACCCTCTATTAACATGGCCTTAAATTCTACAACTTGGCTTTACATTTAACCAAAAATATATTTACATTTAAGAGATGACAAGAAATAGTGACCTGAATATTAGGTCTGAAGAACAACTGCAATTCCAAAACCTCACTCTTCTTCAAAATGCAATCACCTCTTTGAACCCATGGATGTTAAAAGTATCAAGAGCAGTATTTTATAATCAACTATTGTGTTCTGTGTTTTTTCCAGGCTACACACTAAAGAATCATTTCACAACTGTTCTTTAAACCATACTGTGGCCAATAAAACATGCTGCATCTAAGGTTTAACATTAGGTGAAGCACTAGGATTTACATAACTCAGATAAGCCCTGAACAGCTATAAAACGTGTCCCTTTTTGTATCAATATCAACTGATTTCTATCTAGGGATTATGTTAAAAGAGAAAAATCATCTCCAGCATATGATTTCAAAAGGGAAGAGTAAGGGGTTTGGCATCTTTACATACAGCCCCTTAAGAGTTCACAGCTGTGAAATGTCATAGGCCTCTCTCAACACTGTATTTCTCAGTTAAAAAATTTTTGAAAGTGTTCCTTTATTATTTTAGTGCACAATAGTTTACTAGGGGGGTTTGCAGGTGGCAGAGTGATAAAGAATCTGCACGCCAAAGAAAGAGACTCAAGAGACTTGGTTCTATCCCTGGGTCAGAACAATCCCCTGGGGTAGGATATGGCAACCCACTCCAGTATTCTTGCCTGGAAAATTTCATGGATAGAAGAGCCTAGCTGGCTATAGTCCATAGGGCCACAGCGAGTCACACAGCACTCAACAACTGAGCACATGCATACGATATACTAGATTATAATGACTTTCTGGAGAGATATTATTAAATTATACATATTGGAAAGCACAAATATTTTGACAAGTCACAAAATAAGTGACAATGTCTCTATGAGACATGCCATTTCATATTATAAAAAACAATGAGTGTCTGTCACTTTTCTGATAAGATGATACACATCTATCAAATTAATAAAAATTCTTCCTCTGGTTATTTAATTTTACTGGACATACTTTGAAAAGAAAATCATTGCAGAAATTTGAAGAATGATGAAATAAACATCTAAATTACCATTTGTTAAGTGTAGTAGGATATACATTTAATGGTGCTTCCAATATTCTTAAGCACAGAAATGTCTTGTGTCCATGTATTTATACACAATCATAAAAATTTTCACATTAAAGTTTGAGTCATAAGTTCTGTAATGTATGTGTGTGTGGGTATATTCTTTTTTTTAACCTGCTTAGAGAATCTTAAGATTTTACACAATGATTCCTTGAGTTGGCCTTTTTCATCTCTCTTGTTTTACAAGTAGATAAGCTTACATTCATGATTTCCCAAAATAATTTTGCTATAGCTCACACTTTATGGCAGGTTTCTAAGAATATGTTTAACAGAAAAATAATTTTTTTCAGTCACTGGGGTTTTGTTGTTGAAGATTATGCCTGCAGCATAATTTGGGAGAGCAGCAAGCTTTTATTTTACCTATAAATACAGATTTTCAAAAATCACACTAATACCAATTCACTTTAGATTAATTTCATAAAAATAAACAAGTGTAAGGTCTTATGTACAAGTAATAATTAAATACTGTTAAATCATAAGTGAAATTATATCCAAGATACTAGATTAATGGAATATAATGGGTGAGATCTTAATTACACACGTCAGCATATTCCAAACAAAAGCATTTAGCTACAACATTTTTCTAATCCCTTCTATAAATCATTAAGTTATCTCCTCCTCTTTGAACATTAATTTCAACATACAATCTGGGTTCATTATTTAAGAAGACAATATAAATGTCTCAGTTGAATATTGTTTTAAAAAACACAGAGGCAAACTAGTTTTTTGAAAAATCCTCTAAGATTTTTTAATAATATAAATTCTTCATCAATTATATATAAAATTAATTGTTTTTCTGGAGTATGCAAATTAGCATTTTAGTTTGGCCATATGGTATATTGAATTATTTTGATATGTCATCTTCAATTATTTTTGGCAAACTAATTAAATAACTTGATTGTATGAATATAGAATTGCTATAAAACATGTAGTTCTCTGGTCTTGTTACAGAAATTAGTTCCATTTATCTGTGTGACTGGCTAACCCAACAGAGGTACAGCTTACTTTTCACTTCTAAGAAGACAAAATGTCTGTCTTCAAGTTGGTTTGGCCCTTGAGTGGGATTTGTTTTTTAATTGATTCATTCTCTGTATTTCACAATTTGGAGAAATAGGTTAAGGACAAAGGCAAAGTGCTTCAACGCTATACAAAGAAAACGGTGGTTCCTGTGGTTATTCTGTCTAATCCAATAACTAGGCTTTAAGCTCCTTCAGGGGGAAAAAAAAAAGTATCAAATTTTAGTAGTCTCCAATAGAGTACATTTTTCAGTAAGTATATAATACTGAACTATGTAATTCATAGTTGAAAGGAACAACTTGATGTCATTAGATATTTGAAAATTACTATTAGCAAGAAGTAAAACTTTCTAATTAATGTATTTAATATATTGTTTTATTTATGACATTTATAGAAAATGAAATATCTTTACATTGTAGATCAGTAACACAGCTTCAGATAAGAAAGCCTTCCTCAGCGATCAATGCAAAGAAATAGAGGAAAACAACAGAATGGGAAAGACTAGAGATCTCTTCAAGAAAATTAGAGATACCAAGGGAACATTTCATGCAAAGATAGGTTCGATAAAGGACAGAAATGGTATGGACCTAACAGAAGCAGAAGCTATTAAGAAGAGGTGGCAAGAACACATGGAAGAACTGTACAAAAAAGATTTTCATGACCCAGATTATCACGATGGTGTGATCACAGACCTAGAGCCAGACATCCTGGAATGTGAAGTCAAGTGGGCCTTAGAAAGCATCACTACAAACAAAGCTAGTGGAGGTGATGGAATTCCAGTTGAGCTATTTCAAATCCTGAAAGATAATGCTGTGAAAGTGCTGCACTCAATATGCCAGCAAATTGGAAAACTCAGCAGTGGCCAGAGGACTGGAAAAGGTCAGTTTTCATTCCAATCCCAAAGAAAAGCAATGCCAAAGAATGCTCAAACTACCACACAATTGCAGTCATCTCACACGCTAGTAAAGTAATGCTCAAAATTCTCCAAGCCAGGCTTCAGCAATACATGAACCGGGAACTTCCTGATGTTCAAGCTGGTTTTAGAAAAGGCAGAGGAACCAGAGATCAAATTGCCAACATCTGCTGGATCATCAAAAAAGCAAGAGAGTTCCCGAAAAACATCTATCTCTGCTTTATTGACTATGCCAAAGCCTTTGACTGTGTGGATCACAAGAAACTGTGGAAAATTCTGAAAGAGATGGGAATACCAGACCACCTGACCTGCCTCTTGAGAAATCTGTATGCAGGTCAGGAAGCAACAGTTAGAACTGGACATGGAACAACAGATTGGTTCCAAATAGGAAAAGGAGTACGTAAAGGCTGTATATTGTTGCCCTGCTTATTTAACTTATATGCAGAGTACATCATGAGAAACACTGGGTGGGAAGAAGCACAAGCTGGAATCAAGATTGCTGGGAGAAATATCAATAACCTCAGATATGCAGATGACACCACCCTTATGGCAGAAAGTGAAGAGGAACTAAAAAGCCTCTTGATGAAAGTGAAAGAGGAGAGTGAAAAAGTTGGCTTAAAGCTCAACATTCAGAAAACGAAGATCAAGGCATCTGGTCCCATCACTTCATGGGAAATAGAGTATCAGACTTTATTTTTGGGGGCCTCAAAATCACTGCAGATGGTGACTGCAGCCATGAAATTAAAAGATGCCTACTCCTTGGAAGGAAAGTTATGACCAACCTAGATAGCATATTCAAAAGCAGAGACATTATTTTGCCAACAAAGGTCCATCTAGTCAAGGTTATGGTTTTTCCTGTGGTCATGTATGGATGTGAGAGTTGGACTGTGAAGACTGAGTGCCGAAGAATTGATGCTTTTGAACTGTGGTGTTGGAGAAGACTCTTGAGAGTCCCTTGGACTGCAAGGAGATCCAACCAGTCCCTTCTGAAGGAGATCAGCCCTGGGATTTCTTTGGAGGGAATGATGCTGAAGCTGAAACTCCAGTACTTTGGCCACCTCATGCGAAGAGTTGACTCTTGGAAAAGACTCTGATGCAGGGAGGGATTGGGCACAGGAGAAGGGGACGCCAGAGGATGAGATAGCTGGATTGCATCCCTGACTCGATGGATGTGATCTGAGTGAACTCCGGGAATTGGTGATGGACAGGGAGGCCTGGCATGCTGTGATTCATGGAGTCACAAAGAGTCAGACATGACTGAGTGACTGAACTGAACTGAACTGAACACAGCTTATTTTAAATAACTGTTATTACCATAAACACCAAATGTTGACTGTATCAAGATTCAAAGTTGGGAGAGATAATATCATGTTTGGTGGGGTTATAAATTGCTATATGGAATGTATATTAGAAGATTTGAGCCCTGGGTTGGGAAGATCCCCTGGAGGAGGGCTGGCAACCCTCTCCAGTGTTCTTGCCTGGTGAATCCCCATGGACAGAGGAGCCTGGTTTGCTGCAGTCCATGGGGTCTCAAAGAGTTGGACACGACTGAGAGACGATCACCACCACAATGGGTTTGCAAGGGAGTCCATAAAAAGTACAACAGATTAACTAACTTAAACAAGAGAAAGTTATGTTACCAAACAGAGTTTTCTGTAGATGATTACAAGGAGTCAAGAGGTAGTTCGTCCCATTAAACAGCCATGAAGGACTTTGCAGTGATGAAGGGGAGAAGAGAAGATGGGTTTAAAGTTTTACAACTTAAAAGAGTTACCTGTGGAGCAGTTAACAAAAGGATTTCATAGGAAGTGAGGTAGCTGGCAGAGAAATGTTGAATGTGATTAGGATTCAGGAGAGTTTCTACTGCATGAGATACAAATTGGCTAAAGGCGATCCACAATGATTTTCTTGGTGGCCTTAACCAAAAGGGCAGTGGCAGCCATGTCTCCAAGGCAAGGGGGGATATCTCCATGCTACAGGGTCCAATAACTGACTGTAATAGCCTATGGGTCCATGGTGGTCCCCGTGATTTTAGGTGACTACACCAAGGGCCTTCCTTTCTTTTTCATACACAAAAGAGAAAAAAAGAATCTGATAATTGGGATGTCCCAATGCAGTTAGGTTTATCAAAGTCTTCATTAAAGCCTGGAAGGAATGTATACAGGTGTAGCCATAAGAGAATATATTATAATCCAATTTTGGCAATAATCAATGGCCCTAGAAAACCTTGCGTTGGCACTTAGTTTGGGGTTTGAGGAAACATTGGACATCATGAAGTCTATCTGGATCTCACACTAGGCCTTATTCTAGTATCAGAAATGATCTAAATATCAAACTTGGTTTTAGGCAAACTGCAATTTATTCTTGGTTCCTTTAAGGCTAAAAGCTTTAGAAAGTCGATGCTGTCTTCCTGTAATGGGGTTTGAGAATGAGAGCAAAGAAGCAAGCACAGTTATCCATGTATGGCTTCAATGCAGAACCACTAGAAAACTTCATGTCATACAGATAGGCTCTCAGGATCTGTGAGAAATAAAAATGACTTCATTAACAAATTGAAAAATAAAAACCATATGATTATCTCAATAGATGCAGAGAAAGCCTTTGACAAAATTCAACATCCATTTATGATCAAAACTCTCCAGAAAGCAGGAATAGAAGGAACATACCTCAACATAATAAAAGCTATATATGACAAACCCACAGCAAACATTATCCTCAATGGTGAAAAATTGAAAGCATTTCCTCTAAAGTCAGGAACAAGACAAGGGTGCCCACTTTCACCATTACTATTCAACATAGTTTTGGAAGTTTTGGCCACAGCAATCAGAGCAGAAAAAGAAATAAAAGGAATCCAAATTGGAAAAGAAGAAGTAAAGCTCTCACTGTTTGCAGATGACATGATCCTCTACATAGAAAACCCTAAAGACTCCACCAGAAAATTACTAGAACTAATCAATGACTATAGTAAAGTTGCAGGATATAAAATCAACACACAGAAATCCCTTGCATTCCTATACACTAATAATGAGAAAACAGAAAGAGAAATTAAAGAAACAATTCCATTCACCATTGCAACGGAAAGAATAAAATACTTAGGAATATATCTACCTAAAGAATCTAAAGACCTATATATAGAAAACTATAAAACACTGGTGAAAGAAATCAAAGAGGACACTAACAGATGGAGAAATATACCATGTTCATGGATTGGAAGAATCAATATAGTGAAAATGAGTATACTACCCAAAGCAATCTATAGATTCAATGCAATCCCTATCAAGCTACCAACAGCATTCTTCACAGAGCTAGAACAAATAATTTCACAATTTGTATGGAAAAACAAAAAACCTCGAATAGCCAAAGCGATCTTGAGAAAGAAGAATGGAACTGGAGGAATCAACCTACCTGACTTCAGGCTCTACTACAAAGCTACAGTTATCAAGACAGTATGGTACTGGCACAAAGACAGGAATATAGATCAATGGAACAAAATAGAAAGCCCAGAGATAAATCCACGCACATATGGACACCTTATCTTCGACAAAGGAGGCAAGAATATACAATGGATTAAAGACAATCTCTTTAACAAGTGGTGCTGGGAACTCTGGTCAACCACTTGTAAAAGAATGAAACTAGAACCCTTTCTAACACCATACACAAAAATAAACTCAAAATGGATTAAAGATCTCAACGTAAGACCAGAAACTATAAAACTCCTAGAGGAGAACATAGGCAAAACACTCTCTGACATACATCACAGCAGGATCCTCTATGACACACCTCCCAGAATATTGGAAATAAAAGCAAAAATAAACAAATGGGACCTAATTAACCTTAAAAGCTTCTGCACATCAAAGGAAACTATTAGCAAGGTGAAAAGACAGCCTTCAGAATGGGAGAAGATAATAGCAAATGAAGCAACTGACAAACAACTAATCTCGAGAATATACAAGCAACTCCTACAGCTCAACTCCAGAAAAATAAATGACCCAATCAAAAAATGGGCCAAAGAACTAAATAGACATTTCTCCAAAGAAGACATACAGATGGCTAACAAACACATGAAAAGATGCTCAACATCACTCATTATCAGAGAAATGCAAATCAAAACCACTATGAGGTACCATTTCACACCAGTCAGAATGGCTGCGATCCAAAAGTCTACAAGTAATAAATGCTGGAGAGGGTGTGGAGAAAAGGGAACCCTCTTACACTGTTGGTGGGAATGCAAACTAGTACAGCCACTATGGAGAACAGTGTGGAGATTCCTTAAAAAACTGGAAATAGACCTGCCTTATGATCCAGCAATCCCACTGCTGGGCATACACACTGAGAAAACCAGAAGGGAAAGAGACACGAGTACCCCAATGTTCATCGCAGCACTGTTTATAATAGCCAGGACATGGAAGCAACCTAGATGTCCATCAGCAGATGAATGGATAAGAAAGCAGTGGTACATATACACAATGGAGTATTATTCAGCCATTAAAAAGAATACATTTGAATCAGTTCTAATGAGGTGGATGAAACTGGAGCCTATTATACAGAGTGAAGTAAGCCAGAAAGAAAAACACCAATACAGTATACTAACGCATATATATGGAATTTAGAAAGATGGTAACAATAACCCTGTGTACGAGACAGCAAAAGAGACACTGATGTATAGAACAGTCTTATGGACTCTGTGGGAGAGGGAGAGGGTGGGAAGATTTGGGAGAATGGCATTGAAACATGTAAAATATCATGTATGAAATGAGATGCCAGTCCAGGTTCGATGCACGATACTGGATGCTTGGGGCTGGTGCACTGGGACGACCCAGAGGGATGGAATGGGGAGGGAGGAGGGAGGAGGGTTCAGGATGGGGAACACACGTATACCTGTGGTGGATTCATTTTGATATTTGGCAAATCTAATACAGTTATGTAAAGTTTAAAAAATAAAATAAAATAAAAAAAAAATAAAAAAAAAAAAAATAAAAAAAAAATAAATCCCCGAAGCATTGTGCCCAGTAGATTATTTCTCTGTCTGAGTGAAAGCAAAAGATATTGGCTAGCTTTATCAACTAGAATAGTAAAGAATGCACTGTATAAATCAATTACAGTAAAGCATTTACTTCCAGTGGGAATGAATGTTAGCAACATATGAAGGTTAAGAACAACAGGGTGCTGAGGGATAATAGTGTTGTTTACTGCTAGGAGATCCTCCACTGTTGGCCCTTAGGTTTTCTCACAGGTAAAATGAGAGACTGTCATTTGTCACAGGGACTGGTACAAAGGCTAATGAGACCTTAAGTCTTGTAATCTTCTATTATGGGTATTATACATTGAAGGGCTTCTTAACTTACAGGGTATTGATTAATTCTGAAAAGAGGTTTTGAGTAGTCTATTTGAATTTTTATATGAGATGCAGTGTGAATTTTGCCAACATCACTTGAAGATTTTGTCCATAAAGAAAGAGGTAGCTGATCAATAAAGACAAATCATCAGTGTTTCCAGAATTGCCCTAGTACGGTCGTGTGTGCGTGTCCAAGTCACTTCAGTAGTATCCAGCTATTTGTGATCCCATAGACTGTAACCCACCAGGCTTCTCTGTCCATGGGATTCTCCAGGCAAGAATACAGGAGTGGGTTGCCATGCCCTCCTCCAGGGGATCTTCCTGACCCAGGGATCAAACCCACATCTCATGTCTCCTGCATTGACAGATGGGTTCTTTACCCCTGAGCCACCAGAGAAGCCCTTTAGTATCATCAGATATAGACACATAAGCGATGTCAAGGGTAATACACCAGTCTAAAGTAAGATGCTGCCTCACTTGGTCTAATGCATTTGCTTCCCTAGTCTTGCCTACATGGCCTCCTTCAATGTATTTTTCCTTGGCCAGATGAACAAATCTTGTAAAATGCGAATCAGAAATATCATTCCACTGTTTAAGAATGACTAGGGCATGCTCTGCTCTTTTACATGTGCTAAAGGAGAACAAAGTAATCTGAAGGTCTAAGGACATCATTTCCAAGTTTTCAAGTAATATAATATCAATATTCATAACAGAATATATATGTATATTTAAATAAATTTCACACAGCTAGAGAAAGAGACAGAGTAACACTAAATGTCTGAAAAACTATTTAACCTTGTTAACAACTACTATTTTTCCAGGAAAAACTGTGAGTATTTATCCATCATTCTTAAATCTTTTCTTCTTAAATTCTCTAAAATTTATTATCTATAATTTAAATATAATTAAATATATAATTATAAAATAATTAATAAGACAGAAAATATCTTAAATGTGTGGTGATGAATGAGATAAAACAAATGTAGATACCTAAAAGACTAAATGAAGTCAAAGGCATCTGTAAAAAAGCATTTTTACCTACTTCCATCAGTTATTCCCAATTAAAATGGATATAGTTATATGTCAATAAATATGTATTATAATTATATTTAATTTTAAATAATTTTTGACAACATTTTTTTAACCTGGAAATATAATTTGTATTGTTTCCTAAATCCACTTAAATGTCTGTAGGCAATATTAAGTAGTATTTCTTAGAAAGATAGCCATACCAAAAACAAAAATTAACAAAATAAGCTTTTTTAAAAAAATTTCCCTGTTACTAAGTCTTACCCTTCACCTGTTTCTACACAATATATTTTTCTGTCAAATCCTTCATATGCTACATTATAAGTACATTTAAATAATATTATAATATTTAATTAGTTTGGTCAATCAGATCAAAATGTATCTGAAAACTGAATTCATGGACTCATTTCTGCTTATAAACCAAATACAATAAACATTTAAGGGAAATGAGTGTCTTTGTCAAATTATTCAGATATTTGTGCAGCCCCTCTTCTATATACCTCTGAAGTACATGATCTACCAAAAATATATATTTTTAGGTTCTGTCTAGAAAGTTGAATATATATCATGTTATTTTCATATATTTAGAAGAGACCATTTTGAGTATTTCTTCAGTTGCCGGGGAAATGCATAAAGTAGAGATAATGCAGACAGGAAAACTGTTGTGTAGTTTAGGGATTTATTTGGATCAGAAACTATGAAAGCTCTTATAGGACATAGTTTTTCTTTTTTTCTGTTAAAATATAAGATAAAATTTCTGTTGAATTATTTACTTTCAATTTCCCTTACATAGTTTGAAACCTTTTAAACGTTTTTACATGAAGTCATCAGTATCAAAATAATTGAATCAAAAGAAAAATTATTATTTATTCCAGAAAAGTGTGTGTGTGTGTGTATGTGTGTGTGTGTGTGTGTGTGTGTACACACACACATGCATGCTAAGTTGCTTCAGTCATGCCCAAATCTGCGACCCTATGGACTGTAGTCCCCCAGGCTCCTCTGTCTATGGGGATTCTCTAGGCAAGAATACTGGAGTGGGTTGCCATGCCTTCATCCAGGGGATCTTCCTGATCCAGAGATTGAACCCACATCTGTTATGTCTCCTGCACTGGCAAATATGTTCTTTACCACTAATGCCACCTGAGAATCCATATATAAATATACATATATGTGTGTGTATATATATACACACACATATATATCTGTGCATATATATTCACACACAAATATATCAATAAATTAAGTGGAGTTTTATTACAGTTTTCTTTTCAAAACAGGTATATCTTTACCTTGCATTATCCTTCCTGTCAACTACACATAGAAATTTTAATTAATTATTACAAAAAGAAGATACCAGATTTTTGGCAGTAGTCAGAAAATCATCAGTCTCTTTTTCTATACAGAACCTTATCTGTGAATAAAAATAGTTCCTTTGCCAAATGGGAATGGTGAAATTTTCTATAAGTGTTTCTACGTAAGCATGGGGGTAAAGCAGTAACTGATGCAGCACTTTTGAAGGTTACAGAGAAATATAGAAATGGTGTTCAGAGAGGTTAATGGAATTGTTCCAACTCTATGACTAATTACTGCATAGGTGGGCTTTTTACCCAAGTCAACCTTGAACAATAGCCTGAATTTCCTTCACTACTCCATATTTTGTGCACTTCATTTGTTTTATGTCTTCTTTACTTAGATGGAAAGGAAGCACTGCCCCATGTTTCAAGAGGCAGGGGTAGATGAGAAATATAAAATGCCTTCTACTGGCTGAAAGGAACAGAAATGTGGCCTGTGTCACTCCCAAACTTCTAAAAAGCTGTGACATTTTCTGCTACTTATAACATGATTATGAAAATTAGGAAAAGAAACATTATAATAAAGATCATTACTATTAGAGAAATGATTAATTGATTATAAATTTAATTTAGAAGTGATTATATATGAGAAATGCAGGTCCTTAGAAAAGTTTGAATTACTAAGTAGTCTGAGATTTAAGATAAATGCATGATGAAATGCCTAAGTATAAACCCTGTGGATGTGAAAAGCTGCCTAAGTGATTTGAAGAAATAATTAAATAGAGAAAAAAATATGACTGAAAGGCAAGCACTAATTATTTTGAGGTCACATTTAAAGCAAAATAAATGTACATTTACCAGGAAGAAAGTATCTTTTAACAAATGTATTTACCCAGGTTATGACAGAATTTGTTGAGGACATGAAAATAATAGCTACGTACATCAAGTGGCACCACTTTCCAAAATGGTGTTAAATATCTATATGAGAGAAGAAAGAAATTAGAGAAAAACAAGTGACACTTAGATCTCATTTAGGCTTTATTATTATCCCATTTTCTCTCCTCTAATAACTGATAAGGTCAAAATTTGACACTAAATTTAACAACAGGAAATATCTATACGTTTTAAATATAAAAATATCTACAACCATCACTACGTTTGTATGCTTTTGTTATTCTAGTACAGATAGAAGATAGCTAGAATATTCTTGAGTGCATTAAAGTTTAGTCATTTATTTATTAAATGTATATTAAGTACCTACATTATCTCAATCAGTGTTCAATGTATTGGCGATGCATCAGTTTGCAAAACAGTTAAATACACTTGTTTTCAGCCATCCTACATTCTACTGTGGGGAGACATACAGTATAGAAATAAATGCTGCTGCTGCTGCTAAATCACTTCAGTCGTGTCCGACTCTGTGCGACCCCATAGACAGCAGCCCACCAGGCTCCTCCGTCCCTGGGATTCTCCAGGCAAGAACACTGGAGTGGGTTGCCATTTCCTTCTCCAATGCATGAAAGTGAAAAGTGAAAGTGAAGTCACTTAGTCGTGTCCGACTCATCGCGACCCCATGGACTGCAGTCTACCAGGCTCCTCCATCCGTAGGATTTTCCAGGCAAGAGTACTGGAGTGGGGGGCCATTGCCTTCTCTGATAGAAATAAATACATACTGTTAAAGACTGTGATTGATGCTATTTAGGGAAGATAAACCTGAGAGTAGACAGTTTTAAATACAGTGGTCAAGGAATGCCTTATGGAGAAGAAGGTATAATTTAGACCCAGAGGAGAAGCCAGTAATATAAGCATCCTAGGTAACAGAGGGCAGAGAGAAGAATACATGGAAAGGACCAGGAGGAATGTGCAAGGCACATTCCAAGAATAGTACAGAAGTCATTTATCAAGATGGAACTCAGTGTAAAACTAGAAGAGGTAGAGAAAGTGGATAGAGATTTACCTAATACTGGACTTGAGTATTTTATCCATAGGGAAAGAATAAATATTAGAATGGTGAAAATTTGAGTGAAAAAGCTGTACTCCTGCCTGAAAAAGATCTACTCTTGCTAACGTTTTGACAGTGGTGTGAGAAGGTTGAGAATAATAGGGAAGCCTGGCATGAGGTTCTTAACGATAAGCCAGGTTATCATGACAAATGCTTGGACCAAGGTGGTGGTGGTAGAGGTAATAATAGAAGGATAAAATCAGCAAGGTCTTCTCATAGAATATATACGGGTCATGACAGAAAGGAATAAAAAATATTTCCAGGACTCAGAGCCTGAGCGTACATAGGAATGAAGATGCCACTGAATAACATGGGAAAGACTTAGGAGAAAAGCATGCTGAAGAGAGATGCGGCTTAGTATTTGGACAGCAGAGTTTGAAAAGTTATTTATAATTTTAAGTGGATCTATTGGGATTCCCTGGTGGCTCAGAGGTTAAAGCATCTGCCTGCAATGCAGGATACCTGGGTTCGATCCCTGGATCAGGAAGATCCCCTGGAGAAGGAAATGGCAACCCGCTCTAGTATTCTTGCCTGGAGAATCCCATGGACTTTGGAGCCTGGTAGGCTACAGTCTACAGCATTGCAAAGAGTCGGACACGACTGAGCGACTTCACTTCACTTCACTTCACAGAGTAAATTGTTGATACAGGACTTCCGGTTTCAGCTCCAAAATGTAAAGAGGTTGGACGGCATCACTCCTGTCCTAACTACAAGGAAAAACTGATCATACTAAAAAATCAATGACTTTTCTTGGATTCATCGGAGAATTAAGGTGACAGGGCAAAGCAGTACCTCTAAATCTGGAGACACAGGTGAATCACAGAGTCACAGCCAAGACCTGCTGACCTAGAGAGTGCAGAAGCTGCTGGAGTCATACTTTGATGGGAACACCTAAGCAGTATTTTGATGAATGGCTGAAGACTGAGTGGAATCTAGGGTGACAGTGAGAAATTCCTCTGGTCATATTTTATAGCCCCCACCTTCACACAAATTTGATGAGTTTTACCTCCAGATACCCTGCCAGATTCTCACAAGAGCCAAGCAAGGTCCCCTGTAGCTTTGGCAGAAGGAGGAGAAAAGTATTCATTGTGAAAGAGGTCCAGAGCTTTCTCCACAACAGAAGCCCACTTTCAAGGAGAAAAGTCTTTAGCAGAGCTTCCTGCCACGTGGGAAAAGGACATTTATCCCCCCTGCATCCTTCCTGTTTTACCTAAAAGACAGCAATGCTTATGTGACCTTATAAAGTTCACAAACCAGACACATAATCTAAGCATAGGACTATAGAATTCTTCTCCTCCCTTACATTTCACTACCATATCATTAGGACTCCAGGATCCAATAAACTAACAGTGGATTTTGGCTCAGTATATATTTCCTGTCTGATAATTCCAAAATCTATGTCTTATATGAGTCTACATCTGATGCTTTTTTTGCTGTTATTTCATCAGACCCCTTTTTTTGACTTTGACATTTAGCACTTGTTAAAATATATTTTTTTGAAAGCTATGCGTGTTGTGTTCAGTAATAGGAGACATATAGTCCTTTAATATGAGATTTTATGTTATTCTGGCTGGTAGTCAGGCAGTGTTTAGTGCTTGCTATGGCTGTGAGTGCTATAGCTGTAAGCCAGGGGCTTCAATTTCTTCTAATGCTTTTGTCTTGTTTTCTTCTTCCTTATTGTATTTTGACTTCTTCAAGGATTCCTTCTTAAATAGAATCTTTGCTTTGCAGCCCTTTGAGCTCCTTCTTCTTGATCCCTTGTGGCAATTCATGAAGTCAGATCAAGTTAAGAGGAGAACCAATCAGTTCTTGAATCATATCAAAGCATCAGTGAGATCACTGATGGTTCAAGAAGAAAAGATTTAGTAGGTGATGGTAGTTAAGGCAAACTGAAGTATGTAAAAAAAAAAAGAATTGAGGAGAAGAATTAGAGGCAGATAATATAGATTTTTTTTTGACTAGTTTTGTTGTAAAGAGAAAAGGAAAAACAAGGTTGTATCAGTTGAGGACTGTGAGTTGAGAAGGCTTTATTTTTAACAAAATATAATTTACTTATTTTTGCATGATAAAATAGGTGGGATGATTAGTAATATAAAAATTAAAGGAGATAATTTCTAGAATATTATCCCTGAGAAGGCTGGGTAAGATAGTGTGAAGTATACGCAAGGAGGGTTAGACCATAAAGAGATTCACAGAGCTTATTACCTGCATCCATCAAGATTATGCAATAATTCAACTTATATTTTTCACTTTCCTTTCTGATCCTTTCTTAAATTTCACATTGGATTATTCCTTGTCCTTGGTATCTTTGCTGGGTCCAGGTCAAATGCTACCAGACGGAAGCTATAGATTATTGGAAAGGTCTGTCTCCTCCTATCTCCACAGAATGGTGAGGATTTATCCTAAATAGGAATCTTCCCAGGACAAATGAAATATTTGCCTTTGGTTATGCATTCCACACCGTGAAAACGAATAAGAAAAAAGTAAGCCTACTAAACAAGTGAATCACCATGAACACAACCTCAATTACATTTAAATTTTAGATCCATGCTATTACCTGCAAACATCATGTTTTCTTATTTTGTCTGACTGTAGTTCTGATACTTTGTATTAGATATGTCAGATCTGCTGAACTAATATCCCCTAAACAGGCCAAAGATTGCTGTGAGTAATGAAATGGCACTAACTAGGTTTGTTGGGTATGGCTTAGCAATAATCATATACCAGTATTCCAAATGTTAACTACAATTGCACACCCTAAACAATCACCTCTGTTTACATCTCATTGGAATTTAAAGTGTTCTAAAGAGGGAGATCCTAAGATTCCAGGTTGTATGTGTAGGCCTCTCACTCCAAATAAAAATATTCAAAACACTGGATCAGGCTTTGCCTCTGAGGGGAATAAGAAGAGCACCATATTTCTGAGGCTACTAAAACCACGCTGCATTTTTGTAAATAGTCCAACTTGGTCTAGCATGTATGGCTCTGTCCACGGAATGAATATGAGAAAGAGGAATGGTAACATATTTTGAGAAATGGAAACATGAAGTGAATTTTTTATATTTAGATGGTCTTGCCCTAGAATACCATTTCCCAAATCCTTCAACTCTGTTTCATTCACAGAGTATATATTAGAAAGATGTTCCATAGTTGTGTGTTTTTTTTAAAGCTGCTCACATAAAATGAGGAACTTCTGCATTCTGTATTCTCAAAGCTTTGTGATGTATCTAAGAAAAATGAAAGCTCCAAAATCCTAATAAAAAGGATTAATAATGTAGTAACTATCCTCTACTGTGCTTTACCAACAAATGTATTTTTGGTAAAAAGTATAACTACAGCATGGAATTATTTTTCAGCTAAAACATGTAGGAAATCACTCTTAATGTTCTGGCATGAACATCATACTAATCTCTGTGTCTAGAAACTATTGAGGAAAATCTTAGATTTAGGATTATGGAGGAGTTGTTTGAACCAGTTAAATTCTTCCTGATTAGAAGATTATTTTTACTGGATATGATTGAAATGTACATTTCAGTTTAAATCAAATCTGTTTTGTATTAAGAAGTGAAAGAAGCAAAGGCCAAAAAGAAAAATTGGTGACTAAACAAAATTGTAACTGAATCGACATTTTGTGACTTTTTTTTTAATTGTCTTCAGTGTGATACTTTATAAGATTCAACATTTTGGTCCAGTGAGCAATGGCAAGTGACTGAGCATGAGATGATATGCTCATTTACATTTTGTAAATTTAAAAATGATAAATGCTAAAGAAATATAACAGAGTATCATACTTATACAAACTAGTGATTAGACCATTATGGCTTTCAACCACAGAGTGTCTCATATTACCTACTTTGCCAAATCACTGTGATTTTACAATAACCTGAACATGAGTAACAATGAAAGAAAACAGAATTGATTGATGGTGATGATGCTATGAAATCATTAGGGATTAAAAAGACTTTAAATTGAGAGTTAAATTCAACATTGAGCCATCAGAGTTAATGGATTCCATGAACCCATGAAATAACAATAAAATACATATACACTTTTAGATGAAAATATTTCTGAATTACATACAAAGATCAATGAATTATATGACTTTTATTCATCAAATAAAGAAGCCTTTGCCCCCAAAGTTTGTTACCTGATGCCAGTAAAATTAGAATACACATTTGGGGATATAATAAGGTACATATCCTACATTATAAAAGTAAAGAGTAGTATGTGACTTTATGAAACGATTCCTTAATGTTATTCATTCAGAGAAATTAAACATTATAAAATAAGGTTTTAAATATTCTGTAACCATGATCCTTGCTGAGTGAATACATTCCTGTGATTTTATTTAAAGCTGACCTAATGGAAACAAAAATCTCTCTTTAAAATAAAAATTTTAAAAAGGCTTATATATTATAGTAACAATAACCAAAATATTATTATATTTTCTCCTGAAAAATTCTTACATGTCTATAAAGATAAAAGTAAATGTTTAATCTTTGGGTTTATGAATATGGAATTGTAATAGTAGTTTAAAGCCCAAAAATCATTGCTAGGAAATCACTTCAAGAACTTAGGAGAGATATTTTCAATAGAATTTTGAAGTCTCCAAAGAATGACCTTGTGTAAGCCATTTAAATCATAACAAAGTCCCTGAATAGCAACAAAATCACAAATCATACTAATAAATACAATGAAGCAATTTATACAAATGCACAAACCTGATAATCTATGCTGATAGGCTGGAAAATAATTACTTCCTTCCCTAAAGAAAGGCAGCTATAAATTATTCAGGGGTTACTCTAGCACTGATGGAAACATTTCCTTTGTTTTCTATTTCCAGCTTAAATAATTCTCTATCAGTACTTAGGCAGTCTTACGATTTATCTGTAGTTATGGATTGTCTGCTTATCCTTCAGTTTTCACATCCAAATTTTTTTTTTCAAGAATGTTCTTTACTTGAAGGTCTTTTTACCTTTTGGTTTTTAAAAATTATGTTACTTAAGAAGACTGTTAAGCCTTTCCTTGAATTAAAATGACCATTTTTTTAATAGCAAAGGAATTATCTTAAGAGTGCTAGAGACCTAAACACATGCACAAGACACACACACCCACACACAGGTTCTTCATCTATTATCCCTCTACTTAGCTAGATGGATAATAGAAGCATGGCCTGGGCATATATACTGAAAGCTAAGAATGCTAGCAAAAAGACTCAGAGTGCCAGAGTATCCTGACCAAGGCATAGGTCAGTAATACTTCAGTGCACGAATATTACTCCCCTGGAAGATTCCATTGCTTATCTTTCATAAAGCATTGCTTTTTATGCACCTGCCTTTGCCAAACACTCTGGTAGACATTTTTCACATTTTCATTACCTCATTTGTTGCTCTAAGTGTACAAACCAGTTAACAATCATCTCTATGGATTCCTTTAAATGTTAAGTAAGAAGTTAGGCATGAGCAACAAGGGGTGGCCTAATAGGAAAGTATGCAAGCTGATCCCTAAGCACTGTTTCAGACACACCCAGGAGTGCTCACAGATATGCTACAAAATAATCACAGAGGTTTTTCCAACTCCTACACTTGTGCCTTAGAAACACAGTGGATACAAACTAACCCCTACCGGTGCTTCCTCACGCAAGCTTAGGCAGCTAGGAGCCCATGACGGGTTCATAAATATTCTACACATATATACATTTGATTACAACAGACTGAATTATGGGAAGACATGAGCGATAGAGCCTGTTGTTATATAACTTGCAACTATCAATTGGCCTTGAGCATATGCTCATTTGCATTCTCTTCCTTGATTGGTGGTGGGGATAAGCCCTGTTTTGCACAGGGCACAAACAAAAGGAACAGATGGGAAGTATAAAGGAGGGGAAAACAAGAGAAATTGTAATGGCAACTTCTTTGGGGTTGTCCTGCTCCCATGTCTTGGGAGTGTCTGTTTAATCTGTCTGCTTCAGCTGTAATTGAGCCGTAACATGTCTGTTGTTTTAAACCCTTTACTCCCTCATTCCAAATTTTTGTTGCAAAGAGACAAGAACTGAGAGAGAAAACCAATCTGACATTTCCTTGCTTACTTCCTCTCCCTCCCTCCTCACTTTCGTTTTATCCATATTATCTCATGCTCTTTCAACCTGCTACTCAAATCCTTTCATACCAAAAATAATCTGTTAAATAACAAAAAGCTGTGATGCCACCCTGTTAATTATTTATTAGGTGAAACTGAGCAAGTAAGAATTCTGTTTGGAACTTACTTTACATATGTGTACAATGGGGATAATAATACTTAATGAAAGCTTTGATATGAGGACAAAATAAAAATGCATGTAAAGCCTATAGCATAATGCCTGTCAGATTCTAAACTATCAGTAATGTTGGGTACTAAGATTATGGTTGAAATAGGAAGAGTTTGACTATGTAAAAACAATTTTACAATTAAAAGGAAGGTTGAGTTTGGTCATCTTTATTCACTATTTTCTCAATACTCCAAGTATCAGATTGCTCAACTGTTATATAAGTATGGCTATATCACCAACTCGGTGATTATTTTGAGGCTTAATTTAGATAATCCATATAAAAATTTTAGAGTATCAGCCATAGACTAAGTATTAAACAACTGTTCTTTTCATTTTTGTTATTTTGCTATAAGAAAATAGGTGTACTATATCCTTCTGACCCCTTTACTCCTAGAAATTCCATTTTCTTACATACACATAGCTTTTATTTTCTACTCTATCTTGAGTAGGAACATACAGATATTCTTTTTGGTCCACTGGAATGTCATCCCATTGGTTAGCATTCTTTTCCAAATTTTGCTTAGCCCACTTAAATTACACTGATTGAATTTTTTTCTTATAATCTAATAGAATTCCTTCATTTGATTTTCACCATTTGACATGCCAATCCAGCTAACTCATAGACAACACCATTTGAGAATCATTAAAAAAAAAAAAATTAACTGCCTCATTTTACATATGTGTTAAGTGAATAGCAAACAGAATAAATGTCTTGCAAAAACTCATATATATGGTGTATGATTTATTTAGATGAAATTCTTAAGAGCTGTTTTAGTTAAGCAAGATAGTTTGCACTATTAAATGTGTTCTAATATTTAATTGAATATAGTAGCATTCCTGAAAAATAATAAAAAGGTAAGTTTAAAAATATGTATATATGTAAATCTTTTGGGTAACTATTCTCTTCCTATATTAAGAAACTTGCTAGCAAATTACACCAATAAAATGACTAAGTAAACAGAATACTTTGGGGGGGGTAACAAAGTAAAAAAGAAAAAAGCATATTTTTTCAGTATAACTCAGAAATGGCATGATTTTAATATCAGCACTGAATTATGATTTTATTGTGTTCTGTCATACCAGAGGGTTTCAAAGAGATGATGTGTGAATAATGGCATTTTATTTCAGAGTGATAATTATCAGCTATATTCTACAATAGACAGATCACTAAAAAGTCTATTATGATCAAGAAAACTTTTATTCATATTTGAAGGATGATTGTATTGATGACAATGATAAAATAACAGCACTTAGTAATAATAGCATGTTTCATTTTTTATTTTCTCCTGAAAGATCCTAAGGTTACATATTTGAAAGGGTCTATTTGTGCAGTCTTGGAAAGCAAGTAAAGTATAAAATTATTTCCAGGAAATCATATCCTCTTAACAGCAAGACAGTGTGATTCAAAAAATCAGATATTTTCTTTGAACATTTAGTCATGACTTTGAAACATACTCTTAAGAGAAAAATAAAATCAATGATGACAAGGACAACAAAAACAAAGATTACTACATTTTAGCATCTCAAAGTTTTTCCAAATTGAAAATCTTTTTATGGTTCATTCTTTAGTGATTCATCTAACACCAGGAATTAAACAGTAATGACTATTTTCATGATTATCATTTATTAATTGTTCCAAGGGCAAATAACTATTCTGAGGGTAAAAATGAAATACAGAATGAAGATATTTTTAAAGCTAGAGGTCATGGATGATTCAAAACAAGGAATTTACTAAAAGTCATCCAGAAGAAGTGGAAATTTTGATAGAAAATTATCTCAGAACCAATTAGAAAGGTAATTAAAGACCTACAGTTGAAATATCAATAAGGTGAGATGTAAAGATAGCTATGTTCTAAGGAAGTAAGTCTAATATTATGTAAATTGTCCTAGAAAATAAATAAAATTATGTCCCAATAAACATATGAAATTTTCATAAATTGAATATCAAAATCTGTTACATAATACAAGGAAAATTATAGAATAAGCTTATTATTGTACAAGTTATTTTAAACATATGCTAAGAGAACATAGCAATCAATCAAAAAGTTACTACAAAATTTTGTCCTTAATATATGAGAATTAATCTACATTAGGCATAGTTAACTCAATGGACATGAGTTTGGGTGAACTCCGGGAGTTGGTGACAGACAGGGAGGCCTGGCATGCTGCAGTTCATGGGGTCGCAAAGAGTCGGACATGACTGAGCAACTGAACTGAACTGAACTGAAGGTATCCATTAAAAATCAAAAAGCTAAAGAGGAAAACTAAGCTCACATCACTAGATGCTAGAATAGCATTTATAAATCAGCAACCATCCCTTATCCAAACTAAATAAAACAAGAATAAAATAAAATCATGGTGTTAGAAAGTGTTCTAGTTTCATTCTTTTACAAGTGGTTGACCAGTTTTCCCAGCACCACTTGTTAAAGAGATTGTCTTTAATCCATTGTATATTCTTGCCTCCTTTGTCAAAGATAAGGTGTCCATATGTGCGTGGATTTATCTCTGGGCTTTCTATATTGTTCCATTGATCAATATTTCTGTCTTTGTGCCAGTACCATACTGTCTTGATAACTGTGGCTTTGTAGTAGAGCCTGAAGTCAGGTAGGTTGATCCCTCCAGTTCCATTCTTCTTTCTCAAGATAGCTTTGGCTATTCGAGGTTTTTTGTATTTCCATACAAATTGTGAAATTATTTGTTCTAGCTCTGTAACAATAACCCTGTGTACAAGACAGCAAAAGAGACACTGATGTATAGATCAGTCTTATGGACTCTGTGGGAGAGGGAGAGGGTGGGGAGAATTGGGAGAATGGCATTGAAACATGTATAATATCATGTATGAAACAAGTCGCCAGTCCAGGTTCGATGCACGATACTAGATGCTTGGGGCTGGTGCACTGGTATGACCCAGAGGGAGGGTATGGGGAGGGAGGAGGGAGGAAGGTTCAGGATGGGGAACACAGATATACCTGTGGTGGATTCATTTCAATATTTGGCAAAACTAATACAATATTGTAAAGTTTAAAAATAAAATAAAATTTAAAAAATAAAATAAAAGTATGTATTTGACACTGTCAATTTTAAAATCTCAAGAACAAATATCTTGTCTAATTTGGAAAATATAAAAATAAATTTGTTTAACATCAGAAATTGAGAGGCAAACTTTCTTAAAATTATTAGTTGGCATTGTTTTTAAAGTTCTAACAGCACCAGAAGACAAGAAAATAAAACAGTGTGTTTTCGTGGATGATAAATCATATACATCGCAAAATCAAGGTCTAGAAAAAAGAAGATTTACCATTAATTAGTTTTATAGCAAAATCACTGCATTTATAATAGCAACAAAAACTGAAAATGTTTATGAATAAATTTAACAATAAAATTCAGGAGCTGCAAGGTGAAATTTGAAATTTACAGTTTAAATACAATGACATAAGAATATGTTTAAAAAGTTTGTCATGAAAGACTCATATGAAAAATATGCATACTGTTCTGATTCATTGACTATGCTAAGTCTTTGACTGTGTGGATCACAATAAACTGTGGGAAATTCTCAAAGAGATGGGAATACCAGACCATCTTACCTGCCTCCAGAGAAATCTGTATGCAGGTCAAGAAGCAATAGTTAGAACTGGACATGGAAGAACAGACTGGTTCAGAATTGGGAAAGAATACAACAAAGCTGTATATGTCACCCTGCTTATTTAACTTATATGCAAGAGTACATCATGTGAAATGCCAGGCTGGATGAAGCACAAGCTGAAATCAAGATTGCCAGGAGAAATATCAATAACCTCAGATATGCAGATGACACCACCCTTATGGTAGAAAGTGAAGAGGAATTAAAGAGCCTCAAATCAAACTGAAAAAGGAGAGTGAAAGAGCTGGCTTAAAACTCGACATTCAAAAAAATAAGACCATGGCATGTGGTCCCATCACTTCATGGCAAATAGATGGGGAAACAATGGAGACATTGACGAACTTTATTTTGTTGGGCTTCAAAATCACTGTGGATGGTGACTGCAGCCATTAAATTAAAGTGCTTGCTCCTTGGAAGAAAAGCGATGATAAACTCAGACAGTGTATTAAAAAGCAGAGACATTACTTTGCAGATAAAGGCCTATATAGCCAAAGCTATGGTTTTTCCAGAGTAATTTATGGATGTGAGAGTGGGACCATAAAGAAGGCTAAGTCCCAAAGAATTGATGCTTTAAAACTGTGGTGTTGGAGAAGACTCTTCAGAGTCCCTTGGACTGCAAGGAGATCAAATGAGTCAATCCTTAAGGAAATCAACCCTGAATATTCATTGGAATGACTGATGCTGAAGCTAAAACTCCACATCTTTGGCCACCTGATGTGAAGGGCCAACTCACTGGAAAAGACCTGATGCTGGAAAAGATTGAAGGCGGGAGGAGAAGGGGACAACAGCGGATCAGACGGTTGGAGGCATCACTGACATGATTGGCATGAGTTTGAGCAAGCTCCAGGAGATGGTGAAGGAACAGGGAAGCCTGCTATTCTGAAATCGATGGGTTGCAGAATCGGACACAAGAGTGACTGGACTGAACTGATGATATATTGAATATATAATATAATGTCATACTTAAATGCAGACTTAAATTGAAGAAAGTAGGGAAAACCACTAGACCACTCAGGTATGACCTAAATTGAATCCCTTATACAGTGGAAGTGACAAATAGATTCAAGGGATTAGATCTGATAGATGGAGTACCTGATGAACTATGGATGAAGCTTCATGACATTGCAGAGGAGGCAGTGATCAAGACCATCCCCAAGAGAAAGAAATATAAATAGAAAAAATGCTTGTCTGAGGTAGCCTTACAAATAACTGAGAAAAGAAGAGATGCAGAAGGCAAAGGATAAAAGTAAGATATACCCATTTGAATGCAGAGATCCAAAGAATACTAAGGAGAGATAAGGAAGGCTTCCTCAGTAATCAAGAAATAGAGAAAAACAGTAGAATAGGAAAGACTAGATATCTCTTCAAGAAAATTAGAGATACCAAGGGAACATTTCATGCAAAGATGGGCACAATAAAAGACAGGAATGGTATGGACCTAACAGAAGCAGAAGATATTAAGAAGAGGTGGCAAGAATACATAGAAAGAAGATCTTCAAGCCCCAGATAACCACAGCTGTGTGATCACTCATCTAAAGCCAGACATCCTGGAATGTAAAGTCAAGTGAGCCTTAGGAAGCATCACTATGAATAAAGCTAGTGGAGGTGATGGAATTCCAGTTGAGCTATTTCAAATCCTGAAAGATGATGCTGTGAAAGCGATGCACTCAATACATCAGCAAATTTGGAAAACTGAGCAGTGGCCATGACTGGAAAAGGTCAATTTTCATTCCAGTCCCAAAGAAAGGCAATGCCAAAGAATGTTCAAATTACTGCACAATTGCACTCATCTCACATGCTAGCAGGTTATAGTCAAAATTCTCCAAGCTATGCTTCAACAATATGTGAGCCAAGAACTTCCAGATGTTCAGCGGGATTTAGAAAAGGCAAAGGAACCAGATATCAAATTGCCAAATCCGTTGGATCACAGAAAAATTAAGAGAATTACAGGGAAAACATCTATTTCTGCTTTATTGACTATACCAAAGCCTTTGACTATGTGGATCACAGCCAACTGTGGGAAATTCTTAAAGAAATGGGAATACCAGACCACCTTACCTGCCTCCTGAGAAATCTATAAGCAGGTCAAGAAGCAACAGTTAGAACTGGACATGGAACAATGGACTGCTTCCACATTGGGAAACAAGCACATCAAGGCTGTATATTGTCACCCTGCTTATTTAATTTCTATGCAGTGTACATCATATGATACGCCAGGTTGGATGAAGCACAAGCTAGAATCAAGTATGCTGGGAGAAATATCAATAACCTCAACTATGTGATGATACCACCCTAATGGCAGAAAGTAAAGAGGAGTTAAACAGCTTCTGGAAGATGAAAGAGATGAGTGAAAAATCTGGCTTAAAACTCAACATTAAAAAAATGAAGATCAGGTCATCTGGTCCCCATCATTTAATGGCATAGAGATGGGAAACAATGGAAACAGTGACAGAATTTATTTTTTTTGGGCCCCAAGGTCACTGTGGATGGTGACTGCAGCCATAAAATTTAAAGATGCTTGCTCCTTGGAAGAAAAGCTATGACAAACCTAGATGGCATATTAAAAAGCAGAGACATTACTTTGCTAACAAAAGGCCATATAGTCAAAGCAACGACTTTTCCAGTACTTTTATACAGATGTGAGAATTGGACCATAAAGAAGGCTGAACACTGAAGAATTAATGCTTTTGAACTGTGGTGTTGGAGAAGACTCTGGAGAGTTTTTTGGACAGCAAGGAGATCAAACCAGTCAATCCTAAAGGAAATCAACTCTGAATATTCAAGGGCAAGGCTTATGCTGTAGCTTAAACTCCAACACTTTGGCCACCTGATGCATAGAGCTGACTCACTGGAAAAGGCCCTGATGCTAAGAAAGATCAGGAGAAGGGACGACAGAGGATGAGATGGTTGGATGGCATCACCAACCCAATGGACATGGGTTTGACCAAGCTCCTGGAGATGTTGAAGGACAGGGCTTGCCACAGACCATGGCGTTTCAAAGAGTTGTACGATACTGAGCTATTGAACAACACAAAAGAACATGTAATATTAGATCTACTCTCTCAACAAAATTTCAAGTGTACATTATCATTAACCATAGGCACAATGCTACCCAGTAGATCCCAAGAGTTTATTCATCTGGCTAAACTGAAAGTTTGTCCCTGTTAATGAGTGACTCCCCATTTACCTTTCCACTGAGACTGGGGTAACCACCATGCTGTACCTTGTTTCCTTGACTTTGACTATTCCAGATACTTCATATAAGTAGAATCATATAGCATTTGTTTTTGATAACTGGCTTATTTCACTTAGCATAATGTTTATAGGTTCATCCATGTTGCAAATTACTAAATTTTCTTGTTTTTAAAAGCTGAATATTAGTCCATTGTATGTATGCATACCACATTTTTCTTTCTTTTTTAATTCATTCATCTGCTGATGGACATTTGTTTCCACATCTTGGCTACTGTGAATAGTGATGCAATTATCATGGGAATGCTAATATCTCTTTGCTACTGATTTCCATTCATTTTGGATAAATACCCAGAAGTTAGATTATTGGATAATATGATAGTTCTGTTTAAAATTTTTTTTCAGAAACTTCCATATTGTTTTGCATAACAACTGCACCATTTTGTATTCCAATAGTATGCAAGAGTCCATCCACATCTTTAACTATACTGGTTATCTTTTGTTCTTTTTTGATAACAGTGATCCTGAAAAGGTGTGAAGGTGATATCTCATTGTGGTTTTATTTGTATTTACTTGATGATTAATGACATCAAATATTATTTTTTCATGTACATGTTAGCCATTGCTCCTTTTAAGTTATATCTAGTTCAGGTTCTTAGGATTATTAGTTTTTGGTTGCTTATTTTGTTGCTATTGAGTTCCACAGGTTGTCTTTTTACTTTCGTGATTGGTTCCTTGCTGTGTAGAATTTTTTAATCTTTATATAGTTGTATAACACCTATTTACTTTTTCTTTGTTCTTTTCTGTGTTTTTGGTGTCATATCAATTATATCACTGTCAAGACCAATATCATGAAGACAAATATCTAGAAGTTTTACAGCTTTAGCTCCTACACTTAGATCTTTTTACTACTTAATATTCAAATTGATCACAAAAAGATAGTTAATTGATTAGTTAATATGAGATATCATTAAACAGAAAAATCCATATGATTAATATTAAAAAAAAGTTTGATAAGTAAGAATTTGTAAATGAAAGAATAGTGACATATGTTGACTGATCATATTTTGTTGTTGTTGTTCACTCACTAAGTCTTGTCCGACTCTCCATGACCCCGTTGACTGCTGCACGCCGGGCTTCCCTATCCTTCACCATCTCCCAGAGTTTGCTGAAATCATGTCCATTGAGTCAGTGATGCCATCCAACCATCTCATCATCTATTGTCTCCTTCTCTTCCGGTCTTCCATCTTTTCCAACATCAAGGTCTTTTCCAATGAGTCAGCTCTTTGCATCAGGTGGTCAAAGTATTGAAAATTCAGCTTCAGCATCAGTCCTTCCAATGAATATTCAGGGTTGATTTCCTACTGCTCACACTGATTTCTACTGATCATATAGGCAAATCCTAAAAATACAGAGTCATGTAGTCCTAATAGCACCACTGACAATGTTAGAGGGGACAGGAAAGCTTTCATCCATTGCTTGGGTGCATTGCTATGAATTTTTGAAAGGAATCTTAAATAATTCTATATATGGGAACTTTTTTATAGAAATCATATCACATTATGTAAATATATACTCGGAACAACTTTAACTGTAGGTGGAAATAATGTGAACATCTTAGACACTCATTCATTGGAAAATAGCTGTACCAGAGAGTTTTCCAGAGTGGAACTCAAATCCATTTTTTGGTAACCAGTCCAACAATATCCTTCCTTCCTTGTTTAATGTATCCTTAATATTTTCACCTGAACTCAGTCACTCCCAAATCATGATTCTGAAACCTGTGATAGGATATTAACCATAGAGTATTTTTTATTTACCCTTTGAGCTGTTGAGTTGTTCAGGGGCACTGGCTCTCATATAATGAGAATTTATAAGAGAATTGCCATTTCTATAAATTCTTCATATGAGATTTTACTTGTTTCCTTCACTAAAGGTGAAATGCTACCTTTTCATATTCTAGCTATGTAGGGGTGATCTTACCCATTGCTTTTATGGGATGATGATGTTTAGAGTTAAACTCATTTTGCTCCTAACTAACACAGACGGAGAAGGCAATGGCACCCCACTCCAGTACTCTTGCCTGGAAAATCCCATAAATGGAGGACCCTGGTGGGCTGCAGTCCCTGGGGTTGCTAAAAGTTGGACACGACTGAGCAACTTCACTTTCACTTTTCACTTTTATGCACTGGGGAAGGAAATGGCAACCCACTCCAGTGTTCTTGCCTAGAGAATCCCAGGGACGTGGGAGCCTGGTGGGCTGCCGTCTATGGGGTCGCACAGAGTCGGACACGACTGAAGCAACTTAGCAGCAGCAGCAGCAGCAGCAACACAGAAAATCACATACTTTGCAGATGAGGTTTAGGTTTCATAGTCTTCAGCTGCAATTCAAGCCAAAATACATGTGGTCCACAGTGAATCTAGCAATTAGGCAAAATTGTTTTTTTAAAGCCAATTGCATAGGAAAATGAAATAGGTGTCAAGAAACATCATTACTAGTCAAGTTCTGAAGATTATAAGATGTTTACGAAAATATGTATCCTGACCAACAGAGTTTGTTAGTCTGGCTACATTCCATTGTAATCAAGAACATCAATATTCAGATGGTAGAAAAAACCTCAAGATTAACTCCTGCTAAATATCTTAAAGGAATCATTCCTAGACATTCTTTATTTTTATGTCAAATATATCTTAATGTTTTTAATTCTTCAGATTTCCATATAGAATCTCAAGAATGTGTTGAGAAACACATATAATTATATTTTTCCCCTTTTTCCTAGGTAGTTGTTAAGTGGGTATACTAAATGAGGTGATGACTAATGTAACTAGTCTTGTTTACAATTTTTAAAAATATGAGGTAAAGCAGTGTAGTATTTTTAAAATTCTTATCTTTTTAGATTTCTCCTAAAGACATTATAGGTACTTCAACTGCTGTAGAAATGTATTTGTCATTACATGCAAAGTAAAACAATGTTTCTATACTCTTCTTTGCTTTCCACAACTTTTCAGTACTTTATCATATATAGACTTCCTATTCCTTGTACTTTCCTTCCTTATAATAGTCGCCTAGAAATTATCATGTAGGGTACAGTTGAATAGTCATAAATTATTTGTATGACTGAGATACTTTCATATATAAAACACTGACAACACATCATGTCTTCATTAATATGCAAAATCATATAAATCCTACATATCAACTGAAAGCAAGGTAAGGAGAAGTACTCTCATAGGAAAGAAACTTGAGTTTATTTTAGGTACAGTATCTTGAAAATTATGAAGAAGATAAAGACTGACCTGACAAGAGAAAACTGAGATTTTATGTTTTACATGATGCTCAATAGAATCAACATGGAAAGACATAGTCTGTCTCTAGCTCAAATGAGCACTTAAAAAAATGCTTAAGGTTTTAAAATTTCTCACTTTACAGAAATATTTTGCAGTGACTTTAACAATTGCAATTAACTTCTTAATTGGAAAATATCAAAACAGTCAACAAGGCTTCTCTTCCTTCCCATTAGATTTGTCTACATCGACCTCAGCTTTTCTTCAAAAAGGTCATTTGTTTTCATGTTCTCATATTCTGGCTAAGAGAAAAAAAAAACCTCGGTGAGTTTTCAATGCAGAGGCCAAATCCATAAATCCTAGTTAATTTTATCAAAACCTCCAGACTAAGTCACAAACATTTTTTTTTCCCTTTACTTTCTCAAGTGGTTATAGAATAGTTGCCAGAATTGTGGGGCAAAATTATAAATATTCTGAAATACTGAGACAGATGATACCCAGTAACAAATAGCAAAATATTTTCACATAGAACTTTTCATTTTGTCATTCCTGATAACACATGAGTTCTGCATAATATTAAGTATCAGTAGATTAAAAGAAACCTCGCCAAATCAAATAAATTCCTACACATTAGGTAAGGCAAAATGAAAGAGAAATGTTCTAAAAGAGAAGAAACTGCACTTTTTAAACAAGTGGTTTCAATTAATGATTAATGGGTGAAGAAATTTAGACTGAGTATTGGATGTGCATATTTAATTCTGGCATCAATATGGAAGGAACTACTAACCAAAATGAGATTCTATTCAGTGCTTAGATAATACACACACATACTCCTCTCAGACAGTCTTCTATCTTGAACAAAGCTGTGAAAAATTTCTCATGAGCTTACATTTTTATGGATAGAGACTGGAAATTAAAAGCAAAATAAGTCTGAATAAAGACAAAATATGGTAGCCACAGATCTAGTTAATATGACAGTGCTTATTCTGAATCAATGATTTGCTAAATTCCTTTTGAATAATCAGAAACTAAATAATGAACAGTTATCAGCCACTTTAACCTCTGGGAGATAATGTCCCATTAGACAAATTTGGCAAAGTCCCTAGCAGAAAAATGTGATGTTTTTCAGGAGTAGAAAAAAAGTAAAGGTGAGAGTAGAAGAGTGATACATGGTTAAGTTCACAGGGTGAAGTGGAGATGAGGAGAAAAAAGCTTCTCATGCAAAAGGAAGTATTTTAATATTCTACTTGCAAAGCACAGGAAGTACAGGGTTGGAGAAAAGGGTAGTGTAAAGTGGTTTACATTTTATAAATATATTTATGATTGGTGTGAGAAAAGTTTGGGATGACCAAATATGAAAGGAGTAAGAAACATTAGCTCTGCAAAGAAATGATAATAGCTTCAATTAAGATGTTAACATCATGGAGTGGGAAAAAATAATGGGCTTATCATATACTGGAAAGTAATGTTAGACCTCTATCTTTTAAGTACATATCAGCAATGGTTTTCTTAGCCTCGCTGAAGCTCCCTTTGAAGAGAATTATTATTTTAGAATTAAATGTTCTCATATAATTCCATTAACTGGTAATTGTAAATTTAGAGACTAGTGATTATAAACTGTCCACTTGAAGATAGGTCTAATGTTTTGTTAAATGAACGCATTACTGAAATACACCTTATGTATATTTACATTATTGACAATATTTTTTTAAAAAATTTCATTTGTAAATATACAGATTTCTAGTTAACTCTGAAAAAATCAGAACTATCTAGAGACACTGATTTTTTTTTATTCCTGAAGGAAATAATTGTTGGAACTAAATAACAGAAATCCCGCTGATCAAGTACTTTACTTATCCAATTTACTGCACTCTTTCTTTATTCATCTATAGTTCCTACTTAATTACTGTTGGCATTATTTTCATATCTGTTGTTTGTTAAATGAAAAAGACCAACTATAACTATTTTTGGAAGAAATTTGAATTGAAATCTGCCAGATTGTTACACATTGTTAGATGAAACAGTAATATTTTTCCTTTCTCCTCAAGAAGAAAGTTTGGCCCTTAAAACTTAATTTTGCATTGTCCCATTTAAAATTTACTGCTCTTTCACTTAATACTGCTGAGTGCCAAAGGGGTTGTCACCATAACTGAGTTCAGTCTGCCTTTCTATCCTTTGAGGATTCTACTGTGAAAGGCAGTAACCCGTGTGATATCATATTTACAACACTGTACAAATAACAGCCAGGATTTTTCATTACATGTTATCCCTTTCATAAAGTATACAGGACAGCGAACATGAATTTAAGAAGAAAAAAAATCCGTCTACCATATTCTCACTGAATTGGTACACAAGAGATTAGACTTCTTTATGACATTTCTAATAGCTAAAACAATTGTGCAATTACATTTTAGAATGAATAAAACTGGGACTGGGCATGAATCAACTTTTTCCCTAGAAACACTGACATATTATTATAATTTTTACCCAGAGACAAAATTTGAGGCTCAAAGAATAAAGTGATTTGTACAAGAACAAATAAGTTTCAAAAAAAGGAAGCAGGATTTGGATACAAGCTTTTTTTTTCTTTCCCTGCTACATCATCCTGCCTGTCAAAGAAACACCCCAGAATCTCTTAACTCTTAAAATAGTGAGTCCTGTTTCAGATAAAATAGGCTAAATTATGCTGCTGTATCAAACAACTCTAAATTTCACTACTTCACAATAAAGGTTTATTCTTATCCACTCTACATGTTCATAGTGATTTCAATTTATTCTTCACTGTGTTTTTTTCAGGATCCAGGTTGATAGAGTAATTCTCTTTAGAGCATTTTCTTATCACCAACGTAAAGCAAAAAGAAAACTTGTCAACCATGAATCGGCTCTTAAGGTTTCTGTTCAGCAGTGACAAGTGTCACGTTTCACTGGCCAGAGCAAGTCATCTGATGATGCTTGAGATGAATGGTTAGTATGCATTATCTTCTCTGAGAAAGTAGTGCTGAATACTTTGAACAATGCAGTCTGCCAGGAAACCATTACAGAAATTACATGCTCAGAAAATATGCACTAGAAGAAATCATAAAATAATAGATAATGATTAAATCAATGAATATCACATAGTGAAATCTGAGAAGACTTGTAGCATTGAGTCATAATTGCAGACTGTAATCAGAACTAAAATGGGCAAGACTGACAGAGTTTGGAGACAACTCTTTGAACTGAAACTCTGAACAATGTTAACATACTGAGAACTTCAAGATAGGCTTTAAAAATATTGAGCAAATAACAAAATAATTTAATGACAAAAGTATATAGATCATAACTGGGGAAAGATTGCAAAGCATTATATTGGTCATATTTCAGAGCTCTTTAGATGTCATCCTTTAAGAGAGAGCCAGAGAGCTGGTACTCACTACCAAATGAATCAAAACGATCAACATTTTTTCTTATGGTGTGTTCTTTTTATGTTTAAAAGTAAGACCTTCCCCCAACCCCAGAAGTTTAGAAGCAAAGGAAAGTCATTGAGCTCAAGTCTCCATGACTGTTTCTCTTTTTCCAAATGAGCTTTTCTATTGCTAATCATTTCGAATGCCTGCCAGACCACTTGGACTCTCAGTACTCTGCAGCACAACACAGATGTCTGTATGCTGTTGAACACCTTTCAGGTGAAATAATGTCCCATGCAAAAAGCAGAATCGACATCCAGGATGCTGATGAAAAATACTGGGCTTCTTATTCCTTAAGTGAATAACATTTGAAGCAATCAACCATATATATATATATATATATATATATATATTTCTTGAATAGGTCATCATATATCATGCTCAAAAATTGTAAACTTCCTTTTGATAAAATTTGGCACTTTGCCTCTTTCTACACCATTGATGTGTCTTTCTAAATTTGGAATGCTCAGTGGGTTTTATGAAGGATTTTGCCATATTTTTTGTTTTTATCTTCTCTATGATCCTTGAAAACCTTGTTAGTTTTTCCATTGCATTTAATAAAACTTAGCAGCAAGCAAAAAATCACATTTCCACATCACTGTTGATTGCATTAAAAAAGACAGCACATTCATTTCACCACTCTTACCACATGTATAGAGAGGTTCCATGTACCAGGTGGACATAATTAGATTGGAATGTGGTTTGGCTGACAAATAATTTCCTATTGGCTGCATTATGCCTCTACAGCATCCCCCAAAGAAAAGGAAATAAAAGAAAATATTATTGAGAAGTTTTGAAAAATATTTGATAGGCAACCATGGTTAGGTTTATAAAAATATAGCTTTAAAACTCTAATGTTCTGGGACCATATAATTAAGGAGAGCAAAGATTGTTTTAATGAGATAATTTTCTAAAATCAGCTATTAAAACAAAGGGATTTGATGAATTTAATCTTGACAGTTGATTTACTGAATTGTTCTGTTTCATTGACAAGTTTGTAAATCATTTATAAGCCAAAGCAGTTACAGGGTAACCAAGTTGATACAAATAATAACTGCTATCATATTAACTCAACAAAATGGGCCATTCTACTTGTAATGGGGGCAAGAATCATTTGTTTCATCAATTCCTCATACCAATAAGATGATGAAAATCATAGAAATTCTTATTTTAAAAAAATAAAAAGATAAAGCAAAACAAGCAACACAAAAAACCCTATGAAAGTCAGTGGAACTGTATTTTGGAACAACAAGTGAATTTTTACTGTGTATATAAGCAGAGAATAAGATGAAATGCAAGGTCTATTTCACAGTCCAAAACTGACATATATGTGGGCATATTGGGAGACATTTGGGGAAACTGTTTCCCCTGCCACTCTGGCCCCTAGTGGGCTCTCACTAAGAACTGTGGACACTTAAATTTGAATGAAATTTTGAATTGCTTGTAAAAGCCCCATTGAAAACTTTTGATAGACTTCAGAAATTTAAATGTCATATTATAATTCTAATAATCATCATTAAAATTGATATTTCCTTGGTTACACTATAAGCTATGGTGTTTTGGGGTTTTTTTTGCCATTTTAAAGCTTATTTATTTCACTACAACATTAATGTGAGATAAATTTATAGTTCATACTAGAGATTCTCCAGACAAGAATACTGGAGAGGGTTGCCACACCCTCCTGCAGGGAATCTTCTCAACCTAGGGATCAAACTCAGGTCTCCTTCACTGCAGACAGATTCTTTACCATCTGAGTCACCAGGGAAGCCCATACTAATAGCAGATTAAATAAAATGATTTAAAAAAAAAAGAAAATAAAAAATAAAAAGAAAATTCAATACCAACAATGTTATTAATATTTATATTACCAAAGTTCCTGGATAAGGAATATATCGAAAGCTAGCTGTGTTTTAAATTTATCACTCACCAAATTAATAAATCTCTTCATTTGTTTCATATTATTAATCCTCATTTTTCTAAAACACAGGCATTGAGATGTGATTATACCTAATATTAAAATATAAGCATGAGAAGCAATTTCAGATATAGTGAAAAATAATCTTAAAAAACAAGTGTATTACACTATAACAAGTCACTGAATAAACTGATTTCAAATCTAAGTCAAATAATTTTTCTATTGTTCTATTAATTTACTTTTACCATGGTATTGTAGTGGTAATAACTTTTATATTTTATCTTATTTTCATATCTATCAAGAAACTTATAACAAGAAAATGACAATTAATACCAGTCTTCATTTGGAATTTCTGCCCAATAAGCCCTTCAAAAAGGTCTTGGGTGTAGGTAATTTAGTTGGCTGATGATGCCAAGAAGCAAAAGTGAGGAATTAGAGAAGTTAGATGAGACTGGGGAAAAGCTAATACAGATAGATATATGGATGAAGTTATTGCTATGGGTTAACTGATTTCAATCCTTGGGAGATATTTCTGAGAACAAACATTGCATCATCTCACTGAGGGACCTGAATGGCATTAACTTCCCCCTCTCTCCCAACATTGGACTCCACCTGTCCAGGCTGTTACCACATTGAGGTGGATCAAGTTCCCCCAGAGACAAAGCTCCTCAAGTAGAGAAGCTTAGGGAGCTTACAAGCTTCTGCAGGTGAACTTAGGTATGATGAAGGGATGTGGGGGGTTCTGGGTGTGAGACATTCATAGCATCTGCTACATCTACTGAAGGCATTCATAAGAATAAACTGCTTTTATTATAACATAAAATTCAGAGTTATTCATTGAAAAAAATGAAAATGGGAAGAGTACCTTTCTGCATCTCATGAAAAAATACACATATTAAGTAAATTATTATATAATTTGTCTAACACCAAACACATCTAGTTTGTTTCAAAAATCTATAAAATCAACTTTTTAAATATTTTTAAGGTCTTTCTCTCCCAATCGTCCACTACCACTGAAATTTAGTTCCTCGGTATTTTTCAATTAGAATACCCTGCTTCCTGCTCCACATTTTCCTCTGCTTCCAGTCTTTCCTCTTCTACTATTATCCATTATGCTCTAGGATATTTTAAACAATATAACAAAAAGGATGCAACAGTCTACCCCTAAAACTCTATGCTTCTTCACTGATCTCAAGATGACATCGCATGTGTAGCCATTTCTGGTCTGGTCTATACATATTTTTTCAATGAATTCCCTTAACACTTTCTTCTCATGTTTTTTATTCCAGAAACAAATAAGTAGCTCTTACAAAACCTTGATTTATTTTGCCTATAGGTCTATATAAAATGACTAGACCTGTGTCCTTTCATGTGAACATGCCTTTTTATTTAAGAATGTGCATTTTTAGGTGACAATTTATTTCTTATTGCTGTTGTTGAGCAAGAAAAAATAAGTAGGGTAAGTAATAATTACCAACTCAAAATGAAAAATGGGGTGGTTCAATGGAGTTATTTTTCTCTCAGTTTTGGTTGAGGTATGAAGACATCCCACTTTCTAAAGTCCACCATGCAAATATTTTCAAGTACAATAAATGGAGAAGTCCTTGGATCATGACTCTTGTAAGTCACAGCCATGTACATGGAGGACATAAATAGGTTGAGGTTTTCTCAGCAAACCTTTGCTCAGAAAGTTTTCTCTGGAGAGAGCAAGTGGTATTCCATAAATCACATAACCTTATCAAGTGGGAAAGGTTGGGAGTGCCTCTACCTCACTTCCAGTCAAATGAAAATAGCATTAATGGGCCCTTTAAAAAGTCAAGTTGGAATGTCACAGTGGACAGGTGCCTGACTCCAACCCAGGGCACTGAGAAAATAAGAGACCAACTGCTAGAGGCTTTGGAAGCAGACAAACAAGAGCTGTTACAAAATTTCTTGACTGCATTTGCACAAAGAGAGACCAGGGAGTATTTCTTCAGCACTTCACATGAGCCAGATGGAAAGCCAGCCAGCCTGAGAAAACCGTGACCTTCAACAGAAAAGTTCAAATGAAGTAGGCCAGTGCAAGAAAGCAGAATTTGGTGGGGAGCCACTAACCAGAGCTGAGTCCAATCACTCATTCAAGTGAATTAGAGCTAAGAGGTCATCAGCAGGGAATAGTTCCTAAAAAGCCAGTAAAATACCCTCAAAAGGGAGATATATAAACACTTCTGGGCCCAAACACTGCAAGCAGATGTAGAAATAGTGCTGGCTAAAAGTAATTTTTTATGTTTCCTTTAACTCACCAACGTGGTCAGAAATCACACTTGGCAAGGGAACAGAGGAGGCCAGGCAGAAAGGAAAGGCTGACTGCATAGCTGTCCGTGATCACAGATGACCTATGAGGGACAGGCTGATGCTGTTGCATGGAAGTGGACGTCTCGAGATCAAATTAAAGGTCATTTAATGACTTAAAGGAATATAGATTCTTGTCCACAGAAAGGTAACCTGAAAAGTCATGAAGCTTGCCTGAGTTTTCCTCTAGAAACAGAATAAAACCTTTTTTTCCTGAAAACACTGTAAACAACTTGGGTATTTAACAAAGCAGCATTACTCATATGGCATAAAGCTTGTCTGTCAGATACAAATGCATCATTTTCATAGAAAAGTTATAAATTATTATGATCTGTAGAATAATTAACTCTATCAGATCACTGATTCTATTTAATCTTGTTTTATCTTCAATTAACTGCTATTATTTAAAAGTTTGAGTAATCAGTTGAGACCTTCTGAGTTCAAACCCTGACTTCTTGTTTTAATATGTGGTTATCAGAAAGATACCGTTTATGAGCTCTGATTTCATTGTATCTAAAATGGTGATAACACAGTCCTTTTTACACTATGGAATTTTAGGGAGTGAATAAATGACCGAGAATGTGATATGAATAGTACACTAAGCTCTCAATTTATGTTGCTATTATTATTTATGTTCTACTGGTATTGTAACTTACTGATTCAGCTCTTTGTTAATGCTTTTCTTTGAGGTCCTACAAAAAGAAATTTCAATCATCTCGGTGCAAATAAGTCAACGAACAATTTATAATATTGCACAGAAGTCTTACGTAAGGAAACTATAGAGTTAAATGTATAGAGTAGTAATATAAACAAATAAAAGTGGTCTAACAATATAAAGTAAGACAGTAGGTGTTGCAAGAGGGCATTAGACGGCAGACACACTGAAACCATAATCACAGAAAACAAGTCAATCTAATCACACTAGGACCACAGCCTTGTCTAACTCAATGAAACTAAGCCATGCCCGTGGGGCCACCCAAAACAGGCGGGTCATGGTGGAGAGGTCTGACAGAATGTGGTCCACTGGAGAAGGGAATGGCAAACCACTTTAG
Organism: Bubalus bubalis; assembly: GCF_019923935.1. Taxonomy (NCBI): domain Eukaryota; kingdom Metazoa; phylum Chordata; class Mammalia; order Artiodactyla; family Bovidae; genus Bubalus; species Bubalus bubalis. The sequence continues at coordinate 46,146,211 of NC_059173.1, forward strand.
TATTCTTGCCTTGAGAACCCCATGAACAGTATGAAAAGGCAAAATGATAGGATACTGAAAGAGGAACTCCCCAGGTCAGTAGGTGCCCAATATGCTACTGGAGATCAGTGGAGAAATAACTCCAGAAAGAATGAAGGGATGGAGCCAAAGCAAAAAGAATAACCAGCTGTGGATGTGACTGGTGATAGAAGCAAGGTCCAATGCTGTAAAGAGCAATATTGCATAGGAACCTGGAATGTCAGGTCCATGAATCAAGGCAAATTGGAAGTGGTCAAACAAGAGATGGCAAGAGTGAACGTTGACATTCTAGGAATCAGTGAACTGAAATGGACTGGAATGGGTGAATTTAACTCAGATGACCATTATATCTACTACTGCGGGCAGGAATCCCTCAGAAGAAATGGAGTAGCCATCATGGTCAACAAAAGAGTCCAAAATGCACTACTTGGATGCAATGTCAAAAACGACAGAATGATCTCTGTTCGTTTCCAAGGCAAACCATTCAATATCACAGTAATCCAAGTCTATGCCCCAACCAGGAATGCTGAAGAAGCTGAAGTTGAACGGTTCTATTAAGACCTCCAAGACCTCTTAGAACTAACACCCAAAACAGATGTCCTTTTCATTATAGGGGACTGGAATGCAAAAGTAGGAAGTCAAGAAACACCTGGAGTAACAGGCAAATTTGGCCTTGGAATATGGAATGAAGCAGGGCAAAGACTAATAGAGTTTTGCCAAGAAAATGCACTGGTCATAGCAAACACCCTCTTCCAACAACACAAGAAAAGACTTTACATATGGACATCATCAGATGATCCACACCGAAATCAAATTGATTATATTCTTTGCAGCCAAAGATGGAGAAGCTCTATACAGTCAACAAAAACAAGACCAGGAGCTGGCTGTGGCTCACATCATGAACTCCTTATTGCCAAATTCGGACTTAAATTGAATAAAGTAGGGAAAACCACTAGACCATTCAGGTATGACCTAAATCAAATCCCTTATGATTATACAGTGGGAGTGAGAAATAGATTTAAGGGACTAGGTCTGATAGATAGAGTGCCTGATGAACTATGGACGGAGGTTCACGACATTGTATAGGAGACAGGGATCAAGACCATCCCCATGGATGGAAAAAGGCAAAATGGCTGCCTGAGGAGGCCTTACAAATAGCTGTAAAAAGAAGAGAAGTGAAAAGCAAAGGAGAAAAGGAAAGATATAAGCATCTAAATGCAGAGTTTCAAAGAATAGCAAGAAGAGATAAGAAAGCCTTCCTCAGTGATCAGTGCAAAGAAATAGAGGAAACAACAGAATGGGAAAGACAAGAGATCTCTTCAAGAAAATTAGAGATACCAAGGGAACATTTCATGCAAAGATGGGCTCGATAAAGGACAGAAATGGTATGGACCTAACAGAAGCAGAAGATATTAAGAAGAGGTGGCAGGAATACACAACTGTACAAAAAAGATCTTCATGAACAAGATAATCACGATGGTGTGTTCACTCATCTAGAGCCAGACATCCTGGAATGTGAAGTCAAGTGGGTCTTAGAAAGCATCACTACGAACAAAGCTAGTGAAGTTGATGGAATTCCAGTTGAACTATTTCAAATCCTGAAAGACGATGCTGTGAAAGTGCTGCACTCAATATGCCCGCAAATTTGGAAAACTCGGCAATGGCCACAGGACTGAAAAAGGACAGTTTTCATTCCAATCCCAAAGAAAGACAATGCCAAAGAATGCTCAAAGTACCGCACAATTGCACTCATCTCACACGCTAGTAAAGTAATGCTCAAAATTCTCCAAGCCAGGCTTCAGCAATACATGAACCGTGAACTCCAGATGTTCAAGCTGGTTTTAGAAAAGGCAGAGGAACCAGAGATCAAATTGCCAACATCCGTTGGATCATGGAAAAAGCAAGAGAGTTCCAGAAAAACATCTATTTCTGCTTTATTGACTATGCCAAAGCCTTTGACTGTGTGGATCACAATAAACTGTGGAAAATTCTGAAAGAGACGGGAATACCAGACTACCTGACCAACCTCTTGAGAAATCTGTATGCAGGTCAGGAAGCAACAGTGAGAACTGGACATGGAACAACAGACTGGTTCCAAATAGGAAAAGGAGTTTGTCAAGGCTGTATATTGTCACCTTGCTTATTTAACATATGCAGATTACATCATGAGAAACTCTGGATTGGAAGAAGCACAAGATGGAATCAAGATTGCCGGGAGAAGTATCTATAACCTCAGATATGCAGATGACACCACCCTTATTGCAGAAAGTGAAGAGCACTAAAAAGCCTCTTGATGAAAGTGAAAGAGGAGAGTGAAAAAGTTGGCTAAAAGCTCAACATTCAGAAAACAAAGATCATGGCATCTGGTCCCATCACTTCATGGGAAATCGATGGGAAACAGTAGAAACTGTGTCAGACTTTAATTTTGGGGGCTCCAAAATCACTACAGATGGTGACTGCAGCCATGAAATTAAAAGACGCTTTCTCCTTGGAAGGAAAGTTATGACCAATCTAGATAGCATATTCAAAAGCAGAGACATTACTTTGCCAGCTAAGGCCCATCTAGTCAAGGCTATGGTTTTTCCAGTGGTCATGTATGGATGTGAGATTTGGACTGTGAAGAAAGCTGAGTGCCAAAGAATTGATGCTTTTGAACTGTGGTGTTGGAGAAGACTCTTGAGAGTCCCTGACTGCAAGGAGATCCAACCAGTCCATTCTGAAGGAGATCAGCCCTGGGATTTTTTTGGAAGGTATGATGCTAAAGCTGAAACTCCAGTACTTTGGCCAACTCATGCGAAGAGTTGACTCATTGGGAAAAACTCTGATGCTGGGAGGGATTGGGGGCAGGAGGAGAAGGGGACGCCAGAGGATGAGATGGCTGGATGGCATCACAGACTGGATGGACTTGAGTCTGAGTGAACTCCGGGAGTTGGTAATGGACAGGGAGGCCTGGTGTGCTGCGATTCATGGGGTCACAAAGAGTCGGACACGAGTGAGTGACTGAACTGAACTGAACTGAAATGAACAATGTAAATGAAAACAGTATTTCCATACTGATCATTTGTTTCAGACTTCTTTTTTCTGGTTGATAGCTTGTATAAGGATGAGGCCAATAATTAATGCTTTACATTTGAATCTTAAATGAATATTCAGTTCAGTTCAGTTGCTTAGTCGTGTCCAACTAGGTGACCCCATGGACTTAAGCTCACCAGGCCTCCCTGTTCATCACCAACTCCTGGAGTCTACTCAAACACATGTCCATCAAGTTGGTGATGCCATCCAACCATCTCGTCCTCTGTCATCCCCTTCTCCTCCCACCCTGAATCTTTCCCAGCATCAGGGTCTTTTCCAATGAGTCACTTCTTTGCACCAGGTGGCCAAAGTATTGGAGTTTCAACTTCAACATCAGTCCTTCCAATGAATATTCAGGGCTGATTTCTTTTAGGATGGACTGGTTGGATCTCCTTGCAGTCCAAGGGACACTCAAGAGTCTTTTCCAACACCACAGTTCAAAAGCATCAGTTCTTCAGTGCTCAGCTTTCTTCACAGTCCAACTCTCACATCCATACATGATCACTGGAAAAACCATAGCTTTGACGAGATGGACCTTTGTTGGCAAAGTAATGTCTCTGCTTTTGAATATGCTATCTAGGTTGGTCATAACTTTTCTTCCAAGGAGCAAACGTCTTTTAATTTCATGGCTGCAATCACCATCTTCAGTGTTTCTGGAGCTCCTCAAAATAAAATCTCTCACTGTTTCAACTGTTTCCCCATCTATTTGCCATGAAGTGATGGCACCAGATACCATGGTCTTCGTTTTCTGAATGCTGAGTTTTAAGCCAACTTTTTCACTCTCCTCTTTCACGTTCATCAAGAGGCTGTTTAGTTCTTCACTTTCTGCCATAAGGGTGGTGTCATCTGTTTATCTGAGGTTATTGATATTTCTCCCAATAATCTTGACTCCAGCTTGTGCCTCATCCAGCCCAGCATTTCTCATGATGTACTCTGCATATAAGTTTTACGAATATATACAAGTGTAAAACCCCTATATCATACTAGAAAGCTGAAGATATTTTGATGAAATTGTCTGTTAACTCCTTCAATGCTACTGAGACGGGGCCTTAATCTTAGGTTTTACTCCCAGGGAAGATCTATGGAGTCTTGACTATAGACCATATACCCTACAACAGATCTAAAAATGTATATTCCCTTGACCCCACTATTTTCTTGACTGAGGAGGGAAAATAAATTTATAAAGCCTTGTCTCTGGGCTCCCACCTTTTAAGTAGGGAACAAATCATGAAGTGTCTTGTTATTTTAGTCTTTAGAATTTCTGTTTAAAGCCTGAGTATAAATATAGTGATTGATCTAAGTAATACTAAGTAGGTTACAATGTTTACAAAGCTGATAAATTGTTATTTCATTGTTGTTATTTTTTATCTACAACCTCATCCTCATCTGGGATATTCAGAAATATATAAAAATGAATACACATTACAACATTTTCTATAAAATGAATCATTTCAACACTTCAAATATGTCATTGCAAATGCTTTTCTTTTCTATACTTTACATCTTGTCATATGCTATTTTCTAAAATTATTAAAGATGCTTGTAAGCATAAACAAAACTAGCAATAAAATCTTTGCAACAAGATAATATGAGTACTTGTGTTATGAATGGTTAGAAAGAAACTCTTTAAGACAAATTTTTTCAATAATGATTTATTATGCAGAGCAAAATCTATTTTAAATACACAACACAGGATCTTAAAATACTCTATTCTCCACACATCTATGTGCTGCTAAGAAACATGCTCTTTGTACTTTTGGTTCTATGAGAGTGTTAGGAATGTTTATAGGCCACTGCCCTCAATTCCAGAATTTCTTTTTCATATTATCAAAAGTTGAAACTATACGGCAAGTATTTTCCCTATTTAATTGAGTGGTGCAAAATAGGTTTTCCCCAGAATAGTATTTTAATGTATCAGTCTTCAAGAATTGAGCTCCCCTGTAGTGATATTTCAACCTAAGTATTTTACGTATAAAAGAGTAGAAAGTTACACATTAATAAGAATATAATATGTACTTATGTGGATATTTCCAAAGTGTGACAACAGATTCTGCAATTCAGCATAAAATTTAATTGAAATATATACAAATATACTAATGATCATTACAAGTTTAGACTGTATTCTTGATATTAAAATTATAATCTTATTATGAGGAAAATAATCAAAGTGAACACATAAAAAGTATATTATTTTCTGAAAGTCTAAAACCCCCTGTGAGCAGATAAATACTATTATAAAAAACTATTTTCTAAAAGTATGCACACATGCTCATTGTGTGACCCTATGGACTGCAGACCACTGGGCTCCTCTGTCCAGGGGATTTTCCAGGCAAAAATACTGGAATGGGTTGCCATTTCTTCCTCCAGGGGATTTTCCCAACCCAAGGCTCGAGCCCACATTTCCTGCTCTGGCAGGCAGATTCTTTACCACTGAGACACTTGGGAAGCCCTAAAAGTGTAACTCAACTGAAAATATAGTATTCACCTAGTTAACTTAAAAGCATAGTATTTCCCAGGAATAAACAAATTTTGGTTATAATATATACCTTTATTCACCTTTGTGTTACTTCTTAATAATAAGTAGTTGCTAAAATACTTACACAGAAAGTATTGAATAAACAGCCATTTTATCTTATGCTGTTATTTTCATGTAAGAAATATTCATGACACACAATAACTTTTTAACCCTATACATTGACTTTAAAAAAAACTTTACATTATCATTTAAGATCTGTTAGAATCTTATTACTGAAGAAAATTTAATATACATTAATACAGTGAAGTTACCATATACATTTGTTGACTATATGTTGCATTCTGTAATTAAGAAAACTTTACTTTTTCATTGGCATAAATAGTGGATTTACAATGTTGTGTTTAATTTACAGTGAACAGCAAAGTGATTCAGATATGTGTGTGTGTGTGTGTGTGTGTGTGTGTGTGTGTACACATATGTAGTCTTTTTCAAATTCTTTTTCCTTATACATTATTACAAAATATTGAGTATCATTCTTTGTGCTATAGAGTAGGTCCTTGGTGGTTATCTATTTTAAATGTAGTAGTGTGTATAAGTTAATCACAAAGGTTTTTTTGTTTTTTTTACAAAGTTCTAATTTATCCCTCCTCTCAACTCTTTCCCCTTTTGTAACTCTTATTTTCTACACCTGTAGGTTTATTTTGGTTTTGTACATATGCTCATTTCTATCAGCTTTTCTTAAATTCCATTTATAAGTGATATATGGTATTTGTCTTGCTCTGGTTTACTTCACTTAGTACGATATCACCTCTATGTTCATTCATGTTGCTGCCAAAGGCATTATTTTATTTTTTATGGCTGAAATGATGCCACCCTTATGGCAGAAAGTGAAGAGGAAGTAAAAAGCCTCTTGATGAAAGTGAAAGAAGAGAGTGAAAGAGTTGGCTTAAAGCTCAACATTCAGAAAACAAAGATCATAGCATCTGGTCCCAACACTTCATGGAAAAGATGGGGAAACAGTATAAGCAGTGTCAGACTTTATTTTTCTGGGCTCCAAAATGACTGCAGATGGTGACTGCAGCCATGAAATTAAAAGACACTTACTCCTTGGAAGGAAAGTTATGACCAACATAGACAGCATATTAAAAAGCAGAGACAGTACTTAGCCAACAAAGGTGCATCTAGTCAAGGCTATGGTTTTTCCTGTGGTCATGTATGGATGTGAGAGTTGGACTGTGAAGAAAGATGAGAGCTAAAGAATTGATGCTTTTGAACTGTGGTGTTGGAGAAGACTCTTGAGAGTCCCTAGGTCTGCAAGGAGATCCATCCAGTCCATTCTAAAGGAGATCAGCCCTGCGATTTCTTTGGAAGGAATGATGCTAAAGCTGAAACTCCAATATTTTGGCCACCTCATAAGAAGAGTTGACTTGTTGGAAAATACTGATGCTGGGAGGTATTGGGGGCAGGAGGAATAGAGGACGACAGAGGATGAGATGGCTGGATGGCATCACCAACTCGATGGACGTGAGTTTGACTGAATTCTGGGAGTTGGTGATGGACAGGGAGGCCTGGCGTGCTGCTATTCATGGGGTCGCAAAGAGTTGGACGTGACTGAGCGATGTGACATTGTACAGGAGACAGGGATCAAGACCATTCCCATGGAAAAGAAATGCAAAAAAGCAAAATGGCTGTCTGGGGAGGCCTTACAAATAGCTGTGAAAAGAGAAGCAAAAAGCAAAGGAGAAAAGGAAAAAGGAAAGATATACATCTGAATGCAGAGTTCCAAAGAATAGCAAGAAGAGATAAGAAAGCCTTCTTCAGCAATCAATGCAAAGAAATACAGGAAAACAACATATTGGGAAAGACTAGAGATCTCTTAAAGAAAATCAGAGATACCAAAGGAACATTTCATGCAAAGATGGGCTCGATAAAGGACAGAAATGGTATGGACCTAACAGAAGCTGAAGATATTAAGAAGAGATGGCAAGAATACACAGAACTGTACAAAAAAGATCTTCATGACCCAGATTATCTTGATGGTGTGCTCACTCACCTAGAGCCAGACATACTGGAATGTGAAGTCAAGTGGGCCTTAGAAAGCATCACTACAAGCAAAGCTAGTGGAGGTGACAGAATTCCAGTTGAGCTATTCCAAATCCTGAAAGATGATGCTGTGAAAGTGCTGCACTCAATATGCCAGCAAATTTGGAAAACTCAGCAGTGGCCACAGGACTGGAAAAGGTCAGTTTTCATTCCAATCCCAAAGAAAGGCAATGCCAAAGAATGCTCAAACTACCACACAATTGCACTCATCTCACACGCTAGTAAAGTAACACTCAAAATTCTCCACGCCAGACTTCAGCAATATGTGAACTTTGAACTTCCTGATGTTCAAGCTGGTTTTAGAAAAGGCAGAGGAACCAGAGATCAAATTTCCAACATCTGCTGGATCATGGGAAAAGCAAGAGAGTTCCAGAAAAACATCTATTTCTGCTTTATTGACTATGCCAAAGCCTTTGACTGTGTGGATCACAAGAAACTGTGGAAAATTCTGAAAGAGATGGGAATACCAGACCACCTGACCTGCCTCTTGAGAAATCTGTATGCAGGTCAGGAAGCAACAGTGAGAACTGGACATGGAACAACAGACTGGTTCCAAATAGGAAAAGGAGTTCGTCAAGGCTGTATATTGTCACCCTGTTTATTTAACTTATATGCAGAGTACATCATGGGAAACGCTGGACTGGAAGAAACACAAGGTGGAATCAAGATTGCCGGGAGAAATATCTATAACCTCAGATATGCAGTTGACATCACCCTTGTGGCAGAAAGTGAAGAGGAAGTAAAAAGCCTCTTGATGAAAGTGAAAGTGGAGAGTGAAAAAGTTGGTGTAAAGCTCAACATTCAGAAAATGAAGATCATGGCATCCAGTCCCATCACTTCATGGGAAATGGATGGGAAAACAGTGGAAACAGTGTCAGATTTTATTTTTCTGGGCTCCAAAATCACTACAGATGGTGACTGCAGCCATGAAATTAAAAGATGCTTACTCCTTGGAAGGAAAGTTATGACCAACCTAGATAGCATATTCAAAAGCAGAGACATTACTTTGCCAACAAAGGTTCGTCTAGTCCAGGCTATGGTTTTTCTAGTGGTCATGTATGGATGTGAGAGTTGGACTGTGAAGAAAGCTGAGCACCAAAGAATTGATGCTTTTGAACTGTGATGTTGGAGAAGACTCTTGAGAGTCCCTGACTGCAAGGAGATCCAACCAGTGCATTCTGAAGGAGATGAGCCCTGGGATTTCTTTGGAAGGAATGATGCTAAAGCTGAAACTCCAGTACTTTGGCCACCTCATGTGAAGAGTTGACTCATTGGAAAAGTCTCTGATGCTGGGAGGGATTGGGGGCAAGAGGAGAAGGGGACGCCAGAGGATGAGATGGCTGGATGGAATCACTGACTTGATGGACGTGAGTCTGTGTGAACTCCGGGAGTTGGTGATGGACAGGGAGGCCTGGCGTGCTGCGATCATGGGGCCGCAAAGAGTTGGACACGGCTGAGCGACTGATCTGATCTGATCTGAGCGACTGAACTGAACTGAACTGAATATTCCACCACATATATTTATATATAAATATGTATATATTTATTTTATGGCTGAGTAATATTCCACCATATATATTTATATATTCCACATGTTCTTTATACATTCATCTATTGATGCATATTTATTTTGCTTCCATGTCTTGCCTATTGCTGACAGTGCTGCAGTGAACTTTGTTGTGCATTCATTTTTTCAAATTATGGTTCTTCTGGGTGTATAGCTAAGAGGAGAATTGCTGGATTATACAGCAACCCTCTTTAAAGTTTTTTTAAGGAACCTCCATACTGTTCTCCACAGTGACTGTACCAATTCACATCCTCACCAACAGTGTAGGAGAGTTTCTTTTATTTCATGCTCTCTCCAGCGTGTATTATCTTGATGATGACCATTCTGACCAATGTGAATACCAATGTGATACCTGACTGCAGTTTTGATTTTTATTTCCCTAATAATTAGCAACATTGAGTCATCTTTCTGTGTGGTTTTTTGCCATCTGTATGTCTTCTTTGGAGAAATGTATATTTAGATCTTGTGCCAATTTTTTGATTGGGCTGTTTGCTGTTTTTTATATTGAGCTTAAAGAGCTGTTTGTGTATTTTGGAGATTAATCCCTTGTCGGTTAAATGGTTTACAAATATTTCCTGTCAGTCTGGTAGGCTGTCATTTTGTTTATGATCTCCTTTGCTGTGCAAAAGCTTTTAAGTTTAATTAGGTCCTATGTGTTTATTTTTGTTTTTATTTACATTATTCTAGGAGCCAGATCCATAAAGATATTTCCGTGATTTATGTCAAAGAGTGTTCTGCCTGTTTTCCTCTAGGAGTTTCATAGTACCCACTTTCAGATTTAGTACTTCAATCCATTTTGGGTTTATTTTGTGTATGGTGTCAGAAAATGTGCTAATTTCATTTTACATGTAGATGTCCAATTTTTCCAGCAACACGCACTGAAGAGACTGTCTGTTTCCATTGTATATTCTTGCCTTTGTCATAGTATAATTTGCCATTGGTGTGTCAGTTTATTTATGGGCTTTCTATCTTGTTTTATTGATTTACATTTCTGATTTTATGCCAATATCATATTGTTTTGATTACTGGCTTTATAGCATAGCATGAAATCAGGAAGCCTGATTTTGTCAGCTCCATTTTTCTTTCTCAAGTTTGGCTATTGAGGGTCTTTTGTGTTTCCATACATATTCTAAATTACTTCATTCTAGTTCTATGAAAAATGCCACTAGTGATTTGACAGGGATTGCACTGAATATGTAGATTACCTTGGGTAGTATATCATTTTGACAATGTTGAGTCTTCCAATCCAAGAACACAATATATTTTTCAATCTGTTTGTGTCCCTTTGATTTCTTTCATCAGTGTCTTAGATTTTGGAGTAGAGGTCTTTTGCCTCATATGGTAGGGTTAGTATTTTATTAGTATTAGTTAGTATTTTTGATGTAACTGTTTCATTAGCTACTCTTTCTGATCATTTGTTGCTAGTATATAGATATGCAAGGGATTTATGTGTATTAATTTTACAACCTGCAAATTTACTGAATTCACTGATGAGCCCTAGTAGTTTTCTGGTATTGTCTTTAGTATTTTCTACATAGAGTATGGAGAAGGCAATGGCAACCCACTCCAGTACTTTTGCCTGGAAAATCCCGTGGACAGAGGAGCCTGGTAGGCTGCAGTCCATGGGGTTGCTAGAGTCGGACACGACTGAGCGACTTCACTTTCACTTTCATGCATTGGAGAAGGAAATGGCAACCCACTCCAGTGTTCTTGCCTGGGGAATCCCAGGGATGGGGAAGCCTGATGGGCTGCTATCTATGGGGTTACACAGAGTCGACCACGACTGAAGTGACTTAGCAGTAGCAGCACATAGAGTATATCATCTGAAAATAGTGAGTTTTATGTCCTTTACAGTTTGGATTCTTTTATTTCTTTTTCTTCTCTGATTGCTGTGGCTAGGACATCCAAAACTATGTTGAATAAAAGTGGTGAGAGTGGACATCCTTGCCTTGTTCCTCATCTTAGAGGAAATGCTTTCAGCTTTTCACCATTGAGTATGATGTTAGCTGTGGGTTTGCCATATATGATCTTTACTATGTTAAGTTAGATTCCTTATATACCCACTTTCTGGAGAATATTTATCATAAGTAGATGTTGAATTTTATTAAAATTCTACATCTCTTGCGATGGTCATATGGTTTTTATTCTTCTGTTTGCTACTGTGGCGTATCACACTAATTGATATGCACATATTGAAAACTCCTTACAACCCTGGAATAAACTCCACTTGGTCATGATGTATGATCCTTTTAATGTATTGTTGGATTCAATTTGCTAATATTTTGTTGATTTTGTGTCTACATTCATCAATGATATTGGTCTATAGTTTTCTTTTTTTGTGGTATCTTTGTCTGGTTTTGGTTTCAGTGTGATGGTAATGTCAGAGAATGAGTTTGGAAATATCCTTTCATCTGCATTTTTGGGATTAGTTCTAGAAAGAGAGGTGTTAACTTTTCTTTAAATGTTTGTAGAACTTGCCTGTGAAGCCACCTGGTCCTGGACTTTTTTTTGTTGGGAGTTGTAACAACTCATTAACCAGAGACATATGAATATGTCTTTTGTTACCTAAATGTTATTGACTGGAGACATTTCAATATTTAATTACATAACAAATCACAGGCCACAGGTGTCAGTTTCTGCAAAAAGTCCCGCATTAGTAATGTGTTAAAAATCACAGATTCAGTTTCAGTACTTGTAATTGTTTTTTTCATATTCTCTGTTTCTTCCTGGTTTAGTCTTAGAAGATTGTACTTTTATAAGAATTTGTCCATTTCTTCTAGACTTTCCATCTTATTGGCATACAGTTGCTTACATTAATAATACTCTCTTATGGTCCTCCGTATTTTGTGGTGTTGGTTTTAACTTTCCCTTTTTCATTTCTAATTTGATTGATTTGGGTCATTTCCCTTGTTTCATTTTTGATCTTTTAAAATGCTGATAGTTTATATTTTCTCTTACTTTTATTCATTGCTTCTCTTTTATTCATTATTTTATTCATTGTAAGCATATAAAAGACTATTTTTTTTTGTCAAATCTCTGAGTATTCATAAAATAGAAAGTCCTAGGAGAAGGCAATGGCAACCCACTCCAGTACTCTTGCCTGGAAAATCCAATGGACAGAGGAGCCTGGAAGGCTGCAGTCCATGGGGTCACTGAGGGTCGGACACGACTGAGCGACTTCACTTTCACTTTTCACTTTCATGCACTGGAGAAGGAAATGGCAACCCTCTCCAGTGTTCTTGCCTGGAGAATCCCAGGGACGGGAGAGTCTGGACCCCATCTATGGAGTCGCACAGAGTCGAACACGACTGAAGTGACTTAGCAGTAGCAGCAGTGAGAAGTAGTGTTCTTGGGCAATATTTGTGAAAGAAGTCTTTCAAGAAATTTATATTATTAATAAAAATAAGTATTTAAGGATATTAAAATACATTAAGTAACACGATTTCTTACACAAAGTTTATCTGTAATTATTTATGATATATAAGCATTTACACATACATATGAACTTTAAAGCAATGAGAATGATACATTGTCCCCCTATAAATGAAATAGCATCTCTTCATGTGCTTTACATCTAAGAACATTCCCAAAAAGTTAAATGCATCCATGATATATCAGATTTAATATTCTTAGAGCCAGCTTCCCATAACCATTGCCATAAATGATGCTTTTTCATGCTCAGCTAACAGGCTTCCCTGGTGGCTCAGATGGTAAAGCATCTGCCTGCTACACAGGAAACCTGGGTTTGATCCCTGGGTCAGGAATATTCCCTGGAGAACGAGATGGTAACCCACTCCAATACTCTTGCCTGGAAAATCCCATGGATGGAAGAACCTGGTAGGATACAGCCCATAATGTTGCAAAGAGTCGGACATGACTGAGTGACTTCAACAGTCACAAAAAGTGATTTAGAAGCTGCTGCTAGGATGAGATGTAAGTGGAAGCTTGACACAAAGCAAAATTCACCTAATATCAAAAAAATTAAAACACAAAAATCGTTTTATTTGACTATTTAAAAAATAATTCTATATGTTATGGAAGAGTCTCTGAAAGAGTATCTTTAATAAAAATCTTTAAAAATGAATTTTTGTGCCACATTCCTGTGTGTATTGAATGTTTTGAAACTTGGGTTTTACTCATATTCATGCTAAAAAATGTGAAATAAAATCTGCATAGCTGCTTATCAGAAAAAATTATCATAATAAAATAAGTAAACAAATTTTTAAAAGACAAATTTTAGAAAATATTTAAATATACTTTTGCCTGAAACACGCTCTTGTGATAGGGCTGATGAGTTACTATGTTAATAATAGTAAAGTTTATGATTTTACTATTTTAACTATAAAAATGGCTTTGAGAAAATGTTTTCTTTCCTAGATCTTGCCCCAATTGGAAGTTTTATGTGAGCTAATATATGTAATCTGATAAGGTTTTCAAGGGAGCCAATTATGTGCTTTCCCACAATCAATACTGCAGTATAATAGGCTTTTCTGGGGCCTTTTATACCTTTTTTTGGTTAATATTGAGTTACATTTGCTCTTTGGGACAAACCATTTCTTCTAATACTGATACTGCTGTTGATAGGTAGCAAGGACTACCAATAGAACCTCTGTCTTGAAGAGAAAATAAACTATTTTTCCAAGAACTAATTGTATTTTACTTCATAATCCATTAAACTGAGTTTAACAAACACTAGAGAATTGCAGATAGGTTACTATAGAAGAGATGGAAAGATTCTTTCTATAACAGAAGAAAACTTCTGCAAATCATTACTGTAAGTCCTAAATAGAGATACTCATTGATAAGGTAAACCAACATTTCTAAACTTTCTCTGGTTTGTATATTAGTGTGTCTGATGAAAAGAGAACAAATAACTACCTTTGAAAATCTCGTCTTCAATGAGATTAGTCCTTTAGAATAGTCCTTTAGACTATAGAATAGTCCTTTCAATAGTCCTTTAGAATATTCAAAGTATCAGAAAAACTACAAACCTGCTGTCCAGGATAAGACAAGAACAAGCTTTCAGTGCTCACATTTCATTCTCAACTGGATCTTGGGCCCTGGGGCTGGAATGTAGACCTGATCTTTGTTAAAGATATGTGCAAAATCTTTGCCTTCATTCACTTTCTTATGAATTATGAAAAGAAGTAATATAAACTTTTGATTTTATAAAAATAAGAAAATTCTCCATATTTATATAATTGTGCACTATGCTTTGAATTCTTCATGTTATTATTATTACTTTGTTTTATTAAACATCCTGGGAGAAGTCTTTCAGATGCCTTGTTTTCAAATTGGTATTTAACGTAATAAAAATTCAAGAATAATAAAATGATTCTTACATGGAAAGTAGTTTATTTAAACATAGTAAGAATATAGCTATTCATTTTTGAAAAAAAAGATAGCAACATTACCAATTAATTATTTTTATATGTCAAAAGCTGTCAATTTTTTAAAAAATATAACAAATTACAACTATGTGTTATGAATTTTATGTAAGAATCTTGGGCTGACAAATAAATGGATACAAAATGCCCCTTACATTGGGTGAATTTTTTGAAATTTCTATTAAATTTACCACCTGTAACATGATTTATGGTACCTCTACAGTAAAGTACAAAATATTGACTGACAGAAAGCAGAAATAGAAATGGTTTAGATCATGTTGTTTAATACAAAGTTAGACTGCTCTGGAATTTATCAAACTCCTAGATTTAACATCTTTGTATTTTTGGTAATTATTTAGTAAGAGTAATATTATGTTTCCAGTATCATTCAAATATATATACACATATAGTGAAATTAATCTGACTTCTTCCTCCATGAATCTTCTTCCTTGGAATGTTCACTTTCCTATTTACGAGGGAAAAATATCACTTATTTCATTTACCATTTTCCTCTGATTTTAGCTTCTGCTCTAGAACACACAACTGGAGATTTTGGGTAAAATAATGCTGCTAACCTCAGGCATCTTATCAGAGGTTTCTAGATATATAGAAAGTGTGTAACACCAAATGTCTGTTTCCTTGGTCAGAAAATACTCCAAATTTATTTTTGAACAGCTTCTCAAAAGTACATAAAATTACACTGTTTAGCTGCTATCTGAAATATATTATTTAATGATTCGGTACCTTGAAGGGTATAAATTATCATAAATTAGTCCCATCATTTGTAAGTGTGAGTTATAATGATAGGAATATTAAAGGAATGACATGAAAAATAAGTAATCCAAACAAAAACATGTATAGTGCCTGGAACACTGTTGCTGCTAAGTCACTTCAGTCGTGTCCAACTCTGTGCGACCCCAGAGACAGCAGCCCACCAGGTTCCCAGTCCCTGGGATTCTCCAGGCAAGAACACTGGAGTGGGTTGCCATTTCCTTCCCAATGCATGAAAGTGAAAAGTGAAAGTGATGTCGCTCAGTCGTGTCCGACTCTTAGCGACCCCATGGACTGCAGTCTACCAGGTTCCTTCATCCATGGGATTTTCCAGGCAAGAGTACTGGAGTGGGGAGCCATTGCCTTCTCCTGGAACACTGTAGATATCAATAAATCATCATTAATACAATCATCACCACCATCTTCATTAATACTATATTTTCTCCTTAAGATGCACACATACGGACTAAATCACTTCAGTCCTGTCAACTCTTTGTGATCACATGGACTGTTGGGATCGAACTGTGTCTCCTGCATTGGCAGGTGGATTCTTCACCTCTGAGCCACTAAAACCCTAGAATATCCATTGTCATAGAAAGGTTGCTTTTATGTTTACAGGGATACATCTGTCATCCAGAAAAATTTGTCACAAAAAATGTCTTGTGATTTTCATTATTCAAAAAGAAAACTGTTTCTCCAAGGACACTTTTCAGTGCATTTTAATATCTCTAGATAAAATTATTTTCTGGATTTCTTTTTGGTAAGGCAGAATGATTTGGTTCATGGTACAATCTGGTGTGTAAGATGCTGTTGTATTTGCTTCTGCTAAAGATGCTGATAAACTTAATCTTTCTGACATGGATTCTCCAGTTTAAATGTGTATCTAATACCACTGATCCTTACCAAGTTGCTAGGGATACTAAGAATAATAATTAAATTTAAAAATGTGGTTTCCTTGTCTGAAAGTCAATATGGTAGTGTAATATTTGGCATCATTAGTATTTTAGTGGTCCAGAGAAGAGCTCTTAGGTGCAGTTACTTTAAATGATTTATCTGTATGTGCCCATTTGTGATTCTGATATGACTTGGACAGGAATGCTAATATAAGACATTAAAGCATCTGGAAGTAGACCAAACTGTAAGTAAAGGAAATTGCCTATTCTTATGGATGATCTTTTATGCTATTTTTTTTAAATATAAGTGAAGCACTCAAGAAACACTGACATGGTTCTAAAATACTTTAAAGATTAATCTATAAAATATCACTTCTGGATTAAAAATTCTAGGCCAAACAAAACTACACTTTAGTTTTCCATTTTTAACCTGTAATAGAAAAGAAGACAGACTTTCAAAATAATGGGCACAAATAAAACTGTGCTTTTAAGTACTTATCCTCTTAAGCATGCTACACATATCATCATTCACAGGAAGAAGAAAAGGCCATTTTATATCAAGGATGAGTCACTTATTCAACATTCCCTCCAGTGTTATGTGCCTGGACATATAACACAATATCCATTTTCAATAAAGATTTATGTTAACTGCAGGGTATTGTACATTCTTTCCATAACCAAGAAGAGGTAGAATTCAAATTATTTTATATTGAAAGTATTTTTTCATATATTGCATTAATCAGTAAGTACTTGCACATATTTTAAAAGCACTAAATACAGAAAAAATAAAACACAGCGGCATACTTTTGCTTTTTTCCCTAATTTTAAATTCTTGAGAATAGTCATTGGGTATGAGGGTTTGTGTGTGTGTGTGTGTGTGTACATATGTGCACACACATGTACATACACACAAACACAAATGTTTAATTAAAAGTTTTAATATCACAATCTAAAATCATTTTTAAAAGCTGTAGCAACTTATATTTGCTTCAGTTGTGTTATTGTTTTGTTTCTACTGACAGTTTTCCTCTCACATTTTTTTTGCTAGCTTTAATTAAGTTTTCTCCTTAGACCTGAAAGGAAACAACAACAAAAAAACTGCAGGCTCAGTATATTTTTTCAGAGCATACACAATTTGATCAGTTACTGCTTAGTGTCTATGCTGGTAATAAATGTTTCAATGCTTTTAAAGCAATTTTTCCTGATTAGTAATTAGTAGGTCAAACACATGGGTTAAATTCTCTAGTGCTATGATTCCCAAACTTCCTGGGACTCTAAGAATTTCCTGAAACACATAAAAAATGGGACTCAAAGCTTGCACAACAGACAATAAAACAGACACTAAAAAGGCAAACCTTTAACATAATCCTCAGCATAATGTAGGAGTTTGACAGAAATGGAAACTCTCAGCACCACATTCTACACTTACTGACTCAAAATTTGTATATTAGCAAGCCATCAGGGTAAACCACATACCCATTAAAGACCTAGAAATATCCTCAGTCACATTCTTCCACTGCTGCTAAGTCACTTCAGTCGTGTCCAACTCTGTGTGACCCCATAGACGGAAGCCCCCCAGGCTCCGCCATCCCTGGGATTTTCCAGGCAAGAACACTGGAGTGGGTTGCCATTTCCTTCTCCAATGCATGAAAGTGAAAAGTGAAAGTGAAGTCGCTCAGTCGTGCCCGACTCTTAGCGACCCCGTGGACTGCAGCCTACCAGGCTCCTCTGTCCATGGGATTTTCCAGGCTAGAGTACTGGAGTGGGGTGCCATTGCTTTCTCCACATTCTTCCACTAATGTTAGCTAAAGTGAAAACTTTTAATTAGTCCCAGGCCCAAAACATCTTCATTATCTTTCTCCTTTCTATGAAAAAATGCCATACAGAACAACTAGGTCTGTCTTCTCAGAAAACTAAGACCCAGATATGTGATTTTGATAAGTAAATGGGTCTTGATGTTTAGTCTTCTACTCTCATCGTTTACGAAGTTATTTGTGATCTCTGTCTGTAGTCTAATGTTCAAAGACATATTGATTGCCGTTTTCAAGATGCTTGTATTATTTCATGACAAGACTCCAATGTATTCCTGCGTTACTGCACTGATTCACTCAAGCAACATATTGAACTCTACCGATAGCCAATCTGTATCATTCATCATTCAAAAATAGTAACACACATAACAGTCTTTGATTATTAAGGTCTAAATGGACCCATCAATCAATATATGTTAAATGAAATCCTGTAAGCCATTCAAAGTACTACTCAGTTACAACTGTCTTTCCAGTATAATCTCCCACCATTAAACCACAAGGGAAGTCTGTCTCTATGAACCTCCTTTGGCAACACTTGTGTTCATTTTCTAACTCTGCTGTAACAAATTCCATCAGTTCTGAGCCATAAAGCCGTACACATTTTTTTTTTTTCTCTCTCTGTACTGAAGGCCAAAAGTCTAAACTCAAAGTGTGAGCCGATGTATTCCTTCTGTAGGCTTCAGAAAATGCTCCCATACTTTTTGCAGCTTCAAGAGACTATCTACATTCCCTGGCTTATGGCTCTTTTCCGGCATCTTTCAATCTCTTTCTTCTATGCTCACATCTCTTACTATTGACTGACCACTTCTGTCTCCCTCTTATAAAAACTCATATGATTACACTGAACCCATCTGGATAATCTCTTTGTCTCTAGATCCTTAACTTAATCACATTTGCAATGTTCCTTTTGTCATATGCTGTAATAAATATATCCCTAAGTCTCAGGGATTAGGATGTGGGTATTTTTGGAAGGTCATTACTCAGCCTACCATGGTACACTATACCTGCCATGATATTTATCACTACAGTCATATTGGAAATAATTGTTTACTATTAGAAAAATAGAAAGAGAAAGACACATTAATAGAGAAAAGCTGGAAAATCAAAATCAGTATCAGTGGAGAGAATACTACTTTAAGTGGGTAGGTTTTGATAGTTAACTATTAATTAAGGGTTTTGGTTTTCTAATGTGTGAATTCCCTATCAGCTTTACATGCCTCTAATAGGAATAAATTACTTTTATACCCAGCACCATTTTATTCTTCTGGAAAGTAATAGCACCACCACTTCCCCCCATTTTTTATTTTCTATTTTTTGTCAAACTGCTTCCTTCTGAATCCAACATTTTATTCTAAAATGAAGCTGTGCTTTTGATTACCTCCTAATCATAGTAACTAGTTGAAGGCAGAACCCATGAGTCAAACCTGGCTGATTATAATTTCCTCAGAGGGTAGCTGAAAAAAGAGGTATTTCTTTTCTGGTGGTGAAGCTCAAAGTTCATGAGATCCAAACTGTTGGCCTCCTTCAGCCTAGTCTTGTAGGAAAAGCCAGGCAGATGACTTAATTCAATGCTTCTCTTTCCTTTTCTTTCATGTTGCAGGAAAATACTGAGGTCTGTCTATCTATCATCTATCTATCATTCGTATATAGATACCCACATAAGTAGCAGTATAAGAGTTCTACATCTAGACATCTCTCCTGAACTTACTGAAAATATTTTTTTTTGCTTACTCTCTTAACATCCATACTTACATATTTAAAAAAATGAGCCCTGGTAAAATGTATTATTTTTTTGTATTCTAAATTATGCAAATAAGCATAAAACATCTGAACAGGATACTAATTCTGGTTACATTATAATTTACAACATCAAACTGTTTATAGAACTTATCACAAGTACACAATATCATGGAAAGTTTAATCCCTATTCATCCATTTGGACAAATGTGTGTGCATGTATACACATATACAAAATAAATATATACACGTTTCTTTGGCTTCATCCAAACATAACTCTGCAGTGGAATATTTCAGTTCTTAGTGAGAAGAATGGTAGAGCAGTATTCTATTATTCTATCTGAAATAACACTGTTTTCTTTTTAGACCATTGCTGAGGCCTTCTGACTGCCTCACTCTTCCCCAACATTCTACCAAGGATGACTTCTATCACAACATTTATGTTCCTGAGTATGCACTGCTAGAAAGAAATGAGAAGTTATATTGATTTCTTGGAGGACACTGCTGTCATGAATACATAATTTAAATGGTGCAGCATCAGGGTAGGTCCAGCCTCAGTGATGAGCTGGTATCTCAAATAAAAGTATGCAGCCTCATGTGAAGCTTGCTTTCACCAATGTTTAATTTTCATCCTGTA
Organism: Bubalus bubalis; assembly: GCF_019923935.1. Classification (NCBI taxonomy): domain Eukaryota; kingdom Metazoa; phylum Chordata; class Mammalia; order Artiodactyla; family Bovidae; genus Bubalus; species Bubalus bubalis. The sequence continues at coordinate 46,166,683 of NC_059173.1, forward strand.
TAAAATACTGCATTTTTGTAAAAATGTAGGTCAGAGTATAAGAAACATGAATATTTTAAGACTATCAGAGAAAAAAATTAATTACTAGCCCTGTCCTCTGAACTATTTACCTTAAATAAAATTAGCATTGCAATTTAAACCTTAGGGAAGACAATGTGTTTTATTTACCAAAGTAAATAACATGTCATAAACAAAGTGTCTGACATATTGGACCAAAATAACAAGGTTTGGCCCATTTCAGAGAAATGGCATTTTGCGTATGGAATGAAAAGGGGGTTGGTGGGGAAGAGATCATGGCCCAGGACATGATTAAGTGCAAAATGAAATCTAACTCTTTACTGAGCAGTAAGATGCAAAACGCCTGATGCACAGTTGTGTAGGAATTCTTTCCTGAGCAAGAAGTAACTTTCTAAAATGATATTTTGCGGTCTAGGTCTTCCATCTCACAGAACTGGAAATTATTTATTTTTGATAGTTTACCTTAAATTCTCAGATTAAATGAAGAGTTTCAGATTTTTAAAGTAACAGAAATGGATTACTGTTTTCTAATTTGAAATAGGAAAGTTTAGAGTTTCAGTTTTAGTATGACGCATTTATATATTACTTGATGGGGGGAGGGGGGAAGATGGCCATTAACTTTTGAAAATGAACTCAGACGATCATAACTGTATTAATAGATACATTTGCTAGCCACTTTCAGTTGAGATTCAGATTCCCAGAATGCTTGGCAGCATTTATTAAAGGGTGTAATTTTAAGACTGCTGCTGCTGCTGCTAAGTCGCTTCAGTCATGTCCGACTCTGTGAGACCCCATAGACGGCAGCCCACCAGGCTCCCCCGTCCCTGGGATTCTCCAGGCAAGAGTACTGGAGTGGGGTGCCATTGCCTTCTCCATTTTTTAAGACAGTAGTTTGTAATGCCCAGAAATCTCACAAAACACAAAAATACACTGAGTATAAATACAGATCCAACATCATATCCATTGTTATAGTCACAATTGTTTTGCCTGACTCATTGGTTGAGAGCACTAAAATTTATTTTAAAAACTTGAGTGTCTAGAGAAAAGAGAAATTAGACCTGATACAGATAAATTTTCTAGCAACCTCCAATAATTAACTTGCACTTTCACTGACAATAAATACTATGTACTATTCATCTAGTGATATTTTGACATAACATTTCTTTCTGTATTTGGCTCTAATTTACCCTGATAGTATCTCCAAGACTCCATGTTTCAGAGTTAGGTTTGAATGTCACTCTTGCCAGCTCTTACAAGATCTGAGTAAAGAAACTATGAGAAGACCTTTTTTTTTTTTTTTTGGATAAGAAGGCTTTGTGTGTCTTTCTTGTGTACTTATTTTCTAAAGTTTGAAAGATATTGATGCTTTTGAACTGTGGTGTTGAAGAAGACTCTTGAGAGTCCCCTGGACTAAAACGAGATCCAACCAGTCATACCTAAAGGAAATCAGTCCTGAATATTCATTGGAAGGACTGATGCTGAAGCTGAAGCTCCAATACTTGGCCACCTGACGTAAAGAAGTGACTCACTGGAAAGGACCCTGAGGCTGGGAAAAATTGAAGGAAGGAGGAGAAGGGGACAACAGAGAATGAGATGGTTGGATGGCATCAACGACTTGATGGACATGAGTTTGAGCAAGCTTCAGGAGTTGGAGATGGACAGGGAAGCCTGGCGTGCTGCAGTCCATGGGGTTGCAAAGAGTCAGACATGACTGAGTGACTGAACTGAACTGAACTTGAAAGATATTATTTTCTCTGGTTTTCCATAGTCTAAGGCCACGTAATCTTTGACACTGCAATAATAGTACTAAACCTTTGGTAAAATATTTTCTCATTCTATTTTATTATTTTATTACTATTATTATTTTATTTTGATATTGTATTTTAAAATATATATTTTTTCAAAACTTTTTTCAGGAATCAATGAATGTTCCCTGTCACCAACGAATTGGATTTTAGAGAAAACATTTTAACCAAGTATTCATTGCATGTTAATATATTCTATCAAATTGATCTGTGTATTCTCTATAGATATATCCAATTGATATTACAGCTAGTTAGGATTCTAGCTTGTAATTACATGCCATCTTTCACTTATAAAATAAACATTAAGTAATACAGGTATATTGTTATACTATATTATGTAAGCAATTTGGTTTTTTCAATTGTGAGCATCATGACATCAGCAGCTGTGTCATGTAAATTACTCTCTAATTCCTAATTCAAATAATAAAATGAATGCCAACAAAATATAGATAAGCAATATAAACATGTTAAATTTGATTCACAATTGTTTCTGTAGTGTAAACTTTTGAAAACATATTTCAAGACAAATACTTGAGATTGAAGTGATATGAATATAATTTAAAGTATTGTAAATATTCCTGTAAGATATACTTTTACTCACAACTCATTTGATTTCTTTAGTCTTTTGCTGCAAAGTTTCATGTGGAAGCTGAGCACTCCATTTCAATCTGAAATCTTCCTAAATTTACATTCCATTCAAGAATCAATCAACATTAATATCCAACATATATAACCAGTCAATTCTAAAGGAAACCTACTCTTACTATTCATTGGAAGAACTGATGATGAAGCTGAACCTCCAATAATTTGGCCACTTGATGTGAAGAAACTACTCACTGGAAAAGATATTGCTGCTAGGAAAGATTGAGTGCAGGAGGAGAATAGGGTGACAGAGAATGAGATGGTTGGATGGCATCACTGACTCAATGGACATGAATTTGAGCAAACGCTGAGAGACAGTGAAAGACAGGGTAGCCTGACTTGCTGCAGTCCATGGGGTCACAAAGAGTGGACATAACTGAGTAACTGAACAACAGTAATATATAAACAGCTCATACAACTCAACATCATCAAACAAACAAACAACTTCCTTTAAAAATGGGCAGAAGAACTGAATAGACACTTTTCCGAGAGGAAAGGCATATGACCAACCAGCACATGAAAAGGTGCTCAATATGGCTAATCATCTGGGAAATGCAAAGCAAAACCACAATGAGATATCACCTCACATGTCAGATGCCAATCATCAAAAAACAAACAAATGTTTGCAAGTGTGTGGAAAATAGGAAACCCTACTATATTGCTGATGGAATATAAATCAGCATGCCACCATGGAAAAGAGTATAGGGGTTTCTCAAAAAACTAAAAATAGCTTAGATTCTCAAAAAAAAAGATCCATATAACTTAGCAATTCCACTCCTGGGTATATAACTGAAGAAAACAAAGCCACTACTTTGAAAAGATATATGCACTCCAATGTTCATAGCAGTGTTATTTACAATTGCCAAGATATGGAAGCAACTTGTGTCCATCAACAGATGAGTGGATAAAGATCTGGTATAAACATGTATGTTCAATGTAGTACCACCCAGCCATAATCACTTCATAATTGTGTCCGACTCTTTGTGACCCCACGGACTGGAGCACACCAGGCCTCCCTGTCCATCACTAATAACATCTTATCATTTGGAGCAATATGAATAAACTTGGAGAGCATTATGCTAAGTGAAATAAGTCAGAGATAAACAAACACTGAATGATATCACTCATATGTGGAATCTAAAAAATACAACAAATTGGTGAATATAATATATTCAATATATCATTGGAGAAGGAAATGGCAACCCACTCCAGTGTTCTTGCCTGGAGAATCCCAGGGACGGCGGAGCCTGGTGGGCTGCCGCCTATGGGGTCGCACAGAGTCGGACATGACTGAAGCAACTTAGCAGTAGCAGCAGCAGTGAATATAACAGAAAAGAAGCAGATTGACAGGTTTAAAGAGCTAACTAGTGGTTACCAGTGGAGAGGGTGAGAAAGGGCCACACAGGAATGGGGAGGTGGAAGCAGAAACTATTGGATATAAGGCAGGTTCAAAGATGTATTGTCTGATATGCAGAATATAGCCAATATTTTGTAATAACTGTAAATGAAAAATAACCTTTAAAATTATATTTAAAAATCAATCCATGAATAGTAGTCTATTTTTACTGCATTTAATTTCAGAATTAATTGTTTCACATGAGTTGACAGTTAAGAATACTAAAATCTGGAAAATAACATATTTTAATAGAAAGCTTAGGATTCAGGACTCAAATTCAAATTTATTACCTTTCCAAACCCTTTAGTAAGATATTTTTTCACACTATTCTTGTTCTAACCATCCATTTTTATTTTTATACTTCATTTTAATTTATATTTCTTTCGGCTCACACCCATTTTCTTTTATGTACCTCATGTTATCATGAGCACGCTCAAATTTTAAAATGTCATTATAAAATCTGAAATAAGATTGAAGACAAGCAGTGCTTTTAAGTTCTATAAACATTTTCACTGTGTGTAATAATAAGTTATATTAAAAGTCACACAACAAGCTGAGCACATTTCTTTGGCAGGAAACTTAACAATGCACAAGTGAGGCAAACTTCTGATAGCAATGTTCTTTGATAAAAGATTCAAACGCAAGTTCAGACACTACTTTGGACATTCTTGAATCCACTTATTCAGTGATAATTAGTTCCTCTTTTCTTATAAAATCTTATCTCCATGAAAAAACAGATTATATAACAAGTTTCCTGGGATGTATTACTCTCAAGCTCCAAAAACATGTTTTACATTTTCTCTGATATAAATAGTTATTTTCTTTCATTAGTAGACAAGTAGATATACAATAATAAATCCATGGCTCTAAGCTGTGTTCTGTGCTTATTAGTGTTTATTTTTCATGTTTTTTAATAGCATCTTATTGAAACACTGAAAAATTAGTTGAAATATTAGCAGAATGGTCACTAATAAAATTGCTGATAAAATTTATCATTAGAATATATACAAAAATAACATATTGCTGAACTTAAACTGTATAATATACAGATATTACATGTTATTTTACACTCATTCATCTTTCTCTTTCAACCTTCTGTTAGGTGAATGTATCATCAAGGGTGGAACTGACAGTATGACAATGAGCTCTCATACATTTTAGTCTGTTTTTTCTTCCCCACAGAGAGCAAATCTTGAACATTTATTTCAAGTTGGGTAACTCTCTACTGAGGGTTTTTGTTTTTTTTTTCCTTTAAATCTCATTGGGTTTTTACATCATTGTAAAATCACCGGATTTAAATAGCACTTAAAAATAATGATTCTTTTCATAATACAATGAAGTTTATGAAAAGAGGAAATGTTGGCTCATGGAGGAGATGAATGAACACAATAAGACTTCCATTGGAGGGATTTATGATATATATTTAGCATCTTAGACAACATAATAAATCACTGCCACAGTCAATGTGAAAAATACATTAGATGCCATTTGTTTTTCACCAACCTATCTGGGTTCTTTTCACCTAGATTTATACTCCAGTTTTATTTCATATTATAAAAAGTCCATTACTGATTACAGAGGAACTCTCAAACATGACATTAAAAAAAAAATTCAGGACTGCTCACATGCATACTACCAGGTTCATTGTGAATCACTGAAAAAAGAATACTATACCAATGAATCCAACAAAAGCACAAATAATGATAAATGCAAGTCATCACAAATCCCTCTGTAACTGAATATCATATATTGACATTTTCTCTTTAGCAAGCACTGGCAAATAAGACCAAATATCTCATTAAATTCTACAGAGACCCTTGTTCTTTACATATTATGTACCTTGTGAAATCCTCTGATAATTTTCTGTCTTGCACAGCTGTGTATGCAACAGCACTGCATAGGATTATAAACCCCTAAAGGATTTTTTTTTTCTGTCCACATAGCGTTATTCTATACATAACAATATATATCAAGACAAGTTAAAATTAGTTTTGATGATGGAAATGAAGAAAGAAGACCAAAACAAAGGATACATTTCTAGTTTAAAGTTATTCAGGCCAGCAAACTCTCCTGTTATACCAACTACATACTGAATATTTAAGTCTTCTTGATGAATAACTATAAAAACTCAAATGTTTGGGCCCAAATGGCTGGCAAGAATTTAGTACAAAAAAACAGTACTTATATAACTGAGTACTTTCATCTTTCTTTCTATATTGAACAATTAATATTTTTACTAACTTATTACTTGTCCCATTTATTGTATAGATAGAGGATTTTCATGAAATCAGTTCAAGAATTAAAGATAAATTGCTAAACCCAAGTTTTTCCTTCATCCTCATCACTGAGTTGCTCTGAATACTTTGCCAATATAAATATTTTAGAGCAACTATTAAAGGGTTAATCATATTAGTGTTGTTTTATGTATATACATATACATATATATATATATATATTTCAGATAAACCAATGTCAAATTTATTTAAAATTAGGGGAGTTTGATATACCATACAGATTATTCAAATAATGATAATTTTAGTATGTTTTGTTTATAACACAGTTATTGTATAAAATGTTTTAAGATACATATTTTAAAACCCAAACTAAAGACTTTTTACCCATGGGTAATCAAAGAGGTATTTAAATTTTGAATCTTGCCTACCTAAATTTATTTATAGTGTAGATCAGCCTTTGGTCCTCTGGGTGTATTTACATTAACACAAAAATTACATTTAAAAATGTTGTGTTCTCTCCTACCAAGTTAAATCAATGTGCCTGCATTTTCCCTAGATGCCAGCATAAATGCAAGAATGCAATTTTAGGAGTGAAGGTCCTCTATAAACAATATTCTGTTTCCAATTTCAGGAAGGTGAAACCAAAAGATTGAACATGGTAACCTTCTGAGCATCTAATTACTTTCATGTAAAAGAAGGGACCTTTCCTATAATAAACTTATATAACCCATGAGGTTTTACACATGAAATAAAACAACAGCCCAAAAATCTATGCACAAGTCCTGATGACAAAAGACAAATAATATACTTGTATATGTATATATACAAATAAACATATGTATAATTATATGTATTATATCCAAGTTCCCACCATATGACCTGTTACATCTACATAGATTTTTCTAAAGGCAAAGTATTCTACAGTCCAATAGGAAAATCACACCTGAGAGATTAAATACAAATCTTGTCACTGCAATATTCAATTGCATCACTCAAATTCTAGACCAATTTGGAAACTGAAAAGGCCCAATCATTTAGAACTCGAAAGAGACCTAACGGTTACTGTGGCTCAAAGTACTGGGTTGTTCGCTACACATTTAACCTATTTTCTTCCCAGAACTTTCTTCTGGGATGTTGGTTAGCCAATTTAAAGATGAAGAAAATAAATCTCAGAGAGTTAAAGTAACTTGCACAAGGGGGCATGAGCAATCACAGACACATTATTTAAACCCAGCTCTGTTGTAACTTGCAAATCCGTTTTGCCACTGTAGCGGCTGTCCTATATCCCAGCCTGCACAAATTATTGCCTGAATTATCTCACATATATGTCAACATCTTTGTTATAATAGTGATAAAATTATAAAGTGGTAGAGTTAGAAGGAGCTTTTAAGATCAATTAACTGTTTGTTTTACAAATGGAAAAAATTAAGGTCAAATAAAGTCATGGGGTATTTCTAAAACAAAAGAGCTTTTAATAGCTTTTTTTTGCTTCTTATGTTTGTTGGTTTCCTACTACACACATGTGAACTCTTCAGAAATAAATGTTTTTTTAACAATCTTAAAAAAATATAGCAGAGGCAGACCTAGAAGACAGGCCAATCAATGAAGTTCTATATAGAGCAAAAGTGTTTTTCAAAACCATTTTCCCATATGGATAAATAATTTAAGTAGAAGTTAGGTAAAACACTTATATACTATGCATTATGAGGTACCTTTAGCTCAAAGATTAGTTCATATGCTTGATTTCCATTCTTTCAATAGATTATTGGCAACATTTTACTTGAGAGAGAAAATATTCTAGATATTAACTTTTATTCTCTTCTTGAGCTTTCTTTCCCAGTTAAAAAAAATGCCAAAGAACCTGGATATAAGTGCTGGAGGAGGGATGACAACTCAAAATGGAAGTCGGTGGGTGCTGTAGTATGCTTAGTCGCTCAGTCGTGTACAGCTCTTTGCAACCCCATGGACTGTAAGCCCACCAGGCTCCTTTGTCCATGGGGATTCTCCAGGCAAGAATACTGGATTGGGTTGCCATGCCCTCCTCCAGGGGATCTTCCCACCCAGGGATCAAACCCAGTCTCCACAGTGCAAGTGGATTCTTTACCAGCTGAGCCACCAGGGAAGCCCAAGAATACTGGAGTGGGTAGCCTATCCCTTTTCCAAGGTATCTTCCCAACCCAGGAATCAAACTGGGGTCTTCTGCATTGCAGGTGTATTCTCTACGCTAAGCTACCAGGGAAGCCAGAGTTGGTGGGTACTTGAGGGTTAAGCTGTGTGCTAGATATGGAGAACATCCCAGGGAAGGTTCAGTGAAGACAGGACTCTGGCTCCCTACTGGGGGATAGGGAACTTCCAAAATTTACAGGCAGTTAATTGCTGGGTCACTATGAGGACAGGCAACTGGAAAGACATGGTTGGTACTAGCATGAAGATAGAAAAGGTTCTTGAATGAAGGATGGTGCAGAGAAAGCCACTGTGCTTTTACTGTTCTACATGGCATCCATGGTCAAAATGAAGCATTATTGATATTTATACCTCTACTGTCTTAATAAGGATCAGATGGTACAGAGGGATATTTGGGGATACTCCTATTCTGGAACTGCTGGGCACAGATAACATATGACAATACACTTGGAGAGCCCCAGTGCTTTCTCAGACTGTAGGCAGTCGTAACCCATTTAAGAAGCATAGTAGCTTACAAGGCCTTGACATTTGTGTGCAAAAATCATACTTTGCATAACTCAGGAAATGTTTTTTCATGAAGACCAAGGATCATGCAACCCTGACCTCCCTGAGAGTTGTCATACAAAAGAGAGCACAGTATCAGTGTGATTTCTAAGCCATTTTGTTATTCTAGAATCACACAAAAAACACTGATTCAAAGTTGAAGAATATTAAGTGGATTTCTAATACTCTACCATTATAGAAATATAAATAATAATACAATCAGTTATCAAATTTAATGATGCTATTATGCTTTGGTCACTATAACAAGTATTAGAAGGAAAATGAGTATTTCTGTAGTACTAATATGAATTATATAAATTATATTTTATACACAATAGAAATGAAAGTATAAATGCAATCTTCAGTACCTCTGAAAATAAAAAAACAAACAAAAAACTGTAATGAAAACTTAAATGTGCTGCTGTCTTTTAAGAGACATAAACTAAATTTCCTAAATCAATCTGTATTCCCAATAGGTAACCTGGGCTCCAAACAACTAGAAAAATTTGTTACTAAAATTAAACTTGTTATTTTTATTATATATCTTATAGGAAAACTCAGAGTTTTGAATTTAGTTAAAATATATAGTTTGTTGACAATCATAACATATTCTGAGTAATAATCATTCCTCTTTGGGGATTTTTTAATATTAATTCTACTCTACTAGATATTTTATCCCAAAGAGCTGTAATAATTCCTTTTGCCTTGATATTTGAAAACATTTTTTTACTTCAATGTCATGATGTATTTGAATGTCATGATGTATTTCATTCAATGAAGTATTTCATTCAAATACTTCAATGTCATGATGTATTTGAATGAAAAGTATTATTTATATACTTTGCTAAACTTTTAAACTGTAAAACTAGTATTATTAGCCTGTATGCTTATTTTGTTTTGATATTTATTTAACATCTAATAACACAGGATGAAATATTTTATGCTTTCAGATGACAAAATGCACATCTTTAGAGGACTGTAGATTAGTCCTTAAGAAATGTTAATATTCATACAAATCACCTGTAGATCTTGTTAGAATGCAGAATCTGATTTAGTCAGTGTTCATGGTGCCTCAATTCTGATGCTGATCTTTGGACAATGATTTCATTTGGAAGATGTTAGAGGATAGTGAAGTAGTTACACCTTAAGCTTTTTCTATGAGGCAGAAATGGGATCAGTATTATTGCAGGACAATGACTTCAGGTGAAAAGTGCAGTTTGTGTTTGTTCATTCCAACATGCTTTAGTCACATCACAGACACAGTCATTTCTGTGTACAAATATGTGAAAAATTACCTCCTTCTCACTTAAAGATTTATCAGCCTATCATAAGTATTCATAAGTGCCATTATGCTTCCATAATGATTATCAGTCATACTATTATTATAAGTAGCTTATCTAATTTTAATAGTGTGATTTTAACCAAATCCTCTCAAATCAGTACCACTTTTTATAAAATTCTGAATTTGAAAATCAAGGAAAAAAGAGAAAAATAAAGATATTTTATTTTATAAAATCATGGCATGAAGTACCTACTTGTAGCTTGAATACAACAGTCCCTTAAATCTTTATGTTAAGAAGTTATAGGTAAGCAATTGATGAGAACACAGCTATCTTTAGGTAGTGGCTTGTTAGCTTATTCCTTCTCTTCCATTTGATATTTCTATGCATTGTTACAAATTTATATTTTGCAACAAAATTAAGAGAATGAGATATATGGATTTTGATCTAAATGTGTCAATGTTAGAAAATTATTATACATTGTAATTTTCTGCTTTCTCTTCTCAACAAAATTCCACATTTTGGGATAATCCACAATAACAAGTCTGAGGAGCAAATATTCACTATGTAATTATAACAGTTTTATTATTATTATTACCTGCTTTTATAAGAATATTACCACACATCCTCACTTAATAAATAATTGGCCATTCCTTTATATTTCTACCTACAGATCCAATTCCTTTTAATAGCTAATTATTCTTTTCTATTATGGATAAAACACAATTTGATTTGTTTTTGTGACTAAAAACATTGCAACAAATTCCCTCATGCATATTTCCCTAACTCTCCTCTATTACTAGAACAAACAAATGAAGATAACAAATAGTGAAACATATGGGATAAGGAATTAATTAATTTTAATTGCCTTTTTTCTGATTAGTCTATTGAGAGGTAAAATGCATATTCTCTTTTCCCAACAATGGATATGAAAAACTTTTATATTCACTAGCATTGCTGTGAGAACAATTGTAAAATGAGTGGTTTATTTATTCATTTATTTTTTGACTCCCTGTGACTTTGAATCCCGTGTTAGATGCATACTTGTCCCTGGGAATTTCCCTTTTGTGAACTGTCTGTTAACATCTGGCCACTATTCTGAATTTTTTTCTATATTAAACTGTGCAAGTTCAGTCCTTATTAAGAGTTTTCAATATTTATCAGCTATTCTGTAATCCTCCAGCCTCCAATGAGGCTTTTGTTTGTTGTTCCTTTGCGTGTAAAAGTTGCTTGCCTTTTACATTTTTATTTTCATGTAACAAAATGTATCTATATTTTCATTTTGATTCTTGGGATTCATGTCTTTCTTTAGAAAACATTTCTCACCCTAAATTGATAAAAATACACTTAAATTTAATTTTACATTTTTGGTTTAATTATTTTATTTTAATTCATCTTTCTCAAATTAGTATTAAAATTAGATCAATGTGGAAAACAACTCCTATTTTATTCCCAGACCAATTTAAAATATATCAAAATATCATTTTTTTCATACATGTGTTTTTTGTACAAGTCTGTTCCTCATGGTAAGTATTATAACGTAACTAGAGCAGCTTCATGGAAGAGATATCCTCTGGTAGCTATGTCCTTTTATTGTTGGCCTTATTTTAAACTTTTTTTAAAAGCATTTTTGCTCTACTTTCCATTAGGTAAAAAGTTGAGAACTGACAAACAGTCATTGAATCCTTATCATATGCCAGGTGCTTTTCAGCCAATAATTATGCCAACAATGGTAGAGAAAAAGAAGCTGAAGAATAAATACAAATAGTGTCAACTGCATCACATAGATGCCAACAGGTTTCATCTTTAACATGGTCTTGAAGGAGGAAACAGACAGAACAGGCTCCATCTTGGGCCGGACTGTGGACTTGGAGCTATATGCCCAGTATCCATGCAAACGACATATCAACTGGAAAACCAGACTCCCCCGCTGGATGGAGGAGCCCCAGGTCTCATACCTAGACTCTCCATCACCTAAAAGAATACCCTAATTATCCATGTAACTGAATAGAATCATAAATTCTATTATGCTTATTGGGGTATGACCACAGGCCTATTGATAACTGTCCACTGTTAACTGTTAACTACCTAGGCTTAAGGCATACGAATCATGGGTTTAAGGCATATGAATCACGGATTAACTTTGTATCTTTCTTTTCCTTTTTTCAGACTAGTTTCAGAGAATTTGGGGAGGTGGGTTTGAGCACGTACACTTAGGGTATATAAGGTTTTCACAAAAACTGGTTGGGATCCTTGGCTAAGAGGAGACTCTGCCTTGGGCCCGCCTGTATAGTAAACTGCAATCCACTATCTGCATTGTCCTTCTGAGTGAGTTTGTTTCCTGGAACGCATGGCTACAACAGTCTTACAGAAATTATGCAATTTTATTTTGTATTTCCATGTTGACCAAGTGATCTTTAACAGTAATTTTCGTTAATATCTATTTTTATTCTATTGTATTCAGAAAAGACATTTTGGTTTTAACATATTTAAGCTTTACTTCTGACTTAATTTGTGACTAAATTTGATAAATGTCCCCTACCTAGCACTTCAAAGCATATTGTCATTATCGTAGTCTTAGGATATTATATATATTTAATAATTAATTTTTTCAGGTCTTCTATAATCTTACTAAATTTTGTCCACTTGATCACTTGAATCACTTGATACAGCAGGTGTATGAATTCTGGCTACCTATACCACTGATAATATTTTCTACTTGTTGTAGTGAGAAGGAAAAAAAGAGGAATGAATTTTTCTTTCAGAAATGCGTTTTTCTTTTCTTTCCCTTTTCTGAGAGCAAAGATAAAGAGAACAGTGACAAGGTCAGATCACTCCTAGTTTTTACTTTAAATGTTCCTAATCCGTAGTCTAAGTTTACTTTCCTCAAAACTAACCTAACACTATGTAAATTACATCCTGCACCTATTGTCCCCCCACCCCCCAGCTCTGCATGAATTACATCTTGCATCTATTACCCTTTAACTCTATGCTAATTACATCCTGGACCTTCACTGTGCTCCTTTAGTATTTTTTTTTTTGCATTTCAGAAAGAAGACCACAGTACAATAACCCAGAGACAAAGGGACCCAATCACCAGGCTACCTGACTCCAGCTATGACTTTTGAAACAAAACAAGAAGAATGCAAGACCGTCATTACTTTAAGCCTTATCATCTACCTTAAAGTCATGAGGCCCAGGCTACATAAAGTCTCTTGTGCTCCTCCAGAGTGAGGGGGGAATGGTTCTTGAGACACTAGCCTGCTGTGTTCTTCTCTCCACTGGCTGAGAATCAAAACCATCTTTGGCAGTAACATATTTGTGTTTAGTGCTTTATCCTAAGATTATTTTGAAATATTAAGCTATTGTTTTCATGTTTCACGTGTTCATTTTCTGGTATATTCTCGTTTTCTGTCAAAATGTTATGTAGTTTATTTTTATATTTTTAAAATATCAGTTTGAAGGGGTTTTGGTGCATTTTCTGCTTCTCATAGATTAATGTGTAAGATTCTTTCAGAGTCATTAATGAATGCTCTTATACTGGAATTTGTGCTGTCTCTGATTCTAGCTTCATAGCTTTGAAGATGCTCTTCAATTTAGTTACCAGAAAAGACTTAAAATATGTCCTAAGTATAGAACCACTATTCCTCAAAGTCAAGTCTGGTCAAGAACACTTGATAGTTTCAGGATGGAATCTAAGTCTTTTGAGCCCTTTTTTGTTAGATATCTGAAACTTTTATTAATCTGAGTGCTCCTGTGTAGTATAATTTAATTTCTGTAACTGTATGTTCCCATGAAAGTGAAACTCTTGGGGAAAAAAAAAAGCATTTTGTAGATATTTCTGAGATTTATTAGCCTCATAGCCACTTTCTTTTTGAAATCTTATACCCACACAGTTTTCCATATTAACCCATAAATCAGGGCCACTAAGAAATTGTCCCAATTTGACTGTTCTCAGATTTCTTTATGTTTCCTAAATAACCATAGAGGTGTGTAGTTGGTAGTGTTAGGTAGGTAGAATAGGAAGAAGGAGCCTAGAATGGCAGTGGCTAAAAGACAAGGAAGGGAAAAGCCCACAAAAATAGAACAAGGGAAGGTCTGAGGACTGGAGTGAGGACCTCAGGTAGAACAAACAGCACTCCTGGCTAGCCCAATTTACATAGGGCAGGTCCAGGGGAGGAGGAAAAAACATATAAAAACAGGAGCCAAAGGGCCGGGGCTCTCTCTCTCCCTTGCTCTCTCTTTTCTTCACACCCTTTGGGTCGGCATGCCCTCATGCCTCGAGGATGTATTTTCCTTTATTTTCTAAATGAAACCGAGCTGTCACACGGAGCTGTAACACTGGTCTGTCCAAGTGCTCTAACACTGGCCCGTCACTTCAAATTTTTGTCGTGATGAGACAGAACCAAGGAAATTACACACTCCCCCGACAGTAGCAATGTTGGATTGCTGTAGTCAATTGACATGCCTTCATAAATTTATTTAGCTCACATTTATTTAGACTTTTTTTTTTTTTTTTTTTTTTTGCCTCTTTAGTTTCAATAGAGAGGCAAAATCTCCAAGGTAGAAAACCAGCTTAAGTGTCCTGCATTAGATTTACAAGTACCTTACTGTACTATTTCCTTAGTGTCAGTACCAAAGTAACTAATCCAAAATAGAATAAAAACACTACAATGGCTTTGGCTCAGTGAGCTCAATTTTTTTATACTTTAAAAAGTGTATAAATCTATTTCTATGTAGTTGTATGTGGTAAAGATGTGGAAGGCTGATTATAGTGGATGATTTACTTTTGCTACAACATTTTAATGCATGCAAACACACGAAACTATCATTCTTGAAAATAAGAAGACATATTTCATGTGCAATAACTGACTGCATCCATAAATGCCATTTGTCTATTGCTGAATCATCTAATGCCACTGAGAAGTCAAAGAGTGACAAAAATTAATATCACCCCAAGTTAGGGAAATGAAGAGAGAAGGATGATACAGATAGGTTCCAAAATTAGTTATTATGAAAGTTATTAAGATTAAAATCATTTTAGATTATGTTGAATGAGAGTAAAAGAAAGTACTATGTTACAATTATGAGAAAAAGAAAAAATATATTGTCAAAATTTGTAATTAAACCAAAAATAGTGTTGTTCATTTTTTAAGTAGCTGTATAATACATCAAAATATTTCATAATCATTTGTTCTTATCTGAATCAGACAAGCTACCAATAGTTTCATTTGGGTAGATGATTATAATCATGGCAAAACATGTTAATTCTGTTTCTAATGATAAAATGCTTTTATTTAAAATCAATAAACACATGACTCTTCTTCACACTAAACCTATGAATATACAAGTATAATTTGAGAAACTCATATTGTTGTTTGGTTTTATCCAATCTAATCACTCAGTGAGCATCTCTAGAGGACAGAAGCCTGTGTATAATCCCATGAAGAACACAAACATTAGTAATTGGCCACCCAGTTTTTCAATGCAAGGATAATCAAAGAATAATGTAAACAACTGCAATATAATTAGAATACAAGACAGGCTTCAAAATGAAGAAACAAATAAGAAAGGAATAAACTCGTGAAATCAAAAGAGCACCAAAACCACACAAACACTCTTGCTTTTGTGAACTTATATTTTAACAACAAATCTAAAAAGAAGTAAACTTCCAAAAACACTTCAAAAGAGCTTATAGCTATTATAATTTCAGAATCTTGCTGTTTTGAAGCATATGGCTAGAGCTCTAAAGCCAATATTTTCTGAATAGTGATAAAACCAAGCAGGACTCTATTGGGCCTTCCAAGGATAGAACCACATTCCATATCATCCACCTGCCTCTTATCTGTTAAAAAAAAATAATTAGCCAAAGAATAAATTTAATCAGAGAAGCCACAAAATGCAAACACAAAGGAAAGCAGTCAAACAAGATTAAATAAGAGTTTAGTCATTACCTTTAGTTCCTCATCAAGGGCTACAGACAATATTTTGAACCATGTCTTTTGAGCTGTTTTGCAGATACTGAAATCCCCACCAAGTGGACAAAGTTAACTCAATGATGATCAGACTGTAGCCATGACATGTTACTCCACCTTACACAATTCTAAGAACTGGCCTCAAGAAAATTAAAACAAACCGACCCTGGAGCTGAAGATTAACTGTATTTAAAACAATCAAGATGACGATAATCAGACCACCTCATGACCAATACCAAGATGATAGAGCTGACTGTGCTATTCTACATAGAGCTGCCACTCTTTGCCTATACATCCCTGAAATTCCCCTTTAAAAGCTCTTGCCCCCTGATCAGCAGTGGGGAGCTGTCTTTTGGACATGAGTTCCACCTTTTCCCCAGGTTACTGGCCTCCTGAATAAATAAACCTTTCCTTTCCAACCAACACTCACATTGACCTTTGAGCAGCAAGCAATTGGGTCTGAGTTCAGTAACAGTGAAACACACACATTTCCACAAAATTATCAAGAATTTGAATCAAATTTTTGGTTATATTATTAATGCTATAACCTAACTAATATAACCTGATTTAGACATAAATACCATCTATATAAAAATCCCTGTCCAGTTATTGTGAACCAATACCACTCAATTGAAAACGATGTCATCAGTGGAGAGGAAAAGACAGCCAAAGAGATTATGGCAACAGGTAACTGTCTTAGTTAGCCTGGACCACAATAACCAAATACCATAAAAATGATAATATAGAAATGATAAAAAAAAATATATTGCTCACAGTTCTGGAGACTGAGAAGTCCAAAATCAAGGAGCCAGTGAAATAGGTTTCATTCTTGCCTTCTCAGATGGCCACCAGTGCAGTGTGTGCTCATATGAGCTCTTCTTTGTGCCTATATATATAGAGAGAGCTCATTCTTATTTCTCTTCCTGCTCTTACAAAAGCATTAACTCCCTACCCTCACGATCTCATCTAAACCTAATAATCTCGCCAAAGATTGTCCCCCAAACCCAGCCCGGTCCCCAAATAGTATCATGTTGTGGGCAGAGCTTGTAAACAAAAGAAGAGAAAGTATAACACTCAACATCTATTTATACAAGGATTAAGTAGCAACATACTGCAAGTCACCCACGGACAGTGCACCCTGAGGGGAATACAGGATGTAGAAAAATCTAATGAAATGTTCTGTATTTGGGGTATATGGCCCCTGAAGAATTAAGAGGCATATCTAAGGAGAATTTCAAAGACCTTAGATGCTTGAATCTTCCCATACATAGAAAAACACTGAAATCGTTAACTTGAGATGTCTAGGGTCTTTGGTGATTAGCAATAATCTTTTACCAAGATGTATATTTGACTACATGTATTTCCTAGGACCCCCCAAATCATATATTCATACACACACATACACATACACACACACACACAAACTGGATCTTAGTAGGGGACTACTTCTTTGGAGCACTTCCTCAGAGCTATCTGACAAACTATCTCCTGGGCTATAATCCTTGGTAAGTCCTTGAATAAAACTGAAACTTGCTGCTCTTATATTGTGCATTTTTTCCAGTCTACAGGTTTTAACATATAAATAGGGGATGCACAAAAATTCAACCCATAACAATGGCGAGTAAAAAAATGGCATGTCAATTGCATATTGATGTAGACAACCAGCTATATAAGAGAAAAGAAAAAGGGTGAAGAAGAAAAGGGATTATCTTTTATATAAGTGTTTAGTTTCAGTATGTTTGATCAACATTACTAATGCAAAATAGCTATTTCTGGTGATAAATTTAAATAGGATAAGGTAGCTCTCAAGGGACTCTGTTTATTTATCATCTAACAAGATGTTAGATGGACTTTAATTGATGTGGTCTGTTCCCCTTAATTTTGAGTCTATGAATTTAGCATATATGCCAGAAGATATCAGGGGTGTATTCCATGTGATATGTGCAATACGGCTTCCCCAACCTAGAGATTATTAAAAAAGCAGAGATATCCTTTTGCTGACAAAGGTCTGTATATTCAAAGCTATGGTTTTTCCAGTAGTTGTGTATGGATGTGAGAGTTGGACCATAAAGAAGACTGAGTACCCAAGAAGTGATGCTTTTGAATTGTGGTGCTGGAGAAGACTCTTGAGAGTTCCTTGGACAGAAAGGAAATCAAACCAGTCAATTTCCTAAAGGAAATCGACCCTGAAAATTCATTCAAAGGACTGATGCTGAAGCTGAAGCTCCATTATGTTCACCACCAGATGTGAAGAGCCAACTCCCTGGAAAAGACCCTGATGCTGGGAAAGATTGAAGGCAAGAGGAGAAAGTGGTGACAGAGGATGAGATATTCTGATGGAATCAGTGACTCAATGGACATGAGTTTGAGCAAACTCAGGGAGACAGTGAAGGACAGGCAAGCCTGGCATGCTGCAATTCATGGGACTGCAAAGAGTTGGACATGACTTAGTGACGGAACAGCAACAACAACCACAACCCAGAGATAAAGGGGGCTATCTTTGGTGGAAGTCATAAGCTTTTTTGAAGTTATTGACCCTCTCTCAGAAACAAAGTGTCCCTATCACTATCTCACTTTCAGTTGATCTCATCAGAAAACAGACCCCTGCATCTACATAGCTGACCCAGGCAGTTCAACCACACTCCACAGACATGTCCCCCCAAAAGAGTGTCCTTGATCTGCCCAAGTTTGAGTCTGGGTTCTGTCTCCTGAGCAGGATGACTAGCTCTGCTTTCACTTTGGAATATGTGCTACCGAGGCTAAGATAATTATAGCAGGCACGATTAGTTTTCAGCTTAACTAAAAATCAGTCATTCAGCCCCTGCCATTCAGTGGAAATTCTATGGGTCAAGGATTCCAAAAGGACCAGGATCTTAGGCTTTATATCAGTCAATAGACTATGAGATAATCTCCTCTCACTGCCATCCACCTTTTCCCCTCAAAGATCACTGTCACTTTCTCATGTGAAGCCAAGAAGTTGATGGGGATAAGTCGGCCATGGTCATCACTAGACCACATGCAGTGGGAACATTTTCTAGATTCTTGGTCATAGACTTCAACTTGACTCACGAACTAAAAGTCACCAGGCTTCTATGGCTGAGGCTCCCAGTTTAACAAGAGTTCATTCACAAGCTGCATGCCATAAAAGAATGTACATAGTACCTCTTTAAACCCAAGTCCAAATCACTCAAGATTACCTGCCAAGGTGCTTCATCATTTCATAAATTCTTCCTTTGTGAAAGTCCCCCATCAGCAAAAATGATCACCACAGAAACCTCCTATTCGCAACATTCAGAGGGTCCAACAAATTGACTGAAGCTCATACTAAATCCTAACAAAACTATTGGTGGCAAAAGGAAGGTGAGTTTGTCCCATTAACTCAGTCATCTATCCCCAGCTTTCTCCTTGTCTAAAGTGTTCCCTCAGTCTCTTATGAAATGGATAATTTTAGACAGATAATATTCAACATCAAATCTATACATACAGTCAACATACAGTCATACATAAAAGCAAAAATCAACACAGTCATTTAAATCTCTTTTGTTTCTTCCCTGCAAGTCTTGCTCTATTTTATGTGTTGAGTGCAGCATTCTTGAGGTTACATTCATAGTTCCCAGGAAATCCTTTTATATCCTAGATGGGGATTTGAAAGTACTGGAGCTTAGGGGAGAAGGTTTAGAGGCAAATTGTGGGCACAGCTCTAGGAGACTCAGAGAATTTTTTCCTCTTTGCCTAGATACCTGTTCACTTACCAGTACCTAAGCAGTGCCCAGGCTCAAGGGCTCTTTCTACCTCTCACCATGATTTATGTATGATCAGGATCTTGCCCTATATTTCATGGCACCATCATCCATTTCTATGCCCACAGGTGGGCAGAGCCATGAGTTGGCTGTCTGTTTCAACAGAACTATAAACTTCTGAATCCCTCCTATCCCTGAAGTCCCAACATAGCTGGATGACTGTATAGGGCCTTCAGTCTTCCTTGGGTGAACACTTTGGTCTCACCCCCAACCCTTAAATCTCCTGAGATCAGAATAGAAGCAAAACAAAGAATAAAGGGGCACATAGGAAATTTCTCCACTTTTGAAAATGAATGGGTTCACCAAAGCCCCACTGGCTCTCAAAACTCCTAGACTTGTTTCCTACTGCTTAGAGAAAAGAGCAAAAAACGAAAGCACTATTCAGCCTCCTTGTTCCACCCTATCCTCTGTTGTTGGCCTCCAACTGCCTTCCCAATTCTTAACAGGCAACAGGTGGACCAAAATGCATTTTCCAATGATGAAACACTTTTCAACATATCAACTGCCTGTTTACGTTGACTCACAGGGTCACTAATCTTTCCTTTTTGAGAAGGTCATATTTGTGCAACTGTATCCTATATTTGTCTTTGAAATTGTAAGTTAATTAATGTATTGATCCTGACAGGGGAATGCACTGTTTCTGGACCATGGGACAAATCAATTACTTGCAAGTTATCTTATTGCCTGTTCCCCATGACCCAGTTCTCTACAGGACAATGTGATGAGGTGTGATGTCAATTCACATGCAAGAGGACTTATACTATAGGACAAGAACCTGGAATAGATGCATGCATAAGATCAGGAATGAGGTATTAGAATTTAAGGGTAATACATTATTCCCAGTTCTAGGTGAGTGAATCGTGATACAGGGAAAAGAAAAGGCTTTTTGAAGAAATCTCAGTTTGAACTTGCTTTAGTGAGCCATATCTTGTATTTTCAACATCTTTTCCTCCTTTCCCTTGCCTTTATAACATAAAAATATTGGGCAGAAAATCACTCTCTTTCTAAGCAGCCCACATGGCTCAGAGGTGGCAACCCCAGTTCCAGGGGTAGAGTCAGATAAGCCTCTGATAACCATGTTAATATCTTCTTGATAATATTTATATAAGAAACCAAGGTTTAATTCAAACACAATATAAGACTTATTTTAAAGACTGTCTTTGCTTTAAGAGTTTACATGTAACCTAAGTAGACACAGTCAAACTCAAAGGAAAGACTTCTGTTAGGATTTGTATTAGGACATGAAAGTACCCTCTTTTATGCACTCCTCACGAAAACAAGAAAAAATTTAATCTATTTCACTATTGATAACTATATTATTATGACAAGATGACCCGGCCTTAGCCAATAGCTGTCACTGTGGACAGCAGACAGGAGAGGAAGCAAGAATCAGAGTTCTTGATGACACGCTGAGTAACTGCTTTCCAGCTTATGATAGATAAAAATATCCTTAATATTTAATCCAGGGTGAATTATATTTGCTGTTATTTGCAGTTGGTATCACATGACAGATACAAAACCTGGTGCAAGGAACTGGGGAAGTAAATCATCAAATCTACGGTTTGGAGACAGCAGGGTGGTGCATTTCTGTAAGGATAATGCATTATTTCACTTCACGGAGCACCACTTTTATGGAGTATCACGTCAGTCTTGCACCTAGAATTGTGAGCTGAGGTGAATATTTTAACCACTGCTTATCATATCAGTAAAACTACTAGCTTTGGTAATATTTAGCATTAGTTAATAATACATGCCATCAGAAACATTTCACATATGTTATAGCAGTGATTACATCTGAAGACAGATTAAATGTGATTACCAAATAACCAAATGGATAAAAAAAAAAAAAAGATGTGTCTATTCCTGTAGTAGTTTTCTATTGCTGTTGTCCCAAATTCAATTCCAAACTTAATGATTTAAAATAACCCTAATTTTTTGCATTACAGTTCTGGGAGTCAGAAGTCCAAAATGAGTCTTAAGGGACTAAACTCAATATGTTGACAAGCTGATCCCTTCTGAAGGTTTCCTGTCTCTTGCAGCTTCTAGAGACTGCTGTCTTTCTTGGCTCTTGGCCATATCACTCTAATCATTGCTCTTATTGGCACTCTGCTTTCTCTTTCACTGACCTTCTTGCCTTCCCGTTCTTTTTTTTATTTTTTTTTTAATTTTATTTTATTTTTAAACTTTACATAACTGTATTAGTTTTGCCAAATATCAAAATGAATCCGCCACAGGTATACATGTGTTCCCCATCCCGAACCCCCCTCCCTCCTCCCTCCCCATTCCATCCCTCTGGGTCGTCCCAGTGCACCAGCCCAAGTATCCAGTATCGTGCATCAAACCTGGACTGGCAACTCGTTTCATACATGATATTTTACATGTTTCAATGCCATTCTCCCAAATCTTCCCACCCTCTCCCTCTCTCACAGAGTCCATAAGACTGTTCTATACATCAGTGTCTCTTTTGCTGTCTCATACATAGGGTTATTGTTACCATCTTTCTAAATTCCATATATATGCGTTAGTATACTGTATTGGTGTTTTTCTTTCTGGCTTACTTCACTCTGTATAATAGGTTCCAGTTTCATCCACCTCATTAGAACTGATTCAAATGTATTCTTTTTAATGGCTGAATAATACTCCATTGTGTATAAGTACCACAGCTTTCTTATCCATTCATCTGCTGATGGACATCTAGGTTGCTTCCATGTCCTGGCTATTATAAACAGTGCTGCGATGAACATTGGGGTACACGTGTCTCTTTCCCTTCTGGTTTCCTCAGTGTGTATGCCCAGCAGTGGGATTGCTGGATCATAAGGCAGGTCTATTTCCAGTTTTTTAAGGAATCTCCACACTGTTCTCCATAGTGGCTGTACTAGTTTGCATTCCCACCAACAGTGGAAGAGGGTTCCCTTTTCTCCACACCCTCTCCAGCATTTATTACTTGTAGACTTTTGGATCGCAGCCATTCTGACTGGTGTGAAATGGTACCTCATAGTGGTTTTGATTTGCATTTCTCTGATAATGAGTGATGTTGAGCATCTTTTCATGTGTTTGTTAGCCATCTGTATGTCTTCTTTGGAGAAATGTCTATTTAGTTCTTTGGCCCATTTTTTGATTGGGTCATTTATTTTTCTGGAGTTGAGCTGTAGGAGTTGCTTGTATATTCTCGAGATTAGTTCTTTGTCAGTTGCTTCATTTGCTATTATCTTCTCCCATTCTGAAGGCTGTCTTTTCACCTTGCTAATAGTTTCCTTTGATGTGCAGAAGCTTTTAAGGTTAATTAGGTCCCATTTGTTTATTTTTGCTTTTATTTCCAATATTCTGGGAGGTGGGTCATAGAGGATCCTGCTGTGATGTATGTCAGAGAGTGTTTTGCCTATGTTCTCCTCTAGGAGTTTTATAGTTTCTGGTCTTACGTTGAGATCTTTAATCCATTTTGAGTTTATTTTTGTGTATGGTGTTAGAAAGTGTTCTAGTTTCATTCTTTTACAAGTGGTTGACCAGATTTCCCAGCACCACTTGTTAAAGAGATTGTCTTTAATCCATTGTATATTCTTGCCTCCTTTGTCAAAGATAAGGTGTCCATATGTGCGTGGATTTATCTCTGGGCTTTCTATTTTGTTCCATTGATCTATATTTCTGTCTTTGTGCCAGTACCATACTGTCTTGATAACTGTGGCTTTGTAGTAGAGCCTGAAGTCAGGTAGGTTGATTCCTCCAGTTCCATTCTTCTTTCTCAAGATCGCTTTGGCTATTCGAGCCTTTTTGTATTTCCATACAAATTGTGAAATTATTTGTTCTAGCTCTGTGAAGAATGCTGTTGGTAGCTTGATAGGGATTGCATTGAATCTATAGATTGCTTTGGGTAGTATACTCATTTTCACTATATTGATTCTTCCAATCCATGAACATGGTATATTTCTCCATCTGTTAGTGTCCTCTTTGATTTCTTTCACCAGTGTTCTATAGTTTTCTGTATATAGGTCTTTAGTTTCTTTAGGTAGATATATTCCTAAGTATTTTATTCTTTCCGTTGCAATGGTGAATGGAATTGTTTCCTTAATTTCTCTTTCTGTTTTCTCATTATTAGTGTATAGGAATGCAAGGGATTTCTGGGTGTTGATTTTATATCCTGCAACTTTACTATAGTCATTGATTAGTTCTAGTAATTTTCTGGTGGAGTCTTTAGGGTTTTCTATGTAGAGGATCATGTCATCTGCAAATAGTGAGAGTTTTACTTCTTCTTTTCCAATTTGGATTCCTTGTATTTCTTTTTCTGCTCTGATTGCTGTGGCCAAAACTTCCAAAACTATGTTGAATAGTAATGGTGAAAGTGGGCACCCTTGTCTTGTTCCTGACTTTAGAGGAAATGCTTTCAATTTTTCACCATTGAGGATAATGTTTGCTGTGGGTTTGTCATATATAGCTTTTATTATGTTGAGTTATGTTCCTTCTGTTCCTGCTTTCTGGAGAGTTTTTATCATAAATGGATGTTGAATTTTGTCAAAGGCTTTCTCTGCATCTATTGAGATAATCATATGGTTTTTATTTTTCAATTTGTTAATGTGGTGTATTACATTGATTGATTTGTGGATATTGAAGAATCCTTGCATCCCTGGGATAAAGCCCACTTGGTCATGGTGTATGATCTTTTTAATGTGTTGTTGGATTCTGATTGCTAGAATTTTGTTAAGGATTTTTGCATCTATGTTCATCAGTGATATTGGCCTGTAGTTTTCTTTTTTTGTGGGATCTTTGTCAGGTTTTGGTATTAGGGTGATGGTGGCCTCATAGAATGAGTTGGGAAGTTTACCATCCTCTGCAATTTTCTGGAAGAGTTTGAGCAGGATAGGTGTTAGCTCTTCTCTAAATTTTTGGTAGAATTCAGTTGTGAAGCCGTCTGGACCTGGGCTTTTGTTTGCTGGAAGATTTTTGATTACTGTTTCAATTTCCGTGCTTGTGATGGGTCTGTTAAGATTTTCTATTTCTTCCTGGTCGAGTTTTGGAAAGTTGTACTTTTCTAAGAATTTGTCCATTTCTTCCTCGTTGTCCATTTTATTGGCATATAATTGTTGATAGTAGTCTCTTATGATCCTTTGTATTTCTGTGTTGTCTGTTGTGATCTCTCCATTTTCATTTCTAATTTTATTGATTTGACTTTTCTTCCTTTGTTCCTTGATGAGTCTGGCTAATGGTTTGTCAATTTTATTTATCCTTTCAAAGAACCAGCTTTTGGCTTTGTTGATTTTTGCTATGGTCTCTTTTGTTTCTTTTGCATTTATTTCTGCTCTAATTTTTAAGATTTCTTTCCTTCTACTAACCCTGGGGTTCTTCATTTCTTCCTTTTCTAGTTGCTTTAGGTGTAGAGTTAGGTTATTTATATGACTTTTTTCTTGTTTCTTGAGGTGTGCCTGTATTGCTATGAACTTTCCCCTTAGGACTGCTTTTACAGTGTCCCACAGGTTTTGGGTTGTTGTGTTTTCATTTTCATTCGTTTCTATGCAAATTTTGATTTCTTTTTTGATTTCTTCTGTGATTTGTTGGTTATTCAGCAGCGTGTTGTTCAGCCTCCATATGTTGGATTTTTTAATAGTTTTTCTCCTGTAATTGAGATCTAGTCTTACTGCATTGTGGTCAGAAAATATGCTTGGAATGATTTCTATTTTTTTGAATTTACCAAGGCTAGCTTTATGGCCCAGGATGTGATCTATCCTGGAGAAGGTTCCATGTGCACTTGAGAAGAAGGTGAAATTCATTGTTTTGGGATGAAATGTCCTACAGATATCAATTAGGTCTAACTGGTCTATTGTATCGTTTAAAGTTTGTGTTTCCTTGTTAATTTTCTGTTTAGTTGATCTATCCATAGGTGTGAGTGGGGTATTAAAGTCTCCCACTATTATTGTGTTATTGTTAATTTCTTCTTTCATACTTGTTAGCATTTGTCTTACATACTGCGGTGCTCCCATGTTGGGTGCATATATATTTATAATTGTTATATCTTCTTCTTGGATGGATCCTTTGATCATTATGTAGTGACCATCTTTGTCTCTTTTCACAGTCTTTGTTTTAAAGTCTATTTTATCTGATATGAGTATTGCTACTCCTGCTTTCTTTTGGTCCCTATTCACATGGAAAATCATTTTCCAGCCCTTCACTTTCAGTCTGTATGCGTCCCCTGTTTTGAGGTGGGTCTCTTGTAGACAACATATTTAGGGGTCTTGTTTCTGTATCCATTCAGCCAGTCTTTGTCTTTTTGTTGGGGCATTCAACCCATTTACGTTTAAGGTAATTACTGATAAGTATGATCCCGTTGCCACGTACTTTATTGTTTTGGGTTCGAATTTATACACCGTTTTTGTGTTTCCTGTCTAGAGAATATCCTTTAGTATTTGTTGGAGAGCTGATTTGGTGGTGCAGAATTCTCTCAGCTTTTGCTTGTCTGAAAAGCTTTTGATTTCTCCTTCATACTTGAATGAGATCCTTGCTGGGTACAATAATCTGGGCTGTAGGTTATTTTCTTTCATCATTTTAAGTATGTCTTGCCATTCCCTCCTGGCTTGAAGAGTTTCTATTGAAAGATCAGCTGTAATCCTTATGGGTATTCCCTTGTGTGTTATTTGTTGTTTTTCCCTTGCTGCTTTTAATATTTGTTCTTTGTGTTTGATCTTTGTTAATTTGATTAATATGTGTCTTGGGGTGTTTCGCCTTGGGTTTATCCTGTTTGGGACTCTCTGGGTTTCTTGGACTTGGGTGATTATTTCCTTCCCCATTTTAGGGAAGTTTTCAACTATTATCTCCTCAAGTATTTTCTCATGGTCTTTCTTTTTGACTTCTTCTTCTGGGACCCCTATGATTCGAATGTTGTAGCGTTTAATATTGTCCTGGAGGTCTCTGAGATTGTCCTCATTTCTTTTAATTCGTTTTTCTTTTGTCCTCTCTGATTCATTTATTTCTACCATTCTATCTTCTAATTCACTAATCCTATCTTCTGCCTCTGTTATTCTACTATTTGTTGCCTCCAGAGTGTTTTTAATTTCACTTATTGCATTATTCATTATATATTGACTCTTTTTTATTTCTTCTAAGTCCTTGTTAAACCTTTCTTGCATCTTCTCAATCCTTGCCTCCAGGCTATTTATCTGTGATTCCATTTTAATTTCAAGATTTTGGATCAATTTCACTATCATTATTCGGAATTCTTTATCAGGTAGATTCCCTATCTCTTCCTCTTTTGTTTGGTTTGGTGGGCATTTATCCTGTTCCTTTATCTGCTGGCTATTCCTCTGTCTCTTCATCTTGTTTAAATTGCTGAGTTTGGGGTGTCCTTTCTGTATTCTGGCAGTTTGTGGAGTTCTCTTTATTGTGGCGTTTCCTCACTGTGTGTGGGTTTGTACAGGTGGCTTGTCAAAGTTTCCTGGTTAGGGAAGCTTGTGTCGATGTTCTGGTGGATGGAGCTGTATTTCTTCTCTCTGTGCTTTGGTTCATCACAAGTCTTGGAGGAGAACTTGTTTCTTCAGATTCCTCTGATGAGTGTGCCAGAAAGTCATGAAGCTTCTGCACCAATGTATTCAACTTGCTTTCGCTTGAAAAAGACCTGAAGTTTGCTTGTGGAAGTGGGCATCAGAAGGGTTGCAGCTCATGAATTATTGTGAAGTGATGGAAGGAGGGTTATCACCCATTAAAGCTGGACCACACAAAAAGTAGTACACTCTGCCTTCCTGTTCTAAAGTCATTCATGATTACATTTAGGACCCATCAGGAGGATAATCTCCCCATTTCAGGATTCTTAATCACATCTCAAAAATCCCTCTTGCCATATTAGGTAACATATTCCCAGGTTCTGGGGATGAGGACAGGAACATCTTTGGGGCCATTGTTCATCTTACCACAATTGTGTTAGGATATTTTATTAATGATATAGCTTCTTTGCTTTATTTCCTAATGATCTATGGTTTGAAGGAAATAACACAGTGAAGTAAAGCAATACTTAAAGTTTGTTTAGCCTATCAGAATGATCACTGCTGTGTTCTCAAGTGAGAATAAACTGCAAGAATAAAAAAGATATTTGTATAACAGATCATGTTTTTCTAACCATGCTAATAAATAATCAGATATATTTTCAAAACTCATCTTCTATCTTAATTCTAAGAAAAAAGATTATAGTGGTATATTTATAAGCTTTAGTTAGACAATATATATTGTAATTTTTCGTTTCAAATATATCATGAACCCGGCCAAGAAAATTTAAATGTTCAGTTTTTTTTTTTTTAAAGTGGATATCTACTGTCTATTCTTTTAACACTTATACTGTTTACTTATTTTAGTTTCTCAATGTAATTTTAATACTCCATGAACTGATAAGACATTCAGTGACATCATACAGTTAGTACTGTACTCTATCTCCAAGGTTGCTTTCTCTTCATTAGTATGCAAACTCTGAAAACATGATTCATATGCATGTTGCAATCCCCATGTAACTTGAAGGATATTAAATATATGATATCCACTATATCATTTTTGGTTGTCAATAAGAAAATTATCATTGTTGAAAGAAATGGTTAAGCAAATTTTCTTCTGGTTTATTAGAGTCCATGGCAATTCAAATTTTAAAACAGATCCCACGTCAAGAAGTACTTTTTAAAATATGTAATGGTTTTAAAACCATGTGTAATGATTTTGAATTTCATATTTTTCTCATTACCTCAAATACTTTGCTTGCTTACAAATATAGTACACAGTTGGAACAGACTTTCAGAATTACTAATTGGTAAGATATGTTATTCTCAGTATGGTGGCTTCCACTCATCTTCATTTATACAACTTTAATTTGTACTCAAAGATCATAATGTCATTTCATTGTTAATCAGCAAGTTGTATTATAATTTTCTATTATATGTGATGTTCACAATAAAAATCATTTTTGTTTCCTATTTGACGTTTTCATGGTAAGAAGTAGGACAAACAGATCTAAATTAGATGTAAGGGCATGTTTTTCCTTCTTTTGGCATTAAGATGGTGTGACTATCACTATATATAAAACAATTCTCAAAGATATACTAATTCAACGGCAAGTTTAGCTGCAAATTTTCAAAGTCTGACAATATGCTTGTTCTCTATTCATTCAGATAGAAATAACTAATTCTTTTTTGTTTGGAATTAAGATTAATCACTGCTATCAAGAACCTGCTATTTGTAAGTTCAGTAATCATAGACTCTAAGCATTGCTAAGTACCAATTTCAACATAAAAGGTGGTTTTATTATAATATAGTACATAGGTAGGCTGTTACAAAGATTTGACAAAAATAAATGACCCCAATGTCACCTCTATTGTGTTATTCTTGATAATTTGTTTTTATACCTTACCCTCTGGCCATAGCTTTAGGCCAATTTAGTCTTCCAGTCCTATATGATCTTTCTCTTTCCTCATATTTGCAAAACTGAAGATGTGGCAAACTTTGGGCATTCTAATGGTAATCATTGCTTGTCCTTAAATGTAAAATCAAAATCTAAAAAGAACAATTCAAATGTCAATATACTGATAGAAAAGTACGTCAGTGGTTTGATAGCCACAGAGTATATTTTGAACTTCAGAAGAACAGTATAAACTTAAATATTTCTTAAAAGCACTATGAACCCTGACAAAGACACTCAGAATTCAAAGAAGGGAATTCTCTGAAATGCAGATTTTCATTGGCTAGGCGGGTTATTTCATCTGTCTCTTCAATAGACTTGGTCATTAAGTATTGTCCACAGTGAATAAAACTCAAAAAGGAGTGACATAATGGTTTCAAAGAGCTACTCAAAAGGAATAAAAATGGGAGAAACACTGCTAAGTAAAATTCTGGTAGGAAATAGCATTATAAGCCCTAAAAGTACCCCCTAAATTATTTTTAATTCAACATATATGAATATAGTCTAACATTTATATTTTACAAGGATGGTAATTATATCTGAAAAGGAAGTTTGACTTTATTTGAAATACTCACAGAAGCAATAATTATTGTATTTTATTATGTTACTAATTATAATAAATCCACACTTGAAATTTTATATTTCAGTCAGTTATCTTGACTCACTGATATTTCAATGTACCATAAATTTAATATGAGGTATAAGCAAATCTTCAGAGCAGCAGATTCTTAATGAAATTATATCAGGCAAGTAAAAAATTTTCTTTAGAATTTACCCTTAAAATCTTCGGAGTATTCATATGGACTGAATTCTAATCTTCTCTACCCCTATGGATATTTGATCTTTAGGGAGATAATGAAAGTTAAAAAAGGTCATAGCATGGGGTCCAAATACAACATAATTGTCTTTATAAGTAGATGAAAAGATATCAAAGATCTCTTTATACATGCACAGAGAAAAGGATATATAAGGACACAAAAAGGAACTGGTCATTTACAAGCCTGGCTAACAGCACCCTGATCTTGAACTTCTAGCCTCCAGAACTGTGAGAAAATAATTTTCTGTAGTTTAACTCACCCAAACTGTGGTACTTTGTAAGGTCAGCTGAAGCAGACTAATACAGAGTATCCACCATTGAAGATAATAATTTAAAAGTTAACTGTAAGATTTAGTAGGCAAAGTCTTACAGTTACATGAACTTGGGTATAAATAACTGTAATAATCTCTATTTCTCTGAAATTTTTCTTACTGTAACAAAAAACTCTCATTTTTGTATCTTAAATTGTAAGTTAGCCATTGTAAGGTAAATTCGGTTTTCCCCAATACTTAAGGTATTCAGTTAACTTGTCCTAATTCTCCCTTAGTTGACACAGAATTTTTAGAGGGAGAGCTGTCTATTATATAACATTAAGTCATAGAGTCCCTTGGTATAAAGACACTCTCTCCCTCCCACAATGGGAACAAACTCATCCTATCTTTTCATCTATGTCTTTTTTATATTTTCACTACTTTTCTGACACATCCAATGACTCTAAACTGGGATGTGCTATCGGAAATTCAGATACTCCATTTGGGAGTAGGGGAAACACAAAGCATTAGAAGTAAAGGTTTTGAAAGGAGATAGTCTCAAAACTCTTGGTTAGACTCCCTTTGCCACTGTTTCTGTGCAATGTTAACATGGAAAATCCCTCTCAAAACTCAACATATCCACAGCCTTCATACAGATATTGAGGAAAGGTCTTTATCTTCAGTTCCTCCAAACCTATCTAGGGTTTTTATCTTCCACCCTCTTCTCTGAGGAATCAGCTTGTGGCAGAGGAAACTAGAGCACTTATGATCTCACCAAACAACGAAGCATATTTATATTTTTTCTAATAATTCTAGTCACTCCTCCAAAACAAGTTATTATAAGTTGACTGGGTTATATCTTTCTTTACCTATTGTATTCCTTATTTATAAGAATAATCTGTTTTTTGAAACAGAACAGCTCAAGTTCTTACATCTCATACAAAATTTATCCTATCAAGTTAGCCACCTCAACCCAATTTTTATCTCATTTTGAAATTCAGTTAATTTAGTTTATTAACTTTAAACAAAACATCTTTCCACTTTGATTTCTGCTACACTCACTTTCCCATGTCAGTAGAGAATAGAAAATGTCCCTGATAATTACTGAACCAAAAAGGACTTCAGGTAATCTTTGTAAAGTTTTGTATTTTGCAGAGGTTTGGAATTGCATTAATATCTCAGAATTTTACTATGTTTATTTAATATATATTTATCATCTTGATTTTCATATTTTTGTTTTTGCACATTCAGCATACACACACATATAATACAATTGGAAGAGTGTCTAAAATATTCTAATGGAAAGATCTAGCATGTTTCTCAAGAAAAGCTATGATTTGGTATGAAAAGTAAAATTTATTGACTATCTATTATGATTGCAGCCATGAAATTAAAAGACACTTACTCTTTGGAAGGAAAGTTATGACCAAACTAGACAGCATATTAAAAAGCAGAGACATTACTTTGCCAACAAAGGTCCATCTAGTCAAGGCTATGGTTTTTCCAGTGGTCATGTATGGATGTAAGATTTGGACTATAAAGAAAGCTGAGCACCAAAGAACTGATGCTTTTGAACTGCGGTGTTGGAGAAGACTCCTGAGAGTCCCTTGGACTGCAAGGAGATCCAACCAGTCCATCCTAAAGGAGATCAGTCCTGGGTGTTCATTGGTAGGACTAATGTTGAAGCTGAAACTCCAATACTTTGGCCACCTGATGCGAAGAGCTGACTCATTTGAAAAGGACCTGATGTTGGGAAAAATTGAGGGCGGAGGAGAAGGGGAAAACAGAAGATGGATGGTTGGATGGCATCACCAACCAATGGACATGGGTTTGGGTGGACTCTGGGAGCTGGTGATGGATAAGGAGGTCTGGTGTGCTGCAATTCATGGGGTTGCAAAGAGTTGGACATGACTGAGCAACTTAACTGAACTGAATTATGTATAAAGTCAATTACATAAACTTACAGAATCTTTGCAAGTTAAGCACTATGATCTTCACTTTATAGAAAGCGTAACAGTAGCTTAGAGGAGTAAAATGACTTATCCACATTTAGACAGAAGTGCTTTAAGGAAAAAACCCATTCTCTTTTCATTCTATAATATGTCTTTCAACCTTTACCAAAATCTGAAAATATAACTATTTTATTATCATGTGTATGCTCTCTTTGTGACTCCTTTGTATTCTGTGAGGTAGATACCACTTCAAATTTGAAAGTGCATATCATGAAGTTTAGTAAGTTGAAGTTACATGCCTACCATGGGCTATTTATGAAACAGCAGGATTATCTTGACAGCAAATCTGACTCTTTCTACTACTTCACAGTGGGAGGTATTATCAATCTCATATGGATTTAAGCTCAAGAATAAATGGGAATTTAAAAATTCAAACTTAAATAATATTGACAAATTCATTTAGCAATTAAAATAGTCAAAACCTAAAAATATGCATTTTATAAGGCAATTATAAAATATTAATACTTAATTTGAAAAGAATATATAATTTTTATTACTTCCCTGGTGGTGCTAGTGGTAAAGAATCTGCCTGTCAATGCAAGAAACATTAAGAAGTGTAGGTTGGATCCCTGTGTTGGAAAGATCCCCTGGAAGAGGGCATGGCAACCCACTCTGGTATTCGTGCCTGGAAAATTCCATGGACAAAGGAGCCTGGTAGGCTACAGTCCATAGGGTTGCACAGAGTCAGACACAACTGAAGCAACTCAGCACACATGCACGCATATGATTTTTAGACTTATAGAAAGATTACTCAAAAGGAAAAACTGTGTTTGATTTTGTCTGTTCAGGGAAGTTGAATAATACTGATGATGGGATGAATGTGTACCCCTACATTTATAAGGTAACCTCCAGTAACTCAGAATATGACTTATTTGGAGATAGGTTCTTTAAGGAAGTAATGAAATTAAAATGAGGTTATTAGTGTGGGCCATAATCCAATATGGCCAATGTCCTTATGAGGAGATGAGGATACAGATACAGAGGTTAAGACCTTGTGAAAATACAGGGGAACGATGGCCATGAGCAGTCAAAGAGAGAAGCCTCAGAAGAAACCAACCCTTCCAACACTTTGGCCTCAGACTTCTGACCTACAGAATTGTGAGCAAATACACTTTTTGTTGTTTTACAGTCCAGTGTCTCTCTTATGGTATCCCTAGCAAACCAACACAACTAGTTTTAATAAAACATCTGAATTTTTAAAAATTAAAAAAAAAAAACTGGTGTTTATCTCTTAATAAATGGGACAAAACACATTTTCCAAGACCCAATTAAGTATCTTGAATTAGACCAGGCCAATGGATGTTCTGTTCATCAGCTCACCTATATCAACTGGGTACCTACGAGAAACAGAGAATGTCATTTCCCAACCCAAGACATAATGAGTCAGAATCTAGGTTTTAAAAAGATCTCCAGAGTGGTTGACTTTCACAGTAAAGTCTGAGCAGCCTTGCTTTAGGCTGAGTTAAGATTGATATTCACAGCCATACACCAAAATCTAGTTGAGCTGCTACAATTATGTTTAGTCTATGTTGTCCAACACCTGAATAGGAGGCTTCAAAAAGGGAAAATTGTAACCGTCTGGCATATCAGAGCTTGTAAACACTGTAATGATGACCATTGTGAGAACTGTAGGTTCATCCAGATATGTGTGGCAGAGGACTGTTGTTCAGAAAGGGACTCTAAGAAGTTCAGAGGGACTTAGACAAAAGTCAAAAGGACAAGTTGTTGCCTGGTTTATGTTTCCTTTATAATTTCTATCTTGGCAACATGTGCCTTTGACTTTTGCCAGCTCTTTCTGCTATGCCATTGCTACTTTTAATATTTCTACCCTACTCAAATTCATCATGAAGGTGGATGGAGAGTCATAAGGAGCCAATATATTAGTTTTGTGTAAACCAATATTGAATACTATGATCTTCGAAACAGATTTTCTGGGACATACTACAAGTCTTCATTTTCCTACACAAAGATCAATAGCCCTTTTTCTGTCATTACAAGTGGGTAAAAGGTTAAACTATGAACAATTAAACTATACATTAGGAAATTGGAATTGTTGACTGCTCCTGAAATAAAGCAGGCATCACTAGCCTGAGAAACAATAACGTACTGATGACATCAACAGTAATAGAGAGGAAGGTGCCTAATTTTACAGATGGAGGTGTCTTGGCAACAACCAGCTCTGTTGATGTGGTTTGGACATAGATATTAGCTGCCTACTGAACATCCATTTTCCTCACTTCCTTATTCAAAAGTTCCAGCTTTATTCTGGTTATCATTGTGGCCAGACAAAAACAGAATAAACAAAAATACATTTCTCAGGCTCACACACACACACAGTTGGTCCAAGAAACACATGGGACAGTTCCTTGGAGCTGTCGTAGATTTTGTAAAGGGAGTCAGTCGATCAGCTGTCATGTGCCTTTTCTCTTCAACCCACCCTTTCCTTTTGAACTAGAATTCTGGTATAATGTTAACTAAAGGACTGTGGGCAGAAGTGAGGCTCAGGAATTGTGTCGTAAGCTGGAGGTGACAGCTCCAGGAGGATAAGTGATCCTGTGTGTCCAGGTCATCCCTTGAATGAGAACCCTCTAAGAGAATGTATACTGGACATTTGATAAATAAAACATTTCTTGTACTATGTTTCTGCCATGATGTATTTTTTTATACTTCTCTACATCAGCCACCAAAACTTTAGGAAATGTGGTAAGGATGGGGCAACAGAAAGAGAAGCTCTGATCTCTCATGAATGGTAAAGCCATCAAACCTTCAATAAAAAAAAAATAAATAAAAAATGGCTCTCCCTATTCAAATAATTTCTTCTACTCTACACAACTCATAGGCAAATGTAATTTCTATTTTTATAAAGTCTACATACTCATAGCAGGCAAGTAGAAATCAGCCTATAATTATTAGCTTCCTTCTCTATAGAATATGATTTTCATTGACAATAGGAAACTTAAGCAGCTACATCTCCATACACAAAGTGACCTATCATTGCAAACTCATTAAAAATTCCAGTTGTTTGGATATATTTGCCTGAAAAAGGAAAAATTAGTGCATATAATTAAGTCAGATTTTTTTCCATTTTCTTATTTATTTTCATTCTCTAATTTGAGGTGTTAAAAACAAGGCAATCCCAATAAAATTAAAATGACTATTTCATGTATCTGGAAATATTTATTTTTATATAAATAGATAATCCTAGGTCAAAAGCAGTAAAAGGAAGTGCATTTCGACCTGCACGTAGAAGCCATTTCAGTGCACTATGACCTAGCCAACCTTCCCTCTCTACCTCACTTATCCAAAAAACCTGATTTATTTGAACAACCAATACGTGCAATGTTTCAGTTCAGTTAAGTCACTTAGTCTTGTCCAACTCTTTGTGACCCTATGGACTGCAGCACACAAGGCTTCCCTGTCCATCACCAACTCCCAGAGCTTGCTCAAACTCATGTCCATAGAGTAGATGATGCTATCCAACCATCTCATCCTCTGTCATCCCCTTCTCCTTCTGCCTTCAATCTTTCCCAACATCAGGGTCTTTTCCAAGGAGTCAGTTCTTTGCATTAGGTGGCCAAAGTTTTGGAGTTTCAGCTTCAACATCAGTCCTTCCAATGAATATTCAGGACTGATTTCCTTCAGGATGGACTAGTTTGATCTCCTTGCAGTCCAAGGGACTCTCAAGAATCTTCTCCAACACCACAGTTCAAAAGCATCAATTCTTCAGTGCTCAGCTTTCACGATAGTCCAACTCTCACATCCATACATGACTATTGGAAAAACCATAGCTTTGACTAGGCGAACCTTTGTCTGAAAGTAATGTCTCTTTTTTAATATACTATGTTGGTCACAGCTTTTCTTCCAAGGAGCAAGCATCTTTTAACTTTTCT
The DNA here is from genome assembly GCF_019923935.1 of Bubalus bubalis. Taxonomy (NCBI): domain Eukaryota; kingdom Metazoa; phylum Chordata; class Mammalia; order Artiodactyla; family Bovidae; genus Bubalus; species Bubalus bubalis. The sequence goes on from NC_059173.1 coordinate 46,202,945, forward strand.
TCCAAGGAGCAAGCATCTTTTAATTTCATGGCTGCAGATACCATCTGAGTGATTATAGAGCCCCCCAAAATAAAGTCTCTCACTGTTACCATTGTTTCCCCATCTATTTGCCATGAAGTGATGGGACCAGATGCCATCATCTTAGCTTTCTGAAAGTTGAGGGTTTTCTGTTTTTTTTTTTTTTTTTTTTTTCCCAAATACTTTTAAAAATATTTAATTAATTTGTCTGGTTGGGTTTTAGTTGCAGCACACACGCTCTTCATTGTGGCATTCTGGCTTCCCTCTAGTTGTGGTATAAGGGCTGTAGGGCACATGGGCTCAGAAGTTGCAGCTCACAGCCTTAGTTGCCCTGTGACACATAGGATTTTATTTCCCTGACCAGGGATCAAACCTGGGTCCACTGCATTGGAAGGCAGATTATTATTATAATTTTAGTTTTTAAATTATTTTTCTATTGAAGAATAATTGCTTTACAGAATTTTGTTGTTTTCTGTCAAACCTCAACATGAATCAGCCATAGGTATACATATGTCCCCTTCCTTTTGAATCACCCTTCCATCTCCCTTCCTACCCAACTCCTCTAGGTTGATACAGAGCCCCTGTTTGAATTTCCTGAGCCACATGGCAAATTCCCATTGGCTATCTATTTTACATATGGTAATGTAAGTTTCCATGTTGCTCTTTCCCTACAACTCACCCTCTTCTCCCCTCTCTCCATGTCCATAAGTCTATTCTCTATGTCTATTTCTCTACTGCTGCCCTGTAAATAAATTATTCAGTACCATTTTTCTAGATTCTATATATTTGTGTTCAGTTCAGTTCAGTTCAGTCACTTAGTCATGTCCAACTCTTTGCAACCCCATGAATCACAGCACACCAGGTCTCCCTGTCCATCACCAACTCCCGGAGTTCACTCAAACTCATGTCCATCGAGATGCTAGGATACAATATTTTTCTTTCTCTTTCTGACTCACTTTACTCTGTACAATAGTTTCTAGGTTTATCCACCTCATCAGAACTGACTCAAATGTGTTCCTTTTTATGGCTGAGTAATATTCCATTCTGTATACATACCACCATTCATTTATCCATTCAAGTGCTGCAATAAACAATGGGATGCATTTGTCTTTTTCAATTTTGGTTTCCTCAGGTTATATGCCTAAGAGTAGGATTGCTGGGTCATATGGTGGTTTTATTCCTAGCTTTTTAAGGAGTCTCCAAACCATCTTCCAGAGTAGCTGTATCAATTACATTCCCACCAACTGTGCAAGAGCATTCCCTTTTCTCCACACCCTCTCTAACATTTATTGTTTGTAGACATTTTGATGATGGCCATTCTGACAGGTGTGAGGTGAGATTTCATTGTGGTTTTGATTTCCTTTTCTCTAATAATGAGCGATGTTGAGCATCTTTTCATGTTTGTTAGCCATCTGTGTCTTCTTTGGAGAAATGTCTGTTTAGGTGTTTTCCCCACTTTTTGATTGTGTTATTTGTTTTTCTGGCATTGAGTTGTATGAGCTGCTTGTATATTTTGGAAATTAATCTGTTGTAACTTGTTTCATTTGTAATTTTTTTCTCCCATTCTGAGGGTTGTCTTTTCACCTTGCTTATAGATCCCTTTGCTGTGATAAAATGTTTAAGTTTAATTAGGCCCCACTTGTTTACTTTTGTTTTTATTTCCATTACTCTAGGAGATGTTTCATAGAGGATCTTGCTTTGATTTATATCATCGAGTGTTCTGCCTATGTTTCCTCTAAGAGTTTTATAGTTTCTGGTCTTACATTTAGGTCTTTAATCTATTTTGAGTTTATCTTTGTGTATGGTGTATGGTGTTCTAATTTCATTATTTTACATGTAGCTGTCTAGTTTTCCCAGCACCATTTATTGAAGAGTGTGTCTTTGCCCCATTGTATATTTTGCCTGCTTTGTCAAAAATAAGGTACCCATAGGTGCATGGGTTTATTTCTGGGCTTTATATCTTGTTCCATTGGTCTATATTTCTATTTTTGTGCCAGTACCTCACTGTCTTGATGACTGTAGCTTTGTATTATATCTGAAGTCAGGAAAGTTGATTCCTCCAGCTCCATTCTTCTTTCTAAAGACTGCTTTGGTTATTCGGGGTCTTTTGTGCTTCCATATGAACTGTGAATTTTTTTGTTCTATTTCTGTAAGAAATGCCATTGGTAAGTTGATATGGATCCCTTTGAATCTGTAGATTGCATTTGGTAGTATAGTCATTTTCATAATATTGATTCTTTCTACCCAGGAACATGGAATATCTATTTGTTTATGTCATCTTTGACTTCTTTCATTAATGTCTTATGATTTTCTGTGTACAGTTCTTTTGTCTTCTTAGGTAAGTTTATTCCTAGATATTTAATTCTTTTTGTCACAATAGTGAATGGGATTGATTCCTTAAATTTCTCTTTCTTATTTTTCATTGTTAATATATAGAATTGCAAGTGATTTCTGTGTATTGATTTTGTATCCTGCAACTTTGCTAAATTCACTGATTGGCTCTGGTAATTTTCTGATACTATCTTTAGGGTTTTCTACGTACAGTATCATGTCATCTGCAAACAGTGAGAGGTTTACTTCTTTTCCAATCTGTATTTCTTAATGTTGAGTTTTAAGCCAGCTTTTCACTCAAAGTGCAATGTTTAGGGAGCAATTTGTTATTCTGCTTTTTAGTCTTGGGGTGATGACTTTGAAATAACCCCAAAATGCAAATATCTCTTAGCTTCCTCTTTATTCATAACCTTTTCTTACGTACAGAAGTGAGTTATTGGGGTGTTAAAAATGCTGCCGATGGATATCTCAATAAAATTAAAACTAACATAAAAGTGGACCAAGTGCTAAAAGGAATATTGACTTTCTCTTTATTGCACATTTAACAATATGAAAGACAGTAAAATATAATTTTATGTTAGATAATAATAAGAATGTGTTCTACAACACCATATATTTATAGCATGCTTTCCAGTCCTCTGCTTAAAGTCTGCATATGAGAACTAATAATGCATTTTCTTCATTAGGTGTGCATTTCCTAGGTAAAGTGATATTTATTCATCACTGAAGTATTAGCAATTTTCTTTTGCCAAATTATTACTTGTAACCAAGTACGAAAATATACATAATACATTGTGATCACTACATAAGAAGCTGAGATGAAATCAGATTCTAGAAATGTTCACATACTAAAGGCTATATTTAGGTGTACAGATATAGGATAAGCAGATGAGGTCATTTCCATGTTTAAAGAAGGTAACAGATGACGATGATTTTATGTAAACCTTTAAAAGATTTAGCTTTAGATAATTAATTTTATATTTAGCTTTAGATACTACTTCTAGGTATTTTCTTTACAGCTGAAAGTAAAGAAAATCATAGTTTCTACAATTTCTTAATCATTTCACTTTCTTCTCATTAAACTGCACCATATTCATAACACATTAGTATTGTGATGAATCCCATCTCATCATTTAATATGGAAAATATTCTTGGTTGAATATCAGTTGCTCTTCCGAGAAATTATTGATCTTTCTTTTAATCTTGCCAAAGCAATTTGGCTTTAGGATGAGGAAACAGGCTTATAAAGCAAAGATGTTGATAGCACCATAAAGTCTGTATAGCACATATTCTCAAATTAGAAGTGTGTTTTAAGAATGATTGCCCTAGGCATATAATAAATACGATTAGTGATATCAACATAAAGAAAAAAAACTAATCTCTTTCATTTTATATGTGGGCAATTTGGTTCTATTACTCACATTGTTTGCTATACATCTTTTGTGTCATAATCCAAATAGCTTTTGTTTTAAGCAATTGAGAATATTATATTTTATATATTATTTTCCTGTTTGTCAATTTTGTTTTAATAATGGCTATATTTCTCAGGAGTGAGGATTAGTTTTAAGTTAAATACAGACATAAATATTTGTCTTTCTATAGCTAGCCTAGTGACTTTAACATGAGACTGTGCTTTAGAAATAGCTCATTACTCAGTAACTTTTCAGCAGCCATTAAAATTGCTGTCAAGCAGGTTTAACACTCTGTATCAATGTCTGCAGTTTCCAAGAGCAGTGGTTGAGGAAGGCCTGCCATATTATATTTAAACATGTGGTATCACTTTCCTCTTTTTTAAACAAATTCAGAATCTATTTTCAAGAAATAAAATTAATTTTTGTCAAAATGTGATTATTGAGTTACACTTGCTTAAAGCGATGAATGAAGTGAAAGTTCATTTCATCTAATCCTGATACAAAATATAGAGACTGCATAAATTGAAAGCAGTTTTAGAGTTGCAAACTTGTATTCCTGTAAGAAAGAAATTTATCAATTACGGTATAGTGTAGACACATAATTTTGTCTTTAATATTAGAGTTTCCAACAAAAAATAATCTATATATACTGTTGCTAGAGTATTTAAGGTAGTTCTTTTACTCCACCTTTCTAAGATAGCTTGAATTCTCTATTACAACAGAAAGTGAAGAGAAACTAAAGAGCCTCTTGATGAAAATGAAAGAAGAGTATGAAAAAGCTGGCTTAAAACTCAGCATCAAAAAACTAATATCATGGCATCCAGTCTCATCACTTTATGGCATACTGATGGGGAAACAATGGAAACAGTGACAGGCTTTATTTTCTTGGGCTCCAAATCACTGCAAATGGTGACTGTAGCCATAAAATGGAAAGACACTTGTTCCTTGGAAGAAAAGCCATGATCAACCTAGACAGCATAATAAAAAGCTGAGACATCACTTTGCTGACAAAGGTCCATATAGTCAAAGCCATGGTTTTTCCAGTAGTCATGTATGGAGGTGACAGTTGAACCATAAAGAAGGTTGAGTACCAAAGAATTGATGCCTTTGAACTGTGGTGCTGGAGAAGATTCTTGAGAGTTCCTTGGACAGCAAGGAGATCATACTAACCAATCCTAAAGGAAATCAACCCTGAATATTCATTGGAAGGACTGATTATGAAGCTGAAGCTCCAATATTTTGGCCATCTGATGGGAAGAGCTAACTCATTAGAAAAGACCCTGATTATGAGAGAGACTGAGGGTAGGAGAAGAAGGGGGCTAGAGAGGATGAGATGGTTGGATGGTACGACCAACTCAATGGACATGAGTTGGAGCAAACTCTGGGAGATTGTGAAGAATGGGAAAGCCTGGCATGCTGCAGTCCATGGGATCGCAAAGAGTCAAACATAACTAAGTGACAACAAATTCAAGACCACAAGAGAAGTTGAAAAAAAGGACAATTGGAATGACCAGCAAGAAAATTCTTAATCCACACTGCTTATTGATTTGAGATTGAAATAAAGGAAAACCTAATATTGGAAACTCTTAACATATGTTGCTCATGGAAGACATTGTCTGCTATAGTAATTTTAGGTATGATGACTTACAATAGTAGAATAATATTTACTTTGAAACTGAATGGGCAAAGCACAGCATTATTTCACTATTGTTCTAGTATTCTGGATCAGTTTATTTTTTTCCCTTTATTTATTTGGGCATAAAGAAATTTATGAAATGCTAGACACCTTAAATAGTACTATATAAAACAATAAATGTAGCATTTACTTTATTTCATGTCTAAAAGATACACTAAGGTCAATTTCAGGTTTATATTGGCAAGCTGAGTTTTGTAAGAGATAAACTGATTTTAAGAGTATTTCAAATGTTCAGACTTACTCAGTAGAGAATAATGGCCTCAATGAAAGGCTGATGACATTGAAAATTTTGCTTTGTAACTCTGTGCTTAGAATTTAAATAAATTGATGCATCAGACTTACAGAATATCTAAAACAAATTAGGTGTCAAATATATACTTGTGTATTTGTATATCATTGGACTTTGAAAGAGAGCTTTGGATCTGGCCATTTTTTAAAAATTATATAAATCAACAGTAAGTTCTGACACGACAGTTTTAATCAGTTCAAAATGCCAACTACACAGATTATCTGATTCTATTCGACTTGTCTCTTTAAATCTGATTTTTGCTAAATATATGACTTTCTCTTCTGCACTTATGCACTGTCTTATCACCTAGGGAAGTTTGTCAGTTTTCAAGATTATATGAGTTTCTCCTGTAACCTTTTATAGAAAGGTGCCACAAAGCTTCCTTCCTTTTAGTTTCATATTAATTAGAGCTATTTCCTTTATATTTGTCTTCATTTTTTGTTACAAGATATAGCCAAATAAATGTATTTTGGATACAACTTGTTAGGTAGCAAACACAAAAGTGAAAGCTGCCCAGTCATATCCAACTGTTTGTGACCCCATGGACTGTAGCCTGCAGTCTTCTCTGTCCATAGAATTATCCAGGACAGAATACTGGAGTGGATAGCTGTTCCTTTCTCCAGGGGGAGCTTCCCAACCCAGGGACTGAACCTAGGTCTCCTACACTGCAGGTGTATTCTTTACTGTCTGAGCCACCAAAGACAACTGGACATTAAAGCATACTCCATGTATTAGAATCCTCAAAAAAGTTTCCAGAAGCCAGGCAATCCGATTTATTCATATAGGTGTATCAATGTTATATTGTCCTGTCCTTTGTATACCTGGCTTCAAAATAAATCTATCAGGAATTAGAATTAAAAGGAATAGTCCTAATTTTACTTAAACTGCCATGCCTGTGAATATTACATGTCCAGATGATTTTTTTCTGCTTTGTGTGAAACCTTTAAGAACTGTAGCAAATGTTTAGCAGAAAACAAAATGATCTGGTATTTCTCATTTTAAAGCTAGGGTAAAGATGCACTTTCAGAACGAAAACCTCAGTAGGTTCTGTTAGGAAAATAATATGTATTTTTAAAAGACAGACTGCTATTAGGGTCTACTGTGTCAATAAAATATCCTTTGCTCTATATTTACCCAGTGATTTTTAGTGAATTCAGAGAAAATCTTAACATTATGATCAATCAGGTCAATTGCAGGGTTGAGGTGGGGTAAACCACAGTATTATTTGCATGATAAACTTTCTTTCATCCTTTATACTGTTTCAAACCTGCACCTGCTTATGCAGCTGCAAGGGGGAAAAAAAAGCAACAAAAGGCAGTTTTAGAAATATGGTAAATTATAACGACAGGATGGGGTTAAACAGAACAAGATTCTAGGTTATGAAGTTCATTATATCAACTAGTTATTAGTCTATGTTTGCTTCTGTTCAACTTTCTTTTGCCAGAAATGTATGGAGGATGGGTGTGATAACAAATACAAAACAGGTGTTCCATAATACGATAAAATGGAGTCATTACAAAAACTGTGTCCAGAGAAGTATCAAAAGCACATCTCCATGCAGATGAGCAGAACAAATGAGATCACTGAACCAACAGTAATACATTTCAAAAACTGGTATGTTTTCTATGAGACAAAGCTTTTATTTCTGATGAAAGGCACTGGTGATTTATTGCTCAAAATATTTCAAACTATAACAGCTTTTAAAAAATCAGACATTTACTAAAATGGAGATTACCTATATAGCCTGTATAAAAAAGAATATATTGTCACACATAGAAGATAACATTCTTACTTATGGTCTATAATAACTCTTAGTTGCATCATCTTAAAAATATTACATGGCTGAAAAAAAATCATTAAACATTTCAAAAAGTAATGGTATCACTGTTCTGATACATATGATAGAAAGTTTTTTGTGTTTTAGATATGTGTGTTTCAGATAAGATATTGTATATTTATATAAAATAAATAAGAATGCAGTCATTTTCTAATGATAAAATAATTTTAAATGTATTAATGATCAATTTTCTTTGACACAAAATAAAGCTATTATTTATAATAATATATATGTTATATATATAATAAAGTATATATATATACACACACATACACACACACACACTGATATATAGAGATAGATAGATATCTCTGTCTATATATACATCTGTTTCTATCTATGTATATCTATATCTATCCCTGGTGGCTCAGTTGGTAAAGAATCTGCCTGCAATGAGGGAGACCTGGGTTCAATCCCTGGGTTGGGAAAATTCCCTGGAGGAGGGCATGGCAACCCATTCTAGTATTCTTGCCTGGAGAGTTCCATGGACAGAGGAGCCTGGCGGGCTACAGTGCACGGGGTAGCAAAGAGTTGGAAACAACTGACCAAATAAGCACATCTATGCAATACACAGTTCCAGCTAAGAAAAAGGAGCAACTGGGATCAAACTTGTCTTCCCATCATAAACAACTATAAACTGAATGAAAGGCAGTGGTTTTTAGATGTTGACAACAAGAGCACAGAATTATAATCTCTGAGAAAAGGAATAACAATTGGAGAACCAGAAGATGTCCTGAGCTTCTGCTTAGAGGTACTTTCTGGATTGAGGTCTACCAATCAGAGCATGAGATCTTGCTGAGTTAAGGAGATTGAAAATCAAAGAGGAAACAATGGCTAGAATTTATAGGCAGAGTAGCAAAGAAAATAGATTTACACAGAGAAAGCGGCAGAAATCTGCAAAGGGGGTAATCTTGATATATTTGCTGACTGATGCACAGAGTAAAGAATAATGAGAAGGATGTTACAAACTGAAAAATACCCAGAACCCACAGAAAATTGGGCAATAACTTGAGTTCCAGTTGGGCACAGTAACAGTATTCCTCAACTCTACAGACTAAATTGTGAGTAGATTCACAATTTAGTAGTAGGACTAAAGTGTTCCTGGATTAAAAGCTACTCTAGATTAGTCCTAATAAAGCTTCAAAACAAGTCTCAAACTGTTAATGTTTCAAAAACCTTTCAAGGAAGATAGTATAACTCAATATTCAATAATACTAAATATCTCATCAAAATTAAGAACCGCCTGTAACTTCATGCTTAAAAGAGATGAAAAGAACAATATTTGGAATTTTAAAAAAAATCTTCTGGAATTAACTGACAGTTTTCACAGAAGAAAGGATCTTGACAACAAAGCAATAGAAATTATCCAAACTGAAATGCAAACACACAGTACCTACTAGGAAAATAACAGAGATTCTGATTCCATGACTAATGGTAAAATAGAGGACTAGTCTAATTGACAGATATAATTGTGGACCATGAAGGCAATAAAGAACTATAGGATAAGAACAAAGATAACATACTAAGAATCATTTAAATCACATTGCTGAAAATCAGCAAGAAAAATACAAATCTTAAAGGCTGATAAAAGAATACATAGAGACATATATAAATAGAACAAATTATGAAAATAATTACTGAATGTAATTTTTATCAGACATATGAAGCCATAGGCAACAGACAGTATCTTTAATGTTCTAATTTTTTTATAAAATAAAAAAAATCCACATCAAAATGTATACTTCAATATTCATGGAAGCTTTATACATAATCACTCCAAACTAAAAATAACTCAAAATCATATTCACAGGTAAATGGATAAACAAATTGTGGTATACCCATACTTAGATTATGCATGTGATATGAAAGTCACTCAGTCGTGTCTGACTCTTTGCGACCTAATGGACTATACAGTCCATGGAATTCTCCAGGCCAGAATACTGGAGTGGATAGCCTTTCTATTCTCCAGGGGATCTTCCCAACCCATACTTAGATTACATGCTATAATAATAATAAATCACTATGTGAAAACATACAGATTTATCTAAAAAACAACATGATCCCCAAAAATATATGGCCACATGAATGGCCATTTCTATGAAAATCTAAAACAAGAAAAATAATTTATTAGTGATAGAGAGAATATCAGCCATTGCCTTAGTCTGGGGATTGACAGCAAAAGGTGATACAGGAACTTTTTAGGGTGATAGAAACAGTATTAATGTTGATTACATGGGAATATGCATTTGCCAAAACTCAACCTCATACATCCCATTACAATAAATACAGGTAAAAATCTATTATCAAAAAAATAAACAGAGGGAACATCTGGGGATCAAGTAATACAATTGAATGTTCCCAATGTAAGAGCAGGGTAATGTAATTAGTTAGCTGAATCTGACATTAGTGATGAGAACTGTTGGCTTACAAAATGCTAATACTACCTTAATACATTTTATTCCCATTTTATAATCCATGCTATGAACTAAGAGCAATGTTTGTTGAATTTGTAAATTCTCATAACTTTACATGAAACTAATTCATAAAATATGCTAATTTGTGTTATTAATGCTGTATCAGTCCTATTGAATTGCAATAACAAAGTGCCATCAAGTGCATGGGTGGCTTACAATGAACAGAAATTTATTTCTCACAGTTCTGGAGGCTGAGAAGTCAAGATCAAGGTCATAGTCAGTTCAGTGTTTGGTGAGAGCCTGCTTCCTGATTCATAGACAACCATTTTCTTTCTTCATTCTCACATGGCAGAAGGGGAGAGAATACTCTGTTCCACGGCTATGATTAAATTACCCACAAGGTGCCGCCTGAAAATAACATCACTCTGATTGTCTGTTTCAACATATGATTGGGGGCATAAAAGTGACATCTATATCAATTCTTTAATATTGCCATTATGAATTTGCATACATCCCTTTGTTTTGATTTTTTTGTTGTGTTGCACAGACCAATCCATATGTTTAATTCTATTTGGCCTGCTCTTCCCGAGCTCTTTCCAAACAGAAACCTGTGCTAGCATTGCATCAATCCCAATCCATTATAGTCTCTCGGTTAAGAACCGCAAGGAACCTTTGGTGTTTATGACTCATCCAAACTCCTGCACTAAGAGACTTAACCAAACTCTAGCATAACTTCTAACAGCTTAAGACCCTGTCACCAGGAGGAACTCAGCCCCTTTAAAATGCCTGATTGAGAAAGCACAAGGCTGTCCAAAGAATTTGCCATTTGTTCCAGTCAACATCTTCCTTTCCTAGAGCATATGTTTTAAAAGAAAAGCTTAAAGTTTTAAAAAATTATATCACTGTTTGAGAGCTCCATGTATTTATTACCAACAAAACAGGATTGTCTTTCTCAAGGACCTGAAAGTCATTCCTTTGAAATATCTATTAAGAAAAACCACCACAGTATTGTAAAGTATTTAGTTTCCAATTAAAATTAAAAAAAAAAAAAAAAATCAGGTCCTGTCTACCAGGCTCTCTGGCAGGATAAAGTCCTAATAGCAACAGGAACAGCTGGCCTAAGTGCATGTTTACTGACCAGACCTGACTGAGCATACTGAGCCCTAACTAGCCCCTCTTGACTCCCTTTTTCTCCTTTAAAACACCAGTTACCTCTGCACAAATTGGAGTGAAGCTCAACTCTTTCCCCTATTGTCATTGCTGCTGCTACTGCTGCTAAGTCACTTCAGTCGTGTCCAACTCTGTGCGACCCCATAGATGCCAGCCCACCAGGCTCCCCTGTCCCCGGGATCCTCCAGGCAAGAACACTGGAGAGGGTTGCCATTTCCTTCTCCAATGCATGAAAGTGAAAAGTGAAAGGGAAGTCGCTCAGTCGTGTCCGACCCTCAGTGACCCCATGGACTGCAGCCTACCAGGCTCCTCCGTCCATGGGATTTGCCAGGCAAGAGGACTGGAGTGGGGTGCCGTTGCCTTAGTTGTAGAGTAAAATCTGGTTTCACTGTTCTATCTAATGTCCAGCTTTATTTGTTTCTGATCAAAAAGAGTTAAACTGACGATGCTATATAGTAAGTGGCACAAACAGTCCTTCAGAATGGACAAAATGGGTCAACATTAAGACAGACATCATTTTACAAATTGCTTTCATTTTTAAGCTTAAGTTGTATTTATAAAAGTACTTAAATTAGTGAACAAAATAAAATCAAGGGTTAATTAAAGCTGATAACCTTCAAAATCCACTTAATTGAAAATCTACTTAATAGTTATTGAACATTCAAAAACTTTGAGTTAACCTGCATAATGCTTTTTTTTCTGATTGGAAGCATTTATGAAGCATTATGAATATCTGTTGACTTTATACCATTCCTTATTCCCAAGAATCTAGTGAAGGCAAACATAACTTTACTAAATATAGAAGAGGAAAACAATCAGTAAAGCACTTCTAACAATTCTAAATAACAATGCATTGCATATTACTTAAAAAGTGTATTTTTAGAATATTCTTATAAATTGAATCATGTACATGAATTACTTGTTTTATATTAATCAGAAAATTGTCATTAAAAATAGAAATAAAGGTAATTATCTTACAACTTCTGATGAAAAAAACATTCTTTAGGAATTTTTAGATACATTAAAAATTATCCCAAGGCTGCTAACCAATCAGAGGTAGTTACCTTGACTCTTCCTTTGTGCTATTTTCACATTTAATTCTAAATCCTAACCCCATCCTATATTGATTATTTTAAATATATTTTTTATTTTTGCATATATTTCATTTTAAAATGAGTTTAATCAGGTTAATTTATTGTTTTAGAGTAAATAGTAATCGAGATTTATTTTTTACCTCAAATGACAGCAACTTTTGCATTTACAAGTGAAAATATAGGGAGATGGATAGATCAGATAGATATTGTATAGTATGAATAGCAAGCAATTATGATAAGAGAAAAATAACCTGATTGTACTGATTAAAATAAAACATTTCTGCAAGATAGAAATTATAATTGCTTTGCTGAACTTAAGCTGTACTTTATACCCTGAATAAATTAGCCCATTATTATTCTATGTTCAAATTCCTAAGGGTACCTTGCCTTTGGTTTGTATCTATTTAATTCAGATCAGTTAGTGATCACCTTTGGTTAATGTCATATTTCCATTATGGAATTCAAACTCTGCTGAAAGAAGTGTGTCAAGTTGCTACCCTTTGGTGAAGGTGCATTCCATTAAAGACTCTTTGATTTTGGAGATTCTTTAGAACGTGTTTCAAGAGCAGAAGTTATTAAGAAACCCTGCACAAAGGTACAATTGATTCATAGAATCTCTTTCTTGCTAACATGTGCTATTTCTGTACATTATCTCTTCTAATAAAGTCTTTCATAATTTTTCTTTTTCTTCATTTCAACTGTCCTGTTCCAATCCATTTTCCTGCACTCCCCTATCCAATACATTTACCTGTCACATTTTTATTATTTTCCAATGAGTCCTATGAAGAAGAGCTATTTCAGCTGAGTAGAGCTCACAATATTCATTATAGCCAATCAATTGTGTGAGTAGTGGTAATGAATAATCAGAATATGTGAAAAATTATCAAAATAGCAAAGACTAATAAATATAAATGAGACAGGATTAATCATTCCCTGAATATTACCAGAATAACATTGCTCTTGATTTCATATGAAATGAAAATTACAAGACATTTATCAATTTGTTCTATCCTGAATACAAATATCAGATTATATAGGTTGGTCTTGTGGGTACAGAAAATAGAAAATACAAGATAAAGTGGTGTATATAAAGTTTAAGTCATAAATTTAAAGTGTTTGCAGTCGTTAGGATTTTTGGTCTCAAACATTTCAGAAATCACACTTAGAAGGTTGCAAACACTTGATGAGCTAGAGAGTTTATTCTTTCTTAGTTTAACTAAACTCATGGGCAGAAATCCCACTGAGAATGAGTTATTATTATTCATTAGTTCAGTTTGTTGACCTTGAGATGTCAGCACCATGTCAGCACCATAAAAAAAGAAGACAGAGGAAGTACGTAAAATGCATAAATAGGAAGAAATGTTAAGGAAAAGGTTCTTTTCTCTAGGCTTGAGGTAAAAGATTATAGTTTGCAAAATCAAGGGCACACAGGAATGGCACACAATGATCATGATTTATGGGAGTATTTCGGTAGGCAGAAAATCAATATATATTCTAAAAGTTCGGTTTTGTTCTGAACTGCTCCTTGTCCTCTCACATCATACTGGTTTAGTGATAGTGATTTAAGATACACACACACATAATATCAGAATACTCTATTCTAATTCAAATAAAGATTTTTGTATGCATTTAGTTTCAGGCTTAAATATAAAAATCGTCTCTAGAATACTTATATTTAGAGTTGTGAAATTTAAATACCTTAATAATGTTTGGCCCTGGAAATTTTAAGAATTAAAATTGATGAAATACTGGTCTAAGTTTAAAATGCTCTGAATTGTTAGGCAGACTACAACCTCAATTCTAAGTTCCTGTTGTTTCCTTTTCTCCAAGACTATATGAAATCATTAATTACAGAATGCAAAAAAAAAAAAAAGAAAAAGAAAAAATACTGGTTTATGAGGTCACAGGAGCAAAGAAATGATAACATAAATCATCTCATGAATTTGTAAGACAGATTCTGAGTATATTTCACGGCAGAGGGTATCTTATATAATGTTATATGCTATATGTCATTATTTGTATTCCACAAAAATATTTAAATGACTTAATTGTCTTTCTGTTAAGGTATTTTCACTGGTAATGTTTTGAATTATTGTTTTTGTGTGTTTCATTTTCCATGGATCCACAGCCAAACATTTAAATAAGTAATACCGCTGGCATTTGACCATTCAGAAGTCTCTATCTTCTCAAAAACAAAACAAAACAAACTCAAATTTATATACCTATTTCTTTCTACATTTCCAAATGTCAGTTGTCTTTCAACAATGATGAATTCTTAAAATATTAGCAATTATGCAATTTAGCTGGGTGGATAACAACACTGGCTGTCTACAATCAAGCACCTATTCTAAATGGAATAGGAATTTTTTTTAAAGGGTCATCAGAAAAGAGCAGTTTAAAAAAATAGAAAGTTGCGATTGAAATATTGGCATGGGCATTACTTAAATTCATTCATGTGGGATACATCATAGGTATAGTTTCTAAAATCTTACGGATCAATAAACAACATGTTTTCATCTTGATTTGTGAGTAATATTTTATCTAATTAGAAAATTCCTTGGTGTTGCTGCATGAGAAATATAATGTCAAACTAATTCTCCTGTTTTTGATGTTAACTTTTTTTTTAACCTGTCTGGCAAGTTTTAGTTCCATTTTAGAACTATTTTTGCTTCCATTTTAGAGTTCAACATTTTCACCAGTATTTTTGCTCAACTCTGCTAAAACTAAATTACTTTTTTTGATTCTCTTGACTCAAAATCTTTTTAAGTTAAATAAAATGGCTTCTACTATTTCTGAAAAGTCTGTTTCCATCATATATTTTTATAGTAAATGTCCATCCCTCACATTTTAGTTTTTTTTTCTTTTGCATTGCTCTTTAATTTTCTTATCCTTTCTGTATTATTTTTATTTCTTTATATTTTTGTATTATTTATTGCACTTGGTCTTTCAGCATACTAATGTGGGTCATAAGAGTAACATCTACTGAAATGAATGCATGTGGACATATTACATTGCAAAATTATGTTTTTATACCATATAATATATTACAATGTAGTAATGGAAATGCTCAATCTTCTTCCCCTTTTTCCTCTTCCTATTCTTTCTCTTTTCCCTCCTTCTATTATTCAGTTTGCTACCTGTCTCTTCCAAAGCTTATTCTACTAGCAACCACTTTCCTACTGTTTGTTTAAGTTCCTCCCTGAGCCCTACATGCCACCTTAGGTTTAATACTATTTTCTTTTTGGATATTCATGACACAATTTATGTTTGCTTTCCACATACAGCTCCTGGTTTTAAGTAGTAGCAGTCTCTGATTTGCAAGCCATCAACAGCAGTCTGAGTATTCTTTTCTCTTCTGTGTGTGGAGGTAAAAAGTACAATAATTACTGGGACAGTCTGGGACTGTTTTGATTCATGCTTACGTGCCAGCACTTTTATTCTACCTTGCTTTGTACCATCAGTGAAAAAGCCAATATAGTAAAAAAGGCAAAATGTGTCTTGATAGTGTGATAACAACAGTTTTGACTTGGTGAATCCCCAACCAATCTCCCCTATAAAGGGCCTTCAAAGACCCAAGGACCACACTGTACAAATCAATGTTCTTGGAAATGTTATGTGTCACCAGGTGCCGAGACCAGATTAAGGGGGGAGGTTTTATCCAAAGAAAGGAAAACCAAATCAAAACCAAAAGCAACTCAAAACAGGGAAGCTGAAAGCTGCTAACACATTTCTCTGATAATTAATTTTGCCCTAAATTAGCAGTGGCCATCTAATTAATACTGGATAATTCATAATACATTGAAATATGAATATCACAGGCATGCTCTAGTTATTATATTTTTAGCTGATTCATTTCTAAAATGTATGATTCCTAGAATTTAAATTGTATTTAATATATAATTTTCTTTGATTTCACTGGTGTCCTTAAAGACAACTATTTTCATGAATACTTTATGCTGTACAAATAACAACAAAGAAGGGTGAATCCATAAGCACTACTTTCCAAACCACAAAATAAAGCAAATATATAATGTACTATGCTTGCTTTACACTCCTGACCCAGGAAGTAGCTCCAAGTATATCTTTTCATTTACATTGTTTTTCCAATGGTTTCATTATACATCAGCTTGTCAGAAGGAAAAAAAAAAAATCATTATACATTGTAGAGCTTTTCAAAGATCAGTTGCTGTTGTTGTTTAGTTGCTAAGTCATGTTTGACGCTTTTGTGACCCCATGGACTGTAGCCTGCCAGGCTCTGTCCGTGGGATTTCCCAGGCAACAGTATTGGAGGAGGTTGCCATTTCTTCCTCCAGGGATCTTTCTGACCCAGGGATCGAACCCGCACCCTCTGCACTGTAGGTATATTCTTCACTGCTGAGCCACAGAGGAAGCCCTTCAGAGATTAGTGGTGCTTTCAATTTTCTTAACCATGTTAGTGACCCATACATCAAGGAAGGGTTTATGTATGCAGATCACCTCTATGCTATGCTATGCTAAGTCACTTCAGTCGTGTCTGACTCTGTGCGACCCCGTAGACGGCAGCCCACCAGGCTCCCCCATCCCTGGGATTCTCCAGGCAAGAACACTGGAGTGGGTTGCCATTTCCTTCTCCAATGCATGAAAGTGAAAAGTGAAAGTGAAGTCGCTCAGTCGTGTCTGACTCTTAGCAACCCCATGGATTGCAGCCTAACAGGCTCCTCGGTCCATGGGATTTTCCAAGCAAGAGTACTGGAGTCGGGTGCCATTGCCTTCTCTGCTGACTTAGTACAAATGAGAGTTTCTCAAGGTCTAATATCTATGTCTCTAAACTACGGTGCTATATTGTCTTCTATGCCAGTATTCATGAAATGTTCTCAGAATTAAATGTTATTACCCTATCCTCTAATATGTGTTACTGCATGAAAGGTATAATGTTAAACAGATTCTTTTTGTGTGTGTGTTAATCTTTGTTTTATCTCTCTGAAATTCTTTGAATGTTTTTTCTTCTTTTTTAGAGTTTAAATTTTTACCAGTATTTCTCCTCAACCTGGATAAACCAAATTAGCGATTTATTATTTTTTTTTAATTATTATTATTATTTTTAATGGTGTTAAATCTTTCTTCTGACTGCTCAAATCCACTTTGACACCTTCTGCTATAATTTTCATTTTAGTTACTTTTCTTTTAGGTTCTCTACCTTTTTATTAATATTTCCACTTTTTTCATATATTGTTTTCTTGACTTCATTGATGTCTTCCTCCAGTTTTTTTGTGTCTTTAGGATAGTTGCTTAACATCTCTGTCTAACAGACCTGGCACGTCTTTCTTAGAGAAAGCTCCTGTTTTAATTTTCATCTTTGAATAGGACACAAGTTTTTCTGTTTTACTTGTTATAGGCTGTCTTTGTGCCAAATGTCAGCCTGAGGTATAAACCTAAGGTCTTTATTCACCCTTTCCTAATTATGCAGAGTAACTGTTTAGTTTCCTCTATGTATATAGTTACTTTTTAATATTCCAGTCTTTAACATTTTGCTCTCAAAAGTGGAAAAAAGGAAAACAAAAATGAAGAGGAATAAAGGCCTCAGGCTTTAAATTCCCTGGAACTTACATTAGCCAGATGGAGAGACATTTAAACAATAGCGAAAGACACAATGACAACAATGACTTCTGAACCGTCAGTTTTGAACACAGACTCTCAATACCTGAAGTATGGGGTCCTAAGGATCCACCCTGGTTCCCACTACCCGCTTGCAAGCTGCTTCAGGAAAACTTGATCTGCTGCTTTGAGGGGGCTGAGGCTCAATGGGGCAAGGGCAGCCATTGCTAAACTAAGAGCTAAAATTGAGCTAAATTGACCATTGTTTAGGAAGACCCCCTGGAGAAGCACATGGCAACCCACTCCAGAAGTCTTACCTACAGAATCCCATGGTCAAAGGAGCCTGGTGGACTACAGTCCCATAGGGTTGCAAAGAGTCAGACACAACTGAAGTGCTTCGCAAGTACGCACAGCCACAGTTCACCAACTAAGCCTTCTCCTAGAAACTGCAAGCCTTCAAGACTGTAGAGTTCCAAAACAATGACATAAGACAGATGCTGCCAGTGTAACTGAGAGGGTAGATGGATTTCTGCTGCTTCCTACACTGTCAATTTCCTAGAATCCACAAATAATTATTTTCCTTCTAAAAAATAAAATTAAATCAAAAATCTTCACACAAAGAAGACTTCAGTCCTAGATTGTTTCACTGGAAAATTCTACCAAACATCTAAAGAATTAATAACATCAATAATAAACAAAATCTTTGTAAAAAGATAAAAGGCAACACTTTCCAATTAATTTTACAGGCAGCCATAAGCCTGATAGCAAGAGCAGATTAGAGTATTATAAAAAAAGAAAATCAAAGACCATTATCCTTAAGGAGACAATATGCAAAAATAAATAAAATCACCCCCAAAATATTAGCATACTATTGGCAATTAAATATCAAAATATATAAAGTAATATATTATAACCAAGATGAGTGATTCTTAGAAATAATGATTGGTTTAATGTTTGAAAACAGAAAATGCAACTCACCATATTAACAAACTAAAAAACAACAATTGAGGGACTTATCTGGGCATCTAATGGTTAAGACTCTGACTTTCCACGGGAGGGGGCATGGGTTCGATCTCTGGTCAGGTAAATAAGACTCTGTATGCCACATGCCATGGCCAAAAAAAAAAAAAAAAAAAAAACACCTACAGAAAAAGTATTTGACATAATACAATAGCTATTCATGATAAAACCTCACAGAAAACAGAAATAGAAGCATGCATATCTAATCTGATGAAAAAGATATATGGGAAACCTACAATTAATATCATATTTAATGGCAAAACATAATGTTTTCCTAGAAGATCAGCAACCACCTGA
The DNA here is from genome assembly GCF_019923935.1 of Bubalus bubalis. Classification (NCBI taxonomy): domain Eukaryota; kingdom Metazoa; phylum Chordata; class Mammalia; order Artiodactyla; family Bovidae; genus Bubalus; species Bubalus bubalis. The sequence goes on from NC_059173.1 coordinate 46,222,097, forward strand.
AGATTCCTCTTATCATTATTTGTATTCAATAGCTATTGAATGTCTTAGCCATGAAAAAGGAAAGAACAATCCAAATAGTTAATGATTTAGAAGGATGAAAGAAATTCTATTATAATAACTGGTGCAGTTTTACATATAGGATATCCTAAGACTCTACCCCAAGCTATGAGAACTAATAATAAATTTACAATGTTGCTGCTTATACAGGTTTTTATACAAAAATAAAATAAAGCTCAATACGCTCCACAAAAAAAAATTAAAAAAAATAAAATTGATTCCAATTATAATAGCACTCAATACTATAAAATGCTTCAGAAGCTTAACAGTATATATGTAGGGTCTCTAAACTATTAAAATTAAAGAAGACCTACAAAAATGAAATGATATTCAATGTATATTAGAATATTCATTTTGGTTATCATGTTAATGCTGTCCCAACAATTTATTTGTTCAACTAATTTTTATACAGATTCTAAAATACCTATGAATATTCAAAAGATCAAAATAATATTGAAATAAACAAAATAGAAGAAACTGGATTTTTTAATTTCAAAGTGTATATACAGTTGTATATATAGCTGGTTTAAACAATAGAAAAAAACTGAAAACTTGAAATTCATTAAGATTAAAATATTTTCCTTATTCAAAAGATACTACTGGAGAAATAAACATGCAAGACATGGACTAGAGAATATTTGCCAAATGTGTACTAGATAAAGGACTTATATCCAGAATACATGAATAATTTCTTCAGAAAATAGATTAGCCAAATTCTTGAGTTCCCTCTCTGACACATATACAAGCACATGCAGACACATATATGCACACATACACCCCTATACATAGAAAAATTTCCAAGAACATGAATAACTGCTCAACATTATTTTCCAATGAAACACAAATCAAGCCATAGTAAGATTACTTTATATACCACTAAGAATGAGGCAGAGGAACCAGAGATCAAATTACCAATATCTGCTGAATCATGGAAAAAGCAAGAGAGTTTCAGAAAAACATCTATCTCTGCTTTATTGACTATTGCAAAGCCTTTGACTGTGTGGATCACAATAAACTGTGGAAAATTCTGAAAGAGATGGGAATACCAGACCAACAGACCTGCCTCTTGAGAAATCTGTATGCAGGTCAGGAAGCAACAGTTAGAACTGGACATGGAACAACAGACTGGTGCCAAATAGGAAAAGGAGTTCATCAAGGCTGTTTATTATCACCCTGCTTATTTAACTTATATGCAGAGTACATCATGAGAAACGCTGGGCTGGAAGAAGCACAAGCTGGAATCAAGATTGCCGGGAGAAATATCAATAACCTCAGATATGCTGATGACACCACCCTTATGGCAGAAAGTGAAGAGGAAGTAAAAAGCCTCTTGATGAAAGTGAAAGTGGAGAGTGAAAAAGTGGGCTTAAAGCTCAACATTCAGAAAACAAAGATCATGGCATCTGGTCCCATCACTACATGAGAAATAGATGGGGAAACAGTGTCAGACTTTATTTTTTGGGGCTCCAAAATCACTGCAGATGGTGACTGCAGCCATGAAATTAAAAGACGCTTACTCTTTGGAAGGAAAGCTGTGACCAACCTAGATAGCATACTCAAAAACAGAGACATTACTTTGCCAACAAAGGTCCGTCTAGTCAAGGCTACGGTTTTTCCTGTGGTCATGTATGGATGTGAGAGTTGGACTGTGAAGAAGGCTGAGCACCGAAGAGTTGATACTTTTGAACTGTGGTATTGGAGAAGACTCTTGAGAGTCCCTTGGACTGCAAGGAGATCCAACCAGTCCCTTCTGAAGGAGATCAGCCCTGGGATTTCTTTCGAGGGAATGATGCTGAAACTGAAACTCCAGTACTTTGGCCACCTCATGCGAAGAGTTGACTCATTGGAAAAGACTCTGATGCTGGGAGGGATTGGGGGCAGGAGGAGAAGGGGATGACAGAGGATGAGATGGCTGGATGGCATCATGGACTCGACGGACGTGAGTCTGAGTGAACTCCGGGAGTTGGTGATGGACAGGGAGGCCTGGCGTGCTGCAGTTCATGGGGTCGCTAAGATTCGGACAAGACTGAGTGACTGAACTGAACTGAACTGAAGAATGACTAATATGAAGAAATACCTACACTAGATATTGACAAGAAAGATGAAGAAACTGGAATATTGTTAGTATTTTTGTACATGACTAAACACCCTGGTGGTTCAGACAATAAATAATCTCCCTGCAATGCAGGAGACCGGGGTTCGATCCCTGGGTCCAGAAGATCCCCTGGAGAAGGGAATGGCTACCCACTCCTGTATTCTTGCCTGGAGAATTCCATGGACAGGGGAGCCTTTTGGGATACAGTCCACGGTGTCACAAAGAGTCTGACACAACTAAGAACAAACACATAGCTACTCTGAGACAAAGCAAATGCTATGCCTTGGGTGTTTATTCTAGAAAAATGAAAACATATCTTCATGAAAATCTTACACAAGAATCTTCATAGTGGATTTGTTCAAAACAGCAAGAAACCAGAAAATATAAAATATCCATCAATAATAATAAAGTGTGATATCCATACAATAGAATATTACTCAGTATTTAAAGGATCAATTACTAACATTTGCATGGACATGCATGAACCTCAAAAGCATTATAAAGAGAAAATGATTGAGTGGATAAAGCCAGACATAAACTGTATATACTGTACAATTACATTTCTATGAAATCCTAGAAGAGGCAAAACTGATTTGTGGTATAAAAATCAGCAGTGATTGATTAGGCATTGGGAAAGGATGTTTTACTGGAAAGGAGAATGAGGGAACTTCTGGTATAATGTAAATATTCCATTTATTGATAAAGATATGGATTACATGGGTGTTATGCATTCTCCAAAATTTAAAATGTATTTCATAAATAATGAAAAGGAAATGGTATCAATCTTTTCATTCATCCATCCATTTATCTTTTTAATCTATCAAATAGTGTTTTAAAAAACTTTACTTATGTCTGAAATGTCAGAGACCATATCAAAATATTACACATTGATTAAATTAGATCACTCCCTAATCTATATGGTATTAGCAAGCAATCTTTCAAATTTTATTTGGAAAAAATAAACAGATTTTCCTTTCCTTCAACACTTCTTAGCATACTGAGACCTTCTACCCGCACCCCTCACCCCCATTCCTCAGGGTAAGATGTTTAGTATAATAAGCCAAATATTTCACTAAAAATGTGTTTTATTTTTTAACCTTAGCATAAATGAACTTCCTGAGAATAAAATTTTCAAGATTACCCAATGTAAAAGTTATGTATTTGGGAGAGAAATGTTACTGATTTACTAATGGATATGAGTTTCCCAGTTTAAAAAAAGAACAGAGAGTCCAGGAAAACAAAACAAAACAAATATGAGGCTTATTCATAAACAACAAACTTGAGACAATCATCCATGAACCAGTCCTCAACCTAAAAGAAACAATTCAACAGATTTGTAGGAGTGAGACATTTGCAGGTGATTTAACTGATTTCTGAGTCAAATTCTCTTCTGGTTCAAAGTCTAGGGCAGGTGAGAATGTTCAAGTACTAGATACAACTATAGAATTAATCTGAGAGCTATCAGGAATATTTCTATTACTCCTTGAGTGTTTCATCAGTGTGCATTAATGACATTTTGTGGAGGGCAATTTTTATTCTGGGGTCCATTTTAAATATTCACCTCAGTCACTGCAACAACAAGAAAGCATTTCTCACATTTCCAAATGCTCCCCTGGGAACATATATTGCTTCCTCCCTTTTACTCTCCACCACCTCAGAAGCTAATAATCTAGAAGTTTTAGGAGCCCACGTTACTTTCAGAGAAACTCTACACTGAGTGTGTGACCAGTGCGTTAGAGAGCTATGTTAGGGAAAGAGAACATGCGTGGTCTTAGAGAAGACTGGAAAACACAATGTGGTGAGTAGAAGCAGCCAAATATTGACTCAGAGTGCAAAAGACAGGCTGAATACGGTCTACCAAAAGACCCTGAGAAAAGTAGGATGTCAAAGAACTTGTTAAACTGGTGGCCAAAGATCATGCTATAATGAAGGGCTTCAACAGTAAAGGCACATAGACAATGACTAGAAACATGCTGAGTGATAGCTCTGTGGATATCAGGATGGACAAAGAACATTTATAAATTAAGCAGCCCATCAGCTCTGAACAAGGATGATTTATAATTCCAAAGATGATCACCTGGTCTTGGAACTCAGATCTCTTTCAGAGCTCTCAGAGGAGGAAAGAAGAGATTCATGAAATTATTTACAGTGACTAAGTGGTTAAGAAATATCAGAATTTTAAACACTTTTTAAAAAAAACTTTACTTAGCAACACTAAGTTCATTTCAACGAGAATAAATAAAAGTTTCAAATACTTTGAGCTCAGTCATAGATAAGCAAATTTGGGGCCTCAAAATCCTGCTTCAATTGAGATAAGAATATGTAGTATAATTTTTCACCAGTACTTGAGTGTATATCTTTATCTATAGATGAATAAATCTCAGATATAAGAAGAAAAGTAAAAAGTATCTTGTAAGACTTTTAGACCAATTCTATGTAGAAAAGTTACATATTCTTCATTGTGAGCTAAGGCGCTTCAGTTGTATCTGACTCTGTGTGACCCCATGGACCACAGCCCACAAGGTTCCTCTGTCCATGGGATTCTCTAGGTAAGAATACTGGAGTGGGTTGCCAATTTTAGAGTATTCTTTAAGTTTCAAAGTGTATTCAAAAATGTGTCCAATTTTTAGGCAGATAGTAAAGAGAGAGAAAATTAAGGCACATAGAAATATATCTTTAAGTGGCAGTTACTAGACTCTGTAATTTTGAAATAATGAAGTCTCTTCTCAGAGATTTTGTAATAAAATTAGAGCCTAGAGCAGGTTTTAGAAAACTTTATTTTGGAAATGGAGAGGGAGATTGTTGCCAGATGACAAAGCTCAGTCTTAATAAAAGTGGCCAGTCACTGAGAGTTAATACATACATATTATATTCAAGGACCTTCTTTGTCTTTTGCTTATATAAACCTCCAAATTTTTAGTGTTTACTAAACTCTTAAATTTTGAGCATTACTTTACTAGCGTGTGAGATGAGTGCAATTGTGCGGTAGTTTGAGCATTCTTTGGCATTGCCTTTCTTTGGGATTGGAATGAAAACTGACCTTTTCCAGTCCTGTGGCCACTGCTGAGTTTTCCAAATTTGCTGGCATATTGAGTGCAGCACTTTCACAGCATCACCTTTTAGGATTTGAAATAGCTCAACTGGAATTCCATCACCTCCACTAGCTTTGTTCGTAGTGATGCTTTCTAAGGCCCACTTGACTTCACATTCCAGGATGTCTGGCTCTTAGGTGAGTGATCACACCATCATGATTATCTGGGTCATGAAGATCTTTCTGTACAGTTCTTCTGTGTATTCTTGCCACCTCTTCGTAATAGCTTCTACTTCTGTTAGGTCCATACCATTTCTGTCCTTTATCGAGCCCATCTTTGCATGAAATGTTCCCTTGGTATCTCCAATTTTCTTGAAGAGATCTCTAGTCTTTCCCATTCTGTTCTTTTCCTCTATTTCTTTGCACTGATCACCAAGGAAGGCTTTCTTATCTCTCCTTGCTATTCTTTGGAACTCTGCATTCAAATGGGTATATCTTTCCTTTTCTCCTTTGCTTTTTGCTTCTCTTTTCATAGCAGTTTGTAGGGCCTTCTCAGCCATTTTGCTTTTTTGCATTTCTTTTCCATGGGGATGGTCTTGATCCCTGTCTCCTGTACAATGTCACGAACCTCCACACATAGTTCATCAGGCACTCTATCAGATCTAGTCCCTTAAATCTATTTCTCACTTCCACTGTATAATCATAAGGGATTTGATTTAGGCCATACCTGAATGGTCTATTGGTTTTCCCTACTTTCCTCAATTTAAGTCTGAATTTGGCAATAAGGAGTTCATGATCTGAGCCACGGTCAGCTCCTGGTCTTGTTTTTGCTGACTGTATAGAGCTTCTCCGTCTTTGGCTGCAAAGAATATAATCAATCTGATTTCATTGTTGACCACCTGGTGATGTCCACATGTAGAATTTTCTCTTGTGTTGTTGGAAGGGGGTGTTTGCTATGACCAGTGTGATATCTTGGCAGAACGCTATTAGCCTTTGCCCTACTTCATTCTGTATTCCAAGGCCAAAGTTGCCTGTTACTCCAGGTGTTTCTTGACTTTCTTCTTTTGCATTCCAGCCCCATATAATGAAAAGGGCATCTTTTTGGGGTATTAGTTCTAAATGGTCTTGTAGATCTCCACAGAACTGTTCAACTTCAGTTTCTTCAGCATTACTGGTTGGGGAATAGACTTGGATTATCGTGATATTGAATGGTTTCCCTTGGAGATGAACAAAGATCATTCTGCTGTTTCTGAGATTGCATCCAAGTACTGCATTTCAGACTCTCTTGTTGACTATGATGACTACTCCATTTCTTCTAAGGGATTCCTGCCCACAGTAGTAGATATAATAGTCATCTGAGTTAAATTCACCCACTCCATTCCATTTTAGTTCACTGATTCCTAAAATGTTGATGTTCACTCTTGCCATCTCCTGTTTGACCATTTCCAATTTGCCTTGATTAATGGAGCTGACATTCCAGGTTCCTATGCAATATTGTTCTTTACAGCATTGGACCTTGCTTTCATCACCAGTCACATCCACAACTGGGTGTTGCTTTTGCTTTGGCTCTGTCTTCATTCTTTCTCCACTGATCTCCAGTAGCATATTGGGCACCTACCCACCTGAGGAATTCATCTTTCAGTGTCCTATCTTTTTGCCTCCTCTTACTTTCCATGGGGTTCTCAAGGCAAGAATACCGAAGTGGTTTGCCATTCCCTTCTCCAGAGAACCATAGTTTTTCAGAACTCTCCACCATGACCCGTCCATCTTGAGTGGCCCCACAGGGCATGTCTCATAGTTTCATTGAGTTAGACCAGGCTGTTGTCCATGTGATTAGATTGGTTAGTTATCTGTGACTTTGGTTTCAGTCTGTCTGTCCTCTTATGCCCTCTTTCAGTGCCTACCATCTTACTGGGGTTTCTCTGACCTTGGACATGGGGTATCTCCTCTTAGCCACTCATCGCTCCAGCACCATGCATAGTTACAGTCAAATTTCACACTTACTGACCTATCTTGAACCATCAAAACACCAAAATGTCTCCCCAGCTGAAGGCCTTTCTTGGACTTAAAGGGCAGAAATAATCATGGTCTTGGAAGCAATTCCACTGTCTGGCTACCCTGTAATACTGAGACATGGGGCTGAGCCACTGTTTGTCGTCCAGAAAACCACCGCCATTCAAAGCCTGCACACACCAGGCGGCAGCACAGCATGGCTGGCGCCCGGAGCATCTGGGGATGGAGATGTGGGGCAAGTCACCCAGGCCCTGGTGGCGCAGTCCCACTGGGAGTGGGCCTGAGGGGTTGGCAGGGTCCACCCATGAGCTGCTGGCACAACCAGACATGCTCCTGAGCAGTTCCCGTGGCCACCCATGGCTGATGCTCCTCCGGGCACTCAAAATTCTCCAAGCCAGGCTTCAACAATATGTGAACCATGAACTTCCAGATGTTCAAGCTGGTTTTAGAAAAGGCAGAGGAACCAGAGAACAAATTGCCAACATCTGCTGCATCATCAAAAAAACAAGCGAGTTCCAGAAAAATATCTATTTCTGCCTTAATGACTATGTATGCCAAAGCTTTTGACTGTGTGGACCACAATAAACTGTGGAAAATTCTGAGAGAGATGGGAATACCAGACCACCTGACCTGCCTCTTGAGAAATCTGTATGCAGGTCAGGAAGCAATGATTAGAACTGGACATGGAACAATAGACTGGTTCCAAATAGGGAAAGGAGTACATCAAGGCTGTATATTGTCACCCTGCTTATTTAACTTATATGTAAAGTATATCATGAGAAATACTGGGCTAGATGAAGCACAAGCTGGAATCAAGATTGCTGGGAGAAATATCAATAACCTCAGGTATGCAGATGACACCACCCTTATGGCAGAAAGTGGAGAAGAACTAAAGAGCCTATTGATGAAAGTGAAAGAAGAGAGTGAAAAAGTTGGCTTAAAGTGCAACATTCAGAAGACTAAGATCATGGCATCTGGTCCCATCACTTCATGAAAACAGATGGGGAAACAGTGGAAAGAGTGGCAGACTTATATTTTTCTGGGCTCCAAAATCACTGCAGATGGTGACTGCAGTCATGAAATTAAAAGATGCTTGCTCCTTGGAAGGAAAGTTATGATCAACCTATACAGCATATTAAAAAGCAGAGACATTACTTTGCCAACAAAGGTCCATCTAGTGAAGGCTACAGTTTTTCCAGTAGTCATGTATGGATGTGAGAGTTGGACTACAAAGAAAGTTGAGTGCTGAAGAATTGATGGTTTTGAACTGTGGTGTTGAAGAAGACTCTTGAGAGTCCCTTGGACTGCAAGGAGATCCAACCAGTTCATCCTAAAGAAAATCAGTCCTGGGTGTTCATCGGAAGGACTGATGTTGAAGCTGAAACTCCAATACTTTGGCCACCTGATGTGAAGAACTGGCTCATTTGGAAAGACCCTGATGCTGGGAAAGATTGAAGGTGGGAAGAGAAGGGGATGACAGAGGATGAGATGGTTGGATGTCATCACTGACTCAATGGAGATGAGATTGAGTAAATTCTGGGAGTAAGTGATAGACAGGGAGGCCTGGTGTGCTGCAGTTCATGAGATCGTAAAGAGTCTGACATGACTAAGCAACTGAACTGAACTGAAAACTGTTAAAAGAAAGTCAATGATAAGTAATATGAAAGTTACAGTTCTGAGCTACTGAAAATAGAAACACATTACAAAGTGCAGTCACCTGGTCTCTCAGAAGCCCAGCTTCTAGTGTCTTTAATTTTACTCTGCAACCTGACATCTCAAGCCTAGATATTCCTGAAAACTCAAGTGCAAATGATCTGTTGTCTTTAAGTAGCACAATGTGGTTGTTGCCAAGTCTACCAGTGTGCTTCCCTGACTTAATCAGAAATTTTAATCAGAATCTTAATCAGAAATTTTAAAAACAACCAGGCTGAATTCACTGGGCAGTAGTGGGGTAAGGGGGAACTATTGACAGGGGTTGGTCTTTGGTATTAGGTAGAGTGGCTTGACGGAGAAGGTGATGGCACCCCACTCTAGTACTCTTGCCTGGAAAATCCCATGGACGGAGGAGCCTGGAAGGCTGCAGTCCATGGGGTCGCGAAGAGTCAGACACGACTGAGCGACTTCACTTTCACTTTTCACTTTCATGCATTGGAGAAGGAAATGGCAACCCACTCCAGTGTTCTTGCCTGGAGAATCCCAGGGATGGGGGAGCCTGGTGGGGTGCCGTCTATGGGGTCGCACATGGTCAGACACGACTGACGTGACTTAGCAGCAGCAGTAGCAGCAGATTAGCTTGGGGTATAAAGAGATCATGTTAACATACATCTATAAAAGATAGCCATCTGTGAAAGCAAGATGCAAAGGATGGTAATCCTGTGTGTGTGTTTTAGTCATGCAGCCATAACTGACTCTTTGTGACCCCATGGACTACAGCCCAGCAGGCTCCTCTGTCCATGGAATTCTCCAGGCAAGAATACTGGAGTGGGTTGCCATTCCCTTCTATGGGTAATCTTTCTGACCCAGGGATCAAACCCCAGTCTCCCTCATTGAAGGCAGATTGTTTACCATTTGAGCTACTAACCATTAGCATTAACAGGGAAGAGGGGCTTCCCTGCTGGTTCAGATGGTAAAGAATCTGCCTTAAATGCAGGAGACCTGGGTTCCATCCCTGGGTCAGGAAGATCCCCTGGAGAAGGGAATGGCTACAGACTCCAGTATTCTTACCCGGAAAATTCCATGGAAAAAGGAGCCTAGTGGTTCCAGGATCCAGTCCACAGGATCCCAAAGAGTTAGACAGGATTAAGCAACTAACACTTTCAACATTTAAAGAGTACTTCTTAGGCTCTCTTCTAAGAACTTAATGATAATTAAATCATTTACAGTTAGTAGCTGAAATGTAGAGAAGGTGAGAAGTTTGCCTAAGTTATAGAACTAGTAAATGGTACAGTCAGGGGATCTGCCTTTAGAAACTTCAGTATTAAGTACTACAAACTACTCATAATTAAGTACATTGCTGCTGCTGCTGCTAAGTTGCTTCAGTCGTGTCTGACTCTGTGTGACTCCATAGACAGCAGCCCACCAGGCTCCTCCATCCATGGGATTTTCCAGGCAAGAGTACTGGAGTAGGGTGCCATTGCCTTCTTCGAATTAAGTACATTACTCTTCACAAAAAGGAGATGTGGACTTTACTCAGTATAGAGTCTTTACTTTACACAGAATGTGCAATATGGATGAATATTTAAGACAAAGATTCATATCCCAAGATCTTAGTATAAGGGAATAGCAGGGAGAAAGTCACCTAAATATTCTTTAACTGGAGATGCATTGACATACTAGAGCAAATTACAAGGCAGAAAGATAATTCCTCCTATTTTAAGTGTAAATATTGCATGTTTATATCATATTAAAATAATAAACTGTATAAAAGTGCCTTCTATAAGGGTAAAAAAAAAATGCCTATTTTTCCAGACTTCGCAACAATTTTATTAGATGTACATACAGGACACTAAAAACATCAATACTTTCTGTATAACACGAACTATACAAGTGACATTCTATGATATGCCCAAGATTTATTTAAAATGAAAATAAAATAGTGGAATATATGAGAAGAAAATTAAAAAAATATAAAATGTAAATAATATTAGAAATAATGTAAGATAGAAATTTAAAATATGAAATAAAAAAGTAAAGCTTATGCATGAATCAATTCAGTTTTTCTGCACTCTCAATCAGGAAAAATAATGTTTAGACAGGATAAAGGAAACAAAAATAAAGAAAAAACAATTGTTGCAGAGTGAATTAGGTAAAGGCAGACCATATTTAGTTTTCCCAAATGAACTCAAGTGTCTAAAGCCAAAGTAACTACAAAATCTCAGTGTTAAAATCATTCTTAAAGGTCAAAATATCTCTTCAACCTTTTAATCCATTTCTTATTTAAACCTTCAATGGTAAATATAATCATTTATCTGTTGTTGCTGATGACGTATGTATTTTTGTCTTTACATTAACTTTGTTTAAGTTTTCTTGAAGTATCTTTGTTCCACAAGATAATAATTCAAATACTGGAATACAGCTAGCATTTGAATTGTTCTCTAAAGTAAAAAAAAAAAAATCCTTCAACTCTTTCTACTTCAACATAATTTTTCATCTAATCTCCAGATTCATTCATTTCAAAAATAAATTTTATATCTTTTAAAAGTTAAACAGTTTTAAAGAATTCTAATTGTAATTGCTTATTTACACAAAGACTCTTTTCAGGTCAAAAGCATTTCCTTGCTCACATGCCTTATTCCTCATATGACTCCTTTCTCAATCTGTTTTCATTTCCTGGCATGATAAATCTCCTTTAGAGTCTACACCTATCCAATATTTAATCATTTTCAAGGTTACGAATTTTCTCCCAAACTTCATCCTGTATTGATTTTTTTTTTTTCTGGAAACTTACGATTTATGTTTAGAATATTCTATTATGCTTTACATTATTTACTCTCACAACCATCTAGACTAGAAAGTATTCTTCTTTCTTCCACTTGTTTATATATTTAAATCAAAATGGAAAATATCTGGCCAAATTAATATACATAATGTTAATATTTTAATTGTAAGCCTATGGGAAAGGCTCATTGCCGGTTAACTTGTTATAGCCAAATGACATACTCATTGCCAGTTAACTTGTCATAGCCAAATGCTCCAGGAAACAAACTCACTCAGCAGGACAGCATGGATAGTGGACTGCAGTTTATTATACTGGCAGGTCCGAGGCAGTTTCGTCTTTAGCCAGGGACCCTGATTGACTTTTGTGAAAGCCTTAAGTACCTTAAGTGTATGTGCTCAAGCCCACCTCCCCAAATTCCTTAAACCTAGCCTGGAAAATGTTAAAAGGAGATACAATCAGGTTACAGCCATGATTCACAATCAGAAGGGTCAGCTGGTTATACATTGTAGCCTATGCCAATGGGTGCCATAAAGATTACAAAAGTGATTGACTACATAGGGGATTATTACATTCTTTTTGGTGATGGGAAATCTTGGTATGGAATCTGGTGTTTATCAGTCTGGAAGGCCTGATAATTTTCAATTTTTAAAACATATTTTTTAATGAATTGGAGTTCCTTAGTCTAAGTTGATCATCTCTTATTGTAATTTAAATGCTTTTGAAGCAAAGTCAAGTTTAATTCCTAGTATATTGAAATATGGAGAAGGAAATGGCAACCCACTCCAGTGTTCTTGCCTGGAGAATCCCAGGGATGGCGGAGCTTGGTGGGCTGCCATCTATGGGGTCACACAGAGGCAGACACGACTGAAGCGACTTAGTAGCAGCAGCAGCATATTGAAATAGGAAGATATAGGGAGCTGATTAATATCTCACAGATTTTTATAAGCTTATTTAAAAACATTTTTAAAAGCTTACACATTATTTGTGTTTTCCCTGGTGGCTAGGATGGTAAATAATCCACCTGCAATGAGGGAGACCTGGGTTCGATCCCTGGGTTGGGAAGATACCCTGGAGAAGGGAATTGCTACTCACTCCAGTATTCTGTCCTGGAGAATTCCATGGACTGTATAGTCCATGGGGTCCCAAAGAGTTGGGCATGACTGAGACACTTTCACTTTCATAGAAAGAGAAGCTTTCTTCCATAATGAGTTTTTTTTTAACCTCCAAATCACATGTGTTTATGTACAATTGCTACCTACAGTTCTCCTCCTAATAGACTAGGCTTGACTCAGCTAATTGCATGTGATTGTTATCAATGCTACACTAGCTATAAGGTTGAAAGGTTTCAGAAAAGTTTTACTCAGAGTGATACTATATTGTGAGATACTTAAACATATAATTTAAAGTAATATTCTTGCTTGGCTACTAACAAAATAGCCATCACCCTCCTTCTACTTCCTTACTAAGAGAATCATTGTTTTATTTGTGCTCTGAGTAAATGGTAGATGCTGATTAGTTTAGGGCAAGAATGGCATTTCTGTTTCCTTGCCAATGATTGGATTGACACAATTATATCACATCTGTAGTCAATAACAACTAAGGTTAAACCCAGAGGTGTTTCTGAGAAAACAATTCAAGTAGGACATAGTAGAGAAGCTAATATTGTACTGCCTTTGAATACTCTTGTGTGAGGATGTGATGCTTAGAATTCTAGGAGTTATTGTGAAAGTATCAGTGTCAAGTCAAAAGAACTGGCTAGATGTCAACACTGAAATCATTAAAACATTAAACCAACAAATATATCTTAGACTGTGTGTAATATAGTACCATATTAATTTCATTCCCACATTCTGTTTCTTAATGGCATTCTTAACTGATGCATTACAAATGCTTGTGATACTATTTTACCACTAAGCAACTGGTAAATAGAAAAGTTGAATATTTCAACCATGCAATGTAAATTAAAAATAATTAAACTACTGTACCTTCAAAACTTTTGGGCTTCAGAGTTCCTTTTCACTGTTCAACACAACAATGTAAATCCATCCCACATGGCCCTTAGTTTATTTGCTGGGAAGCAGTAACTTTAGCTCTATGGTAATACCATATCAGATGTTCAGCAGCAGCAATACTAAAATTATCTTTTGCTTAATATAGTTAAATAGCTTCTGTCTAAAACCTGTCTTTTATACTGCTGTCTGAAAAGAAGAGCCACAACTCTATGAAAACCCATTTTTTAAAGAATCTGTGGCTCCCAGATATTTTATACACTTTAGCTAATAGTTGGCTTTGAGCAATTCATTTAACTTTTTATCTGCTTTTATAGAGCTCCCATATTTTTATGCTGTTCAGCTCCAAGTAAGCCAGTACTTCTGTTCATATCTCCCCCTTGAAAGTTTGTGTTTATTCGTCGATTTCAGACTAGTTGGGTTGCCTTCCAATCTCAGCTCTCTAATGCATTCAAGATTTCTTAGATTATCTTTTTACCCCCTTATTTTTAATGTCAGAGTGACAATCTTTAGCTTTTCATATTCTAAGTAGAAGTCAGAAAATGCTGATCCTTTTAATTAGGCCAGTATAAACTCGATACTGAAAGAACATTAAATGGAAAAGAAATCACACGTTCAATTCTTTTATAAACAGATGCAAAATAACCTCAAAAATTCTTGCAAATGGAATGCAGCAACAAACAAGAAAAAAAAGTCATTTTTAATGACTAAAAGAAAAAAATCTTAAAAATGTATTATGTATAAGAGCTTTATCTTGTAAATTCTAACTAAATGTTGAGATAAGTAAATAAATTGTAAATAAAGGAAGGCTATAACATATTCACTGATTGATTATTGGAGCCTATATTGGAAATACATGAATTTTTCCTGATCTGATCTAGAGATTAGGTAGGTAAATGTGCATGTGACTGACACACATGTTTCTAAACATCTTTTTTTGAAATACAAAAAATCAAAAATAAAAAGACAACATGAAAAAGAGGAAAAGCTATATATTTTAAAATAAGGGTTATCAACATCCATTATAAAGCTATAGTAATTAATATAGTGTGGTATTAGTGTGAATTTGGACATTTTCTAATTTCTATTACAGAAATAGAGCAATGAAAGAGTCCAGTAGACATACACATATGTATGATCACCTGATTACTGATAACTATGATACTGCCATGCAAAGAGAGCAGGATGGACATTTTAATAAAAGAAGTTCATTAACTGAATTATCACTTGAAAATACATATATTAACTTCTATCACAGTACACAAAAGCACACCAGATTGCTTGCATATCTTCATAAAAAGGTAAAATTATAAAACTTTGAAAAGAAAACATATGAGACTATTGTCATGACCCTAGAAAGACAGGCATTTCTTAGACACAAAAGTACTAAAGGAATTATTTGGAGATACTGAAAAGAAAAATTTATTTGTTATTGAAAAACCACCCTGAGATTGAGCACAGTTCATAGAGCAAGGAAAGATCAAGGCAGTACAAATTTCTGACAATGAACTAAAAGTCAAAATACATAAAAAACTTCCATATGCCAAATTTTTCACATATAAAAGAAAGATAGTCAATACAAATTGCAATACAAATCAGCAAAATATATGAAGAGATCATATAAGTGGATGCCCAGCTTAGTAATACGAGTAAGAAAAGTGCTCAATATTATTACTAAATAAATGTACACTGAAACCACACTACCATGGCACCCACAACAGAATGGCTGTTAATGAAATGAAGAAAGGAATATATGAGCTATAGACAAGGATATGAAATAATCTGAGATCTCATGTCCTCGTGGCAGTGGCAACACTGGTGCACACACTGGAAAATTAAGTGGCAAAACTTTCACTTAAAGGCGAAAGTATGCAGAGCTGTGATGCAGTGACTCTATTTCCAGGTTTATGCATGCTAGAGCTTTGGCCCTGTGGAGCCAACAGGGAGATGGAGTTTAGGGTGGAAATGAAATTTGGGACTGCATGAAGTTTATAAGAATGGGTACTTACAGAGAAAGTGGAAGGAAGCAGATTAGAACAGTCAAAAGTTGAGCTGCAAAGCAAATTTCAACAAAACCTGAACCAGTCCTGTGGAATACACTGGAAGGAGAAGTTGCCAATTGTCTCAACAATTGAAATGACCCAGGCTTCCATTTCCTCAATTCACTCTGTATGTATTCAGATGTATGTTTCCCAGGAAGGGCATGACCACAGGTAAAATAGCTCTGTATCTCAGGCAGACCATAAAGGAGGTGACAACCAGGAGCTGTTTGCTACCAAAGACCTTGCAACTGGCAGCCATTATTCCTGGACCTGGGCTGGTATGTCTTACTGTCTGCTACAGTATTCAACAGAAATGCAGACACATATTCACACGTGCATGTACACACACAGGTACACAAAGTAGTAAAATAATATAACAGCACTGTGAATAACAGCTAAGAACTAGAGAGAAAAAAATTCACTAACAGGAGAATGTAATAGGTATGGTTCTCACAAATAGAATATTGAGATAAACTCCAAAGAGTAAAATATGTGCAAGTCTATCTATATAAAATTTAGACTGAAAAAACTGGTTTTGTCATAAGAAGTTGAGTCTGAGGAAATCAGTTACTTAAAGTGAATAGAGGGGGCTTTTATTTGATTCTGGTGATGTTTTATGTCCTGATTTGGGAGCTGGTTATAATAGTGCAACATTTTGTAAAAATGCACCATACTATACACTTATTTTTATTGTATTTCTTTCAAAACATTTCATTATAAAGATTTTCAGACACTCAAAGTAGGTGATGTAATTTTATAATGAACATCAATATGCCCATTGCCTCTATTATCATTTAGAGTTTAATTTTATGTGGTTTTTATCATAAAATTTATTCTAAAGAGCAATTTCTATGATATTTTAAATTGTATTTGATAAATCATGCACACAATATAGTCTTTAAAATTTAGTATCAGTTATTAATGAAAATTCTTAGGAATCTTTGATACTTGGAGTGATTCTTTTGAGGAATATAATAAATCTATATATTCATGTATACATTTAAGAATACATATATTAATATATAATGTGTGCATGCCATATATACAAGAAAATATAATATATATATGAGAATGAGACTCAAACACAAATATGGACACAACATATGTAAATAATTTAAAAGCTTATAAGCATATTTTGCATGCTACCTAACTTATACAGACATAGGTATACACAGACTTTTGAGTCCTAGAATTGTTCTTCATATGACTTCCTGCCTTGGAAATAAAAATTATTTCTTGATGATCTAATTTATCAGAATGATACAAAGCACTGGATAAATAATTCAATTTTTACAGGTACATTAAAAATGCATTTATGATATGATTTTTGTGAGGTGAAAGAAAATGAATGTCTGAAATAATGGAATATGACTAATCAGAAGCATTCTCCCTCAGTGATACCCTATTAAGCCTATTGCAGAATGAGAATCACAATATTATTATACGACTGAAGGACAAATGATTTAAATTTCTATTCCTATTTCCTTGTTCTGTGGAGAAAAGATGTACAAAAAGGAGTATCAGAAAACTTAATACTTAACAACAGTCAAAGGCTTTTAAAATGATGTATGAATGTGAAGTGAAAGTTACTCAGTCATGTTTGACTCTTTGCGACTCCATGGATAGTTCATGAAAATTCTCCAGGCCAGAATACTGGAGTGGGTAGCCATTCCCTTCTCCAGGGGATGTTCCTGACCCAGGGATTGAACCCAGGTCTCCTGCATTGCAGGCTGATTCTTTACCAGCTGAGCCATCAGGGAAGCCCAAGAATACAGTAGTGGGTAGCCTATCACTTCTCCAGGGGATCTTCCCGACCCAGGAATCAAACTTGGGTCTCCTGCATTGCAGGCAGATTCTTAACCAGCTGAGCTACCAGGGAAGCCCAAATGATGGGTATGGTAGTGCTATTCCCTCTCCAGGCATACTGTGAATTTTTCTAAATTGTTTGTGGTAGACTTATAAGGAACTTAAAAACAATCCACATAAATAATATAAGTATTAATAATAAATTCCTACTTAGTGAAGGCAATGGCACCCCACTCCAGTACTCTTGCTTGGAAAATCCCATGGACGGGGACACCTGTTGGGCTGCAATCCATGGGGTCGCTAAGAGTCGGACACGACTGAGCGACTTCACTTTCACTTTTCACTTTCATGCATTGGAGAAGGAAATGGCAGCCCACTCCAGTGTTCTTGCCTGGAGAATCCCAGGGACGGGGGAGCCTGGTGGGCTGCCATCTATGGGGTCGCACAGAGTCAGACACGACTGAAGTGACTTAGCAGAGCATAGCACAGTGAATCATGTGTCAGAGACAAGAATTTCCTATAATATATGTATTGTCCCTTTTTTATTCTCTCAATTACCCCATCAGTTTATGTGAACAAGATGATTTAGTTCAAAGCTTCACAGTGTGACTTTCTCTGCTTCAATTGCTACAGACACCCAGCTGTCCCAAACTCTTCAATTATTTATGCATCCTTTATTTATCTATATATCAGCAGACAGTGACTTGCTATCACACATCTTTTCTAAGTTTGAATGATCACAAAGCTCATAATATAACTTCTTGAGGAATGAGGCTAGTCTAGTTGAAAGGAGTGGAATTTTGCGATCCAATCAGAACATGCTACTGCTTTCAGAAAGTTTTTCAAAAAATACTTTAACTTGAAACTACCATGAACAATTCTGACAATTTACTTGAGGATATAAATGAAAACTGCAAATAAGACCCACTGTTTATTGTTTTCTTTCTTTTCATGGCTTTTTTTTTTTTTTTACATACATTCCTGTCAAATGAAGATAAACACTGAAAATCAATAATGTACTTTCATTGTGGTTGTTCAGTCCCTAAGTCATGCCCAACTCTTTGAGACCCCATAAACTGCAGCATGCCAGGCTTCAGTGTTCTGCATTATCTCTCAGAGTTTACTCAAATTCATGTCTATTGTGTCAATGATACCATCCCATCGTCTCATCCTCTGTCACCCCTCATTACACATACTAATATGTTTGCTGCTCTGCGAGATAGTATCTGTATAATGTCACTTACACTAGCAGACAACTAAAAATCTGTTCTTGGCGATTTTAATATTGCATTTATGTTTTCTGTATTTAATATTTCTTATGGGCAAAATATTAAAAACAATTTAAATTGATTTTTGGTACCAATTTAAAGCAATTGGTGTTGGTTTGTAAGATGAAAATCTATGAGCTTATAGAACAGATGGTGCCTTGAACTGTACAGTATCAATGATATTTCCAAATGTATATATGTGAACAATATGTCTAAAATAGGGTCAACGTGGTCCTTTTAAAATTAATCAATATTTCATAATTCTAACATTCTTAAACTCAACTGTATACATGATCATTTTCAGCTACCATGCTTTGGGACATGATTACAAATAAATGAATATGAATAGAGAGTTGCTACAATAGTTTGTTTCAAGAGTGAGTATGAATATAGGAATTTCATTTGACTATCACAATATATGTATTATGGCAACCTTATTTCTATTATTTCATTAGCTTTGTTATAACTGTGAGGGTACTGGCTACCAATATACTTATATTAGAAATGAAAAGTCTGTACAGTTTATTGTTAAAATACTTTCAAACTCCTAGAGTGATAGATTTATTTCAATAACTCAATCAGCTTAGCTGTTATTGAATAACCTATTAGGTACTTGCTCAAGTTAATACACATTTTGAGATTTGAGTAAATATTAAATTTAAGAATCTAGCTGGAGTTTTCAATTCTGCATCAATTTTTTGGCCTTGAGTATTATATTCCATTAGCAGCAGAGTAAATACCATGGAGTATTGTACAAACCACTCTTTTAAAGAAGTTCAATTAAAGTCACCAGGTAATAAAACAAAAGTAAAACTAATTGAGATATCATAAAAATTGATTACCAATTAAAAGACTATGATATACAACTTAGAACTGTTATATTTTAAAAATCAATTAAAATATCTTATAAATTTTACTTATTTAATCACAGTTTTATTACTAATTTAAGGTTGTCTATTCCTCACTTCATTGGAGAAGGCAATGGCACCCCACTCCAGTACTCTTGCCTGGCTGGTGGGCTGCAATCCATGGGGTTGCAAAGAGTCGGGCACGACTGAGTGACTTCACTTTCACTTTTCACTTTCATGCATTGGAGACGGAAATGGCAACCCACTCCAGTGTTCTTGCCTGGAGAATCCCAGGGACAGGGGAGCCTGGTGGGCTGCCGTCTATGGGGTCGCACAGAGTCGGACACGACTGAAATGACTTAGCAACATTCATCACTTCATGGTAAATAGATGGGGAAACAGTGGAAACAGCGTCAGACTATTTTGGGGGGGCTCTAAAATCACTGCAGATGGTGATTGCAGCTATGAAATTAAAAGACGCTTACTCTTGGAAGGAAAGTTATGACCAACCTAGACAGCATATTAAAAAGCAGAGATATTACTTTGCCAACAAAGGTCTATCTAGTCAAGGCTATGGTTTTTCCAGTGGTCATGCATGGATGTGAAAGTTGGGCTGTGAAGAAAGCTGAGTGCCAAAGAATTGATGCTTTTGAACTGTGGTGTTGGAGAAGACTCTTGAGAGTCCCTTGGACTGCAAGGAGATCCAATCAGTCCATCCTAAAGGAGATCAGTTCTGGGTGTTCATTGGAAGGACTGATGCTGAAGCTGAAACTCCAGTACTTTGGCCACCTCATGCAAAGATTTGACTCATTGGAAAAGATGCTGGGAGGGATTGGGGGCAGGAGGAGAAGGGGTCGACAGAGGATGAGATGGATGGATGGCATCACGACTCAATGGACATGAATTTGGGGGAACTCTGGGAGTTGGTGATGGACAGGGAGGCCTGGCGTGCTGTGATTCATGGGGTCGCAAAGAGTCGGACACGAGTGAGCGACTGAACTGAACTGAACTGAATTCAGTAACAAGCTTCTGATTCTCTTCACATCCAAACTCTGAATTAATTTTTTTTAAGTTGGGCAACTTCCTTGGAAGCATGCAATATGTATGGCTTCCCTGGTGGCTCAGTAGTAAAGAATCTGCCTGCCAATGAGGAAGACTTGAGTTCAATCCCTGGATCGGGAAGATCCCCTGGAGAAGAAAATGGCAACCCACTCCAGTATTCTTGCCTGGGAAACCCCGTGGACAGAGAAGCCTGGGGGAGTACAGTTTTTAGGGTCACAAAGAGTCAGATACAACTGAAACTGAAACACACACACACACACACACACCCCTAATCCTACTAACGATGTTGCAATATTATCGTCTCCAAACTCCTCAGAGCCCTAGGTACGTCAATTATGCCTCTCACTGATATGTCCTTTAACTCTCCCTTTTAGAATTCTTTCCTCTATCATCATTTAAAGTTTACTCAAGTCTGTACTTTTACAACACACACAGATATATATGAACACACACTTGCACGCCCCCAAGCCCTGAAACACACACACTAGTTTCTTCATTCCAACTTCCCCATATCTTAAGCTACAACTGGCCTCCCATAGATCATCCTGTCTTAGGTCACCAATGGCACCATTATTACTGACTCCAGAGGTAACATTTCATTCCACACATTTCATTCCACATTCTAATTGTCACTGTTGAAATGACTGCAGGATCTGCTTTCCCTTCATTTCTGAAGACGCTCTTCCTTTGCCTTAAGTGACACTACTCTCCACTCAGGCATTTTTCCATCATAGGGAACAATGTCATTTCTGGAGTCAGATTAACTGGCTATAAATCCAGGCTTCATCAATTCCTTGCTGTTAAGATACTGCAAATTCATTAACCTCTCTTTACCTCAGTTTTCTTATTTGCAAATTAAGGGTAACAATTGTATTTGCATCACTGGTTAACTTTGTGGAGTAAATCTTGCTTCTGTGTTTCTGAATTGACAGAACAGACTGGGGCACAGCAGAGAAGAAGAGCACTTTCCAAGATGCTATTATCCATGGGCATCTTGATATTCCTAGATAAAGAAAGCAAGTGACTACTTGCTCCTAGTGTTAGTTGCTCAGTAGTGTCTGAGTCTTTGGGACCAATGGACTGTAGCCTGCCAGGCTCTTCTTTCATGGAATTCTTCAGGCAAGAATATTGGAGTGAGTAGCCATTCCTTTTTTCCAGGAGATCTTCCCAACCCAGGGTTTGAACCCAGGTCTCTTGCATTGCCTGAGAAGGCAATGGCAACCCACTCCAGTAATCTTGCCTGGAAAATCCCATGGATGGAGGAGCCTGGTGGGCTATAGTCCATGGGATCGCTAAGAGTCGGACATGACTGAGCGACTTCACTTTCACTTTTCCCTTTCATGCATTGGAAAAGGAAATGGCAACCCACTCCAGTGTTCTTGCCTGGAAAATCCCATGGATGGAGGAGCCTGGTAGGCTGCAGTCCATGGAGTAGCACAGAGTCGGACATGACTGAAGCGACTTAGCAGCAGCAGCTCTTGCACTGCAGGCTGACTCTTTACCATCTGAGCCACCAGGGAAGCCTGGGCACCTTGAAAAGTGGCTCCTAATTGACCCAAGGGAGGAAGGAGTCTATTGGGCTGCCTTTTCTTGCTAGGTTGGGGGTTAGAAAACTATAGGTCTGGGAGCCTTCTTCAACTGGACAGGGTCACACAAGATGCCTTGCTGATGTGCTATTCCTCTGATTCCTGGTGTCTCAGAGTAGTTCACTATCATTTTACCACCTTCCCTTTGTGATGGGATAAAGAAATACAAAGGATATACAAAGAGTTTTCCTTTGTATCTTGTGTCACTTCCAGAATTTATAGTTATACATAGCAAGAAGGAATAAGAAAAAAGTGATTCTGGCATACTGCCTAGACCAGGAGTCCATTACGTATTTTATATTGAAACATGCTTTTTCTAGAAGTCATGGTAACTGGCATTTTCTTTGTTTATAATTACAATACTTCAAGTGTCATATTTGAGAACTGATTCAATCATGATGTTCATATATTGTAGAATAACAATATTTTGCAAATACTACCCTCAATAATCTAATTAAAATAATTTTTACAAAAGATAAAGAAAATTAAAACCTAATGATATAACAGTCTAAACAATTGCATCATAGTAGTTTTTTATTCACAGCATCTTGAAGTGAATGACAAATTGAAAGGAGATAAACAGGATTTTATTGACTCTGATAAAATATTAAATAATACTTCTATTGTTTATTCTAACTAAATAGTAAATTATGCAATAATGGTCAAATGTCATGGATTTGTTATTAATGTGTATTAGCACAAATATTTGGATTGTATTTTAACCCTATTTATTGGAGCTCAATTGGCCTATGCAAAATTTATTGATTTTTATAGACATTTTGATGAGTTTTACAAATATATATATAGTTTTGTATTCACTGCCAAACCCACTTATAGAATATTTTCATTATTGTGTAAATTCAGATGTGCTTTGTTTTAATGTAAAGATAACATTAATTACATTTTCTTCTTTGTTTAATATGATTATGCAATTCAATTACTCTTTAGTAAGTCTAAAATTGAGTAATTCAAATAACATTGATTCTTCAATTAATTATGCATTATAAATATTTGACTCAACAAATGAACTATATTTCATATGCACTTTCACTCAATAAAGCCAGAATGTTTATAGAGTGCCTTCTGCTTTCTAATTGCATTATATTTTCAGTTCTGTATTTTTGTGTTTAAGGTTTTAAGAACTGAACTTATCATTAGGAAAGAACAATTCATTTAAAGAATTCAACTTATTTCATCAATGTGCTTAACATAGCAGTGGATTTTCAGTTATATATTGTAGTAATAACTCTATAGGTTATGTAAGCCAATAAAAACCTGACATATGTAAATAGGTTCTACCCATTTATTTGAAGGATTGGTTTGAGCAACTTCTGAGCAGAACTTCTAAAGAATTCCTAGAACTCATCAGAACAGTGGCAGAGACAGGAGGGTGCTCCCTGTGCCATGCTTGGGATGCTGGAGTTTCAGAACACTGCCTTCACAACCACTGGCTCCAATGCCATGCTAATTTCGTTATTTATTCCACAGTTTCAAATGTCATCACATTAATGTCAATTCTAAGCAAAATGTTAGTTCAAATGTTAATAAACTTCTGTCAGTTAAACATGTGTTTTCATAGAAAATAATATGAAACTTCATGTTACTTATGCTACATTGTCCATAAAAAAGGCTTCCATGAAACCTGCATTAAAAGGCAATGTTTCTTTTTCTTTCACATTTCATAGAAGTTAGGTACAAATTTCTGATGCAAATCTCTTTGTTTCCTAACTTTGATGCTGAAGCAGGACGATTTAAATGACAGCATTTCAATTTAATGATATAAACAAAAATTTCCTCTGTTTCTCTCTTTACTGTTGGTCTGGGAGCCTCCATTCATGTCCCTTAGAGGAATACAACACAGTCCATTCTTATACCAGGTCATTTCTTTTTCCCTTTCCTTTTGTGATCTCCCACTTCTTCTCTTCTCTTTGGACTTTGGTGTCCATTTACTATTTTCAATGTACTTATTTTTAGTTGGTGTATCATCTCTGCTCCATACATTACTGATTTATATAGCAGGAAATGTATGAGACACTGTTTGCCTTCTCCCTGATGGATCTAGATTGCAATTTTGCCTCTGTATTGAAAATCACAATTGTATCCCCTAGAGAAGATTTTACTTTCCTCAAGAAATGCATTAAATCCAACTACTAAAAATGGTATTATATTCAACTACTAACTATATATCTTGGATCTCTGTAGCTTATGACTTTCTCGAGTCTTGTCTATGGGATTTATCTGCTTCTGATATGGTCTAATTGTTACTTAAATAGAGAGGATACATATAAATGAAGCTGCTATGGTCAGTGAAGGATCACCCAGCTGGTGCAAGTCAGCTCAGTCCAGATACCCACAAACTCACCCTAAACTTGCATTAGTTGCTTGTTTTGTATTTTTCTCTGAGCATCAAGAAACTTCTGCTTCAGCTCCTGGCTCAATGATCATAGCATCTCTGCCATGAACCATGTCTGAAAAACACTGAATGGCATTAGCCACAAAGCTGGGGACTAGAAACTGGCCGCCTGTTACCGATACCATAGAAAAGAGAAAAGTGAACGGACTTGATACCTTGTCAAAAAAAAGGAATAGAAAGTCATCTTTCCATCTCACAGAAAGTATGTCACATGAAAACCTGAGCCGTGAGGGGATACAATGAGAACATATTCTTCAGTTCAGTTCAGTTGCTCAGTCATGTCCAACTCTTTGCGACCCCATGAATCACAGCACGCCAGGCCTCCCTGTCCATCACCAACTCCTGGAGTTCACTGAGACTCACGTCCATCAAGTCGGTGATGCCTTCCAGCCATCTCATCCTCTGTCGTCCCCTTCTCTTCCTGTCCCCAATCCCTCCCAGCATCAGGGTCTTTTCCAATGAGTCAACTCTTCACATGAGGTGGCCAAAGTATTGGAGTTTCAGCTTCAGCATCAGTCCTTCCAATGAACACCCAGGACTGATCTCCTTTAGGATGGACTGGTTGGATCTCCTTGCAGTCCAAGGGACTCTCAAGAGCCTTCTCCAACACCACAGTTCAAAAGCATCAATTCTTAGCTTTGCCAAATTGAATAGGTACTTAGACAAAGTACAAGAGACTTGAAATGTATCTGAATAAGCCAATCTGAAATATCTGAACAGTTCCCTCCAGACTAGTCAATATTCATATATCTGCCTTTTCCAAAGTTTAACTTCAAAAGAGTAACATGTTATGATCCTTGCTAATGTAATTCAACTACATCTTCCACAGATTAAAATAAGTTGGTCCTCCCCAAAATAGGTTCTGTGAAGGTCACTCCTCTTTCAGTCCATTCCCAAATATGTCTTAATTTGTTGAAATCAGATAAATGATAAAGTTATTCAAACCAACATACACTAAAAATGATAAGGAAAAATTAGATGGAATAATATAATAAATAAGGGAACATACAACATGGTAGGAAAAAAGAAAAATTGGGAATTTATTACATACTTAGTTCAGTTGGTAAAGAATCCGCCAGCAATGCAGGAGACCCTGGTTTGATTCCTGGGTCAGGAAGATCCGTCAGAGAAGGGATAGACTACCCACCCCAATATTCATGGGCTTCCATGGTGGTTCAGCTGCTAAAGAATCCACCTGCACTGCAGAAGACTGGGGTTTGATCCCTGGGTTGGGAAGATCCCCTGGAGAAAGGAAAGGCCACTCACTCCAGTATTCTGGCCTGGAGAATTCCATGGACTGTATAGTCCATGAAGTCACAAAGAGTTGGACATGACTGAATGACTTTCACTTATTTTATATCAGATCATGGAACTTTCTTTGGTATTTATACAAAGCTATAGTAATCAAAAAAAGAAAGAGATCAGCACAAAAACAGATATAACAGTTCAGTTCAGTTGCTTAGTCATGTTCAACTCTTTGCAACCCCATGGACTGCAGCACGCTAGGCTTCCCTGTCCATCACCAATTCCTGGAGTTTACACCACTCATGTCCATTGAATCAGTGATGCCATCCATCTCATCCTCTGTCGTCCCCTTCTCCTCCCATCTTCAATCTTTTCCAGCATCAGGGTTTTTTCAAATGAGTCAGTTTTTCACATTAGGTGGCCAGAGTATTGGAATTTCAGCTTCAGCATCAGTTCTTCCAATGAATATTCAGGACTGATTTCCTTTAGGATGTACTTCTTGGATCTCCTTACAGACCAAGGGACTCTCAAGAGTCTTCTCCAATACCACAGTTCAAAAGCATGAATTTTTCAGTGCTTAGCTTTCTTTATAGTCCAACTCTCACATCCATACATGACTGCTGGAAAAATCATTATCTTTGACTAGATGGACTTTTGTTGGCAAAGTGATGTCTCTGCTTTTGAATATTCTGTCTAGGTTGGCCGTAGCTTTCCTTCCAAGGAGCAACTGTCTTTTAATTTCATGGCTGCAGTCACCATCTGCAGTGATTTTGGAGCCAAAAGAATAAAATCGGTTACTGTTTCCATTATTTCCCCATCTATTTGCCATGAAATGATGGGACCAGATGCCATGATCTTAGTTTTCTGAATGCTGAGTTAAGCCAACTTTTTCACTCTCCTCTTTCACTTTCATCAAGAGGCTCTTTAGTTCTTCTTCACTTTCTGCCATAGGGATGGTGCCATATACATACCTGAGGTTATTGATATTTCTCCATCAATCTTGATTCCAGCTTGTTTTTCATCAAGCCCTGCTTTTCACATGATATACTCTGCATATAAGTTAAATAAGCAGGGCAACACTATACAGCCTTTATGTACTCCTTTCCTGATTTGGAAGCAGTCTGTTGTTCCATGTCCAGTTCT
Organism: Bubalus bubalis; assembly: GCF_019923935.1. Classification (NCBI taxonomy): domain Eukaryota; kingdom Metazoa; phylum Chordata; class Mammalia; order Artiodactyla; family Bovidae; genus Bubalus; species Bubalus bubalis. The sequence goes on from NC_059173.1 coordinate 46,249,153, forward strand.
ATCTGCTGCTTCTTGACCTGCATACAGACTTCTCAGGAAGCAGGCAAGGTAGTCTGGTATTTCCATCTCTTTAAGAATTTTCCATAGTTTGTGGTGATCTACACAGTCAAAGGATTTGGCATAGTCAATAAAGCAGAAATAGATGTTTTTTCTGGAACTCTGTTGCTTTTTCTGTGATCTAACAGATGTTGGCAATTTGATCTCTGGTTCCTCTGCCTTTTCTAAATCCAGGTTGAACATCTGGAAGTTCACGGTTCATGTACTATTAAAAACTGGCTTGGAGAATTTTGAGCATTACTTTGCTAGCATGTGAGATGAGTTCAATTGTGCAATAGTTTGAGCATTCTTTGGCATTGCCTTTCTTTGGGATTGAAATGAAAACTGACCTTTTCCAGTCCTGTGGCCACTGCTCAGTTTTCAATATTTTCTGGGATTTTGACTGCAGCACTTTCACAGCATCATCTTTTAGGGTTTGAAATAGCTCAACTGGAATTCCACCTGCTTTGTTGTTAGTGATGCTTCCTAAGGCCCACTTGACTTTGCATTCCAGGATGTCTGGCTCTTAGTTATCACACCATTGTGGTTATCTGGGTTATGAAAATCTTTTTTGTATAGTTCTTATGTGTATCCTTGCCACTTCTTCTTAGTAGTTTCTGCTTCTGTTAGGTCCATACAATTTCCGTCCTTAATTGTGCCCATCTTTGCATGATATGTTCCCTTTGTATCTCTAATTTCCTTGAAGAGATTTCTAGTCTTTTGCATTCACTTGTTTTCCTCTATTTCTTTGCACTGATCACTGATGAAAGATTTTTTATCTCTTTGTGGTATTCTTTGGAACTCTGCAGACATATATATATCAATAGGACAGTACAGAAAGTCCAGAAACAAACCCACAGACCTACAGTCAATTAATCTTCAACAAAGGAGGCAAGAACATACAATGGAGAAAACATAGTCTCTTCAGCCAATGGTGTTGGGAAAGCTGGACAAACCATATATAAATCAATGAAGTTAGAATACTCCCTCATACCATACACAACAATAAACTCAAAATGGTTTAAAGATTTAAAACTCCTAGAAGAGAACACAGACAAAATATTCTCTGACATCAATTGTACCAATGCTTTCTTAGGCCAGTCTCCCAAGGCAACAGAAATAAAACAAAAATAAACAAATGAGATATAATCAAACTTAAAAGCTTATGCATAACAAAGGAAAACAAACAGACAACCTATGGACTGAGAGAAAATATTTCCAGACAATAAGACCAACAAGAGATTAATTTAGAAAATATACAAACAGCATAGAATTCAATAAATAAAACAAATTTTTTTAAAAGTCAAAAAATGGGCAGAAGACGTAAAAGATATTTCTCCAAACAAGACATACAGATGACCAAAAGGCACAAGAAAACATGCTTGACATCACTAATTATTAGAGAAATGCAAATCAAAACTATAATGAAGTATGTCCTCACACTGGTTAATTGGGTCATTGTCGAAAAGTCTACCATTAAAAATAGAGCGTGTGGGTAAAAAGAATCCTCCTACAGTGTTGGTGGATATGTAAGTTGGTGCAATCACCATGGAAAACAGTCTGAAGTTGCATTAAAAACTACAAAACAGAGTAACCATATGATCCAGCAATCCCACTCCTAGGCATACACCCTGAAAAGATAAAAGGTCTAATTTGAAAAGATACATGAACCCCAATGTTCATAGCAGTGCTATTTACAATAGCCAAGACATCAAAGCAATCTAAATGCCCATTGACAGATGAATGAATAAAGATGTGGTGAATGTGTGTGTATATACACACACAGATACAATGGAATATTAATCAGGTATAATAAGGAATGAAATAATGCCCTTTGCAGCAACATGGATGGTCTCAGAAATTATCAAACTAAGTGATATAAGTAACAGAAAGACAAATACTAATATTATATGGTATCACTTATGTGGAATCTGAAAATAGTACAAATAAAGTTGTTTACAAAATAAAAATGGACTCATATAAAAGAAAAATTATGGATTCCAAAGGGGAATTAGGAGAGGGGTAAATTAGGAGTATAGGAATAACAGATTCATTCTACTATATATAAAATAAACAACAAGGTTTTACTGTATACCACAGAAAACTATGGTTAATAGCTTATATAGTCAATAAACTATAATGGAAACCAGTTATATATACAACATATATATACACACATACATATAAAACTGAATCATTTTGCTGTTTACCTGAAACTAACACCATATTATAATTCAACTATACTTCAATAGAGATGTATAAAATAAAAGAGCCAAACAAAATTAGAGGGAAAAATTAGAGAGAAAAGTATGCTACATAAATGCATACATGACATCACAGGAAGGAAGAAAAGGCAGGAATCTTTTAAGTACTTGATTTTATTTCTTATCGTGGAATTTTCAATGGTATTTATACCATTCTTTCCACATCACTCATCCTATATTTCTCTATATTGTACTAAATTATCCAGGTTTCCATAACAAGAATTCATTTCTCATGATCTGACTCTTGCCTTGTCAAAATAGAGCTGTTCTAATCCTTCATCAACTTTTAGCACATGTCAGAAACTCTAGGAGATAACTGCAGAGTCCAGCTCTAGATCAATTATCCTCTGTGTTATTTTTCAGACCTGATCATAAGCAATTATAGAGGCTTTATCTAGCAGCTTCACAGAAGAAAGCTACTCCCCCGTCACTAGACTTGATGCACTGCAGTCTCTGGAAGGCACTATAATCAAGGATTCAGGACTCACCCCCTCATCACCACCAGCTTTCCTTTTGTACATGTCAGCCATTCCCCAGGCCCCTAGGTTGGAGGCCTCCTTATGGAGACCCTTATCAGATATCTATGACCAAGTGTCTTTCATCAGACTTCCTTATTAGGATTGGTGAGGGGGCAGAGAGAAAAGAAAAAACCCGATGAAACTTTTCTGCACTCTAACTTGGTACTCAGTACATTTCCACTTCTAGTCCTTCCTCTTCTTCCACCAAATCCCCAGGTCTACAAAATAGAAGGAGCCTTTCATTCATCACTCCTTGGTGGTGAGAAAATCCCACACTGATGCTAATCCACCTAACCCTAGGCTAGAGCTGCTCCATGAGGAAACATTGAACATGGGGAATCAGCGATTTTGCCTGCTTAGCCTCTTGTACTATCTCAATAAGCAATCAGAAATTTAACTATTACTACCATTTTAGCTTGCTGTTTTAACTGACCAACTCAACACTGGGTTGCTCGGTTCTTGACAGGAATCAATAGAAAACTTTGAATGTTTTCACTGATACTATTATTGAATAAGAATTTTATTACTTGAAAATAAGGATTTAATATCTAAGCCACTGTGGCAATACATTTAATTTTCCACTTAGTAGCATGAAAAAATAACATGTATAAATGAACCCATATTATTACTGTAATTTGGGTCACCTTATACTTACTGTGTTGTCTCTCTAAAGTATATTCTCAAATATTTATCTAAGGTGAGAGAAAAATATAAATCTGATTCTTTTATTTCCTATTTTAAATCCCAATAAAGTCTTGTCACTTCCATTAGAATAAATTATAAACACTTTGGATTATCTAAAGTCACTTGTAATTTAGACAAAACTGAGTTCTCTATTCTTATCTCTTGACATGTGCCACCTCCACATACAAAAATTACTTGCAACTCTTCTAGATAATGACTATTTCTCACAAACATACCCTGTAAAGTCTACTCTATCTTGCTAGGAAGACTTGTCCTTTAACTCTCTTAGTCATAAATGATATTTCAAACTGTTTTCTCTGGAAAGGTTTTACTGATATCATAATTTTGTTTCCTTAATGGAGGCATTAGCAATCTATGGCCCACAGTATTTATACTACCTGCAAGGTAAGAATGCTTTCAGAGTTTTAAATAATTTTGAAAATTTTAAAATATTTTGTGATGTAACAAATTATATAACATTTCAAATTTCAGTTTGTCTATAAATAAAATTCTACTGAGGCACAGCCATGATCATTCATTTACATAATTGCTGTGTGAGTGCTGAGTTGCTTGTCATGTCCAGCTCTTTGTGAACCCACAGGCTGTAGCCTGCCCAGTTCCTCTGTCTATGGAATTCTCTAGCCAAGACCACTGGAGTAGGTTGCCATGCCCTCCTCCAGGGGATCTTCCTGACCCAGGAATTGAACCCATGTCTCTTAAGTCTCTTGCACTGGCAGACTTTTTTTTTTTTCCCACCAGTAATACCACCTGGGAAGCCCACATAATGTCTATGGATGTTTTATGCTATATTACAGAGCTGAATATTTGTAACAGAAACCACATGACTGTCAAAGCCTAAAACACTTACTATCTGGCAATCAACAGAAAAATTTCTCTGACACTCTAAAATATTCCATAAAGGTATATCATTATTGTATTTGATTATAATTTTATATTTATTTATTTGCCTACCAGTTGCAATTTTTATAAAACTGTAGTTTTCTGAAGTTTCATGGCTAGATGAAACACAAGCTGGAATCAATATTGCTGGAAGAAATATCAGTAACCTCAGATATGCAGATGACACCACCCTTATGGCAGAAAGTGAAGAAGAACTAAAGAGCCTCCTGATTGAAGTGAAAGAGGAGAGTGAAGATGTTGGCTTAAAGCTCAAAATTCAGAAGACTAAGATCATGGCATCTTAGAAGACTAAGATCATGCCATCACTTCATGGCAAATGGATGGGGAAACACTGGAAATAGTGGTAGACTATTTTTCTGGGCTCCAAAATCACTGCAGATGGTGACTGCAGTCATGAAATTAAAAGACATTCCTTGGAAGAAAAGTTATGATAAACCTAGACAGCATATTAAAAAGCAGAGACATTATTTTGCCAAAAAAGATCTGTCTAGTCAAGGCTATGCTTTTTCCAGTAGTGATGTATGGATAGGAGAGTTGGGCTATAAAGAAAGCTGAGTGGTGAAGAACTGATGCTTTTGAACTGTGGTGTTGGAGAAGGCTCTTGAGAGTCCCTTTGACTGCAAGGAGATCCAACCAGTCCATCCTAAAAGAAATCAGTCCTGAATGTTCATTGGAAGGACTGGTGTTGAACCTGAAACTCCAATACTTTGGCCACCTGATGCAAAGAACTGACTCACTGGAAAAGACCCTGATGCTGGGAAAGATTGAAGGCAGCAGGAGAAGGGGATGACAGAGGATGATGTGATGGTTGGATGGCATCACCAACTCAATGGAGATGAGTTTGAGTAAACTCTGGGAGTTGGTGATGGACAAGGAGGCCTGGCATGCTGCAGTCCATGGGGTCACAAAGAACTGGACAAGACTGAGCGACTGATAGTTGCTCAGTCATGTCCGACTCTTTGTGACTCCATGGACATCCATGGAATTCTCCATGCCAGAATACTGGAGTGGGCAGTCTTTCCTTTCTCCAGGGGATCTTCCCAACACAGGGATTGAACCCAGGTGTCCCATATTGCAGGCAGATTCTTTACCAGCTGAGCTACATTGGAAGGAATGATGCTAAAGCTGAAACTCCAGTACTTTGGCCACCTCATGAGAAGAGTTGACTCATTGGAAGACTCTGATGCTGGGAGGGATTGGGGGCAGGAGGACAAGGGGACGACAGAGGATAAGATGGCTAGATGGCATCACTGACTCGATGGATGTGAGTCTGAGTGAACTCAGGGAGTTGGTGATGTACAGGGAGGCCTGGTGTGCTGCGATTCATGGGGTTGCAAAGAGTCGGACATGACTGAGCGACTGAACTGAACTATAGTCTTCTGAAATGATAACATTCATAATTAATTCTCAAGAACTGGCATGCAGTAAACAAAAAATTATGAAAAATGGAGTCTCATTTTTAAGCAAGTGGATAAGAATGATTTTCTATTTTATTAAACCTCTTTGCTTCCAAACCAGGTAGTAACTGACATTCATTTTAATGTTACTGCTCTTGTCATATTAACTTGATGAACAGCAATTGAACTAATCTTTGAGCTTCTTAGTAGAGTGATGTGATAAACATGAGCTTTTTTTTTTTTTTTCTAGCCACTAAGAAAATTCAAAGGCGCTCTACATAATAATGAGTCATCTAATTAAGGAGACTGAATTATCCAGCAAATGGACTCTCTGGTTTAAATGTCTTCATTAATTTTCTAGCTGCTTTTCAAAATAACATTTCCACATTCATGCAAATAGTTTCATGATGTGTCTTTAATCAGTTATTCAGGGTAAGTTTAGAGTTAATAGTACCGATATTAGTTCAAACTGGAGAAAATCTAGGACTCAAAAAAAGTATATTATGAATTCATGTTTTGACAAAAGATATATAAAGTACTTGTTTATTAAAATTTTTTTTTAATTTTATTTTTTCCATATTTAAAATTTCGACAACCCCGACACATGTGAGCAATGGATGTGTTTGCTAACATTATTGAGGTAATCATTTTACAACACAAGTGTATGGAATCATCACATTGTACACTTTAAACTTAGTGTTACATGTTAATTATATCTCAATAAAACCGAGGGGGTAAGGTAATGGTAAGCTAGAACTTATTAGAGTTATTTGAATCCTGGGATCTGTATTTGCAAGACGAATATGTTCTTTTTTCACAAACACCAGTTGAGAATTTGAGAGGAAGTTGCCAAATTAGGTTATATATGCCTTCAAATTAGAGAAATATGGGGGAAAATTGGGTGTTCTATGTTTAAATTTTTTATTACAATTTCTCATTATGTTGTTTTCACTGTACATTTATTCTTGCTTTTATAAATTAGTCATGAAATGACTTAAATATGAATAAATAAAAGGGATTCAGTGGTAATACCTATTTTTTTCTAGGAATCATAAGACATCATCATAGGTAATCTGGGTAAGTACGATCTAATCACATGAATGACCTTTAAAACACAGCCAGAATCCCCTGGAAGAAGAAAATACTCCCTGTGGACAGAGGCTTCAGTGTTTGCACCAGAATTTCAGCTTGCCCTTCCACACAGTCTGTACTAAGGATGACAGACTTCTCTAACAGGAGTATTCCTTAACAATAAACCATATATATATATATATACACACACACACACACACACACACAACACACACACATATATAATATATGAATTTTTTCTGGAACACAGATAATTTATTGGAAACAGTTTGATCCTTTCAGACGTTACATTTATGATTTTTTGATGGGTACAGATCAATGCCCAGTGTAAAAGTAATTAATTCCTACTCCAGAAGCAATACTCAATGTAAAAGTAATTAATTCCTACTCTAAAGGTAAGACTTTACCAAATACCCTCTGAATTAGGAGTTGTGTTTTTGTTGCTGCTGTTTGTTTTCCAGTTTGGCTGGTGAAACCAGGCATAATCCAGGTTTTTTGTGAATGTCAGTTACTCTGTATTTTATTCTTTGTAGCATTTGCTTCCCTGGCCTTGACCAGATCATACAGATGCAATAATCAACATTAATACTAAATACTAATGCTAAATTCTCAAAGGAGAATACGAACAGACATCAGATTATTTCTCTTTGAGTATCTGTCCTCTCAGAACCGCCAGCTTTGAACACCTCAGAACCTGGCTTTGTCTGTTCAACTTCAGGAGTCCACATCCCCTGTCTCACCGCATAGAAACTCTCTAGGCAGTGAGTGCTTAAGCCTGCGTGTTCAGCTGTGTCTCACTGTTTGCAACCCTTTGACTGTAGCCCGTCAGGTTCCTCTGAGCATGGAATTCTCCAGGCAAGACTACTCGAAGAGGGTTGCCATTTCCTCCTCCAGGGGACCTTCCCCACCCAGGGATCGAATCTGCATCTCCTGTGTCTGCTGCGTTGGCAGGTGGATTCTTTACTACTGCACCGCTTGGGAAGCCCAGGCAGTAAGTACACGAGAGCAATTTTAGGGTTTCCTCTTTTATTTTCTCTCTCAGAGATCACTGCCTTTCTTTAAGCAGATCCATGGGCTTCCAAGGTAGTGCAATAGTAAGTAGATGTGGGTTTGATCCCTGGGTCATGAAGATGCCCTGGGATAGGAAAGGGCAACCCACTACAGTGTTGTTGTCTAGAAAATTCTATGGACAGAGGAGCCCAGTGGGCTAAAGTCCATGGGGTTGCAAACAGTTAGACATGCCTGAGCACACACACAAGCAATGTCCCTGTGTGTAAGTTGTGTGTGTGGTTTTACTGTTTGGTTCAAGCACAGGGATGAAACTGGTTTCAGGTTATCTTTCTTTAATATTTAAAGTATTGTGATACTTCATTATATTGTATCATTTTTCTCTATTAAAAATTTCTGTTAAGAGTGAGTCCTGGTATCAATAAACTAAGTGTTCTGAAGTGTTAGGGAGTATTTTGAATCTTTAAAAAACAAAACAAAACTGCAGAGTGAAGCAGTGGAAGTGTTGACAATATTAAATTGTCTCATTTCTCCTATTCTCAAATCACAAATTCCTCTGAAGAGAGAATCCCTTGAGAACAAAGGTAGGAGAGAGGTATGCTGTTGCTGCTGCTGCTAAGTCGCTTCAGTCGTGTCGGACTCTGTGAGACCCCATAGATGGCTGTCCACCAGGCTCCACTGTCCCTGGGATTCTCCAGGCAAGAATACTGGAGTGGGTTGCCATTTCCTTCTCCAACGCATAAAAGTGAAAAGTGAAAGTGAAGTCGCTCAGTCGTGTCCGAATTTTCACAATCCCGTGGACTGCAGTCTACCAGGCTCCTCCTTCCACAGGATTTTCCAGGCAAGAGTACTGGAGTGGGGTGCCATCGCCTTCAGTAGGTATTAAATGTTTCAACTTGCTCTCTCCACATGTTAAACATAAGCAATGCTTTCAGTTACTTTTAATTCTCTTCTCAGAAGAAATTATTATCTGGAAAGAAAAGTACCTTTGAAGAAATGAAGCAGTATAAATTAGCGAATCTATTATGTTAAATGTATGTCACAGTAACCGGCAAAATTATTAGCAGACTCAAGTAAAAATAAGGATAGAAAATGTTACATAGTATCTTTCAGGTTTATAATGTTCTTTCAGTAAACATTCTTATTCAACACATCATTAAGAATTTATTACAAATTTAACTGATATTTTGGGGGTTTATTTAATAGAATAATTACCAAACCTAGTTCTTATAATATTTCAAAATAAATAAGTAAATTTTTATGCCAGCTGAGAAAACTAGTTTAGAGCACTACATACATTTTTCTTCATCAAGTACATTGAGAAAGTTTGGTAATGATATCTAATAAAACTAATTTGGAAAAATATGTATTCAGGCCCACTTTTGTAATATGTGATCTGGAGCTTTTTGTTTTTACTCTTACGTTGAATGAGTCTCTAATATATTTTGGACATCAACCCTTTATCAGATAGTTAGTTTGCAATATTTTCTCCCATTCTGTAGGATAAATTTTTATTTTTTTGTTTCCTTTGCTGTGCAGGCTTATTTTTTTTTTTAACTTTGATGTGGTCCCACATGTTTATTTTTGCCTTTGTTGCTTGAGCTTATGGAGTCATCCAAAATATCACTTCCAAGACCAATCTTATGGAGATTTTGTTCTATATTTTTTTGGGGAGTTTTATGATTTCAAGTACTGCATTCAAATCATGAACCCAATTTTAGTTGATTTTTCATATGGTGTATGATTTTTGTATATGGGTCCAATTTCATTCTTTTACAAATGGATATTCAGTTTTCCCAACATTGTTTATAGCCAACCAGCATATGAAAAAAGAAACATTACTAATCATCAGGGAAATGCAAATCAAAGCCACAATGAGTTATCACTTTGGATTAGTTAGAGTAAAGAGATAGTAAGTATTGGCAATGATTTGGAGAAAAACAAACCCTGGTATACTTCTAGTGGAAATGAGACTTAGTGTAGCTCTTGGGGAAAATGTTACGGAAGTTCCTCCAAAAATTAGAAATAGAATATAATTCAGTAATTCCACATCTGGGTTCATTGACTCTTCTCTCTCCACTTCCAGAGAAACATATGGAATGTTACTTAAAAATGAATAAAACAGGAAGAACATGATGGTGGAGGAGTAGGTGGAAGTGGAGTACATCTATCTCTATAGATATATCAGCAATACACCTTCAGACACAGAAGTGCATGTAGAACACCAGCTGAGAGCAGACAGGAGTACCTGAGCAGAGGAAAAGAATATATAGACTCACACAAAACTCAGTAGGATGAAGGAATTAGGGGAAAAAAACGGGAGTGTGAGTAGGACTGGACCTGCTCTCGATGGGTGGGGGAACTGAAGCAGGGGTCCAATCCCCACACCAGGGCAATTGTCTGTGTCAGAGGAGAAACATTTAAGGCTGAGAGGGAAACAGCTGATCTGTGACAGCCTAAATGGAATGAGAATCAGACAGTCCTTGCCACAGCCATTCATACTCTAGATGGTGTAGTATCTGGAAGCTGGAGTTCAGGGATTGTGGAGCAATCCAAGAGTGGGGGCTGCTGTTGACTGTGGAGAGACAGATCAAGGGGATATGAGGGAGGAGATTGTGAAGAAAATGCCTGTGGAGGAAAGCCAGGCAACCATGGAAGCAAGGTGATACTGCTGAGTCAGGTGTAGGGGGTGGGGCCATCATCATAGCCTCTCTCACCCCACAGGCCAGCATTGGCAGCTGAACAATAGGGAGGCTGGCCCATCAAAAGCCTGAACTACAGAGTAGGACCCCACCCAGGGTGCCCCTTTAGGTGCCTGATGTGCCGATCTACAGAGTAGGACCCCAGCCAGAGGGGCCCCTCTATATGCCTGAAATGCAGAATAACAGAGAAGGACCCAAGGCAAGGGAACCCTCTAAGTGCCTGAATGGGCAGAGCTACGGAGAAAGACTGGCCAAGAGGCCTTCTGATTTCCAGCTACAGGAGGCTTGCAAAAAGACTCTGATAAGGCCATAACTCTTGCAGTGGAGGCAGTCCGTGTCCCTGCACATTTGGTACCTCCAGGGCCCCCATAAGCCAAGCAACTACACTACCTTTGCCCTCAACTCTCACTGGGGCAGAACTGCCACAGGCAAAAAAAAGTCTTGTGTCTATGCACAGGGTTGCTTCAGTACTGTCCGACTCATTGTGACCCGGTGGACTGTGGCCTGTCAGGCTTCTCTGTCAGGGAGCGGGGTTCTCTAGCCAAGAATACTGGAGCATATTGGCCAATACTGGTTGCCATATCCTTCTAGAGCACTATATTTCCTGCTGCCCTAGCCACCAACTCCCACGAGTATCTGGTACTGCCAGAACCTTTGCTACTCAAGCAGCTGCACCACCTCCACACCTGGCCCTCAAAGGGGCAAACCCAAGTCCTCCAAGGCAGCCTCCAGAGCAAACCTCAGAAGATTACCCATATCCAGAGGTGGAAATAAAATCACAGTTGAAACCCGGGGCAGTGTGACTAAGGAAGAAGACCCAAAACCCTCCCACCAGCTGTACAGCTGCAGATTAAATCCACACGATCAACTAGACAGACATTGAGAGCTCCCACAAAAAACACCCTAGTTCTGATAGCTGTGGACATTGGAGGCAAGAACACAAAGGGGTAGGAGAAGACTAGAATCTGAGCTACCCCCACAGCAGGTCCAGAGATCAGCATAGTGTTAGAGGGCATCATAGGCAGGTGAAGTGGACTGTGACTCCCAGTGAGGGAAAGGACTCTGACAGCAGTGACTCAAGAAAAACATTTATTATTCTTATGTTTTGACATGTTCTGTAGATTCTTTTGGATTTTTTTTTTTTCTTGTCCCCCCCCCCTCACCCCGCTCTGTTGTAGTTGTTGATTTTATTGGTACTATGAAATCTAACTAAGATTTTGAGCTCTTTTTCTTTTTTTCTCAGTCACATTTTTATTGTCATTATAAGCCTCCACCTCTATATCAGGCTTTTGCAGTTCTGGGAAGTTTCTTTCTTTTTCCCCCTCTTTAAAAAATTTTTTTTAGCCAATTATTATTTTTCTACATTTATCCCTTTGTTTGCTTTTCTGACTATTCTTTTCCTCTTGCAGTTAATCTTTAATACATATAAATCTTCTTTATCTACTTCTGTGTAACTTTTCATGTCTATTCTTTTTTTCTTTTCTTTCTTTCCTTTAGTCTCAACATATTTGTTAGCTTTATTTTCATTGCTTTATACCCCAATTGGCACCTTGCTTTACTTTTGTTTTCCAGTTTCTGCTATAGTTTTATTCTAGTAGACATACTTTTTGGTTCCCTTTGTTTGTCAGGTCAATTTATTGTACTTATTTTTGTTAGACTGTTTTGATTTTGCTTATGTGTGTATATGTATGTGCATATTCAGTGACACTTTTTATTGTTGTTATAAACATCTGCCTCTATGTTGGGCCTTTGAACCTTTGTGGAGTTTTCCTTTTTCTCTATTTTATAATTTTAATTTTCTTAAATCTATTATATTTTTTCTACATTTATTCCTTTCTTTGCCTTTCCTACTGTCCTATTCCCCTTGCAATTAATCGTCAATATATATAAATCTTCTTCATCTACCTCTATTTAACTTTGCATAGCTTTTTTCTTTTCTTTCTTTCCTTTCCTCTCAACGTATTTGTTAGTTTTATTTTCATTGCTTTATTTCCCAATTGGCACCTTACTTTAGTTTTGTTATCCAGTTTGTGCTTTAGTTAGTTTTATTCTGGCAGATATACTTTTAGGTTTCCTTTGTTTGCTGGATCAAGCTGTTGTACTTTATTTTTGTTGGACTGTTTTGATTTTACTTATGGGTGTATATGTGTGTGTGTGTGTGTGTTTATTCAATCACACCCTTTATTGTTGTTATAAACCTCTACATCTACATTGGGCTTTTGCAGTTTTGTGGAGTTTTCCATTTTTTATCCTTTTTATTCTTCTTTTTTAAAATATTTTCTCTGTTACTTTAACTTTTTTAAACCTATTGTATTTTTTCTACATGTATTCCTTTGTTTGCCTTTCCTACTGTTTTTTTTCCCCTTGCAGTTAATCTTTAATATATATGAATTTTCTTCATTTACCTCTATTTAACACTGTATATCTATTCTTTCTTTCTTTCCTTTCCACTTGACATATTTTTCAGTTTTGTTTCACTGCTTTATTCCCCACTTGGCACCTTGCTTTAGTTTTGTTATCCAGTTTGTGCTTCAGTTAGTTTTGTTCTTAAATGGTAAATATATTTTTTTTATTTACTTCATCTGCTGGGTCAATCTATTGTACTTTATTTTTGTTGGACTGTTTTGACTTTGTTCAGGGGTGTATACATATATGTGTATATTCCATTATTTTAATTAGTTTTTGCCTGATTTTGTAACTGCCATTTGTCTGGAATTTATCTTTGGTTTCTTGTTTATGGATATTTGTTTAGATCTCACTTAATGCCATAACAAACCACTTGTGGGATCTTCGTTCCTGACCAGAGATCAAGCCCTGGGGCTTTGGAATGGGAGCACAGACTCCAAGACCCTAGACTACCAGAGAACTAACTCTAGGGGGTATCAAATAATGAGAAATCACAAAGGAAACCACTGTAATATAAGACCCAGCATCACCCAACCACCAATAGTACCCTGGGCAGGATGCTTCATCTAAACAACAAACAAAAATACAAACCCAGTCATCAGCAAAGAGGATTACCACTTCACTCAGCCTTGCCCATCAGAGGAAAAACAAACAAACAGAAACTCAGCACCTATCTCACCTATAAGAAGTTTACACAAAGCATTGGACCAAACTTAGATGGCATAACGGAGAAGGCAATGGCACCCCACTCCAGTACTCTTGCCTGGAAAATCCATGGACAGAGGAGCCTGGTGGGCTGCAGTCCATGGGGTCGCTAAAAGTCAGGAACGACTGAGTGACTTCACTTTCACGTTTCACTTTCATGCATTGGAGAAGGAAATGGCAACCCACTCCAGTGTTCTTGCCTGGAGAATCCCAGGGACGGGGAAGCCTGGTGGGCTGCCGTCTCTGGGGTCGCACAGAGTCAGACACGACTGAAGCGACTTAGCAGCAGCAGCAGCAGATGGCACAAACCAAAAAGAAGAAAGAATTCAGCCTTGAAGCCTGGGAAAAGGAGACTTCAAAAAATAAGTTAAAAAAAAATAATAATAATGAAAAGGCAGAGAAATAGAACACAAATTATGGAACAAACTAGAAACACAGAAGCCCAAATAAATGAAGAGGAAATAGGCAAACTACCTGAAAAATAATTCAGAATAATGATAGTAAAGATGATAAAAAAACCTTGAAAGCAAAATGTAGAAAATGCAAGAATCAATTAACAAAGACCTAGAAGAATTAAAGATGCAGAGACAAACAACACAATTACTGAAATTAAAATACTCTAGAAGGAATCAACAGCAGAATATCTGAAGCAGAAGAATGAATCAGTGAGCTGGAAGATAAAATGGTGGAAATGCCTCTGAAGAGCAGAATAAAGTAAAAAGAATGAGAAGAACTGAAGATAGTCACAGAGACCTCTGGGACAATATCAAACGCACCAACATTCAAATTATAGGGATCTCTGAAGAAGAAGAGATAAAGAAAAAGTATGAAAAAAAATTTTTTAAAGAGATTATAGTTGAAAATTTCCCCAACATGGAAAAGGATATAGTCAATCAAGTCCAAGAGGCATAAAGAGTTCTATACAGGATAAACCCAAGGAGAAACACACCAAGACACCTACTAATCAAACTAACAAAGACTAAACACAAGGAAAGACTATTAAAAGCAGCAAGGGAGAAGCAACAAGTAATATACAAGGGAAATCCCATACATTTAACAGTTGATCTTTCATCAGAAACTCTGCAGGACAGAAGGGAATGGTAGGATATATTTAAAGTACTGAATGGGAAAAATCTACAACTGAAATTACTGTACCTGGCAAGGATCTCATTAAAAATTGATGGAAAAATCAAAAGCTTTCCAGACAAGCAAAAGTTAAGAGAATTCAGTACCACCAAACCAGGTTTACAACAAATGTTAAATGGACTTATATAGTCAAGAAATACAAGAGAAGAAAAATGATCTAAAAAATCAACCCCAAACAAATAAGAAAATGGCAATAGGAACATATATATCAATAATTACTTTAAATGTACAAGGACTAAATGCTCCCACCTAAAGACACAGACTGGCTGAATGGATACAAAAACAAGACCCATATATATGCTGTCTACAAGAAACCCTCTTCAGACCTCAAGACACATATAGACTGAAAGTGAGAGGAGGGAAAAATATATTCCATGCAAATGGGATGCAAAATAAAGCTGGATTAACAATCCTCATATCACAAAAAAAGACCTTAAAATGAAGATTACAAGAGATAAGGAAGGATACTACATAATGATAAAGAGATCAATTCAAGAGGAAGACATAACAATTATAAATATCTATTCACCCAACATAGGAGCACCTCAATACATAAGACAAACACTAACAGACATAAAAGGAGAAAATGGCAGTAACACAATTATAGTAGGAGACTTTAACACCCCACTCACACCAATGGACAGATCATCAAAACAGAAAATTAATAAGGAAACACAAGCCTTAAGTTATATATTAGATGAGATGGATTTCATTGATATCTTCAGGACATTCCATCCAAATGCAGAAGAATTCAGCTCTTCTCAAGTGCACATGGAACATTCTCCAGGATAGACCTCTTCTTGTGTCACAAATTAAACCTCAGTAAATTTAAGAAAATTAAAATTGTATCAAGCATCTTCTCTGACCAGAATGCTTTGAGACTAGATATCAAGAAAAAAAAAAAAACTGTTAGAAACACAAACACATGGAGATTAAACAACCCATTTCTAAATAACCAAAAGGTTACTGAAGAAATAAAAAGGGAAATAAAAGTATTTCTAGAAACAAATGACAATGAAAACATGACAACTCAAAACCTGTGGCATGCAGCAAAAGCAGCTATAAGAGGGAAGTTTATAGCAATTTAATCCTACCTCAAGAAACAAGAAAATCATTGAATAGAGAGTCTAATTTTACACCTAAAACAACTGGAAAAAGAAAAGCAAAAAAACCCCAAAATTAGTAGAAGGAAATAAATCATAAAGATCTGAGATGAAATAAATGAAAAATAAATAAATGAAACAATAGTAAAGATTAATTAAACTAAGAGCTGGTTCTTTGAGAAGATAAACAATGTTGACAAACCTTTAGCCAGACTCATCAAGAAAAAAAAGAGAAGAATCAAATCAACAAAATTACAAATGAAAAAGGAGAGGTTACAACAGACAATGCAGAAATACAAATGATTATAAGACACCATTATGAAAAACTATATGGCAATAAAATGGATAACCTGGAAGAAATGGAAAAATTCTTAGAAAAGTTCAATCTTCTAAGACTGAACCAGGAAAAAATAGAAATGATGAATAACCCAATTACAAGCACTGAACTTGAAGCTGTGATCAAAAATCTCCCAGGAAACAAAAGCCCAGGACCAGATGGCTTCACAGGAGAATTCTATCAAACATTTATAGAAGAGCTAATGCCTATCCTTCTAAAACTCTTCCAAAAAATTGCAGAGGAAGGAACACTTCCAAACTCATTCTATGAGGCCACCATCACCCTGATACCAAAACCAGACAAACACAAAAAAAGAATATTACAGGCCAATATCACTGATTAACATAGATGTAAAAATCCTCAACAAAATTTTAGCAAACAGAATTTAGAAACACATCAAAAAGCTCATATACCATGATCAAGTTGGGTTTATTCCAGGAATGCAAGGATTCTTCAATATATACAAGTCAATCAATGTGATACACCATATTAACAAATTGAAAGATAAAAACCATATGATAATCTCAACAGATACAGATAAAAGCCCTTGACAAAATTCAGCAACCATTTATGATTAAAAATCTTGAAAAAATGGGCATAGAAGGAACTTACCTCAACATAATAAAGAATATGTGAGAAGCCTACAGAAAACATTATTCTCAATGGTGAGAAACTGAAAGCATACCTCCTAAGATCAGGAACAAGACAAGGGTGTCCACTTTCAACACTATTACTCAAAATATTTCTGGAAGTCCTAGCTACAGCAATCAAAGACAATGAAATAAAAGGAATCCAGGTCAGAAAAGAAGAAGTAAAGCTCTCACTGTTGGCAGATGACATGTTATTGAACATAGTGCACCCTAAAGATAGTATCAGAAAATTACTAGAGCTAATCAGTAATTTAGCAAAGTTTCAGAATACAAAATCAATACATAGAAATCACTTGCATTTCTATATACTAACAATGAAAAATCAGAAAGAGAAATTAAGGAATTAACCCCATTCACTATTGCAATGAAAATAATTAAATATCTAGGAATAAACTTACCTAAGGAGACAAAAGAACTGTACACAGAAAATTATAAGACTCTGATGAAAGAAATCAAAGATGACATAAACAGATGGAGACATTCCATGTTCCTGGGTAGAAAGAATCAACGTTGTGAAAATGACTATACCATCAAATGCAATCTACAGAATCAATGTGATTCCTATTAAATTACCAATGACATTTTTCACAGAACTAGAACAAAAAATATCACAATTCATATGGAAACACAAAAGACCCCGAATAGCCAAAACAGTCTTGAGAAAGAAGAATGGAGCTGGAAGAATCAACCTTACTGACTTCAAATTATACTACAAAGCTACAGTCATCAAGACAGTATGGTACTGGAAATATAGACAAATGGAACAAGATAGAAAGCCCAGAAATAAACCCGTGCACCTATGCATATCTTATTTTTGACAAAAGAGGCAAGAATATACAATAAGGTAAAGACAAGACTCTTCAATAAATGGTGCTCGGAAAACTGGACAGCTATAAGTAAAAGAATGAAATTAGAACACTTCCTAATACCATACACAAAGATAAACTCAAATGGATTAAAGACCTAAATGTGAGACCAGAAACTATAGAACTCTTAGAGGAAAACATAGGCAGAACACTCAATGGCATAAATCAAAGCAAGATCCTCTATGACACACCTCCTAGAGTAACAGAAATAAAAACAAAAGTAAACAAGCGGGACCTGATTAAACTTAAAAGCTTTTGCATAGCAAAAGAAACTATAAGTAAGGTGAAAAGACAACTCTTGGAATGGGAGAAAATAATAGCAAATGAAACTGACAAAGGATTAATTTCCAAATTATAAAAGCAGCTCATACAACTCAATACCAGAAAAACAAAAAAACCAATCAAAAAGTGGGAAAAAGACCTACTCAGACATCTCTCCAAAGACATATAGATGGCTAACAAACACATGAAAAGGTGCTCAATATAGCTCATTATTAGAGAAAAGGAAATCAAAACTACAATGAGATATCACTTCACACCAGTCAGAATGGCCATCATCAAAAGTTTACAAACAATAAATGCTGGAGAAGGTGTGGAGAAAAGGGAACGCTCTTGCAGTGTTGGTGGGAATGTAAATTGATACAGCCACTCTGGAAGAGGGTATGGAGATTCCTTTAAAAATTAGGAATAAAATCACATATGATGCCGCAATCCCACTACTAGGCATATACCCTGAGGAAACCATGGTTGAAAAAGACACATGTATCCCATTGTTCATTGCAGCAATATTTACCATATCTAGAACATGGAAGCAAGCTGGATGTCCATCGACAGATGAATGGATAAGGAAGTTGTGGTACATATACACAATGGATTATTGCTGCTGCTGCTAAGTTGCTTCAGTTGTGTCTGACTCTGTGCGACCCCACAGATGGCAGCCCACTAGGCTCCCCCATCCCTGGGATTCTCCAGGCAAGAACACTGGAGTGGGTTGCCATTTCCTTCTCTAATGCATGAAAGTGAAAAGTGAAAGTGAAGTCGCTCAGTCGTGTCCAACTCTTAGCGACCCCACGGACTGCAGCCTTCCAGGCTCCTCCACCCATGGGATTTTCCAGGCATTACTCAGCCATAAAAAGAAATGTGTTTGAGTCAGTTCTGATGAGGCGGATGAACCTAGAACCTATTATACAGACTGAAGTGAGTCAGAAAGAGAAAGATATATGTCATATTCTAATGCACATATATGGAATCTAGAAAAATTGTTCTGAAGAATTTATTTACAGGGCAGCAATGGAGAAGCAGACATAGAATACAGACATATGGACATGGGGAGAGGGCAGGAGAGGGTGAGATGTATGGAAAGAGTAGCATGGAAACTTACATTACCATATGTAAAATAGTTAGCCAACGGGAATTTGCTGTATGGCTCAGGGAACTCAAACAGGGGTCCTGTATCAACCTAGAGGGTGGGATGGAAAGGGAGATGGGAGGGAGGCTCAAAAGGGGTGGGGGGGAATATATGTATACCTATGGCTGATTCATGTTGAAGTTTGACAGAAAACAACAAAATTCTGTAAAGCAATTATTCTTCAATAAAAAAATTAAAACAAATAAAACAGGTTAACAATTAGAAAGAGGAAAAGCTCTGAGTGTGAGGAGGAATCTGCAAAGCTGTCCATCACACTGATTTGCTTTACTTTGGAGGTACAGGATGTTGTTAATTTATCATGCTGTGAATGAGCTCTCCAGTGATGCATGGGAGAAATGAAGGAGAATACTCTATGTGAGAGGTCTTCATTCCAAGACTTGGGGAACTGTCTAAAATAATTTTGGCAGAGGCAATGAACATAACACTTTCAAAGCTAATAAAACATACAAGGAAACAACAGAAAATGAGTGATATGCCATTAATAGCTTCTATATAGTGATGTGAGGAGCATTATGAGGTTTCATTATGTGGAATACTTTACCACATGCATTCTCTATTCTCCTGAAAACCACCAAGGAGCACAAGAATTCCTACTATTCATGCATGTTGCTTTGTGAATAAGGAATTATTTCCCAAAATGTCAAATATCAAAAAATAATGTCTAATACCTAGAATGGACAACAACTTAACAATTTCTATTTACTGAGAATATAGAGAGAATCATGACGAACAGACCTACATTTTCCCATCATAGTATTTCCTAATCCACCCAAATCTATATACATATAACCCATCTTCTATCCTATTACTATTCATGAATTGTTAATCAGTGTTATCTTATTTCAGATTCTGATACTTAGTTACTATCTCTTCCTCCTAATTTTCTTTCTGTCCTAAGTCATCACCATCAGTTTAAACAGAATAAAGTAAATCAGAAAGAGAAAAACAAGTATTGTATATTAACAAGTACATATGATAAAAAGGGTACTTAGGAAAGAGGGTACTTAGAAACCTATTTGCAGGGTAGGCATAGAGATGCAGATGTAGAGAACAGACTTATGTACACAATGAGGGAAGGATGCTGCTGCTGCTGCTAAGTCACTTCAGTCATGTCTGACTCTGTGCGACCCCATAGAGGGCAGCCCACCAGGTTCCTCTGTCCATGGGATTCTCCAGGCAAGAACACTGGAGTGGGTTGCCATTTCCTCCTCCAATGCATGAAAGTGAAAAGTCAAAGTGAAGCTGCTCAGTCGTGTCCGACTCCTAGTGACCCCATGGACTGCAGCCTACCAGGCTCCTCTGTCCATGGAATTTTCCAGGCAAGAGTACTGGAGTGGGGTGCTATTGATAGGTTGGGACAAATTGAGAAAGTAGCACTGACATATATACACGACCATGTGAAAAACAGATAGCTAGTGGGAAATTGCTGTGTAACACAGGGAGCTCAGTCTAGTGCTCTCTGACAACCTAGAGGGGTGAGATGGGAGGGTGGCCCAAGAGGAAGGGAATATATGTATACATATGGCTGATTCAAGTTGTTGTATAGCAGAAACCAACACAACATTGTAAAGCAATAATCTTCCAATTAAAAATAAATAATTAAAATACTTACCATAATATCTCTCATGATAAAAACAAAAAATAATTTAAAAATAATTTCAATATTCCATATTTATCCAACTACAGTTGCCTTTCTCTAGTACCCTTATTAACTCCACTATTTCTCATTCAATGTTTTGAGAACATCTGAGATAAGCATTAATCTTCATAAATTCAGTGAAACAAATCTCTACTTTGGCAAATACCATACTGAATTCTCAGATTCTATGCCAACATATCAAGCCACATTTTAAACTGATGATCTTTGCTTATTTCTTGAACACTTTTTCAGTTATCTTCTGAAACATCATTCTGCTATTTTATCATCAGTTCCTTCACCTTTAAGCATTATGGTATGTTAAGTTCACTATTTAGGTATTATATCTTCTCTATATGCATTGATAGATAGTTTCATTCAATGACATGTTTTTAAAAATGATTCTTCTACATTGGATAATCACAAAATTTATCATACATTGAACAACAAAAACATACTAATTATCAACCACCGATTGCTACTTCTCTCCACATGGGTGTCAAAATACATCTCCGACACCACAAACATAAAACCAAACTTGTGATCTCCATGTAAGTCCCATACCTTAAAATTATCCTAACGTAACCCATGACTATTGCTATCTCAGTAAATGAAAACCTCATCCTTCTTGTTGCTCTATTTAAAAAAGATGGGATCAAACTTGTCTTGTCTTATTCTCTCACACTGCATATCAATCCATTAGATTACCTGCTTAGCTTAACTTCAAAATATAACAAGAAAATTGCCCAGTTCTCACTTTAAAAACATGTTAACTTTACTACTGTCCCAAGGCAGCATTATTCATGGCTGGACAATTTCAATAGCCTTATCTGTTTCCTTATTTGTGACCTATTCTAAAAGCATCTCTCAAAATAATATTTTAACACATAAGTTGAAGTTTTTCTCTGGTCCAAATCCTCCATTTTTTCCTATATTTGATTTAAACTAAAATAGAATCCTTTAATAAGGTTTACAAGTTCCAAAATTATCAGGTCCTCTGTCCAGTCTGTCTCTTAAAACCGGACATCATGATCATCCCATTCTAGCCATACATATCTCCTGCTTTTTTGTTACATATGTAAGGAACATTTCAGCCCACAGCATAAGCATTTACTGTTTCCTATGATTGATAACTCTCTTCAGATATGGCCTTGAGCTCATTTATATTCTTCAGATCTCTATTAAAATGTGACCTAATCATAAAAACCTAACTTCCTTACATATAAAGTAATCCCTATTATCAGCTCCTCCCACCTCCAGTGCATCCCCTGGCCACTACTCTAGTTTTACTGTTCCCATATTAAAAAGCAGAGACATTACTTTGCCAACAAAGGTCTGCCTAGTCAAGGCTATGGTTTTTCCAGTGATCATGTATGGATGTGAGAGTTGGACTGTGAAGAAAGCTGAGCACCGAAGAATTGATGCTTTTGAACTGTGGTGTTGGAAAAGACTCTTGAGAGTCCCTTGAACTGCAAGGAGATCCAACCAGTCCATTCTAAGGGAGATCAGTCCTTGGTGTTCATTGGAAGGACTGATGCTAAAGCTGAAACTCCAATACTTTGGCCACCTCATGTGAAGAGTTGACTCACTGGAAAAGACCCTGATGCTGGGAGGCATTGGGGGCAGGAGGAGAAGGGGACAACAGAGAATGAGATGGCATCACCAACTCGGCGGACATGAGTTTGAGTAAACTCCGGGAGTTGGTGATGGACAGGGAGGCCTGGCGTGCTGCGATTCATGGGGTCACAAAGAGTCGGACACGACTGAGCAACTGAACTGAACTGAACAGCATATCTGTTGTCTGCTCCATGAAGAAAAGGTCTTGTCTGTTTTATATCCTGCTCTGTCCCTAGGGCCTGGAAGAATATCTGGCATGTCACTTGTATTCAAGAAATATGCATAAAATATTTAAATAAGTACATACTTAGTTGTGAATAAATAGCATCAAAATTTTATCTTTTAAATGCTTAAAATATAAGAAATGTAGCCCTCAAAACATGCTGCTCATTCACTAAGTTGTGTCCAACTCTTTGCTACCCCTGCAGCATGCCAAGCTTCCCTGTCCTTCACTATATTCTGGAGTTTACTCAAATGCATGTCCATTGAGTCATGATGCTATCTAACCATCTCATATTCTGCCATAACCTTTTCCATTTGCCTTCAGTCTGTCCCAGCATCAAGGTCTTTTCCAATGAGTCAGCTCTTCTCATCAGGAGGCCAAAGTACTAGAGCTTCAGCTTCAGCACTAGTTCTTCCAGTGAATATTCAGGACTGATTTCCTTTAGGATGGACTGGTTTGATCTCCTTGCAGTCCAATAGAGTCAAAAGTCTTCTCAAGAACCACAATTAAAAAGCATCAGTTCTTTAGTGCTAGCTTTCTTTATAGTCCAACTCTCATATCCATACATGAATACTGGAAAAACCATAGCCTTGACTGTTCAGACCTTTGTCAGCAAAGTGAGGTCTCTGCCTTTTAATATGTTTATGTTAGTCATGACTTTTCTTCCAATGAGTAAACATCTTTTAATTTCATGGTTACAGTCACCATCCACATTGATTTTGGAGCCCAAGAAAAGAAAATCTGTCACTACCTCTAATTCCACCCCACCCCCACACCCCCCCGCCCCGGCCCCATCTATTTGCTATGAAGTGAAGAGACCAGATGTCGTGGTCTTTGTTTTTTGAATTTTGAATTTTAAACCAGCTTTTTCACTTTCCTCTTTGATCCTCATCAAGAGGCTCTTTAGTTCCTCTTTGTTTTCTGCCATTAGAGAAGTATCATCTCCATATCTGAGGTTGTTGATATTTCTCCTGGCAGTCTTGATTCCAGATTGTGATTCATCCAGCCCAGTATTTCTCATCAGATCAGATCAGATCAGTAGCTGAGTCGTGTCCTACTCTCTGCGACCCCATGAATCGCAGCACAACAGGCCTCCCTGTCCATCACCAACTCCCGGAGTTCACTCAGACTCAGGTCCATCGAGTCAGTGATGCCATCCAGCTATATCATCCTCTGTCGTCCCCTTCTCCTCTTGCCCCCAATCCCTCCTAGCATCAGAGTCTTTTCCAATGAGTCAACTCTTCGCATGAGGTGGCCAAAGTACTGGAGTTGCAGCTTTAGCATCATTCCTTCCAAAGAAATCCCAGGGCTGATCTCCTTCAGAATGGACTGGTTGGCTCTCCTTGCAGTCCAAGGGATTCTCAAGAGTCTTCTCCAACAAAACAGTTCAAAAGCATCAATTCTTCGGCGCTCAGCCTTCTTCACAGTCCAACTCTCACATCCATACATAACCACAGGAAAAACCATAGCCTTGACTAGACAGATCTTTGTTGGCAAAGTAATGTCTCTGCTTTTGAATATGCTATCTAGGTTGGTCATAACTTTCCTTTCAAGGAGTAAGCACTTTTTAATTTCATGGCTGCAGTCACCATCTGTAGTGATTTTGGAGCCCAGAAAAATAAAGTCTGACACTGTTTCCACTGTTTCTCCATCTATTTCCCATGAAGTGGTGGGACCAGATGCCATGATCTTCATTTTCTGAATGTTGAGCTTTAACCCAACTTTTTCACTCTCCACTTTCACTTTCATCAAGAGGCTTTTTAGGTCCTCTTCACTTTCTGCCATAAAGGTGGTGTCATCTGCATATCTGAGGTTATAGATATTTCTCCCGGCAATCTTGATTCCACCTTGTGTTTCTTCCAGTCTTCTAGCGTTTCTCATGATGTACTCTGCATATAAGTGAAATAAACAGGGTGACAATATACAGCCTTGACGAACTCCTTTTCCTATTTGGAACCAGCCTGTTGTTCCATGTCCAGTTCTAACTGTTGTTTCCTGACCTGCATACAGACTTCTCAAGAGGCAGGTCAGGTGGTCTGGTATTCCCATCTCTTTCAGAATTTTCCACAGTTTCTTGTGATCCACACAGTCAAAGGCTTTGGCATAGTCAATAAAGCAGAAATATATGTTTTTCTGGAACTCTCTTGCTTTTTTGATGATCCAGTGGATGTTGGCAATTTGATCTCTGGTTCCTCTGCCTTTTCTAAAACCAGCTTGAACATCAGGAAGTTCACGGTTCACATATTGCTGAAGCCTGGCTTGGAGAATTTTGAGCATTACTTTACTAGTGTGTGAGATGAGTGCAATTGTGTGGTAATTTTAGCATTCTTTGGCATTGCCTTTCTTTGGAATTGGAATGAAAACTGACCTTTTCCAGTTCTGTGGCCACTGCTGAGTTTTCCAACTTTGCTGGCATATTGAGTGCAGCACTTTCACAGCATCATCTTTGAAGATTTGGAATAGTACAACTGGAATACCATCACCTCTACTAGCTTTGTTCGTAGTGATGCTTTCTAAGGCCCACTGGAATTCACATTCCAGGATGTCTGGCTCTAGATCAGTGATCACACCATGGTGATTATCTGGGTCATGAAGATCTTTTTTGTACAGTTCTTCTGTGTATTCTTGCCACCTCTTCTTAATATCTTCTGCTTCTCTTAGGTCCATACCATTCTGTCCTTTATCGAGCCCATCTTTGCATGAAATGTTCCTTTGGTATCTCTGATTTTCTTGAAGAGATCCCTAGTCTTTCCCATTCTGTTGTTTTCCTCTATTTCTTTGCATTGATCGCTGAAGAAGGCTTTCTTATCTCTTCTTGCTATTCTTTGGAACTCTGCATTCAGATGTTTCTATCTTTCCTTTTCTCCTTTGCTTTTCACTTCTCTTCTTTTCACAGCTATTTGTAAGGCTTCCCCAGACAGCCATTTTTCTTTTTTGCATTTCTTTTCCATGGGGATGGTCTTGATCACTGTCTCCTATACAATGTCACGAACCTCATTCTATAGTTCGTCAGGCACTCTATCTATCAGATCTAGGCCCTTAAATGTATTTCTCACTTCCACTGTATAATCATAAGGGATTTGATTTAGGTCATACCTGAATGGTCTAGTGGTTTTCCTTACTTTCTTCAGTTAAGTCTGAATTTGGCAATAAGGAGTTCATGGTCTGAGCCACAGTCAGTTCCTGGTCTTGTTTTTGCTGACTGTATAGAGCTTCTCCATCTTTGGCTGCAAAGAATATAATCAATCTGTTTTCAGTGTTGACCATCGGGTGATGTCCATGTATAGAGTCTTCTCTTGTGTTGTTGGAAGAGGGTGTTTGTTATGACCAGTGCATTTTCTTGGCAAAACTCTATTAGTCTTTGCCCTGCTTCATTCCGTATTCCAAGGCCAAATTTGCCTGTTACTCCTTTTTGACTTCCTACTTTTGCATTCCAGTCCCCTATAATGAAAAGGACATCTCTTTTGGGTGTTAGTTCTAAAAGGTCTTGTAGGTCTTCATAGAACTGTTCAACTTCAGCTTCTTCAGCGTTACTGATTGGGGTATGAAAAGAATTTCTCATGATGTACTCTAAATATAAGTTAAATAAGCCGGGTGACATTATACAGCATTTCCATACCTCTTTCCCAATTTTGAACCAGTCAGTTGCTCCATGTAAGGTTCTAACTGTTGCTTCTTGACCCACATACAGGTTCCTCGTGAGAAAGGTGCTGCTGCTGCTAAGTTGCTTCAGTTGTGTCCGACTCTGTGTGACCCCATAGACGGCAGCCCACCAGGCTCCCCCGTCCCTGGGATTCTCCAGGCAAGAACACTGGAGTGGGTTGCCATTTCCTTCTCCAATGCATGAAAGTGAAAGTGAAGTTGCTCAGTCGTGTCCGATCCTCAGCGACCCAATGGACTGCAGCCTTCCAGGCTCCTCCGTCCATGGGATTTTCCAGCAAGAGTACTGGAGTGGGGTGCCATTGCCTTCTCCAGTGAGAAAGGTAATGTGACCTAATATTCTCGCCTCTTTAAGTAGTTTCCACAGTTATTGTGATCCACACAGTCAAAGGCTTTTACACAGTCAATGAAGCAGAAATAGATGTTTTTTTCCTGGAATTCTCTTGCTTTCTCCATGATCCAATGGATGTTGGTAATTTGATCTCTGATTCCTCTTCCTTTTCTAAATCCAGCTTGTACATCTGAAAGTTCTCAGTTCACATACTGCTGAAGCCTAACTTGGAAAATTTTGAGCATAACCTTACTAGTATGTGCTGAATTGTCTGGTAGTATTAACATTCTTTGGCATTGCCATTCTTTGGGATTGGAGTGAAAACTGACCTTTTCAAGTACGGTGGCCACTGCTGAGTTTTCCAAATTTGCTGGTATATTGAGTGCAGCACTTTCATAGCATCATCTTTTAGGATTTGAAATGGCTCAACTGGAATTCCATCACCTCCACTAGCTTTGTTCGTAGTGATGCTTTCCAAGGCGCACTTGACTTCACACTCCAGGATGTCTGGCTCTAGGTGAGTGATCACACCATCATGATTATCCCCGTCATTAAGACCTTTTGAGTTATGCAAACCCCAAAATATAACACTGTGCAGAAATAATTTGAAGGTGATAAAGAACAATCTGACATCAGGGAATGATTCCAGATCCTAGCAGGGATTCAGTGGATACCAAGACCAGTCAGATGTTATAAGATAAGGATATCAGTTCCTAGAAGCTTGGCAGATAAAGAAATGCCTATCATACACTTTGCTTCAACATTTTACATTGGGTATATTAAAAAGAAGATTAATATAAAATATTCCAACAACAGAATTTCTCCAAAAAAAAAAAAAAATCCTTCCTCAGAATTTTAGCTTAGACTAAGGTTAGGACAGCTCTTGACATGCAATTTGCCTTTTATACATGGTAGTGTTTTTTTTCAAATCCAAGATAAGTACATTATTAAAAAGATTTTTTTATCCTATTCCATCTGCCATTTGATGAGTAAAGATTATTTTTAATCTGATTTCACTTTATCATTCTTTTTCTAAGAATCTCTATGTCTACCTACTTTAAATAGCAGAAAACCTACTATTATATTAAGATAAATGGTCTTTTATCTTCTATTTCCAGTGCAGTACTTTAAGTATCCAACCAATTATGAAAGTCTTAAAATTTTTACATATTTTATAATGCTTTATTCTGTGTGAGTTTTAATGTTTTCATGAAATATCTAGATAGAAGTGATGCATAATATATTATGCATAACCTGAAAAAAAAAAAAAAAAAAAACCTTCAGTGATTTCCAGCATCAAAGGTCATTTATTCTACTGAGAGCCTAGTGACCTTTAAGTTAATTTTCTATTTTATGGATTTTTATAAATTACTTATTAGTGTGGATTATGTGTACAGAAAGCAAATCAACATAACTTTAAATTTTTCTGATTTGGTGAATCATCACCAAATGATTTGGTGAATCATCAGACAAGCATACACTTAATTAATCCATATATATCTAAAAAATGTTCATGCAGAAATAATGGAAAGAGGGAAGTCCATCTTATGTTGACTAAAACACTGTTTCCAAAGTTAACCTGTAGGGAAGATAAACCTTTCAAAAATGTAACAAGAGTTCACCAAGAACACAAAATCTGTATTAAGTAAATATTTCAAAGGATAAATGGAAATGAAATATCTGTGATAATCATGCTAAAAATTCAACATCTATACATTTATTACAGGAACAATCACTACTATCATAAACCTTGCCCAACCTTGGGTGCACAAAAAGGTTTTGAATCTGTAATGCCATTCAAGGCATAATAACCACTGAAAGACATTTATTGAGTGCCTGCTGTTTGCCAAGCAGCATGTTATGGGCTGCTATGATGTGCCTTAATAGGTAGTTAAGATAATGTTTAATGCGTAACAGGTAATTAATAGGTAATTAAGATCAGTTTAATGCTTAAAAATGTGCTTTGGTGAATATTATCAGCCCTTACTGGAAAATTTTCCCTTTTTCCCTCTTGGGGAATTTAACTGCTTGATTTAAAGTATGTAGTGTCAGGAGCAGCAGAGTCATCTCACAAACACACACGCACACGCACACGCACACACACACGCACAACAATTATATACACATACAGAGATAAGAAAACACTGTGCCTATTCAGAGAAAACCAAGCTTTTTGTTTTTTTTTTTTTTTCTTAAATATCATTGTTAGCAACAGCTTAGAGATTAGGAGTCTCATTGCCTTAGTTTCCAATCACAGTTCAGTCCTTAAAAAGCGTATACCTGTGGCAGATTCATTTCGATATTTGGCAAAACTAATACAATTTTGTAAAGTTTAAAAATAAAAAAAATTAAAAAAAAAAAAAGCTGTAAGGTCTTCACAAGTTATTTCACTTCTCTGAATTTAAAGGTTCTACTCTGTAAAATGACAGTGGAAGGCGAAAGCAGAAGACTGGAGGGTAGGAATAGGTGAGGAGGTCAGCCAATGCTCCTGTTTTTTTTGCTTTGTTGTGTCTGTTTTTCTTTCCTTCTAATGATCTTTGTCAGATATCAAGCTTTCTCCATGGCCCTACCTCTCGCTAGGTAGCTTTTCTATCATGAAATAGCTTCTCTTCTTGACCCTGGACCTCCGCTATCTTCCATTGTCTCTCCATCCTCTAGAGGAGGGTTGGCTCCCTGCCAGTCATGGTTATTAGGTTTTATCACGATCTCCTGTTTTTGTTGTTGTTGTTTCTGAGCTCTTTTAAGCACTTGCACAACTTTTTCTATGTATTAAAATCAGATTTTTATAAAACCTACAGTAGTTTCTTTTTTTTTTTTTTAACTGGATATACCCTGAATGATATAGTGACTATCTACTTCATAAAACAAATGGAGCTAAAGGATTTAAAAGCTCAGCAGTTTTCAGGGCACAGGTGAAATTGGCAATAAATATTTGCTCTAAGTAAAGAAGTGAAAGATAGAGGTACAACTCTTTTTTGTCATTGACTTCAGAGCAAAATGAACCAGCAGTTTACAAGGGTGAACATATGCAAGATTATTCAACAAATGTTTGCTAATCATCTACTCCCTAGGCCAGAAATGTGTCTTGGTGCTGAAATGAGACAGTGAGGAAAGAGAAAAATACAGTTTCTTGACTAAAGAATTTACATTTTTTCTTCATGAGGAAGAACATATTTTAAAAGGAGAAAGAAAAATGCAGTATTTAAGATGCTGATAACTCCTAAAGAGTTTGAAGGCAAGTTAAGAGTGCTGGTGTTCAGGGAGATCTCCTCTGAAACATTGTCAACTGAACAGGCCCAGAGACAAGTGGGAGAGCAGCACCAGTGTCTATAGGCCTTGCTCTTCTACAGAGACAAGAGCCCAGTGAGTTTCTTACCTGAGAGAAGTGTGGCATTTTCAAGGAATATCAGGAGGCTCTGGAGGAGAGAATAACCAGAACAATGAGAGAGATGAGAGAGCAAACGAGGAAGACTGAGGGGGTGGGTTCATGAGGTACTCACTATGTGGAGTGTCTCAGGCAGTGGAAGGGTTTTAGGCTTTAATCTGAGAACGGGAGCTCTCAGAAAGCTACCAGCAAAAGTGTCATGGTATTTGATCTATGTTTCAATAAGATCAATCTGACTGCTGGGTGGAAAATGGCTTTAAGGAAACAGTATGAGGAACAAGGAGAATTTTATAACAATCCAAGTGCCCCGATGGTTGCCTGGACATCAACAATGACTGAAAGTAGCGATGGTCACATGATAGATCTCAAAAGTAAGTGTTGATGGACTGGATATGGGTTGTGAGAGGAGTCACTGCGTGCTGCATTCCTTGAGTCAAAATTGAGAAGTAAAATTTAAAAGAAAAAGAAACATGCTCACATAAGTGGTTATTATGTTTAAAAGTGAAGGAGAAAACATTTGCTGTGTTGTGAGCCATCAACTGGCTAAAACACTCCTTCTCAACGTAATGAATATGGGTGTGGCACAAGAATGCCTCTCAACTTGTAATTGGACAGCCAGCAGAATGAGGTACTTCCCAACACTGAAGCCAACAGTGGCACAGACAAGATTAAAGTCATTTGACAGTAGTGCTGATTATGATACTACACTATCTGGTTGCACAGCTTAGAAGGTAACCATCCTACAAAGCTCTTATTCTTTCCCAGAATCTCTGTGAGCTACCAGTGTGAATTTGGAAAACTCCAGGCTTTTAGATACAAGCTGTTATGTTTTGGGGTATTAGTATTCCTAATCTAATTTTTGCATTATGTTTTTTCTTCAGTATTAATATGCACATTTTTCTCATTTACTCATTTATATTCATTGCCAATTGTTTTATTCAATACTCAACAATTGTGCTGTATGTTTCACTTTTTTTCTGGGATTTAATGTAGGACCAGAAAATTTTGTTGCCACCTGTTCTTTTCTGTTTTGTTCTTTTATTTTGATTTTTTTCTAAAACTTTAGATTTTCCTCCCTCCTCTTTGTACCATCAGTCAATAAAAATATATGCATGTATGCCAAGCTATATCAATATTAAATGAATACATTTTAAGGTGTAGTTACAAATCACTGGATACATTTTTGAAAGTCAATTTATCATGATTAGTAATATATATTTTAGTTATATTTAGAAATTCAGACAGATATGGATTTTGCAAGCCTAATATATATTTTCCCTTAATTTCCTACTTATAGAACCTCAGTATGGTCAATGAGCCTAAGCCCAGAATTACACTCATGGACTCATGATGATAATTTTCCTTAATTTTGCAGCCTTCATCCATTAAAGTTTGGCAATATGAACCATTTCCTACATTAATATTTAGATGAGAACTTCTGGAGACATTTCTGTGAAAAACCACAAATGTGCTAGTCATCCTTCCTGTTTCTATTTGTTTTGTCTTGACTATGGATGGAATAAATGAGGTAACAGCAATGTCTTGAAACATGAAGCAGAAGGCATAGGAGAAAGGCCAGAGGAAAAGGAAAACTCTGACCCTGCTGATAACACTACATCTAAACCATTCAAAAACTATTTGCTAAATTTTGCTAAATGAAAAAAAAAAAAGATTTTAATGTTAGCCCATATTACATAGACAAATATTAGTTCTAGTGAAAATCTGTCTAAATAATTCAGAGTATTTTCAACCCATGGTCAGTTTAGTTCAGTCACTCAGTCCTGTCCAACTCTTGCAACCCCATGGGCTATAGCATGCCAGGCCTCCCTGTCCCTCACCAACTCCTGGAGTTTACTCGAACTCATGTCCATTGAGTCAGTGATGCCATCCAATCATCTCATCCTCTGTTGTCCTCTTCTCCTCCAACCTTCAACCTTTCCTAGCAACAGGGTCTTTTCAAATGAGTCAGTTCTTCACATCAGGTGGCCAAAGTATTGGAGTTTAGGCTTCTGCATCAGTCCTTCCAGTGAATATTCAGGATTGATTCCTTTTAGGATGGACTGGTTGGATCTCCTTGCAGTCCAAGGGACTCTCAAGAGTCTTCTCCAACACCACAGTTTAAAAGCATCAATTTTTCAGTGCTCAGCTTTCTTTATAGTCCAACTCTCACATCCATATATGACTACTGGAAAAACCATAGCTTTGACTAGATGGACCTTTGTTGACAAAGCAATGTCTCTGCTTTTTAATATGCTGTCTAGGTTGGTCATAACCTTTTCCAAGGAGCAAACATCTTTTAATTTCATGGCTGCAGTCACCATCTGCAGTGATTTTGGAGCCCCCCCAAAATAAAGTCTGGTGATTTTCCATCCACCGAGCCCCCCTCCTCAACTTTGTTCCTTGGCTATAGTCAGGACTGAACTTGATCTCTCTCCCCTAATACAATAATCTTGACACCTATCATGATAGTCCTGAATAAAAGTTCTTAAGGGTTTAACAAGTATCAGAATTTTTTTTTTAATAGAACTACCAAAGTATTAGTTAACTATTGAAGTAAAACTACTCAGTACAACCTACACATTTTTTTCTTTCCAATTACAATTCACTCTCATAAAGGTAAGCCTGTTGGTGGACATCTTTTTCATACAACAACTTTCCATTTATTTGCCTAGGAATATGAGTTGGAAATTTTATTTTTTAATGTGTATAAAATTAAATAAGATTGAAATGCTGGAAATATATCCAATAAAATATAAAACTGTCAAAATCAGTCAACTTTATTCTGTCTAAAAGTGAAAAGAAAGTGAAAGTGAAACTGAAACTCGTGTCTGACTCTTTGTGACCCCATAGACTACACAGTCGACAGAATTCTCCAGGCCAGAATACTAAAGTGGGTAGCCTTTCCCTTCTCCAGGGCATCTTCCCAACCCAGGAATTGAACTGGGGTTTCCTGTGTTGCAGGTGGATTCTTTACCAGCTAAGCCACAAGGGAAGCCCTGTCGCAAAGTACCAGCTTCTAAATAGCATCATCCTTGATAAAAAAAATCATGAGGTAAAATAGTCATCATTTATTGGAAAAGAACAACTAAAGTATTATTAATAGCAAGGTAGAAGTTCAGTTCAGTTCAGTTCAGTTGCTCAGTCGTGTCCGACTCTTTGCGACCCCATGAACCGCAGCACGCCAGGCCTCCCTGTCCATCACCAACTCCGGGAGTTCACTCAGACTCACTTCCATCGAGTCAGTGATGCCATCCAGCCATCTCATCCTCTGTCGTCCTCTTCTCCTCCTGCCCCCAATCCCTCCCAGCATCAGAGTCTTTTCCAATGAGTCAACTCTTGATATAGAGTGACAAAGTTTGAAAACAATATTTATTATTTTAAAAGTTCCATTTGTTAACAAAAGAGCTTATCATAACTACCCACTGTCCATCCCAATAGTCAGAGCAACATCATGCAGTTAATATTTGCACTATTTCACTCCTTAAAAGTAACATTTAAGAACTAAATTTTTGAGTCTTAAGTTTTTAAATGTTGAAGTGTTTAAAATTTAAGACCACATAAAAATCTTAGAAAAGGACATTCATTAATAAAATATTCAAAATATGGTAAATTATGCATGATGATTTAATATATGCAAATTGACAAGTGATACGAACAGTAAATTTGAATAGAGAAAATGTGTACATAAATGAATGATATTTAAGAATCTAAGCAAATCGGTGACTGCATTATGTACTTGTCCCCAAGGTAAATGAAATATTAATTAGAAAACATTTTTGTCCATTAAAGGACCAATAATAGGACATGAAGGAAAATTATCGGTTTGCTCCTTTTTTCTTATCTTTAAAATTTTGTTCATATATTGTTATCTAAATGCTTTAGTATCATCTTTCAGCAATCTGCTGCTCTTATACTGATCTTATTTCATGCTTAATTTTATTTTAAAAATCATGAAATTATGCTTAACCTTTTAGAATTTGGTGGTGCAATTTCTCTGTTTATTCATACTTATTTATCCTTAAAAGTCATTGCAGTTAATATTACTAGAAATTCTTTCATAGGATGAACATGCTTTCCATGTGATTTTTTTTGAGATAAGGCAGTCAGTAACTCTCACTTGATATGAAATAAAGATTTTTATTTCCATTTTTAAATGCCTCAATTTACAGTGAATTGTTTTATATATTATTTGACTTGACCAACTGCAAATTGAGTCAGGAATATAACTTGACCATAAGCCTGATACTATGAAAAGTGTTTTTTTACTGTAAATTTTCTAAAATACCACAGACTATTTTATGGCATTTTAGAAAACATAAAATACCATAGAAACAGACTATTACAAATGTCAAAATGTTTAAATATGCAACTCTTTCTATGTGATTATTTGTTGTTTATCTGACATCCTGACTTAATTCTATAATTGGGAGAACCATCCAAGTCTGTTGATCACCTCTTTTCTGCTCTGCAGCTTTGGAAATATTATGTGGAGCTCCAAATTCATTTGAAATAAGAACACTGAAAATGAAGCAAACTGATTCAGGATTCAGTTCCAGAGCTGTTCTTGGAGGAGACTGGAGATATTACACTTTTTTTTTTTTTTCTATTTTCCTCTTAATATTCGGAGAAGGCAATGGCACCCCACTCCAGTATTCTTGCCTGGAAAATCCCATGGACAGAGGAGCCTGGTAGGCTGCAGTCCATGAGGTCGCTAAGAGTCGGACATGACTGAGTGACTT
The DNA here is from genome assembly GCF_019923935.1 of Bubalus bubalis. Lineage (NCBI taxonomy): Eukaryota > Metazoa > Chordata > Mammalia > Artiodactyla > Bovidae > Bubalus > Bubalus bubalis. The sequence continues at coordinate 46,284,008 of NC_059173.1, forward strand.
CATTTTCAGTCTTTTTTTTTTTTTAATTTTATTTTTTAACTTTACAATATTGTATTGATTTTGCCATATATCAACATGAATCCACCACAGGTATACACGTGTTCCCCATCCTGAACCCTCCTTCCTCCTCGCTCCCATACCATCCCTCTGGGTCGTCCCAGTGCACCAGCCCCAAGCATCCAGTATCATGCATCGAACCTGGACTGGCGACTCGTTTCATATATGATATTATACATGTTTCAATGCCATTCTCCCAAATCATCCCACCCTCTCCCTCTCCGACAGAGTCCAAAAGACTGTTCTATACATCAGTGTCTCTTTTGCTGTCTCATATACAGGGTTATCATTACCATCTTTCTAAATTCCATATATATACGTTAGTATACTGTATTGGTGTTTTTCTTTTGGGTTTACTTCACTCTGTATAATAGGCTCCAGTTTCATCCACCTCATTAGAACTGATTCAAATGTATTCTTTTTAATGACTGAGTAATACTCCATTGTGTATATGTACCACAGCTTTCTTATCCATTCATCTGCTGATGGACATCTAGGTTGCTTCCATGTCCTGACTATTATAAACAGTGCTGCGATGAACATTGGGGTACACGTGTCTCTTTCAATTCTGGTTTCCTTAGTGTGTATGCCCAGCAGTAGGATTGCTGGGTCATATGGAAGTTCTATTTCCAGTTTTTTAAGGAATCTCCACACTGTTCTCCATAGTGGCTGTACTAGTTTGCATTCCCACCAACAGTGTAAGAGGGTTCGCTTTTCTCCACACCCTCTCCAGCATTTATTGCTTGTAGACTTTTGGATCGCAGCCATTCTGACTGGTGTGAAATGGTACCTCATAGTGGTTTTGATTTGCATTTCTCTGATAATGAGTGATATTGAGCATCTTTTCATGTGTTTGTTAGCCATCTGTATGTCTTCTTTGGAGAAATGTCTATTTAGTTCTTTGGCCCATTTTTTGATTGGGTCATTTATTTTTCTGGAGTTGAGCTGTAGGAGTTGCTTGTATATTCTCGAGATTAGTTGTTTGTCAGTTGCTTCATTTGTTATTATTTTCTCCCATTCTGAAGGCTGTCTTTTCACCTTGCTTAGAGTTTCCTTTGTTGTGCAGAAGCTTTTAAGTTTAATTAGGTCCCATTTGTTTATTTTTGCTTTCATTTCCAATATTCTGGGAGGTGGGGCATAGAGGATCCTGCTGTGATGTATGTCGGAGAGTGTTTTGCCTATGTTCTCCTCTAGGAGTTTTATAGTTTCTGGTCTTGTTTAGATCTTTAATCCATTTTGAGTTTATTTTTGTGTATGGTGTTAGAAAGTGTTCTAGTTTCATTCTTTTACAAGTGGTTGACCAGTTTTCCCAGCACCACTTGTTAAAGAGATTGTCTTTAATCCATTGTATATTCTTGCCTCCTTTGTCAAAGAAAAGGTGTCCATATGTGCGTGGATTTATCTCTGGGCTTTCTATTTTGTTCCATTGATCTATATTTCTGTCTTTGTGCCAGTACCATACTGTCTTGATGACTGTGGCTTTGTAGTAGAGCCCGAAGTCAGGCAGGTTGATTCCTTCAGTTCCATTCTTCTTTCTCAAGATAGCTTTGGCTATTTGAGGTTTTTTGTATTTCCATACAAATTGTGAAATTATTTGTTCTAGCTCTGTGAAGAATACCGTTGGTAGCTTGATAGGGATTGCATTGAATCTATAAATTGCTTTGGGTAGTATACTCATTTTCACTATATTGATTCTTCCAATCCATGAACATGGTATATTTCTTTATCTATTAGTGTCCTCTTTGATTTCTTTCACCAGTGTTTTATTGTTTTCTATATATAGGTCTTTTGTTGTCTACAAGAGACCCACCTCAAAACAGGGGACACACACAGACTGAAAGTGAAGGGCTGGAAAAAGATTTTCCATGCAAATAGAGACCAAAAGAAAGGAGAAGTAGCAATATTCATATCAGATAAAATAGACTTTAAAACAAAGGCTGTGAAAAGACACTTTCACTCTTTACTTTTATGCATTGGAGAAGGAAATGGCAACCTGCTCCAGTGTTCTTGCTTGGAGAATCCCAGGGACGGTGGAGCCTGATGGGTTGCCGTCTATGGGGTCACACAGAGTTGGACACGACTGAAGCAACTTAGCAGCAGTAGCAGCAGTTTCATTGCTTTGAGGCTATAAAATGTTTACAGGTTTTAAAGTCTCTCTCATTTAGTGTTGTCTGAATAAACATTTCTTCTAGGCTACTTCCCTAAGTCTCTAACTCAAATAATCATTAATAGAATATCCAAAGTCATCCCACTAAGCATTTGCTTAGAACAAGAAATAAGTTTTGCAATTAATAACATGTTAAAAATTATAGTTTTCCACCTAATGAAATCAAATGCTAAAATTTTCTTTTTTGGATGATAAACTCCATTTATTCTTCTAACACTGAGATTGTCTGATAGTAATCAGAAGGTGTAGAAAAGCTATTAAGGAAATTTTGACAAGTTAAATAATATCATTTTGTTGTATTATGCATGTTTTATCATTAGAAGTATATATTTTATAAAATTGTATTAACTTGTAAACATTTGATCTACATTAAAGTTCATTTGTACTGGGGGAAGTCATTTATAATCAAATGACCATTATCTTTGTCTGCTGTGTTGTCTTTGAAATTTACAGTCAATCTTTCCATGTTTTAATTAGTAAATCCATTTGCTTTACATGTTACCTTTAGTAGTTGTGAAAGCTCTTGAAGCATAAGTAAGTTGAAATTAGATTTAAATATGTTATGTTTAAGGTAGTGTTTCAAAAACTAAGTTATCATACTGTTATTCTCAATATCACATCTTTATATGGCTTGACTGTTTTTTTTGTATTTAACTTTTAAGGCATATGAAATTGTTTTGAATCAGAGAAATCAAAAGCTAGATAACTAGGAGACAGGCTACCTGGCATTTGCTAAATCATGCTAATAGTAGAAAAGACTGACAAAGAGTAAAAACAGTTTTCAAATGTTCTACCTGCTCAATGTAAAAATTTACTTTTATTATACACTGTTGCTAGGAGTTGGACACGACTGAGCGACTTCACTTTATTTTTTTCACTTTCATGCATTGGAGAAGGAAATGGCAACCCACTCGAGCGTTCTTGCCTGGAGAATCCCAGGGACAGGGGAGCCTGGTGGGCTGCCATCTATGGGGTCGCACAGAGTCCGACATGACTGAAGCGACGCAGCAGCAGCAGCAATCATCAAAGAAGCCTGAAGTAGGGAAAATATCAGTGAAATATGTTGACACTAATAAAAAACATTCAACACTTTATTTGCCTGAATTATCATTTATGATAATTACCATTTAGAATATATAATATAGTTCAGTCAAGTCACCCACTGTACCTAAATATATTTACAGCTTTTAATTTTAGGCAAAAATTAAAATGCTAATTAACTGGTAGAGATGAACTTTTCAACCTATAAGCCATAAACACCTGTCCATAGTTGTTTTAAATCTAAAAAAGATAGATTTTTGTGTGTGTATGTGTGTGTGTAATAAACTTTTATTAAAGTATAAAGGAGATAGAGAAAGCTTCTGACATAGGCATCAGAAGGCGGCAGAAAGAGTACCCGCTTGCTAGTGTTAACAATGAAGTTATATAATCCAAAGTATATCTTGAAGTTGTAAAGACCTCATCAGACCTACTCCCATAATTTACATTTTAAGATAATACTGTCCTCAGGCAAAATACATCCTTGTAAAGACCAGGTCTACTCCCATAATTAACATTTTAAGATAACAGAAGGTTGAATCCAAAGACTGTCCTTAGGCAGGATACATTACTGTTATATAATCCTAAGGAATGTGGAGAAAGAAAAAAAGTTTGTCCTTTCTTCCTCCTTGAGAATTCCAGACCCCTCTCTCCTTGGGGACCCCTAGACTCCCTATCAACCTGCCTAGGAACTGACTCATTCCCCCCTTTTCTTTTAGGAGAATTATGTTGCCTAGGGAAAAGGGGCGTTGTTCTTGTTCCATAACTGCTTCCGAGCTGACAAGGGGCGTTGTCCCTAAATTGGTGAGGCAACATATTCTCCTAATCCTTATATTGAGGATATCTTATCCAGGGGCCCCAAATAGTAGCTGGAGGAAGCTATAGCAGTAGCAGGAGTTTGAGCAACCATTTGTAACTTAAAAGCTTTCATACGGCTAGAAACAAATCCAGTTATACAATTACAGATGCAGGGAGCAAACAGCAAGAACAAAACAATCAGAATCAAAATTAAAAGTCACATTAGGCCCATAGTTAAAGTGCAAAGTGTTGCACCAGTCCATTTTAGGGCTAGTAAATGTCATCAGATGAAGAAGAGGTATCGCATGTGATTGTTGTCGAAGGTATTCACAGACTTGGAGAAAGTCTTTTCCTTGAAGTGGGGATGTCCACCACGGGAAGCCTTCCACTGATGAAGAGGGGAGTGCTCCACAGACCCAGCAGTTAGACCGATTTTGGAATACAGCATAGGAGTGAGCCCAGGACAGGAAGGCATTGTCTTGAGGATCCAACGGCAGACTCAGGATATTTGGAGTCAGCAGAAGTAAGCTCACATAGGTTATCAGGCCCATCCGCTGCCCTTTGCTTATTTTCTACCCTGAAAATTGAAAAAACTTTCAAACCTTAACACTGTAGTTGCATCAAAATGCTAGACTGTTTTGGCCAAGAAGTGCATGCATAGTTGCTCAGTTGTGTCCCACTTTTACCCACCAGGTTTTAACCCACCAGGCTCCTCTGTTCATGGAATTTCCCAGGTAAGAATACTGGAGCAAGTTGCTATTTCCTACTCCAGAGAATCTTTCTGATCCAGAGATTGAACCCAAATCTCCTGTGTCTCCTGCTTTACCAGGGGAGTTTTTACACACTGAGCCAACAGGGAAGCCCTGACGAAGAAGTAAGTTAGTTCAATTATAAAATACAATGGAAGGCTTCCCTGGTGGTTCAGTGGTAAAAATTCTGCTTGCCATTGCAGGAAACATGGGTTTGATCCCTGATTCGGAAAGATCCCACATGCCACAAAGCAATTAAACCTGGAGCACCATACACTATTCAGCCTGTGCTCTAGAGCCCAGGAGCTGCAACTACTAAAGCTTGTACACCCTAGAGCCCATGCTCAATAACAAGAGAAGCCATTGTAATGAGAAGCCCACACACCACAACTGGAGTAGACCCTACTTGCAGTAACTAGAGCAAAGCCTGAGTAGCAACAAAGATCTAGAATAGACAAAAATAAATAATATTTTAAAATAATTTTTTAAATGCAATGAAGAAAATGATTTAAAAACTATTTTAAATCAGACATGTTCTCTGAACACTATAAAACATTAAGGAAGGAATTTGAAAATTATATCAAGAAATGAAGAGAGATTTTTCTGTTCTTCAACTGGAAGAATTAATATTGTTAAAATGACCATATTATCCAAAAAAATCTACAGACTTAATGCAATCACTATCAAATACACATGACATTTTTTCACAGAACTAGAGAAAATAATCCTCAAATTTATATGGAACCACAAAAGACCCCAAATGTTCAAAGCAATCTTTTAAAAAAGAGCAAAGCTGGAGTATCATGCTCTCTGATAGTAATTAAAATAGCATGGTACTGGCACAAAACAAAACAAACAAAAAAAAGACATGTAGATTAATGGAACAGAATAGAGAGCCCAGAAATAAACTCACACACTTTTGGACAATTAATCTATAATAAAGGAGGCAAGAACAGACAGTGAAAACAGTCTCTTCATAAAGTGATGCTGGAAAAACCCATCAGCTACATGTAAAACAATGAGATTAGAACATATCTTCACACCAAAGATAAACTCAGAATAGATTAAAAAGACTAAAATGTGAGAGTAAAATAAATAAACTCTTAGAGAACATAAGCAGAACATGCTTTGACATTAATTGTGGCAATGATTTTTTTTGGATCTGTCCCTTAAGGCAAAGGAAATAAAAGCAAAACTAAACAAATGAGACCTAATCAAAGTTAAAAATTTTTGCACAGCAAAGGAAACAATTAACAAATAAAACAACAGAATGAAAAAAACAACCCACTGAACAGGAGAATACACTTGCAACTGATATGCTAAGGGGTTAAAATCCAAAATAAATAGCTCATACAGCTCAATATCATAAAAACAAAGATAATCCCCTACCCCTATCTCATCCAATTAAAAAATGGGCAGAAGATCTGAACAGACATTTTTCCAAAGAAGATATACAGAGGACCAACAATTTCCAGAAAAAAATGCACAAAACTTCTAATCATCAGAGATGTACAACTCAAAACCACAATGAGATATTATCTCACAACCACCAAATTGGCTATTATTAAAATGTCTATAAATAACAAGGGCTTCCCCAGTGGCTCAGCTGGTAAAGAACCCACCTACCAAAGCAGAAGATGCAAGAGACTTGGTTCGATCCCTGGGTCACAAAGATCCCCTGGAGAAGGATATGGCAATTCACTCCAGTAATTTTGCCCAGAGAAGTCTGTGGACAGAGGAGCCTGGTGAGCTACAGCATATAGGGTAGCAAAGTGTTGGACACGACTGAGTATACATGCACACACATAAATAACAAATATTGGAGGGAATATAGAGAAAAGGGAACTCTAGTAGAATATAGATGATACTGTAAATTGGTGCATCTACCATAGAAAAAAGTATGGAGGTTCCTCAAAGAATGAAAAATTGAGTTATCATATTATCCAGCAAACCCACTACTGGGTATATATCTGAAGAAAATAAAAACACTAACTTAAAAAGATACACAAACCTCAATTTTCATAGCAACATAATTTACAGCAGTGAAGATATGGAAGTAACTCAAGTTGCTTTCATCAACAGATGAAGGTATAGAGAAAATGTGGTAAGACTCATAGATAAAGCACAAACTACTGGTTACCAGTGGAGAAGGAAATAAGGGATGGATGAGATAGGGGTAGGGGATTAAGAGACACAAACTATGTATAAAATAAATAAGCAACAAGGATACATTGTGCAGCACAGGAAAATACAGCCATTATTTTGTAATAACTTTAAAAACTAAAACAAAATACATACAAACACAAAGTGGCAACTATTAACCTGTAGATACCATGCTTATCTTTAGTCTCACAGTGTACCTTAAGAAGTCAATATTAAGAAAGTAAAATGTTTTACTTCAAAATAGACATTTTTAGTAAAGAGAATAATTATGTCATCAAAACAAATATATTAAAAAGAAAAAACTTAAAAAGCAGATACAGAGACAATCTTACACTGAAATATAAGGAAATATTACCTTAGATTTAAATATTATAAATATGTTATTATATAATATTTAAGTATAATATATAAATATTTTATAATATTTATAATTATTAAAATAAAATTATAATTTAAATACATTAAATATGTGACATCTGGAGAATTAATGTTTTTAGCGGAAGACCCCTTCCCCCAGGAAAAAAAACAAAAACAGAGAATTAGAAGAAAAGAGAATGAAGTCAAGGTTTACAGTCAGAAACAAATTGAAGCAAGGACATTTGAGAAAATGTTTAGAGAAAATATGGAAGATATAGGAGAATCATTAATCAATGATTGGAAGTTACAGAGAGCAGAGTTTTTAGGAAGGAAAAGACAAAAAAGCAACTGTGAGTTCAGATCTGAAGGTGTGCACAGAACTACAGAGAAAATAATGAAGAGAACTATAAAGGAAAACTCTTCATGTAGAGATTCAATTTTGCTACCACTATAGCCTGCCAGATTCTTCCAAGGGACAGCTAGAAAACAAATGTTAAGTCATTTGGAAATTAAATGGCAAAGTAATTGCTTGCTTTACAGATGCAGAAACATTTTTGTAAGTGATAATACAACTGTTCTAACATATTTTTCCCTCTTCGTTTTCAAAATTTTTGCTGATTTTCAACTCATGTATTAATCATCTTCTATTTATTGTTTTAAAGTGATAGATGATCATATTGCAACAAGTTCTCAGAATAATCTTTCAGGTTGCAATGAGTTGTCTATGTGTAGATATACAAATACGCTCTGATGACACACTTGGCAATTAGTGACATGTGCTGCCTGATGAAGGAACCTAAGTTTGCATGAAATATTGCATCTCTGAATACACTGGACAGTATGAGAAACACCTACGTTGAAAATTTTCTAAAAATTTAAATCCTTTGAGGAAGACAACATTCCAGCAAGAAAATGAAAAAAGATGCATCCTTACCATTTTAGGGAAAAGGATTTTTCATGAACAAATACTGTATTTCTCATATATTTCCTACACCTGGTAAAACAATAGGGGTAGGTAACTTCAATGGTGCGCATTTCCATCTGGGTCTGATTTTTCACTTCAGTCGCCAAAACAGACCAGCAATTACTCTTATCATTCAAAGAAATGAATGGATGATCTTTCATAGTATTTTCTGCAGTTCCATCTCAGTATCATTTTTTAAATATCATTCCAGTTCTGCATCTAATTTTGATTTGTGTTCTATTTTTTCTTTATTCATAACTTTACTCTACACTTAGCTCCTAATTATCAGTCAGTCACAAAATGCTAACTCCATGTTATCAAATACATTCAAAACAATGCAGTATATCCTACTATATTACTGGACCAATACAAACAATTTGCTTGTTAACCCATTTAGATCGAAATAGCATTTTTTTCCCTTTATATCAGATGTCATAAAAATACATTCTATGGTTTTTATAAGTGAAAAACTTCAGAAAATATAATGTTTTTGCTGGAAATACATTATTTTAAAAATCTCAAGGAACCTAAAATTTTCTCTTTGAAATTTCTTTTACAAGATATAAAATAATATTCTTAGATTTCTCTGATGTTAGGCTTCTAGATTTAATGTACATACTTTAGAACTTTTGATTTTTAGATATATATACCACCTAGTAAGTTTCAATGTACTAAACAATAAAAAGTAATTATATCCTGATTCTATTTTTTAAATAAATTACAAAATTAAGAAAATATACATCACTGCACAGTGTGGCATAAGAAAAACAGGTACATATGTAGGCAATGCCTAAAAATATGCTTCTATTTCACAATCTGATAAAACAATACATTAATTTATATTACTAAGACTAAGATGATCCAAGAACAGATCACAGAAAATTATTAAGTGAACAAAAACAAAATAATATTTGAATATTACAGTATATATATTATCAATGATAATGGCTTTTAAAATGTTTTCAATAATTTGTGTTTTAGTTAACATAATTTTACATTGAACTGTTACTTAAATAATTCAATAATTTATGTTTTTAAGAACACTACAAACTGCATTACTTTATCAATACATTTATTATGTTGAATATCATCTTACCTGATTACTCTTTTAATATGTACACTTTTGGTAATTTTCCCCTACGTATGTAGTCTTAACATAAATTATATTTAGCTGTCTTGAATAAAGAATACTAATCCCCCAAATCCCAATATATAAAAGACTTCAACAATATGAAGTTAAATTTTTTTATCTTAGAATACATAATTTTAAACTATCCTAATATTGAGCTGTTGTGGATATATTTCAACAGTTATTAACATTCCTCTTTCAGGTTCATATCAAGTCATCAAAAATTTGAAGTACTCCTGACCTTTTCCTGAATGTGTAAATTAGTAATCTAATGGCAATATTCAGACAGGCAAATATAGACCAAGCTCCCTTTGATGAAAACAACATGAGGTAAGGCTTCCCTACTGAGAATCATCTTAGTTTGTGAAACAGTAATTTGGAATGGCCCTATCTGCTAAGTATATTGAAAGAAAGAAAATGTATAAAACATAATTTGAAACATATTTATGTATACCTAATCATTTTATATATCTTTTAAGTATACAATTTGAAATACATATAACTTGATTTATATTTCAAATTATACAACTATTCTGTATTAGACAATTTTACAACTTGAAGTTTATATATATTTAAAATTATATAAGATATATATAAAAAGAATATCAATAAAATGTTGAAAAATATTGTTATTTTATCCATAGTATTCTGACTTTATTTTATGGTTTGCTTTTCAAATTTAATTTAAAAATAAAAGAGGAAGCATTTTCCAGGAAGAGAAAATGAGTGTCAAAAAACAAAGAATAATTTTCACTTGGAAAATTAAAAGCTTTCAATAATAAGAACATAAGTATTCATAACCAGTAAATAGCAATCTAACAATTTCTGATTTAATTCAGTTGTTGTTTAAGTCTCTGCTATCCCTCTCTCATTTTTCTTTCTTTTTCATCTTTAGCATTAGTTGACTGTTTTCTAAACACCTGTAGATATACTGAATATTCAATTCAGTTCAGTTGCTCAGTCATGTGTGACTCTTTGCAACCCCATGGACGGTGGCACGCCAGGCCTCCCTGTGCATCACCAACTCCTAGAGTTTGCTCAAACTCATGTCCATTGAGTCAGTTATGCCATCCAACCATCTCATCCTCTGTCATCCCCTTCTTCTCCTGCCTTCAATCTTTCCCAGCATCAGGGTCTTTTCAAATGAGTCAGCTCTTCACATTAGGTGGCCAAAGTATCGGCATTTCAGCATTAGCATCAGTCCTTCCAATGAACACCCAGGACTGATCTCCTTTAGGACGGACTGGTCGGATCTCCTTGCTGTCCAAGGGGCTCTCAAGAGTCTTCTCCAACACCACAGTTCAGAAGCATCAATTCTTCAGCACTCAGTTTTCTTTATAGTCCAACTCTCACATCCATACATGACTACTGGAAAAATCATAGCCTTGACTAGATGGACCTATTTTGGCAAAATAATGTCTCTGCTTTTTAATATGCTGTCTAGGTTGGTCATAACTTTTCTTCCAAGGAGTAAGCATCTTTTAATTTCATGGCTGCAGTCACCATCTGCAGTGATTTTGGAATCCAAGAAAATAAAGTCAGCCACTGTTTCCACTGTTTCTCCACCTATTTGCCATGAAGGGATGGGACTGGATACCATGATCTTTGTTTACTGAATGTTGAGCTTTAAGCCAACCTTTTCACTCTCCTCTTTCACTTTCATCAAGAGGCTCTTTAGTTCTTCTTCACTTTCTGCCACAAGGGTAGTGTCATCTGCATATCTGAGGTTATTGATATTTCTCCCAGCAATCTTGATTCCAGCTTGTGCTTCATCCAAGCCCAGCATTTCTCATGATGTACTCTGCATATAAGTTAAATAAGCAGGGTGACAATATACAGCCTTGATGTACTCCTTTTCCTATTTGGAACCTGTCTGTTGTTCCATGTCCAGTTCTAACAGTTGCTTCCTGACATGCATACAGATTTCTCAAGAGGCAGGTAAGGTGATCTGGTATTCCCATCTCTTAAAGAATTTTCCACAGTTTATTGTGATCCACACAGTCAAACGCTTGGCATAGTCAATAAAGCAGAAATAGATGTTTTTCTGGAATTCTCTTGCATTTTTGATTATTCAGCGGATGTTGACAATTTGATCTCTGGTTCCTCTGCCTTTTCTAAAACCATAGTGAATATAGCATTTGCCGATAACATCAAATATAATTTAGTTCATATACCAGTATCAAATATTAGTTCCCAGGAAGTCAATATTTTTGTGTGAAACAGATACTGAAAACCAAAGAAATCTAAATTTACTGAAATTCATAATATATGATAATTCCACAGAATTTTCATTTTAAAAAAATCATTATGTTTTAAATTTATTTAAAGAATTTTATATCTGTTATGTGGCTTGTATAACATCCATTGTATACTAAGAAAATATTTTAAAAATCAGATAAGCTTTCTAAATACTGTATCTGTTGAAAGAATGCTTAGAGCTACTATTAAAAACCTGAGATAAGATGTGAATGTTTTTGAACTACAGATCATATACTAGCATCTGTATATTGGCTTTTTTTAATAGTAAATCATTTAATCTTCATTAACCCTCAGCAGTTCATTATAGAACACAACTTGGAAATATAATCAATTGCAAAAAACAGGAATACCTTCTGTGATTTAGCTGGCAAGTCATTAACAATAGATTTATAGATAGAAATAATCTGCATTATTAAATAGCATTATAGTGTTCAGAATAGACAAAGATTAAAAAGAAAATAAAACAGACTATTCATTCAACATTTTGGTGGCTATTAACATTTGTTAGCTATTAATCAGATTATCTGTTTAAAATATGCCCATATGAACATTCTTATTTAATTTTTTTCTTCATTTCCATATTGTGTGTCAGTTTTTTCACAGGTTCAGATATTATTTGACTTAGAAATTGGTTACCTAAAGCTGACAATAAATGAATTTAAACTTTGAGTTCCAAAAGGCTTTTGGAATTGTATATACAGAGAAGATCCTTGAACAATGTGGGGGTAGGGGCACTGACCCCCATGCAATAGAAAATTCCTATAAATATATATATATATATATAATATTAATATATCAACATAATATGTAGACTATTTTATTTAAAATTTAGTCATATGAAGCACATTTAGAAATTCACATGATTTGAGGTGTTTTATACTGATTAGGGTTCTCTGACATTATTATGCTTTGCACAGTAAAGTCAAGTTCATCATTTTGTGAGATACCTGACACCAAAAGGAAAACAATGTGAATATTAGAAAATTTATAATAGACATATGCATTCATATATGTTGTTCATGTTCAAACTTACAGGCAAATATGAATGATTTTCTTAACATATACATATGGAAGGAGAATAAAGGAAGAATAAGTTATGTTGAAGTGGCCAAGAAATTTCCAATATTTTTTGACAAGTAAATGCTTATAACTCAAGAGGATATATTTCAATGTAGAAGTAGACTTGCAACATGAAATTACTCAAATGCAAGAGTAATGTTCAGAGAAAAATTCAAAAAAAGTTGAAAAAGAGTATATAGTTGATCCTTTTTATTTGTGAATTCAACTAACAACTAAAATGTTTTCATAACCCCAGAATCAATATTCAAGAAGACATTTTTGTGCTAATTCTAAGACATAACCAGAGAAGCTAATAAATTGAGTGGACCAACATGTACATTCCCAGCTGGATAAAACAAAGTAATGCTTTGCCTTCTTGAGACAACCTTTATAATGCAAACAAGGGTCATTATTATTGTCTATTTAGTACTATTACTTTTTCATTTTTGTCAAGTTTTTTTGGTGATTTTGCTTTCAAAATAGGCCCCAATGATAGTGTTGAAATGCTGTCTAGTGTTCCTAAGCACAAAAGGATATGCTACGCCTTGCAGAAAATAATACTTGTGTTAAGTAAGCTTCATTTAGGCATGAGTTATAGTGTTGTTGCCCATGAGTTCAAAGTTAATGAATCAATACTATGGTACACACAGAGAAAAGAAGAGGAAATTTGCTGATCTCTATATAAAGCTGCTTTGGAAAATGCTGAAGCGACATCTGGAGTGTATGATGAGGCTATGGAGAAGATGGAAATGTGGCTAAATTTATAGATTGTTGAGATGGTGACTGATTACAAAAGAGAAGTAGACAGCATTGTTGTAAGGATGTAAGCCACAGAAATTTACAGTCACCTTACTCAGCTTCAGGAAAATGTTAAACCCTTCCTGGCTAGGGCTGGCTGGCTTTCAAGTTTCAAAAGGTAATACAGTGTAAAAAATGTTAAGCTTGCAGGTGAAGTATGTTGTGTAGGTCAGGAGACTATGAAAGAATTTTTTTTTTTTTTAAATATCTGCTAAATGTTATTCAGGAAAAGGGTTACTGGAAGAACAGGTTTTCAATACTGATGAGACTGGCTTATTTTATAAGAACAGGGCAAACCTACACAGAGCAAGTAGAATTTCAGTTGACCAGATTCTCACAAGCATCTAATCTTTTACTTTCCTTGGGAACAATAGGTCAGTACTTGGCAATTTAGTGTCTCCAGTGATATTTTGGAACATAACTACTGCAATCAACAATGATTCACTGTATTGATAACCATTAAAGATAATCCCTGAAAATACAGAAAGAGTTATCTTTAAAAATAGTAAAGAATAAGGAAAGTTATTTAAACTAAAGAATATTGGGAAATACATATTATGAAATAAATGAGTGGACATAAATTTCACTAAATGAGTATTAAAAACTAAGATAAGTGAGTTAAACCTTCCATTTAAAAGACAGATATTTTTAAGATTGATTTTAAAAGCAAAAGACAGGGGTTTTCCCGGTGGCTCTGTGGTAAAGAATCTTTCTGCCAATGGAGGAGACAGAGGTTTGATCTCTGATCCAGGAAGATCTCACATGCCCTGGAACAACTAAGTCCATGTGTCAGAACTAGTAAGCCTGTGCTCTAGAGCCCAGGGACCACAACTGCTGAAGCCTGCCTGCCCTGGGGTCTGTGTTCCACAACAAGAGAAGCCACTGCAATGAGAAGCCTGCTCACCGCAACCGGTGAGTAACTTCCACTCGCTGCAACTAGAGAAGAGCCCATGCAGCTACAAAGACAGCATCGCCAAAAATAAACAAATAAATAACTTAAGAACATAAAAGAAAATCAAAAGACAAACCATGAGAAGAAAGATCAAATTACATTAGATAAAAGATGACAGAGGGATAGAAAGAAAGGAAGGAAGAAAAATATCATATAGACGAAGCCCTTTCAGTCAAATGAAAGTGTACGTACAAATGATGGGCATTCCTTCCCTGCAAATAAGTTCATCAATATCATTTTTCTAGATTCCATATATATGTGCTAATATGCAATATTTGTTTTTTTCATTCTGACTTACAGAGAACGCACTGTGGTTACAGTGGGAGAAGGAGAAAGTGGGATAAATAGAGAAAATAGTATTGGCATATATACACTATCACGTGTGAAATAGACAGCTGGTAAGAAGTTGCTATATAACACAGGGAGCCCAGCCTGGTGCTCAGTGATTCCCTAGAGGCATAGGATGTGGGGAGGGGAGGGAGGGTTAAGAGGGATCTTATGACAGATTTGCGCTGCTGTATGGCAGAAAGCAACACAACATTGTAAAGCAATTTTTCTCCAATTTAAAAATAGATTTAAACCTTTTTAAATAAATGAGAGGCAATAAAATATAGTGATATATCTTTCATATGAAAATTATACAATAATTCCAAACTTGTATTTACTTAGTAACATAAAATCATTTAGTATAAAGCAAACATAAAATTATTAAAAATGAATATTTAAAACACATACACAGGTTTTCTGTTTATGATTTAAAAAGTCAGAAAGGGTTCTACTCACATCCTAGTAACAATGAAAAGAACACCTACAAAAGCAGGACTTTTCTTGAGTTCATAAGAAATCCAAGATTGTAGATAACCAACTATCCTGAAATCCAAGAAAATATAGATGTCTTCAAAAAGACATGGGCACTGACAGCAAAAGACAAGATTTCCACTGAAATGGGCAAAAAGAATTTTGCAGAACAGTTACACAAATTCCTAAGGACCTAGTGCAGACTAATATGAACAGACCAAATTTCTGAGAGCCACAGACTCAAAGACTTCATTCCCACTGATAGGCTTCTTTATGCACCTCATGTATTATTATTAAATATAAAAATAAAAAACTTAAAGACATAATGAAATACTAGAGACACCACTCTCAGTGGCACAGGCCTGGAACAGGGGAGCACAGTTGGAAATGTATACTAGGAATTCAACCCAAGTCACTGACACTGAGAATCTCAAAAAAGAGAGTGGCAGAGGAAATGCTCAGAAGGATAAGGGCCAAAGCTTTTCCTCAAATTATGATAGCAATCAAACCACAGATTCAAAATTTTCTGAAAACATAAAGATAAATATCAATAACACACACAATCACACAGCACATCACAGGAAAATAATGAGATTTTTTAAATTAGTAATAGTGCAAGCCAATGAATCAGCATCCTTAAAGTGCTGAAAGAAAAACTCAACTCAAATTTCTATACCTAGTGAAATATCTTTGAAAATAAGGGAGAAACAGTTTCTCATTAAAAGAAAAACTGATAGAAGACTTTAAAGTGTTGGGAAAACCAGAATAAAACACTGTTGACCCATATTTGTATAACAAACAAACAAAAGATTCATTTTGATATTTGGCAAAACTAATACAGTTATGTAAAGTTTAAAAATAAAATAAAATTAAAAAAAAAACAACAAAAACAAAACAAAACAAAACAAAATGAAGCCCCCACTCAAAACAAACAAACAAACCACTCATGCATGCAAACAATGAGATACTTTAATAATAATCAACAATCTACACTATAAGAATTGTTAAGAGTTCACAGGTCAAAAGAATAAAACATCAGATAAAACATGAATCTGCACAAAAATATAAAGATTTCTAGAAATGATTAAAATAAAAATAAATATAAAATATGCTTTTCTTATGCATTTATTTTAATCACTTTGAATATCTAAAGGACAAATAATAGCAGTGCATAATGAGCTTATAGCATATTAAAAAATTAAATAAAAATAATGGCATAATATAGGAGAATCTGAGAATTTATTGTTGAAAATTTCTTTCATTACATATAAAATGATACAATATTATTTAATTTGTTGAGGATTTTTGCTTCTAAAGTCATGAGGTATATTAGTCTAAAGTGTTTGTTTTGTACTGTCTTTGTTTGCTCTGATATTACAGTAATCCCTGCCTCATAATGAGTTAGGAAGTGTTTTTTCTTCTTTAATTTTCTGGAAAAATTGTGTAGAAATGGTATTCTTCCTTATTTTACTGTTTGGTAGAACTCACTAATGAAACATAGTGAAAGAGAATTAACCTGAAGAATTTCTTTCTGTAAGGTTTTTAACAGTAATGATAACATAGTGAGGACCATTTGAAATGTCTAGAGACACCTGTGTTTGTCACAATTAGTAGGTCCTCTGGTTTTTATTTTATTCAGTGGAAAAAGGATGCTACAAAACATTCAACAATGCACAGGATAACCTACCACAACAAATAATATTTGACAAAGTCTCAATAGTGATGAGGATGTGTGATGGTAGGTAAGCATAAATTTAATTCTTTATAATTAAAGTAATATTCAAATTATCTCTTCATTATAGATGAATTTTAGTAGAATCTGGTCATTCAAGAAGAAATACCTTGTATTTAAGTTGTCATATTTATGTGTGTAGAGTTGTTAATAACATTCCCTAACTTTAAAGCACACAAGTTTTGTAGTGATCACCCATGTTTCACTCTTTAAATGGTAATTTATACCTTTTATTTTTTATTTGTCAGTCTTTTTAGAGATCTTTTTCTCCCCCAAAACAACATTTGCTTGATGGATTTTTCTTTGTTTTTCTGATTTTTTTTCTCTAATTTTAATATGTCCTCCCTTTTTCTTGTTTAAACTTTATTTTGGTCTTTTTCTAGCATTTTTAAAGGTGGAAGTAAAAATTAAAGATATTTCTTCTTTAGACATATGAATGTTTAGTGCTATAAATTTCCCTCTAATCACTTCCCTGGCCGTAATTCAGGGATTTTGCTGTATTAAAATTTTTTTAATTCAGTTCTACATAGTTTTCATTACTTTTGAGATTCTCTTTGACCAATAGGCTATTTTGTTACTCACTCACTAAGTCGTGTCTGACTCTGTGATTCTGTGAAATCAAGCACACTAGGCTTCCTTGTCCCTCACTATTTCCCAGTTTGCTCAAATTCCTGTCCTTTGAGCCAGTGATACCATCCAACCATCTCATTCTCTGTTGTCCCCTTCTCCGCCTACCCTCAATCTTTCCCAGCATCAGGGTTCCAATGAGTCAGTTCTTCGCCTCAGGTGGCCAAAGTATTGGACTTTCAGCTTCAGCATCAGTTCTTCCAGTGACTATTCAGGCCTGATTTCCTCTAGTATTGACTTGTTTGATCTCCTTGCAGTTCAAGAGACTCTCAAGAGTCTTCTCCAGCACCACAATTCAAAAGCATCAATTCTTCAGTGCTCAGCCTTCTTTATGGTTCAAATCTCACATCCATACATAACTACTGGAAAAACCATAGTTTTGACTATTCAGACCTATGTTGGCAAAGTGATGTCTCTGTTCTGTAATATGCTATCTAGGTTTGTCACAGTTTTCCTTCCAAGAAGCAAGCGTCTTTTAATTCTGTTGCTGCAGTCACAATCTGCAATGATTTTGGAGCC
Source organism: Bubalus bubalis (assembly GCF_019923935.1). Lineage (NCBI taxonomy): Eukaryota > Metazoa > Chordata > Mammalia > Artiodactyla > Bovidae > Bubalus > Bubalus bubalis. The sequence goes on from NC_059173.1 coordinate 46,302,174, forward strand.
CAATAATGTAAAATCTGTTACGGCTTCCAATTTTTCCCCTTCTATTTGGCATGAAGTGATGGGACTGAATGCTATGATCTTAGTTTTTTGAATGTTGAATTTTAAGCCAGGTTTTTCACTCTCCTCTTTCACCCTCATCTTTTTCACTCTCCTCTTTCACCTCATCTTTTTCACTCTTCTCTTTCACCCTTATCAAGAGTCTCTTTAGTTTCTGTTTGATTTCTGCCATTAGAGTGGTATCATCTGCACATCTGAGGTTGTTGATATTTCTCCCAGCAAGCTCAATTCCAGCTTGTGAGTTATCCAGCCTGGCATTTCCCATGATGTGCTCTGCACAGAAGTTAAATAAGCAGGATGACAATATACAGCCTTGATGTAGTCCTTTCCCAATTTTAAACCAGTCTATTGTTCTCCATCTGATTTTAACTGTTGCTTCTTGTTCTGCACACAGGTTTCTCAGGAGGCAGGTAAGATGGTCTGGTGTTCCTTCTCTATAAGAATTTTCAAAGTTTGTTGTGATCCACACAGTCCAATTCCATAATATAATCAATGAAGGAGAACATTTTTTTTTTTGGAATTCCCTTGCTCTTACTATGATCCAACAGATGTCAGCAACTTGATCTCTAGTTCCTCTGCCTTTTCTAAATCCAGCTTTTACATCTGGAAGTTCTCGGTTCAATGTACTGTTGAAACCTAGCTTGAAGGATTTTGAGCATTACCTTGCTAGCATGTGAAATGATCATAATTTTACAACAGTTTGAACGTTCTTTGGCATTGCCTTTCTTTAGGATTGGAATGAAACTGACCTTAAAAATTACTATCTAATTTCAAATTGCTTAGAGATTATCCTGCTAATTTTTTGCTGTAATTTCTAGTTTAGTTTCATTACAGCTAAAGAATAAAGTTTTTATTATTTTTTAATTTTTAGTTTTATATTGGAGTATACATATATACAATGTTCTATTAATTTCAGGTGTATCACAAACTGACTTATACATATACATGTATCTAGACATTACTTTGCCAACAAAGGTCCATCTAGTCAAGGCTATGGTTTTTCCTGTGGTCATGTATGGATGTGAGAGTTGGACTGTGAAGAAGGCTGAACACCGAAGAACTGATGCTTTTGAACTGTGGTGTTGGAGAAGACTCTTGAGAGTCCCTTGGACTGCAAGGAGATCCAACCAGTCCATTCTGAAGGAGATCAGCCCTGGGATTTCTTTGGAAAGAATGATGCTAAAGCTGAAACTCCAGTACTTTGGCCACCTCATGTGAAGAGTTGACTCATTGGAAAAGACTCTGATGCTGAGAGGGATTGGGGGCAGGAGGAAAAGGGGACGACAGAGGATGAGATGGCTGGATGGCATCACTGACTCGATGGACGTGAGTCTGAGTGAACTCCGGGAGTTGGTGATGGACAGGGAGGCCTGGTGTGCTGCGATTCATGGGGTTGCAAAGAGTCGGACATGACTGAGCAACTGATCTGATTTGATCTGATTCTTTTTCAAATTTCTTTCCCATATAGGTTATTAGAGACTGCTGAATAGAGTTCCCTGTGCTATACAGTAGGTCCTTGTTGATTATACATTTTATATTGAGTATATGTGGAAACAGTGTCAGACTTTATTTTTTTGGGCTCCAAAATCACTGCAGATGGTGACTGCAGCCATGAAATTAAAAGACGCTTACTGCTTGGAAGGAAAGTTATGACCGACCTAGAGAGCATATTCAAAAGCAGAGACATTACTTTGCCAACAAAGGTTCGTCTAGTCAAGGATATGGTCTTTCCTGTGGTCATGTATGGATGTGAGAGTTGGACTGTGAAGAAGGCTGAACGCCGAAGAATTGATGCTTTTGAACTGTGGTGTTGGAGAAGACTCCTGAGAGTCCCTTGGACTGCAAGGAGATACAACCAGTCCTTCTGAAGGAGATCAGCCCTGGGATTTCTTTGGAACGAATGATGCTAAAGCTGAAACTCCAATACTTTGGCCACCTCATTCAAAGAGTTGACTCATTGGAAAAGACTCTGATGCTGAGAGGGATTGGGGGCAGGAGGAGAAGGGGACGACAGAGGATGAGATGGTGGGATGGCATCCCTGACTCGACGGACGTGAGTCTCAGTGAACTCTGGGAGTTGGTGATGGACAGGGAGGCCTGGTGTACTGTGATTCATGGGGTTGCAAAGAGTCAGACATGACTGAGCGACTGAACTGAACTGAAATGTCAATTCCAATATTCCAACTTCTCTCTCTTTACCACTTTTCCCCTTCAATAACCATAAAGTTATTTTATGTCTGTGAATCTGTTTCTGTGTCTATAAATAAGTTCATTGTATCATCTTTTTAGATTCCACATATAAGTGATACCATATATTTGTCTTTCACTGCCTGACTTCACTTAGTATGATAATCTAAAGTTCATCCATGTTGCTGCAAAAGCATTATTTCATTCTTTTATGGCTTAATGGAGTAATATTCCATTGTCTATATACATCTTCTTTATCCATTCATCTGTCAACGGACATATAGTTGCCTCCATGTCTTGATTATAGTGCTCCAATGAGCACTGGCGTCACTTATCTTTTCAAAGTATGGTTTTCTCCAGATATATGCCCCAAAGTAGGATTGCAGGATCATACAGTAGCTCTGTTTTTAGTTTTTTAAGAAACTTCCATTCTGTTCTCCATTGTGGCTGAACAATTTTCATTCCCACCAACAATGTAGGAAGGTTTCGTTTTCTCCACACCCTCTCTAGCATTTATTGTTGGTAGACTTTTTGATGATTGCCATTTTGACAGGTGTGAAGTGATATCTCACTATAGTTTTCATTTGCATTTCTCTAATATTTAATGTTATGACCAACCTAGATAGTATATTAAAAAGCAGAGACATTACTTTGCCAGCAAAGGTTCGTCTAGTCAAGGCTATGGTTTTTCCTGTGGTCATGTATGGATGTGAGAGTTGGACTGTGAAGAAAGCTGAGCACTGAAGAATTGATGCTTTTGAACTGTGGTGTTGGAGAAGACTCTTGAGAGTCCCTTGGACTGCAAGAAGATCCAACCAGTCCATTCTAAAGGAGATCAGCCGTGGGTGTTCATTGGAAGGAATGATGCTAAAGCTGAAACTCCAGTACTTTGGCCACCTCATGTGAAGAGTCGACTCATTGGAAAAGACTCTGATGCTGGGAGGGATTGGGGGCAGGAGGAGAAGGGGACGACAGAGGATGAGATGGCTGGATGGCATCACTGACTCGATGGACGTGAGTGAGTCAACTCTGGGAATTGGTGGTGGACAGGGAGGCCTGGCGTGTTGCGATTCAGCGACCTCTTGTAGGGTCGCAAAGAGTCGGACACAACAGAGACTGAACTGAACTGAATATTTAATGATGTTGAGTATCTTTCCATGTGCTTTTTGGCCATCTACATGTCTTCTTGGAGAAATGTTTATTCAGATCTTCTACGTCCATTTTTTTGAGTTGGTTGGTTGTTTTTTGTACATAGGTCTTTAGATTTTAGAGATTAATCCCTTGTAGGTCTCTTCATTTGCAAATAGTTCCTCCCAGTCTTTGGGTTGTGTTTTCACTTTGTTTATGGTATCCTTTGCTGAGCAAATTTTTTTGAGTTTAATTAGGTTGCATTTGTTTATTTTTGTTTTTATTGCCATTACTCTAGGAGGCGATCCAAAAAGATACTGCTATGATTTATGTCAAAAAGTGTTTCGCTGATGCTTTCCTCTATGATTTTTTAGTATTTGGTGTTACATTTAGGTCTTTAATTCATTTTGAGTTTATTTTTGTGGATGGTGTTAGAGAATGCAATCTTATTTCTTTTACATGTAGCTGTCCCATTTACTAAGAACCACATATTGAAGAGACCATCTTTTCTCCAGAGTATATTTTTGCCTTCTTTGTTGTAGATTAATTGACAATAGGTGTGTGGGTTTTTTTCTGGGCTTTCTTTCCTGTTCCACTGATTAAAACATCTGTCTTTGTGCCAGTAGCATACTTGATTACTGTAGCTTTACACTATAGTCTAAAGTCAGGGCACCTGATTCCTTAACTCCATTTTTGTTTCTCAAGATTGTTTTGGCTATTCGGGGTTTCTCACGTCTCCATACAATTTTAAAGATTTTCTGTTATAGATCTGCAAAAAATGCCACTGGTAAATTGATAAGGGTTGGACTGCGTCTGTAGATTACCTTCAATAGTAGAGTCATCTTAGCATATTGATTCTTCCAATGTAAGAACACAATGTATCTTTCCATCTGTTTGTGTCATATTATTTTTTAATTTTTCTTTTATGACACAGAGTTCATATACTGATTTGGAAAATGTCTTTTTCCAGCTCCCTCCTTTCCATTATCCTTCTCCAATCTGGTTTGGATAACAAAGGCTATTACATCTGTTCTTATTTGCTTACTGCAGATGGGAAGATGGTTGACAATGCTCTTTGCCGTAGTCTCTGAAGTTGCAGGACAAGTGGACTGGAAGGAAAATTAGTTCCTGCCTTTTTGTGAATGACTGCTATGGGCCAACAGAATTGTTCAACAGAGCTACCTCACAGTCTCCACAGCACGGTGTGTGGTGGCATCAGAGTGTTTAATTCTGCTCACAATAATACAGGGTGAGATTTCAAGAGGATTCTACTCCATAATCGAGCAATACAATCTGTTGAGGAAAAGTAAGGTTACAATTTCCTTTGTGATGTTCACCTTGGGTAGGGTAGGGGAAGACAAAAGGTTGCACTCTTTCCTGTCATTTGGCTAGAGTGAGAAGGCTTTTTTTTTTTAACCCTTTTTGTCTCTGCATGTTGTTGTTTCTTAGTACCCAAGCTGAATTTTGCCAATATGCAGGAGGCAAAAACAGAACCCAGGGAACACACCATCAGATTGCCTTTTGAGTCCCATCATCCCTAACCAGTATTCTTTCTTTTCAGGATCCCAAAGAATCGGATCTTATCCTTGGGGGAAGAATCAGCATATCCTCTTAAGGTAAGAACTTGAGTTCTATAGTCTTTTGTTTTTGCTTGTTTTGGGTGGTTAGAAAGCTTATTTTATTCAGGAGGTCAGTAACCTGGAGTAAGGCAGACTTATATCCAAGAACCAACTCCAAAGATTCTACATAATCATGAAAGTTTTTAAAGGACTAAATCTATGTAATTTTTAAATTCTTATTTGCTCACTGCAGCATTAAAGGAATGCATTTTTGTGTTTATCCAATTTAAAAAATTTTTTTTAGTTGTAGAACTTGCTAGGATTTCTAGTCTGGACTACTTCAGAAGAAAAAGGAAAAAATTACTTTTAAAAATAAGCATCTATCCTCCTGTAGTAAGGATATGTGATACAGTCTAAATAAAATGGATACAAATGTTACATTTGAACTTTAAGTTTATTAGCATACAGAGCCATGAAACTAAAATTTCTCCTGGGAGTTGAGTTAATTTCTTTCTAGATTTTAAATGAATGTGGTAATATTTTTCAATGTTTAATATGAAACATTATTGATTCCCATAATCCAATATTGATGGCAATTATTTGAGGCATTTTTTGCCTTATAAAACATATGGACTTAGTGTAAGTCAATATACATCCAAAATTATAACAGATATTTTATTCAAACTTGTTACACAAATTTCAATTACATTTCCCAGTATTGCAAATGTGCTATCTTGTTTCTTCCATTAAAAAGATTCCAAATGATAGCTAAAGAATTCTCATTAAACCTGTAAGTGCAGTAAATTAAAATATTAGTTAAGCATTAATATTGACTTCATACTAAGGATAATGAAGCTTTATGAACTTGCTTTGGAAAATTTACAGTTTTATCCAGTTTTTGTGTTGTAGTATACTCAGAATATGTGTCAAAATAGAGTTGTAATAGACTTCCATTTAACTTTTTATTTCCAATATTTTTATTAGTATAAATCCAAAGATACTTATAATTTCAAAAAGTATGATTAAGAGAGTATCACATTTAATTAATACTTCCTCTTAACAGTGAGCACAAAGTTATTGTTTATAGTAAAAATGATTACAATGCACACACCCACTAGTGAGTTGGTACAGAGCTTTTTTATTATCTCAAACCTGTCAAGTTCAATAAGATTCATCACTGAAATGTGTAAAAATAAAAGTTGGTCATTGATATTATATATTATCAAATGCAAAGTGTTTTTACTGAACAAATGTGATTCCCAATGACAATTTCAAAGTCTCTTCTATTTGCCGCCTATTATCAACAGGGGAAATTTTCTTACTTTATTCTCCACTAATCATTTCTGACAAATAGTTGGCAAGCTTAATGGTGAAGAGATGTCCATAGGGTTCAAGGTCAATCTCACCCCTTGGGAAGAAAGCACACATGTCTAAGAATAAATGCCCTCCAACAGAGGAAGAGGACAATGCTTTACATAGTGCTGTATGACTTTTATTATCAAGTATACTTAGCTAATATCATTGTGATACAATTTAACTGTTCTTTCAAGTGTTTAACATGACTCATATTATTCCCTCCTATTACAGAACACAATGATTTTGCATTGTATTCCTCCTTTAGATCATCTTTCTCAGTTTGGGCTAGGTTTAGCTGAAAAACAAAAATTCCAAATTCTACTCTAAATACCAATGAAAATATCTTACTGACCATAGCAGTAAGACAATGTCTATGACTTAACTATGTATTTGTGTGTGTGTGTGTGTAATATTTTTCAGTAAGGAAGGAGAGATAGAAAGTTTAATAATTTATAGGAAAAAGTCTAAATAATTCTAGCAAAGATGATATGTATAATTTATAAAATGTACTTTTACATGTAATTTATATTTTAATATATATTAAATATATATATATATATAATTTCCTGGATGGCTAAAACAAGAGTTAGCATTTAATATCTGATTACTTCTGTGTAAATTTAGAGACCACTCACTGTTCTGAATTTTTCCACAAATAGTCATAATTGCAACAAAAATGACTATGACGACAACCCTGCAACTTTTCATCTTTTTCAGATCCAAATACAAGCATTTTAGTTCATTTGTTCAAAAATTTAATGCGGTATTTATAGTTTAGGTAAGGTGTTAATCACATAAGAAATAAAAATAGATACGTTTTGTGATCCCATGCTTTAGTATCATTTACAATGATTAAGTGGACTTTTGCTTTCTTATTACTCATTTTTGCTCTACTCACTAAAAGAAACATTAGAATTTACCATCAGTCTTTTCACTGTTATAACTGTTTCATTGTGGTGTTGTTATTAAGGCTAACATGAACTTTATGCTAACTGATACTGCATTTTCAAATCAAAATATGCCTTGCACAAAATCAAGTAAACATAAAATATTAAAGGCACTTTAATATTAAGGTACAGCAAAAAAAAAAAAAAAAAACAAAAAACAAAAAACAAAAAAACCTCCGTATTTGAACTATCAACATAGAATTTACAGTGAGGGTAATTTTCAGTCATTCATTTAAACAGAACAAAAACAAAATAATTATTAATTGATTTAAATAGGGAAAATTAAACAAAAAGATGAAGTAGTAAAGAGCCTAGTGAAAATTGCTCAGTTTGCATATAAATTAGGTAATTAGCCTCTCACCTGCCCAGGTAGAAGTTTATAACCCTAATTAAAATAATTGTATAAGCTTCCCAGCCTCATTAGCAAAAACGTGAGAAAGAAAATAAAATGCATTACTGCCCTTTTTGTAATTCTGCTTGAACTTAGTTATTAATATTTTTATAGATTAAATTGATTTAAATATTTTCACACATATATTCCTTTTATAGTTGAAGAATTCAAAGAGCTTTATCTAAAAATAAAATTCAAGATAAAAATTTATATAGAAAATGAAAGTAAATAAGATAATTTGAAATACTTTAAAAATAAATTTCAGTTTACTCCAAAATGTGTGGTTCCTTACAATGCTTTTATAATCTAATATTTTAAAAGTACAAATATTATTTTAAACTAATTCCTAAGATGTTTTATTTTTTAAATAATGTGAAAGAGTTAAAATTATCTTGTTTAACAGAGAAGCCTTAACCTTAAAGCAGATCAATCCTTTGACAGCTTAATGAGTAAAGCATGTAACACTAATTTACTTAATAAACATTTATGGAACATTCATGTTTAAGAAACTGCTGAACAGATGAGTCAGGGATTAAAATGAAGGGGACAGGTTTCCTGATTACAAGAAAATGATGCATTTCTGAAGTATATAAAAGGAAATAAATGAACAAGAAAAAAAATGGTGGTGGTTATAGATACCATCAAGCTGTTAATGCATAAGGCTAAAATAAATCAGAAAATGAAGGGAGAAAAAAATAGAGATATATAAAATATATAACATATGCCAAGTATTCTGCAAGCTATCTTAAACTTATTTTCATATAATAACAAGATATTCTGATTTATGGCAGATGATAAAACTGAAGCTAAGAAAATTCTGTAATTTTGAAAAGTTTCATGAAAAATTTGATTAATATTTGTTAAACAAGAATAAATGAGTATTATACACTGAAGCAGAAATATAAATACTGCCTAAGAAAGATATTAGACAAATGGATGCCACCAGATGGGAGGCAATAAGAATTTTACATCGTCTTGTTGATGACTTTATTGGTAAAAATGCAGATCTCAAAATCTAATCATGACAAACCAGATAAAGAAATAGAGGAAATTTCTGAAAGAAATATTAACCCAGTCTGTAATCTTCAAAAACATTTGGGATATTGCAGAAGTCAAGGAAGGACTGTGAAGCTCATCTTGACTGAAGGAACTGAGAAGAAATACATTCTCCTGAAGTGGGCTATTTTGCTATAAAAAGTATTGGGACAACTTGTGAACTTGAAGGAATTCTCTAGGTGAAAGTTACATTACATACATGACATTTCTTTTTATTGCTTTAGCAACTTAAAGTTGGTGTGCTTTTATATAAACATTTAAAGAAAGAAGCAATATCAAAAGCTGCAAGGTATTCCAGGGATCAGCAGAGTAGTTGTTTTCCTACTATCTTCAATGTATTTTAATATTTAATCACTGTCTTCCATGGCACAAGTAGTGGAAAATAACCCTTGATTCTATAAACTAGTACTTGCTCATTTTTCAGTACTGTTTTGACATTTTAATTTTGATTTTCTTTAAAATTTTTAAAAATAAATTGTAGTAAGTTAGGGATGGTTATCTCATGACCAACTAAACCAAATAGTGTTATAGCAAGTATTGAATGAGTCTATTTGGCTTTGTCAGATTTCAGAATAAATGCCTTTGTGAAAAATAATTCTAAGTAGTTTTCTTAAAATAAAACCCACTTGATTCAACAAAACTTAATTCATATGGTCTTCATTCCAAAAATGGCTACCCCTTGAGTTCTTGGAAATAAACAATGCCTCTCCTTAAACTGCATATCAGCAGATCTGCACATTGAGCATCTCAGCTAGAGATGGTTTCTGAAAACAGACTAAATTTATGACTTGTGGTGATGCCTTCATAAGCAGTTTTCAATTAACCCACTGGAAAGTATCTCTGAATACGTAATTTTCTATCATTTTTTAAAGCAGCCATTTAATTTTGAAGCACAATGAATATAATATGAATAAATTAAGCAAATATACAGCTGTTTGAAAAAATTTCTTCTTTCCTATTTTTTTTAATAAAAATGGACATATGACCACTAGTGATTTCATTTTTCATGGGTAGATTGATTCAGTTGAGCTTCATCAGGTGTTCTTATGTTTCAGTTATGATTTCCATCAGTGAGCTGACAGAAAATGCATCATATGCTATAAGTTAACAGTTTTTGATCATTTTAACATATGTATAGAATTACAATATTTTTCCCAAGTGAATGGTATGGTTTATTATACTTAGTTATGATTTTATATCTGAATTCACTAACTTTATGTTTGTAGAAAACATGCTAGCAATGTATTCATATAGTTATGACTCTGCATTCCTTTTATCAAAAAAAAAAAAGAATGGAAATTACCTATACATTATTAAGGTGTCTCAAAATATCTTTTGACTAATTTTTCAGTTGGAGAAGGAAATGGCAACCCACTCCAGTATTCTTGCCTGGAGAATCCCATGGACAGAAGAGCCTGGCAGGCTACAGTCCATGGGGTCACAAAGAGTTGGACACAACTGAGCGACTAACCGCAATTATTCAGTTATCAAGAACAAGTAAGTCTGTTTCATTTTTTAAGGAACCTCCATACTGTTCTCCACAGTGGCTATACCACTTTACATCCCCACCAACAGCGTAAGGTTTACTTTTCTCCATATGCTTTCCAGTATTAATTATTTTGTAAATTTTTTGATGATGGCCATTCTGGCTAGTGTGACATGATACTTCATTGTAGTTTTGATGTGCATTTCTCTAATAATTATTGATGTTGAGTATCTTATCATGGACCTCCCAGCCATCTGTATGTCTTTGGAGAAATGTCTATTTAGGTCTTCCAAATGAAAAACTCATCAGTGGCCAGAGGACTGGAAAGGGTCAATTTTCATTCCAATCCCAAAGAAAAGTGAAAGTGAAAGTCACTCAGTCGTGTCCAGCTCTTTGAGACCCCATGAACCACACAGTCCATGGAATTCTCCAGGCCAGAATACTGGTGTGTGTAGCATTTCCCTTCTCCAAGAGATCTTCCCAATCTGGAGATCAATCCCAGGTCTCCTGCATTGCAGGTGAATTCTTTGCCAGCTGAGCCACAAAGGAAGCCCAAGAATACTGGAGTGGGTAGCTGATCTCTTCTCCAGCATATCTTCCTGACCCAAGAATCGAACTGGGGTCTCCTGCATTGTGGGTGGATTCTTTACCAAGTGAGCTATCAGGGAAGTTCAGTCCCAAAGAAGGGTAATATCAAAGAATGGTCAAACTACCACACAATTACACTCATTTCACATGCTAGCAAAGTATTGCTCAAAATTCTCCAAGCTAGGTTTCAGTAGTATGTGAACCAAGGGATGTGAAACAAGAACTTGCAGATGTTCAAGCTGGATTTAGAAAAGGCAAAGGAACCAGAGATCAAATTGCTAACATCCATTGGATCATATAAAAAGCAAGAGAATTCCAGAAAAAATATATAATTCTGCTTCCTTGACTATGCTAAAGCCTTTGATTGTGTGGATCACAATAAACTGTGGAAAATTCTTAAAGAAATGGGAATACCAGATCACCTTACCTGCATCCTGAGAAACCTGTATGCAGGTCAAGAAGCAACAGTTAGAACAAGACATGGAACAACAAACTGGTTCAAAATTGGAAAAGGAGTATGTCAAGGTTGTATATTGTTATCGTGCTTATTTAACTTCTGTGCAGTGTACACCATGCAAAATGCCAGGCTGGATGAAGTACAAGCTGGGATCAAGATTTCTGGGAGTAATATCAATAACCTCAGATATGCAGATGACACCACCCTTATGGCAGAAAGCAAAGAGGAACTAAAGAGTCTCTTGATGAAGGTGAAAGAAGAAAGTGAAAAAGCTGGTTTAAAACTCAACATTTAAAAAACAAAGATCATGGCATCCAGTCCCATCACTTCACAGCAAACAGATGGGGAAACAATTGAAACAGTGACACACTTTGCTTTCTTTGGCTCCAGAATTACTGTGGATGGTGCTTGAAGCCATGAAACTAAAAGGTGCTTGCTCCTTGCAAGAAAAGCTATGAACAACCTAGACAGCATATTAAAAAGCAGAGATAGTATTTATATCACAAAGGTCCATCTAGTCAAAGCTATGGTTTTTCCAGTAGTCATGTATGGATGTGAGAGCTGGACCATAAAGAAGGCTGAACACTGAAGAACTGATACTTTAGAGCTGTGGTGTTGGAGAATAGTCTTGAGAGTCCCTTGGACTGTAAGGAGATCAAACCAGTCAAAACTAAAGGAAATAAATCCTAAATATCCATTAGAAGGACTGATGTTGAAGCTGAAGCTCCAATACTTTGACCACCTGATGCAAAGAGCTGACTCATTAGAAAAGACCCTGATGCTGGGAATGATTGAAGGCAGGAGGAAAAGGGGACAGAGGACTAAATGGTTGGATGGCATCTCTGACTGAATGGACATGAGTTTGAGCAAGCTCCAGGAGATGGGGAAGGAAAGGGCAGCCTGGCGTGCTGCAGTCCATGGGGTCACAAGGAATCATACACAACTGTGGGACTGAAAAACAACAACCCATTTTTTTTTTATTGGATTCATGTTTGTTTTTCACATTAAGCTCCATAAGTTGTTTGCATATTCTGAAGATTAACCCTTTGCCTGATCTTTTGTTTGCAAATATTTTCTCCCATTCTAAGGATTGTCTTTTCATCTTGTAGAAAACCCTAACTCAGAAGACAAATGTACTCCAATGTTCATTGCAGCACTATTTACAATAGCCATGACATAGAAGTAGCATAGATCTCCATTAACAGATGAATGGATAAAGAAAATATGGTATATATACACAATTGAATATTACTCAGCCATAAAAAGAAATGGAATTGATTCAGCTGATGTGGAGAAACCTAGAACCTGTCATACAGAATTAAGTCAGAAAGAGAAAAACCAATATCATATATTAAAGCATATATATGGAATCTAGAAAAATGGTACCGATGAACCTATTTGCAGGGCCAGAACAGAGGCACAGACAGAACTGACTTGTAGACACAGTGGTGGAAGGAGAGGGAAGGATGAATTTAGAGAGCAGCTTTGACATATATATACTGCCATGTGTAAAATAGATAGCTAACCAGAATCTGCTGTATAGCTCTGTGATGACCTTGAGGAGTGGGATAGAGGGTGGGAGAAAGACGCAACAAGAAGGGGATATATGTACATATATAGCTCACTCATAGTGTTGTGCCCCCAAATCTAATACAACATTATAAAGCAACTATATTCCAATAAAGAAGAACAAGTACTGTTGCTTTCTGTATCTATATTTCCATGCATTCAACCATTTCCCATATATTTACTATTTGATATTCTATAGCATTCAATAAAACCTGTCTCACATGTACAATATACTTTTATTTCTGATTTTCTCTATCATTAAGTAGGAAACCATTCACACTTTAGTGTAAATCTGAACCATTTCTCTAACTACCAATTCTAATCCCTAAATACCATTTCCTTAGTTACTGAAACAAATTTGCATAATTTTCTGAAATAGCTTTTGCACATGGAGAATCCCTTTATGGTTTTTTGTCTTCCAACAATTTTATGGAAATATAGATACAGAAAGCAACAGTACTTGTTCTTCTTTATTGGAATATAGTTGCTTTATAATGTTGTATTAGATTTGGGGGCACATGTGAGACAGGTTTTATTGAATGCTATAGAATATCAAATAGTAAATATATGGGAAATGGTTGAATGCATGGAAATATAGATACATATTTTCCTTCATTTTTCTTAGGAACCTGTAAGGAGATATCCCCTCATTTGTTTTTACGTTGAATTGGTCATATTCCTATTTCTGTTCTAATCATTGGTGAAGAGAATCAGGCTATACTTAGGCTAACCACATAAAACCTGAATATGGAGATGGAACAGTCAAATTTAAGGGATAATGATGCACTAGAGAGTTTAGATATACTGAATATGTTCTGTATTACAGTGGAAAAGAGAATATGGCTGCTGACAGGCAACTGATAGCATTTGCAATTGATGAAAAAGTAGAGAGTTGTTATGTTTAACTTCAATTTTAAGGAATTGATTAGAATTTGTTAGCCGAGACCCAAAATCCACTTCATTTTTCAGCATAATACAATTGGACTATATTTTCTAGACTCTTACACTTTGGTGTAGAAATTTAAGTTATATGCTATGGAATATTTGTAGAAGTTAAATGTCCTACTTCTAGACCAGACATATAAACCTCCACTTCATAATTTTTCATACTCTTCCCCTACCCTTCTGTTTTGCTAGAATCTAAATAATTCCCAGATTAAACTCCAGAGCTATGTGTTAAGTATGGCAAAGAAGAATGAGACTTTAAATGACCCTACAGGAAACCACAACTAGCATTCACTTTTATAGTCAAGAAAAAACTTGATTTTTTTTCCTAGATAAATGGTTTGCTTTTTTTCTAGGAAAAAAAGAATGGTTTGCTTTAAAATTTTGTGGATTACTTATTACAGGACTACCATTATCTTAATTATTACATAAAAGTAAAATATAATAAAAATTCTAGAAGGAGCAAATCTTATTAACAACTATGGAACATTTTCTTCCCCTCAATATCATTTCTCCAAAAACATTATTTCTGTACAAAATGATAATTGATCACCATGACCACCATAAGGGACTATGCCTTGTCCTTCTCTATAGTCATGGACCCAAACTATGATGTGAATATTATATATTTAATAAACTCACATTTAAATAATATTAATTGATATATAGTGTATCACTTTTTGGCTGGAATGACAAATACTTATTGAGGATGATTGTAGACATAGATTTCATTGGTAGCAACCTTACTTTCTCTCATCTTTGACCTCAACTTTGAGATATTTGCCTTGCTCATCTCCTTGCAGTAGTTTAAAACTGCTTCAAGAATTTTTGCAAAATTTGTTTGTGTTATTCTACCCACTTATTCTGGACATCGGATAAAATGCATTCATCATTGACTATGTACAATCTTCCTAAATAGCCTTCAGTATTTTGAGGAAATTTTGTACTATACTTACTTTGTTGCAGATTTGTATCATGAATGGGTGCCGAGTATTGTCAAATGCTTTTTCCACATCTATTGAGATGATGATGGTGTAGTTTTTATCTTTCACTATATAGGGCAAGGGTATTCACTGTCATTACTTTTATTCAACATAGTATGGGAAGTCCTGGCCACAGCAGTTTGGCAAGGAAACAAGAAAGGTATGCAAATGAAAAAGGAAGACATCAAACTGTTTATATCTGTAAATAGTGTGACACAAAATGTAGAAAACTAAATATTTACACAAAATAACTATCAGAACTCATAAACATATTCAGTAAAGTTGCAGAATACAAAGTAGACATAAAAATCAATTGTATTTCTTTAACTGAAGAGGAACATAAGAAAATATTCCATTTACAATTTTATTAAAATAATAAAATACTTAAGAATAAATTTAACCAAGGATATAAAAATATGTGCACACTGAAAACTACAAAACACTGATGAGAGGAATTGAAGAAACAAATAAATAGAAATAAATTTCATATTCATGGATAGGAAGAATTCATTTTGTTAAAATGTCCCTACTAATCAAAGTGATATACAGGCTCAATACATTCCTCATCAAAATCCCAGTGATTTTTTTTATAGAAATAGCAAAGAAATGTTTAAAAATTCATTTGAAACCACAAAAGACACCAATAGCCAAAGCAAGCTTGAGAAAGAACAAAGTTGGAAGCATCACACTTTGTAATTTCAAATTATCTTACAAAGCTTTTGTAATGAAATAATATGGCACTGGCTTTTTATGTCAGTGTCATATTGTTTCATTACAAAAGCTTTGTAAGAAACATATACCAAAGAATCATAACTCAAAAAAGCATATATGAACAACTATTTCTTGACAAGGGCAGCAAGAACACAGAATGAGGAAAGGAAAGAGTATACAATAAATGGTATTGGGAAAACTGGACAACCAACATGCAAAAGAATGAAAGTGGACCATTATCTTATACCATACACAAATATAAATGCAAAATAGATTAAACAGTTACACATAAAACCTGAAAACACAGGTTTTCAGTTCCTGGAAGAAAACTAAGCGAAAAAGCTGCTTGATGTTGACACTGCTAATTATTGTTTTGGTGTATGACACAGAAAGCACACGCAACAAAAGCTAGAATGAACTATACCAAACTAAAAAGCTTCTGCACATCAATGGAAGCAACTAATAAAATGAAAAAGAATGGGATAAAATGTTTCCAAACTATTCATCTACATTTCCAAAATATATAATATCCAAAATATATAAGGAACTTGTACAATTCAACAGAAAAAAAGAAATCTCAGTTTGAAAAATGAGTGAAGAACCTGAATATATTATTGAAGAGAAGACAACAAAATGAACAACAGAAATATGAAAAGGTGTTCACTATCACTAATTATCAAGGAAATACAAATTCAAATCACAGTATATTACTTCACATTTCACGTGGCTGTTATAAAAAAATTAGATAAATTTAGGCAAAGACAAAAAATTTACTGGTTTTTCCAGTAGTCATGTATGGATGTGAAAGTTGGACTATAAACAAAGCTGAGCACTGAAGAATTGATGCTTTTGAACAGTGGTGTTGGAGAAGACTCTTGAGAGTCCCTTGGACAGCAAGGAGATCCAACCAGTCCATTCTAAAGGAGATCAGCCCTGCGTGTTCATTGGAAGGACTGATGCTGAAGCTGCAACTCCAATACTTTGGCCACTTGATGTGAAGAACTGACTCATTGGAAAAGACCCAGATGCTGGGAACGATTGAAGGAGGGAGGAGAGGGGACAATAAAGGATGAGATGGTTGGATAGCATCACTGACACAAAGGACAAGAGTTTGAGTAGACTCTGGGAGTTGGTGATGGACAGGGAAGTCTGGCTTGCTGCAGTCCACGGGTCGCAAAGAGTCAGACACGACTAAGCAACTGAACTGAACTGAGGCAAAGACAGGGAGAAAAGTTAATTCCAGTCACTAGGAATATAAATGTTATAGCCATTATGGAAAATAATATGGAAGTTCCTCAAGAAGTTAAAACAGAGCTACCACATAAGCCAGCAATCCCTTTTCTGAGTATATAATCAAAGGAAATTAAATGAATACCTTGAGGAGATATCAGTATTTCCATGTTCACTGCAGCACTATTTACAATAACCAAGATTAGGAGACAACTTAAGTGTCTGTTGACAGATGAGTGGTAAAGAAACTGTGGTGTACATATACTTTGAAATAATATTTAGCCTAAGAAAAATATCCTGCCATTTGCTTACAAACCTCCAGAAAAGAATACTAAAGTGGACTCTCATGCCTTCCTTGCGAGGATCTTCCCAACACAGGGATTGAACTCACACGTCTTATGTTTCCTGCATTGGGAGGTGGGTTCTTTACCACTAGCACAACCTGGGAAGCCCTAAGAAAAATATCCTGCCATTTGCTTACAACATGGATAAGCCTAGAGTACATTATTCTTGGTGAAATTAAACAGACACAGGAAAAAAAAAAAAAACTGTATGATTTCACTTACATGTGGAATCTTAAGAATTTGAGTATGGAAGTAGGATCTTTGTTACCAGGAATGGGGAAGTGAGGGAAACTTAGATTTTGGTCAAGGGGTACACAGTTCCAGTTACATGGGATGAGTTAGTCTAGAGACTTAATGTAAAGCACGATGACTCTAGGTAAAAATACTGTACTGAATTCTGAAATTTTCTAATAGTAGATTTCAGGTTCTCACAACAAAAAACATTAGTTTTAGTCTGACTAATCTTTCACTGAATGTTTACATGTCTAGGTACATGTGTGTATACATATGAGACATGTTTCACATATTAAATATATATAAACTTATTAAAAACTTTTAAATAGTACACATTCTTGTTCAATACAGACTTCTCTCCAGGTTCAGATGGTAAAGAATCTGCCTGCAATGCAGGAGACCAGGTTCGATCTCTGGTCAGGAAGTTCCCCTGGGGAAGAAAATGGCAATCCACTCCAGTATTCTTTCCTGGAGAATCCCATGGACAGAGGAACCTGGTAGGATATACACAGTCCATGGGGTCACAGAGAGTCAGATATGACTGAGTGACTAACACTTTCACTTTGTTCAATACAAGCAACTTTAGATTCATCTTTGCATTTTCCATCTTCTTGTTTCTGTTAAATGTATCACTATATTCTGCTAATACAATCTTCAAATAGTTCTACATTTTTTTCTATTTTTTTATGAATTATCATGTGAAAGTGAAGTCATTCAGTCATGTCTGACTCTTAGCGACCCTGTGGACTGTAGCCCACCAGTCTCCTCAGCCCATGGGATTCTCCAGACAAGAATACTGGAGTGGGTTGCCATTTCCTTCTCCAGGGGATCTTTCCGACACAGGGACTGAACCCAGGTCTCCTGCATTGCAGGTAGACGCTTTAACCTCTGAGCCACCAGGGAAGTCCATGAATTATCATCAGATCAGATCAGATCAGATCAGTCGCTCAGTCGTGTCCGACTCTTTGTGACCCCATGAATCGCAGCACGCCAGGCCTCCCTGTCCATCACCAACTCCCGGAGTTCACTCAGACTCACGTCCATGGAGTCAGTGATGCCATCCGGCCATCTCATCCTCTGTCATCCCCTTCTCCTCCTGCCCCCAGTCACTCCCAGCATCAGAGTCTTTTCCAATGAGTCAAGTCTTCGCATGAGGTGGCCAAAGTACTGGAGTTTCAGCTTTAGCATCATTCCTTCCAAAGAAATCCCAGGACTGATCTCCTTCAGAATGGACTGGTTGGATCTCCTTGCAGTCCAAGGGACTCTCAAGAGTCTTCTCCAACACCACAGTTCAAAAGCATCAATTCTTTGGCACTCAGCCTTCTTCATAGTCCAACTCTCACATCCATACATGACCACAGGAAAAATCACAGCCTTGACTAGATGGACCTTTGTTGGCAAAGTAATGTCTCTGGTTTTGAATATGCTATCTAGGTTGGTCATAACTTTCCTTCCAAGGAGTAAGCATCTTTTAATTTCATGGCTGCAGTCATCATCTGTAGTGATTTTGGAGCCCCCCAAAATAAAGTCTGACACTGTTTCCACTGTTTCCCCATCTATTTCCCATGAAGTGATGGGATCAGATGCCATGATCTTCGTTTTCTGAATGTTGAGCTTTAAGTCAATTTTTCACTCTCCACTTTCACTTTCATCAAGAGGCTTTTGAGTTCCTCTTCACTTTCTGCCATAAGGGTGGTGTCATCTGCATATCTGAGGTTATTGATATTTCTCCCAGCAATCTTGATTCCAGCTTGTGTTTCTTCAGGCCCACCTTTTCTCATGATGTACTCTGCATATAAGTTAAATAAACAGGGTGACAATATATAGCCTTGACGTACTCCTTTTCCTCTTTGGAACCAGTCTGTTGTTCCATGTCAAGTTCTAACTGTTGCTTCCTGACCTGCATACAGATTTCTCAAGAGGCAGATCAGGTGGTCTGGTATTCCCATCTCTTTCAGAATTTTCCACAGTTTATTGTGATCCACACAGTCAAAGGCTTTGGCATAGTCAATAAAGCAGAAATAGATGCTTTTCTGGAACTCTCTTGCTTTTTCGATGATCCAGCGGATGTTGGCAATTTGATCTCTGGTCCCTCTGCCTGTTCTAAAACCAGCTTGAACATCAGGAAGTTCACGGTTCACATATTGTTGAAGCCTGGCTTGGAGAATTTTGAGCATTACTTTACTAGCAATGAGTAATTGCTATGAGTGCAATTGTGCAATGAGATGAGTGCAATTGGGTGGTAGTTTGAGCATTCTTTGGCATTGCTTTTCTTTGGGATTGGAATGAAAACTGACCTTTTCCAGTCCTGTGGCCACTGATAAGTTTTCCAAATTTGGTGGCATATTGAGTGCAGCACTTTCACAGCATCATCTTTCAGGATTTGGAATAGCTAGGGATCAATTTCGTCTTTCTTATAGATGATTTTGTATATATTGGGGGCTTCACAGGTAGTGCTAGTGGTAAAGAATCTGCCTGCCAATGCAGGAGATGCAAGAGTCACGGGTTCTATCCCTGGGTCAGGAAGATCCTGTGGAGTAGGAAATGGCAACCCACTCCAATATTCTTGCCTGGAAAATTCTACAGCCAAAGGAACCTGTTGGGCTATAGTCCATGGGGCCACAAAGAGTTGGACATGACTGAGCATGTATCTGTTTTATATATATTTACAAAGTTAATTTTTCATCTGTATTATATCCTCACTCTTTCTTCTAGGTTAGGTTTGCCTTCCTAATTGTTAATATTCTTTTAGGCAGTAGTCATATATACTGCTAAGCATTTTCATGAAGAAATGGTACCTCAATCCCAAAGAAATTGGTACCAATCCCAAAGAAAGACAATGCCAAAGAATGCTCAAACTACCACACAATTGCTCTCATCTCACACGCTAGGAAAGTAATGCTCAAAATTCTCCAAGCCAGGCTTCAGTAATATGTGAACCGTGAACTTCCTGATGTTCAAGCTGGTTTTAGACAAGGCAGAGGAACCAGAGATCAAATTGCCAACATCTGCTGGATCATCGAAAAAGCAAGAGAGTTCCAGAAAAGCATCTTTTTCTGCTTTATTGACTATGCCAAAGCCTTTGACTGTGTGGATCACAATAAACTGTGGAAAATTCTGAAAGAGATGGGAATACCAGACCACCTGATCTGCCTCTTGAGAAATCTGTATGCAGGTCAGGAAGCAACAGTTAGAACTTGACATGGAACAACAGACTGGTTCCAAAGAGGAAAAGGAGTACGTCAAGGCTATATATTGTCACCCTGTTTATTTAACTTATATGCAGAGTACATCATGAGAAAAGGTGGGCCTGAAGAAACGCAAGCTGGAATCAAGATTGCCGGGAGAAATATCAATAACCTCAGATATGCAGATGACACCACCCTTATGGCAGAAAGTGAAGAGGAACTCAAAAGCCTCTTGATGAAAGTGAAAGTGGAGAGTGAAAAATTGGCTTAAAGCTCAACATTCAGAAAACGAAGATCATGGCATCTGATCCCATCACTTCATGGGAAATAGATGGGGAAACAGTGGAAACAGTGTCAGACTTTATTTTTGGGGGCTCCAAAATCACTGCAGATTAAAAGACGCTTACTGCTTGGAAGGAAAGTTATGACTAACCTAGATAGCATATTCAGAAGCAGAGACATTACTTTGCCAACAAAGGTCCATCTAGTCAAGGCTATGGTTTTTCCTGTGGTCATGTATGGATGTGAGAGTTGGACTATGAAGAAGGCTGAGAACCAAAGAATTGATGCTTTTGAACTGTGGTGTTGGAGAAGACTCTTGAGAGTCCCTTGGACTGCAAGGAGATCCAACCAGTCCATTCTGAAGGAGATCAGCCCTGGGATTTCTTTGGAAGGAATGATGCTAAAGCTGAAACTCCAGTACTTTGGCCACCTCATGCGAAGAGTTGACTCATTGGAAAAGACTCTGATGCTGGGAGGGATTGAGGGCAAGAGGAGAAGGCGACAACAGAGGATGAGATGGTTGGATGGCATCACTAACTCCATGGACGTGAGTCTGAGTGAACTCCGGGAGTTGGTGGTGGACAGGGAGGCCTGGCATGCTGCGATTCATGGGGTCACAAAGAGTCGGACACGACTGAGCGACTGATCTGATCTGATCTGATTCAGCATAAACTATAATATATTTGAGATTGCTAAATATTTCAGAACTGAAGGCAAGAAAGCCATTAAGGAAATCCCACAATGATTACTGCTTCTAAAATGTAAAACAATATAAGTTTATGCAAAACTTTCTCAGCAGAAAAACACATCATTAGCCCAACCCCTCGTCCAAAAAAATCCTACATAATCACAATAAATCTGGCTAATGTATAATAGAATAATGATTTTAACTTCAGGAATTTTGAAAACAAATGCTAACCATAATCAATTAAAACTACATTCATGATCTTGTAATTTTTAAAATTCAGTATCTAAAACTAAGATGTGGTAAGAAAGCAGGTATCCAGGGATAATCTAGCTATCAAAAAGAATTAATTAGAAGCTTTTATCATCAGTTAATTTAAGCACAACAGAATTTGTACTCATTTGACTAGTAGGCAGTTTATCTATATTTACATATCATTACTCTTCAATTGTCATATATGTTGCTTCTTATTCTGATACACATTCTATTTCCATATTTCATATGATCTGAAGATTATATCACATTTTGTATTTGATGAAATTATTTTTATTGGCTTACTTCTAAATGAGTAATTTATATATTCAAAGCAATTACTTGGGCTCAAAACTAACTTAAAGAAATATAAAATAGAATGTCATTGCTGATGTATCTTTCAGTATCTCATAAGTTGATGTATGTAAGTAGCTGATAAATCCTTTTTGATTCATTTCTACCAATTAGTAACTGAAATAAACACATCCGAAGGTAGATTTAAAAATATGAAAAGAATAGTATGTCACCTTTAAAGAGTACTGGGCTTCCCTGGTGGCTCAGAGGTTAAAGCGTCTACCTGTAATGCGGGAGACCTGAGTTCGATCCCTGGGTCGGGAAGATCCCCTGGAGAAGGAAATAGCAACCCACTCCAGTATTCTTGCCTGGAGAATCCCATGGATGGAGGAGCCTGTTGGGCTACAGTCCACGGGGTCGCAAAGAGTCCGACACGACTGAGTGACTTCACTTTCACTCTAAAGGGTACTATATCAGTGAACCACTGGAAAAATTTCAGCAGGGTACATAAGACAGAAAAATTATAAACTATATATTCTGAATTCTTCCAAGCAATTAGTCCATGGAGTATAGGACTGCAAAAAGTCCCTGCCAAAAGCACAGTCACTAAATAGAGATCATAGATAAGAAGCCTAAAGAAGTAATCAGACAGGAATTAGGGATATTCTGTCTTTTGGAATGCATACTGAACTTTGGAATGAAAGGACAGACACTTTTCATTTCCTTTCTAGTCTATCTTCTTAATACATATCCCTATTATTTTGCAGACACTTAGAAAACCAAAACTCACATTTATCAGCCTCCTTGTACTTTGCTGAAAATATCTCAAAACAATGCAACTAACTTCTGGACAATAGTATATGAACAGAAGTATAAGCAGCATACAACTTGTGTCCTTAAGAGAAATATGTGTCCTTTGTCTCTGTTACTACTGTAAAGAACCCATAGTCTGTTTTAAGTTATCTCATACGTGAAGAGGATATGAACTTGGGTGAACTCCAAGAGATGGTGAAGGACAGGGAGGTCTAGCATGCTGCAGTCCATGGGGTCAAAAGAGTTGGGCACAACTTGGCAACTGAACAACAACATACATGAAGAGAAAGAGACCAGTCTAAAGATATAAAAGCAACAAAACAAACCAATACCATAGAGCTATTATAACATCACTGAACTTTGCAAATTTTTACATGAAGCCACTCATTTTTCATGGAATCTAAGATGTCATTAACTATTGCTTTATGTGTCACTACAAAACATTTTAGAAGTGTTTCCAGGGCTTCCCTGGTAGTCCAGTTGTTAAGAGTTTGCCTGCAATGAGGAGACATCAGAGTCTATCCCTGGTATGGGAGGATCCCACATGCCGCAGGGCAACTAAGCCCGCTGCCCACTACTGAGCCTGCCCGCCAAAGCCCGTGTTCCACAAGAGAAGCCACCACAACAAGAAGTTCATGCACCTCACTGCAACTAGAGAGAGCCTGTGCATAGCAATGAAGACCCAGAACAGCCAAAAATAAAAATAAACAAATATTTTTAAAAGAAGTGCTTCCAGTTAAACTCTGGCCCATTAGTAAATATTTTCTTGATTCACCAAATGGAATTTTCAATTCAGTGGTAGTGTTTTACATACTACTGATTTCAAATTTCTGATAAACTAATATAAAATATCTCATTCAAATTCCTGCCTCAAATTAATATTCCTCATATTTAGATTTGCCATATTAACAAAATGCTCTGCATTTGTTTTCATAGCTAAATAGCTTTTAGGAGTAAAACAGTTTAGAACACCGTCCAATACCCTACCTTTAATTGGAAATCCTGCTACTGATTTTCTAATTAAAATACAATGTGTAATATGCATATATAAAGAACACAAATCTTAAACATATTGCATAATACATTTTTACAATGTAAAATACCAGTGTCATCACAATTCAGATAAATATATATTGAAGAATACTGAAATCCAGACGTTTCCAAGTCTCCACTGTGAACCCTACCACAGTCTGTAGTGATTGTTACTACAGACAATCACTACTCTTTTACCTTCATGAGCCAGGTTTGTCTGATACTGAATTTCATATAAATGTTAATAGTTTCAGTCTACTTTCAAAGACACAACCAGCAGTGGGAGTGGTGCTGTGGGCTGGCTCCTGGTCTTATTCCTGGCTGCAGCAATAGTAACGAGCTCAGCACATTAGTGTCTTCAGAAGCTACACTGAGTTTAGAGTCTAAAGTTACTGCTTAGGGGCAGCTGCGCTCAGCCAGGCCAGTGGTTGGTGTGGAATTGTGGGGACTAGAGTCCATCACCTTCCCCTGCTTGTTCTTTCACTGAGGGGTGATGGTGACTTCCTTTAGTTATTCATCATCGGGATCAATTTCATAGGCACCTTTTGCTCTTTGACCCTTCTTAACAATTGTGTTACCAACCCCACCCTACTCCCATTATACTGTTTATCCTTTGAAAACTTCAAGTAATCTGTTTCCTGGACTGGTATACAAACTATTTTTCAATCATTGGTACAAAACTATTGGGTCATCCTTCATTTGTACATTAATTCAAATACCTCTTCTAAGATTCTACAGTCTTCTTCCCAATACTGTTTTCTCTTTACCATAATTTTCTCCCTTCTTCATACTACGTGTATATATGTGTGTGTATGTATATATGTGTACATATATATGCTATATATTATAATTTATAATACATATGTAATAGTATATACCACACATACATATTTGTCTATATTAATTAAAAATGAAAGTGGAAACACAATACGGTAAATAACTAGGTCTTCTGCATAGAAAATATTTTAAAATACCTATTCTTTTTTATCCCCAGTATTAATCCCATATTTAATGCAACACTGGTCAGAGTCCTAGCTCTGATCTGTGCGCATCCACTTAGTTTTATAACTAGGACCTGACATGAAGCACTGGTGGTAACGATTTATCCCTTATTTCTATCTCTCTCATTGCCATGTCTGTCTTTGTAATCTGGTTAAAAATCACATTTTTGCTCTAGAGGAGAGCAAGCTGCTTAAGTCACAGTCCTTTTCTCTTAGTCTTCTTATTTTTAATATTTGCTAAATAAAAGTCCCTTTGAGTGCGTATATCAAATAGCTATGATCTGACTCAATTGATATAATGGGTTGAGATCCATGCTCTATCCTTACAATGCTGTTCTCCTTTTAACAGCTAATTGGCACATGTCCTATCATATTCTGATATCCTTAATTTTAACCAAGTGGATTCTATTAATTTCTTCTTATATTATCATTTTAAATATTCATTCCCTTTGCCAACTTCATATTTTTAAACTCCTCAAATCTTCTCACAATGCTCAAAATTCTCTTAAAGCCTCATGAAAGCAAAATATCTTAATCATATTATACATAATTTTAATTAGTATATAAAACTTTATATATTAATAGACTGCTATAGACCTTTTGCAAATGACATGCCAAAATGCTCATTTCTTTTAAATAAAAGTTAGCTATAATTTTATTAAAATATTTTCATACATATTTCATACAAAATATTTTATTTTCATACACATTTCCTATGTAAAAATAGCAAAAATATTTTTAATCATGGAAAATGTTAATTTAAAATTGTGTAAGTACATATTTTATGTGTTTATGTAATTTCTAGAAATAAAGATAAAAATAAAATTTTGTTCTCTAATAGAAGTGTGTTCATATGTCCTGATTTGCCTTAACAGTCAAAAGAGTGCAAAAGTTTGGGTAATATATCAAACTATCTCATAACATTTAATTATGAGGAAGTGATTACCACTCACAGTAAGTGCAAGTGGAAAGCAGCAGTACTCAGGATTCTAAATGGCAATATAGGGTGGCTAAACATCAAAACACAACCAATAAGGGTTAAATGAGGGTGGACTATATATGAACAGAATGTGTCTAAATCAAAGTGAAGAAGCAGTCAGTCCTAGGGAATGCTTAAATAATGGAATACACCTTCACAGGGGTTTCTCTGGCAGCTCAGATGGTAAAGAATCTGCCTGTAATGCAGGAGACCCCAGTTCCATTTCTGGGTCAGGAAGATCCCCTGGAGAAGGGATAGGCTATCCACACCAGTATTCTTGGGCTTCCCTGGTGGCTCAGGTGGTAAAGAATCCACCTGCAATGAGGGAGATCTGGGTTCAATCCCTGGGTTGGGAAGATCCCCTGGAGGAGGGCATGGCAGCCCACTCCAGTATTCTTGCCTGGAGAATCCCCATGGATAGAGGACACTGATGGGATACAGTCCATGGGTCACAAAGAGTTGGATATGACTGAGCAACTAAGCACAAGCACATGCACACACAGACAGTGATACTAATTTTGTTTAAGAGAAGTGAGTGAAGTCACTCAGTCGTGTCCAACTCTTTGTGACCCTATGGACTGTAGCCTATCAGGCTCCTCCATCCATTGGATTTTCCAGGCAACAGTGCTGGAGTGGGGTGCCATTTCCTTCTCTAGGGTTTTGCTTATAAATTTTTAACATTTCTTGGTATGACTAGGATTCTGGTTAAGAAGAGCTATTCTTATTTTTGTAGATAATTTATTCTTTATTTTTCTCTCCAAACATCTCAGTTCAAATTATAAGCAGTTAAAGAAAACTAAATTAATAAATTATTGATCATTTTAAAAGTTACCAAAAAGATTTATAAACTTAATATAAAAATCTTTTTTAGCCTTATGTTTGTCTGTAAGTAATTTCCCAATAGATTTATCATGCACAGTGATGGTGAATGGAAATTAAAGCTGTTGGAATAAAAAAAGTGAGTTTGTTTTTAATTATGCTGTGAGTGATGCCTTGAAGCATGTTTACTGGATATTTTATCTATTGTTTAATATTGTGTCCCATGAATTACTTATAAACTAGAGATATCAATATCCTTGAAATTTCTGCAAATAATTTTATAATTCAGCTAGGAATTGCCTTATTCATTTGCCAACATTATTATATTCTATGAAAAGTAAATAGCAAAAATCATTTCCAGCTTCTATGCATATGGAATTCTTACTCTTCAACCATCTCAAATTGATTAGATTTACTGAATCACTTTCCTTAGATTTTATCATATGTGTTAGAAATGAGTATCTAGTACAAAAATAAATAGGGTCCATCCCCCAGTCCTCCTAAATATTTAGTAAAAGTCTCATGAATCTATGAATAACAGAGGTATTTAGTGCCTAAATCCAAAATTTTATTTCTTCCAGTAAGCATTCCACATAAACAGACTAGTAGAAATCTCACTGCTCTGACTGTGCAAAGTTATCAGTGATAATTGGTTTCATAAAGAAAACTACTTGCCAGGCATTAGCTGAATCAGACATTACTTTTGTTTATTGAGTTTTATGCAGGGAACCAAATACCAGGGGCTTAGAGTCATTTACTAAAATAGTGAATTTAAATCTAGATCAAACACAAGATTTACACATTTTTAATGAAAAAACTGAAAAAGATGTTACAAAAATTATTTGAAAACATTCCATCAGAATGTTTTAAATGGCATAAGTGGGTAGAATGACACAAACAAATTTTGCAAAAATTCTTGAAGCAGTTTTAAACTACTGCAAGATGAGCAAGGCAAATATCTCAAAGTTGAGCTCAAAGATGAGAGAAAGTAAAGTTGCTACCAATGAAATCTAAATCTACAATCATCCTCAATAAGTATTTGTCATTCCAGCCAAAAAGTGATACACTATATATCAATTAATATTATTTAAATGTGTTACAATATTTTTATTTGGGTACAAAAAATAGGAACCTAAAATATAGAACTCAGCCTGGTGAAAATAGATATATAATTTAGCTTCCAATATGCTGTAACCTGGAAGTTAAGGATTTGAAATGGGACTATACAATGTAGGATCATGACTCCAATCAGTCATTTATTAAAAATAAATCAGAACTTTTATTAAAATTAAGAGCTAAATAACTTGCTTTAAAGATGCACATTTACTTCAGATACTTGGACCTGAAATTATACTCTTCAAGACCTGTCAGGAAGAAGAAAATATACGAAACTTTCCTTACAAGTGTACTTAGTGTAAATGAAGCATAGAGGACCCTATGAGACCCTCCTAAAAACCCCTCTGTTGCTCATTTCTTGTTTGTAGGGAAAAGAATCTTTGTTTTCCTAGGTCTTTCCAGAGCTTTAAAGAACAGGCACAGGAAGTTACTAATTAAGGAATAGAGTGAAGGCAGTAACAAAGGAAAAGCAAACAACAGTAGAGCAATAAAGCAAACCAAGTTCCTCCTCAAGAGATATACAGAACAACATACTTTTGAGTTCATCTTTGGGAATCAAGGTCCCTGTCTGAAGACCAGGGTCCTAGGACATCACCCTGCTACTTCACCACCAACCCGTCAGCAATTACCTCAAACCGCGCCTTTAAAAACTCTTCCCTGAAAACCACCACAAAGTTTGCTGAGCACAAGCTACCCTTACTCCTTGCTTTATGTTCCTTCATCACAACCCAGTGTCAGTAAATTTTCTTCGCTTCCTAGCGGGCAGGTGGACCCAGACGCACTTAAATAACATAAATATAACCACTGGTTCTGAAAGTTGGCTTCATATATCTTTCTCTCATTATAGGCTAGCAGCATGGCACCGTTCTCTCCTATATCTTGTGAAGTGATAATTTTTAGCTCTTTTTTTTTTTTTTTTAGTGGAGGGTAGAGTTGCCCCTTTCCTCCATCTTACTGTTCTTTTCACATCTGAAAGGACTTTCACAAGACTATCATTGTCCTATGTCGATTCTATTAGTGTTTATGCAAATACTACTTTTCTTGCCAATACTAGAGATCAGACTGAGGTAGACTGGTACTTATTTTCCCAAAATACCAGTGATTTTAATTAACAAAGTGTTTTCTCATGAAAGGGCTGTTCCTTTAAAAAAAAGTTTAATTTTACTTCAGTCCTACAGACTTCACAATTTAGCAATTCATACCATTAATCAATGTTTCATATTTCTATTGATGTACATTTTGTCTTGGACTTTCTTCTCAATGAGCAACTCTTTTTAAGCTCTCCTAAATGAACAGGATTCTTTCGTTTTTTGGCAACAGTTTGTATGTAAATTGCTTTGACTTAATTTTCTTTCAGATAAGAACACCAATTCTCTTTTTACTGTTTAACCAGACAAACATTCTACAAATTTAATTCTTCAGATCTTGATTCTCTGATAACCTTTGAGTGGAAACTAAACTCTTAGCAGTCACTTTATTCCTATTTCATATTCTTTAACTCACATATTCAAAAAAATTTGATAATTTCGTTGTCGAGTCCTATAATTCATCTTTATTCACTATGTCTTGAAGATGTACACAAGTATTCTCATTCAGACACATTTTTTAATAATGTCTCTTGGCTACCCTTTGTCCCAGGCTTTATCCCTAGGAAAAAATGATGAGATTCAAGTCAGTTGTCCTAGTGAGTAGCCAAACTCACCATTGACAAGAAATAAAGAAAAAGAAAATTTCATCTTTGCCTGTAAACAGAGGAAGGCAGCTGTCCTCCCACTTAAAGAAAGGGTCTGCTACTTATGCCAAAATTTTGTAATTGAAGTAAAATCTCTCAGACTTTCCTGGTATTCCAGTGCTTGGGAGTCTGCCTGCCAATGCAAGAGACATGGATTCGATCCCTGGTCCAGGAAGATCCCACATAACTCAGAATAACTAAGCCTGTGAGCTACAACTACTGAAGCCCATGCACCACAGAGCCCATGCTCTGCAATGAGAAGCCATGGAAGTGAGAAGCCCCAGCTCACCATGACTAGAGAAAGTTCTCTCACAGCAAAAAAGACTCAGCCAAGTCAAAAATAAATAAAATTTTTTTAAAACTTAAAAAATGTAAAATCTCTTTAGCAGCTTGATGGGCCTACTTGTTAAAGCTTTTATGGCCCATAGTTGTCTCTGTTAGGTAGTTAGAATAGGAAAAAGGAGTCCAGAATGGTGGTGGCTAAAAGACAAGGAAGGGAAAAGCCCATGAAAATAGAACAAAGGAAGGTCCGAGGACCAGAGTGAGGACCTCAGGTCGAACAAATAGCACTCCTGGCTAGCCCAAATTACATAGGGCAGGCCCAGGGGAACACATAAAAAGAGGAGCCAAAGGGCCAGGGGTCCCTCTCCCATGCACATGCACACTCTCTCTTTCTCTCTCTTCTCTTCACATCTTTTGGGTCAGCATGCCCTCATGCCTCAAGGATGTATTTTCCTTTATTTTCTAAATAAAACTGAACTGTAACATGGAGCTGTAACACTGTCCGAGAGCTGTGACACACCAAGGGCTTTAATGTCCGTTGCTTCAAATTTTTGTTGTGATGAGACAGAACCAAGGAAATTACACACTCCTCTGGCATCTATTGTGCTGTGACTCAGATTTAACAGGCTGAAACAACCTCTGCACGGCCCCGCAAGGAGGCCAACTCAGCTTATGCTCCCTCGGTGGAAGTGGATGCAAAGAAAACCCAGCCCGGGGGAAGTGACAAGAAGCCCAGCATGCTGGAAACCAGGACAGCAAAAAACGAATTCAGCAGAAAGTGCATGTGGCTCAGTCTCGGATTCCAGAAGACCTGTGGTTAAGGTAGGAGGTCCTCACTTCCATGGCTGGAGGGACATATCCTAACAAAATCTTGATCCCTTTACAATCTCTCATTTCTTGTTTCCTTGAACCCCCCCTCCAAGAACAGGCAAGCGGCAATGGGTGCAACTGAGGGGCTCTGGAGAAGCTACTCCTCGGTATGTCCCAAAGGCACTATCTGCTGAGCCCCAGTAGCTATTACCCAAGCTGGAGGGCAGGGGTGGGGGGGTGGGGGGGTGTTCTTCTGTCCTTAATCTTCTTTGTGTCAAGGATCAGGCCAATGAAAACTGTGAGCACAAGTTAGGTATTTAGCAGATTTTCCAGGAGGCTATGAAGGGGATTTTTTGGCACATTTTTTCCCACTACTTTTTCCTCCTGTTAGGTAGGTAGAATAGGGAAAAGGAGTCCAAAATGGTGGGGGCTAAAAGACACCACTTTCACAAGACAAGGAAGGTCAAAGGAAGGTCAAAGGAAGGTCCAAGGACCAGAGTGAAGACTTCAGGCAGAACAAACAGCACTCCTGGCTAAGCCCAATTTGCATAGGGCAGGCCCAGGTGGAGGAAAAACATATAAAAGGAGGAGCCAAAGTGCTTTCTCACGGACTCTCTCTCCAGCGTGCGTGCTCTCTGTCTCTCTTTCTCTCTTTCTCTCCTGCTATCTTCTAAATAAAACAGAGCTGTAACACTGATTTGCCTTAGAGTTATAACACGATTTGTCCAAGACCCGAGAGCTGTAATGCGCCGAGGGCTTTAATATCCGTCACTCCAAATCTTTGTTGTGACGAGACAAAGAACGGAGGAACATACACTCGCGTGACACTCCTGTCCTTCAACTCCTTTATTCCGGGACTTGAGCCTGGCCAAAGCCCATGATGCCTGGCTTCAGGACCTAATGAAGCTCAGGCTCTGATGTCTCATTGCAAAAATTCAATGAGAGACACAGCGATAGGTAAGAGGTGGATTTGTTAGGATTCAGAGACAAGCATACTCTGCAGGGTGTGGGCCATTGCAGAGGGCAAGGGCTTAGGCCATGGAGTGTAGTCTGGCTAGGTTTTCAAGCTAGATGAATTCATATGCTAATGAGTGGGAGGATTATCCTAACCTTGGGGAACCACCCACTCCTCCACCTTATGACAGTGACTTGGAGCTGTCCTGCCACCTCTGGATGTGTCATTTAGCTTACAGATTGGGGATTAAGGTTTACTTGAATTTGATTTGTCATCTTGGACCCAAATGATTTAATCTGTTTATGTTATGCCCTTGTGCTATGTCATTCTTTCAAAAGTTGTGCCCTTCCCCCTTCCCTGTTTAATAATCTTTTCCTGAGCCCTGTCCAGGCCCACAGTGTTGCCTCTACAATCTAATGAAGGAACAACCAGAAAATAGCTGGCCCTTGGGAGGGAAATACTGTATAATATCCGATCCCTTTAGATATTCAGGTCCTCATCTTCCATGTTTCCTACAACATGTGCAACATCAGCATCTCTCAGTGAACACGCTAGGGTAGTTAAGAGGCACACAATGCCTGCTAGAAGTCCATCTGTTGGCCTCTCTTCAAAGGCAATTGGGCTTCTAGGGATAATGTTTGCCACTTTGGGAGCTGGCCCTGCAGGCCTTTTGGGGCAAAACCCTTACCACCTTTCTCCTAAGGTTACAAACATACCCTAGGATCAAATCTTCACTCCACTTTTTATAGAACATCTGGTCTGTTGCCTCTTAACAATTTGTTCTTAAGCCAATTACTGACTCCTACAACCAGGACTCTGCCCCCTTGTAGGCAACATTGCTTCAGTCCACCTATTATTAAAATACTGTTAATGCCCCTAACAGGGCCACATAACCCACTCCTTTGTCATTACTTCTGTTATTACCTAAAGTGGGTCTATGACAATGAACTGTTTACCATTGGAAACACACTAAACTGCTGTTATGGAGGAGTAGGGGAGGAAATCAGTGATTCACAATCCCTTAAAGCAGTAAGAGGATAAGGCTTATGACCACTTCACCAGGTTCCCAGTCTCAGGGAATAATTTTGGATTGCTTTACATCATGATATCTATTCCCATCTGCAGTGAACAAACAGTCAATGAGTTAAAATTAAAACCCCTTAATCCTACCCAGCACCGGTCATGCTGGAGACCTTGGGGACACCCAACTCCAGTCTGGGGGTCCCAGGAGGTCAACCTGCCTTGACCTGCCTAGGGATCTGGTCCTCAAAAGTTTGTTATGCCTCAACCTGGTTGGGGATCCGCCAGTCCAGGGGTCCCAGGAGGTTGTCACGGCTTGACAAGCCCAGGGACCAAATTCTCAGGAGGCTGACCTGCCTCAACCTGCCCAGGGATTTGATCTCCAGGAGGCTGTCACACTTCAGCCTGCCTGCAGATCGGCACCTGGATCCGGGTATGCCTGGCTCTCAGGCTGCAATAGTGCTGGTAGGATAAGCTTCAGAAAGACTCACCCCTAAGGAAGTCCACCCATGGAAATAGAAGAAAGCCCATTACTTGTAGGACTGTGCCCAGTCTCAGCAATAACTCAGGAGCCCAATGAGAACCCCATTGCCTTTCTCAAAAAGCTAAAAGAGGCCCTCCAAAAGTTTACTTATCTGGACTTAGACTCTTACGAGGGACAGGTGATTTTAAAGGACAAATTCCTATCCCAATGTGCAACAAATATCAGAATAAAGTTACAACAGCTACAGCAACAGGACTCTGCTGCCTCTTTAGATGAGATAGATGGTCCAGACAAACACCAATACCTTTTATAACAGAAAACAGGAGGAGGAGGCCAAGGCCCAGGAGAGGGAGAAAAGGAAAGAGACAAGGCATGCCCAGATGCTGGCAGCCCTCCAGGGAAGCCCTAAGGCAAACCCTGAGTCCTTGAAGGACAAGGCAAATGCCTAATTTGTAGACAGGCAGGGCATTGGGCCAAAGAGTATCCAAACCGTGACAAGTCTCCTAAAACGGATTGCTCTAAATGCCATCAACTGGACATTGAGCGGCATTCTGCCCTCAGGATCCAAGAGCTTCAGGGTCAAGCGCCAAGCCTTCCCTCATGATGGTTCAGCAGGACTGGAGCAGCCTGCTGCAGCCAGCCTGCCTGTCACAGGTAACCATCATAGGGCTGGAGCCAATGGTGCAACCGGATGTGGCAGGTAGGTCCGAGAATTTCTTGGTTGACATGGGGGCTACCTACTCTGTCCTGACCTCCTACTCTGGAACCTTCTCCTTGCAAACCTATACCATTTGGGGTGCTACAGGAAAAACAACTACAAAAAGATTCACCTGAGCACTTTGTGGCTGGAATGGACCAATATTTTCCCACCAGTTTCTAGTGGTCCCCGACCATCCTTCTCCCTTATTGGGAAGAAAACTCTCCCTGCCTTTGAAACCTTGCAGCTATTGCAGTCCTGATAAAAGATGCTTTAAAACTCTCTTTTGAAGGCAAACTATTTTTACCAGCCACCAAGTGAAACAACTCCTAAATGGGAGAGGCCATTTATGGATGTTTGATCAAAGACTCCTCATATATCAAGTAGTGCTGATGGAAAATCCAGGCCTCACTATATCCCCTTGTGAGGTTCTCAATCCAGCCACCCTCCTGCATACCTTGAGGGCTCTCTCCCCTTTCACTCTTGCCTAGAAAGCTTGGACCACTGGACAAAACCCCGAGAGGGATTGTCAGAAGATCCTTTGACCAATCCTGAGGAAATCTGGTACACTGATGGAAGCAGCTTTGTCTTGGATGGAAAAAGAAGAGCCAGATATGCAGTAGTCTCCAGTTTTGAGACCATAGAGGCTAAACATTTGCCAGCAGGTACTTCAGCCCAATTAGCTGAGCTCATAGCCCTGACTTGAGCTTTAAAGCTGGGAAAAGGAAAAAGAGTAGCCATTTACACTGACTCCAAATATGCCTTTCTAGTGCTACATGCACATGCAGCTATTTGAAAAGAAAGAAGCCACTTGACCACCCGAGGGTCCCCAGTCAAATATGTTGATTAAATCCTTAGACTCTTGGAGGCTGACCATCTGCCCACTGAGGTTTCTGTCTCCCATTGTAAAGGACACCAAAAAGGGAGCATGGAAGTGACATCAGGGAATCAATCAGCTGATCAGGCAGCTAACGTGAATGTGAAGTTGCTCAGTCTTGTCCAACTCTTTGCAACCCCATGGACTGTAGCCTACAAGGCTCCTCTGACCATGGGATTTTCCAGGCAATAGTACTGGAATGGATTGCCATTTCCTTCTCCAAGGGATCTTCCCAACCCAGGGGTTGAACCCGGGTCTAGAGTTGACTCATTGGAAAAGACTCTGATGCTGGGAGGGATTGGGGGCTGGAGGAGAAGGGGACAACAGAGGATGAGATGGCTGGATGGCATCACTGACTCGATGGACGTGAGTCTGGGTGAACTCTGGCAGTTGGTGATGGACAGGGAGGCCTGGCGTGCTGCGATTCATGGGGTCGCAAAGAGTCAGACATGACTGAGCGACTGAACTGAACTGAACTCCTGCATCGTAGACAGATGCTTTACCGTTTGAGCTACCAGGGAAGTCTTAGCTGATCAGGCAGCCAAGAGCAGCATTACAGAACAATGACCTAACAGGGGTTGCCACCTTAGTTCCACAGACAAATTTGTCAGAAACTCTTTCATATACTGAACTTGAGACTCTTAAAGCTAAGAGTGAGGGCTTTCAAGAAGATCATATGGGGTGATTCCAAAAGGAGGGACTCCTTTTTCTGCCTGGGAACCTCCAAGGGAAGTTGCTAACTCCTTACATGCCACCACTCATTTTGGGGAAAGAGCCCTCCAAAGATTACTAGAAAGGTCCTTCAGAGGAACAGGCCTCCAAATGACTATAAGGCAAGTGGTCTCCTCTTGTCTCACTTGCCAGTTAAAAAAAAACCCCAAGGAGCTTGAAGACCCCAGCTGGCCCAGCCTGGCCAACAATGTGGGACCTACCTAGGAGAGGACTGGCAGATGAACTTCACCCAGATGCCAGTTTCTCAAGGGTATAAATACCTATTAGTCATGATAGATACACTCACAGGATGGATTGAAGGCTTTCCCACCTGGACTGGCTATGGAGGTGGTAAGAAAAAAAAAAAAAAAAACTGCTCCATGAAATCATTATGAGATTTGGTCTTCCCAGGTCATTACAAAGTGACAATGCGACATCATTTACTTCTAAGGTCACCCAAGGGGTCTCTAAAGCATTGGGCATTACTTATTATCTCCATTGTGGCTAGAGGCCTCAGTCTTCAGGAAAAGTAGAAAGAGACAACCAATTCTTAAAATCAGCGATAAAAAGATAACCCAGGAGACCTCCCTGGGATGGAAGGAGGCTTTACCAATAGTTTTCCTCCATACCCATATTGCAGAGAAGGCAATGGCACCCCACTCCAGTATTCTTGCGTGGAAAATCCCATGGATGGAGGAGCCTGGTAGGCTGCAGTCCAGGGGTCGCTAAGAGTCAGACCCGACTGAAGCAACTTAGCAGCAGCACACCCATATTCCCCCTAAGGAACAGGTTGGTCTTAGTTCTTATGCTATACGGGAGACCTTTTGTTTATGTCAATGACCTCGTCCTAGATCCAGAGTCCCAGACCCTCCGGTCTTATACCATGGCCACTGGCCAATTCTAACGGGATATACACTTGTGAAGTGTGAACCAGGACCCAAAACATTCTAAGGAGTCACCACTAGATGCTCCAGGGATTCAAGTCCTAATTAAAGTCTGGAAAGATGGGTCCCCAAAGGCTGAACTCCAGCCCACATGGAAGGTCCCTTACCCTGTAATACTTTCTACTCCCACAGAAGTCAAGGTACCAGGACATGACTCCTGGATTCACTACTCATGAGTTAGGCCATGGAAGAAAACAGAATAGGACACTCAATACACCTGTCAATAAGCTACAACACACAGTGCCAGTTCAACGAGGATATATAAAACTTCAGCCGACCTCGGAAAATATCATTCACCCCAGATGGACACCACTGTAAGGATTCTGAGGCCTGAGACTAACTAACAAGCGGGGGAGGCCCAATAACCCTCGCCATCCCAGTTCAGCAGGAAGTAGCCAGAAAGAGCTCGAAAGCCCTATTCCCAAAGAATTGGGCCTCCCATCTCTTGAGGGAGTAATGTTAGGTAGTTAGAATAGGGAAAAGGAGTCCAGAATGGTGGTGGCTAAAAGACAAGGAAGGGAAAAGCCCACAAAAATAGAACAAAGGAAGGTCTGAGGACCAGAGTGAGGACCACAGGTAGAACAAACAGCACTCCTGGCTAGCCCAAATTACATAGGGCAGGCCCAGGGGGAGGAAAAACACATGAAAAGAGGAGCCAAAGGGCCAGGCATCTCTTTCCCGTGCACGTGCTCTCTCTCTCTCTCTTCTCTTCTCGTCTTTTGGGTCAGCATGCCCTCATGCCTCCGGGATGTATTTTCCTTTATTTTGTAAATAAAACTAAGCTGTAACATGGAGCTGTAACACTGTCCAAGAGCTGTGATGCACCGAGGGCTTTAATGTCCGTTGCTTCAAATTTTTGTTGTGATGAGACAGAACTGAGGAAATTGCACACTCCCCTGACATCTCCAAATTCTGGAGTTTCAACTTTTGATGTGTGAATACATATGGAGATAAAGCTATGGATTCCCTAATAGCCTATGTTTTAGTATGGGGACCTAGTAATTGAAGCTTTAGTAACCTTAAGAATAACTGTAACAATCTGACACTCTTAAAAAGATAAGAGAAGTTCCAATGCTTTCAGATTAGATCAATTAACTAGACAAATGGCTATGGACTTAATTCTCATGATTCTCATGGTATGTGTGGTATTCCAAGAAGCTAGGTATTTTGGCAGGAATGTGGAGAAACCCAGGGAAGTTTGATTTTTACATACTGTTGTTTGTATAGCATAGTACCAGGTATAATGGGAAATTAAAATAGTCATATTTTAAAAATATTTTTATCTTAATCTTATGACTTTGAAAGACCTTTTACAAGTTGCAAAATAAAAATATTTTTATCTTAATCTTATGACTTTTACAAGTTGTAAAATAACGAAAGTATAAAACGCCTATGATTTGCACAGTAAATCATATTTGTGGTTTAAATTTCATCCCAAGACTGGGATTATGGCTGAGAAAGGATACTAAGTATCTTTATAAAGCATGTGAGTTTCTATAGGGAAATTAAGAAAATGTTTTATTAGATCTAAGCAGAAAGGCTGATGTTATAACATTTATAACAACAGTAATTACCTGCATTCAGTACCATATGGACATGGAGATCTGAACACCAAACAGGATGAAAGCCAACCCATATCACACGACAAAATTAAAAAGTAACCTGGAGAAGTAGCAGGTGATACAGTTTATGATTTCAACACAAGAACAATCACTTCTTCTCAGATATCAAAACGTCTTATTTTTCAAGCAAGAGGGACTGCTAAGTTGAGAAGAGCTTTTCAAAGTAGATATTGTCTTTCTTCCCCACAAAGTTAGTTCTTGTTTTCCTCTCTCTTAGTCCTCAGCAAGCACTGTATTCATTACCAGTGTTGTGAATTATGAATCTCAAGTGAATTTTTTTGTGTATTGTTCACTTATAAGAAATAAGTCAAAATGTGTTCCAGTAAATTTCCATATGCTAGCAAAACCAAGATTTGTAATTAAATGGTCATAAGGTATGGTCTTTTACATATTTATATCTGTATCTGTGGTTATCTGTCATCAATCATCTGTTTACCTGTTTGATTGCTTATATGCATCTCTACCTGTTATCTCATGACTGAATAATGTAAAACCATTGTTTGCATTTGGTGTCAACAAGATACTGCATCAAACCTCTTAATAACCAAAGGCAAGGGAAAATCATTTTACTTATTAATAAATATTTTATGGGATGAAAAAAAAAGTTGCAAAATATTTATTCTGCATGTCTTTAATAACATTTTTTTTTCCAAAATAGAGTAGCCCACTTTGAGTTTTCACTGGAAACTGCACTTTGACACTAATAACTGTTTTCTACAAACCCTTCTTCTCTGGGTAGCTTGATTAATGTGCACATTTGAAATTTGTATAAACTCATGAAATAACTATATTTTTATTTATAGGTAATTATCTGATTATCTAGATTCATGTGACTTGTTTACCTAATAAGTATTTGTTAATATTTTGATATTCTGCCAAAGCACTTTACACATACATAAAGTATGTTAAAAATAAAAGCAAAAACTGTAATCATCTGCCTCCAAGACAGTAAACCAAGACTTAATATCAGTTTCTTATTTCTCCCAAAAATGTGACCTTTAAACAGATAATCTGAAATTTTCTGATCACTAATAAGGTAATCTGCATAATAACACTCATATAGCTCCTTCCCCCACTCCCCAAAAGAGGATGACCTGACCTGAAACAATTTTTTTCTTTGGTTAAAAACTTCCTTGTCCCAACTTCCTTCTGCCTGTAAAAATCTTTCATTTTGGATAACTCTTTAGAGAATCCTTCTATTTACTAGAAGGGATGCTGCCAGATTCATGAATCATTGAATAAAGCTAGCTAGATGTCTAAGTTTACTCAGTCGAAATTTTTTTTTTAAACAGGGAGCTTAGTAAATAACTACAAGAATTCAACTAAAGACACTGCCGATGCCAACTCTTATTGTGAAAAATAAAACCTGACAAATCATATAAAGGTAGATGAATTATCACTCAGACATCCACTTATGGTTTGGGTATATAGTTTGACAGGCCATGTGGAAAAATGCCTTCAAGGGTCTTCACATTGTTATTTTTCTAAAAGCTATTTTTAAAAACATCAACATCCTTTTAAAGTCACCCATCCATAGATTGGCAAGAATGTCTGTTGATGTTTGTAAGCAAAATTGTAATATTTTAAGGTTGATTTGATTTAGTTACTCTGAAACATCTAATATTTGGCAGCAATGTTTGAAAATTAATAAACACCTTCCCTCATATTTACAGGGTTTTGCATCTCAACTTTTTAACTTGCTTCTTTGTTTTTAATAAGCAATTAAATTTTAATTAGTATTTCCAAAATGTATTCTTTGCAAAAATTTAAATTGAACCAAAAAATAAAAAGTCAACTTCTTGTTAATAGGAGAAAATACACATATAATATCTACCATGATAACTTAAAACTGTGCTGCTGCCTCAGTGTTCTGAATGTAATTTTTATTAAACCATACCTCTAGAACTCAGGTAAATTTGTGTATGTTAAAAACACAGGAACAGATGAAAGATATTTGCTATTCAATGAATCAAATGCCTGTGAATTAGCATCCATTCAGGTGCTAGGAAGATTCTGTTAGGTTGATGAGAAAAATGTAGCAAGTACTAGCCCAATGGTTGATATCTTGTTAATTTAATTCACTTCCTCAGTGATTGACATTCTAACATCTAAACTGCTAAAATGAAATACAAAAAGATCTTTCATAGAGTTGAGGAACTGATTTAAAAATAGTATTCTTTAGGAATTTCTATACTTATTTCGTAAAGAAAAAAAAAAATCCTTATTTAAGTTCTACTGCACTTGTTCTATAAAAGAAATGGAGAAAAAAGACCAGAAAACATCAAGTTATATTAAAAGATTTTTTTTTTTATGTTTTACTACCTAAAACAATATTCAAGCTGATAAATCCATGCTTTTTCTACCATGACTTATTTTTATTTGATTACTTTCTAAAGCCTTATGAGGTATCTTACCTAGCAATTTGCCTTTAACAAGTGTAGATGCCTTTCCATTTATTGCAATTCCAATTTTTCTGCAGTACTGGAGATCCACATATAGACGAAAGCATACAAAAATAATTTTGAGAATATATGAGATTTTATATATGCTTCAGCCATTGATGATTATTTCAATTTCAAAAGACAAATATTTATCAATCCTTTATTTATTCAAAGTGAAAATAATGTTCTTGAGGATGCAAAGTAAGCTTTGTAACTCATTTCCATCAAGGCATTTATAATCCAATTGAAAGTAAATATAAATGCAATGAAGTTTCTCTATTCACTAACTGCAGAAATTAGACTTCAGAATCTTACCAGCAAAGGAACTAAGAAGGAAGGAAAGAAGGAAGGGAGGGAGGGTAGCTGTGCAGGACCCTATGGGCTCCTGGGCACTGAAACCTTTCCGTGTCCTTCATTTCTTATATATAAGGAATAGGCTTCAGCCTCCATGATCTTCTCTCAGTTGGAAAGCACAGGTTAAAACAGTTCCTAATCAGGGAAGGGAGGGGATACAGAGACAGAGAGAACAGTCAAAAAACAACATCACAGCT
Organism: Bubalus bubalis; assembly: GCF_019923935.1. Classification (NCBI taxonomy): domain Eukaryota; kingdom Metazoa; phylum Chordata; class Mammalia; order Artiodactyla; family Bovidae; genus Bubalus; species Bubalus bubalis. The sequence continues at coordinate 46,342,989 of NC_059173.1, forward strand.
TTGGGACAGGGTCCTGATTCCCCCTCAAGGGATACACATACAAACATCCTTGAGCTCTTCTGCAAAACTAAAATCCCTCCAAAAAGGTGTTACTACTTCAAAGCACTCTTCATTCCAGAGAGAAGGTCACAGTTTGATAACCTTAAGAACCACAGAAACTTATCAGGACACCACCTGAGGCCAGATTAAAACAGTGCAGACCCTGCACACACCCCGATCCTTATCAGCAACCTCACCCTTGAATCACTGCTATAAGACTCCTCACCAAATCCTCCTCTGTTGGGAAATAGTTTTGGGAGCATGAACCAGCTGTGTTCTACTTCACCTGGCAAAACAATAAACCTATTCTTTTCTACTTTACTCAAAACTCCATGTCTGAGACTTGATTCAGCACCGGTACAAAGAGGCTGAGTTTTTGTCATCAGAAGAAAGAAGAAAGGAAAGAAGGAAGCATAGGGGAGCAAAATTGGCCACCCTAAAATATCTCCCTCTGGCATATTAATTATTTTAAGCTGATTGTTTTCCAAGAAACAGTAGACATGGGAGAAACTCTGAAAACCAAATAGGAGCTATCATTTTATAAACAAAAGGATACATTGTTACATTGGCAACAATGTCTTCCCTTGCTGTACCTAAAAGAGGAAGATGACCAAATCTTTAGACACTCATCACTGGATAAAGCCATGACTTAAATCAGTACCATATGGGTATCTTTGTTTACTGTACTTTTCCTGGTAACTACCCATAAGTAACTCTCCCCATCCTCAAACTCCATTTTGCTTTTAGCTGAGGATGGTATTTAAGGTGAAGACTTGGGCCATTTTGGCAGGTTACTCAGTTTTCCTGGGTCTCTTCCATATACACCCATTACTAAACTTTTGTTTGCTTCTTTCCTGGTAATTTATTTCTTGTCAATTTAATTCTTGATCAGGCCAGAAGAACCTAGCAGGGTAAAGGAAAAACTCTCTCTCCAGGATAGTAGGAAGGAAGGGACAGAAGGAGTGCGAGAGGCGAGGAAGGGAGAATGAAAAGAGAAGAAATAACCAAAAAAAGCAATATTGAGAAGTGGTGAGTGATTAAACCTACCATTATATTTAATGATATTGTGCTTCCTTGGAAAAGAAAAACTAGATGAATGCCATGAATGAAAACAGAGAATGACAAAAGAAAAGAAAAAGTAAAACAAAATAATAGTGGAAGTAGTACAAATATGCATAAAAGCCACTTTATTTGAAGACAACTTCAAGTTGTCTATCTAAGTTCTCCCTAATCAGGTATGAATCTGTGTGTGTGTTGTGTATGCTGCTGCTGCTGCTAAGTCGCTTCAGTCGTGTCTGACTCTGTGTGACCCCACAGATGGCAGCTCATCAGGCTCCCCCGTCCCTGGGATTCTCCAGGCAAGAACACTGGAGTGGGTTGCCATCTCCTTCTCCAATGCATGAGAGTGAAAAGTGAAAGTGAAAAGTAAAAGTGAAGTCGCTCAGTTGTGTCCGACCCTCAGTGACCCCATGGACTGCAGCCCACCAGGCTGCTCTTTCCATGGGACTTTCCCAGGCAAGAGTACTAGAGTGGGTTGCCATTGCCTTCTCCGTGTGTGTGTATAGATACAATGAATTTGTGTATGTGTGTATATAAATACCGGAGAAAGCAATGGCACCCCACTCCAGTATTCTTGCCTGGAAAATCCCATGGATGGAGAAGCCTGGTAGGCTACAGTCCATGGGTCGAAAGGAGTCAGACACGACTGAACGACTTCACTTTCACTTCTCACTTTCATGCATTGGAGAAGGAAATGGCAACCCACTCCAGTGTTCTTGCCTGGAGAATCCCAGGGACGGGGGAGCCTGGTGGGCTGCCACCTATGGGGTAGCACAGAGTCGGACACGACTGAAGTGACTTAGCAGCAGTACATAAATACACACCTTACATTATGTATGTTTATATTTTAAATCTCTCTATATATCTCACATATATATATACATGATATATAATTATGTATATAACATATATAACTATCCAAAAGTATAAAATTAGATAACAATAACAGAGAAAGAAAGTAACCTTTATTTATATGCAAAGAATAGGAAATTTATAGAGTGTTGAATACATTTTCCATGGAATTGCAATTGTTGAGAAAGGCCTCACTTTACGCATAAAAGGAAGAAAGACAACTTGAAATCCTTTGCAGTATAAATGCCTAGAAATGCTGAATAAAATACAGTGGTATCCCCCAAAATGCACATTAGAGTTAAATAATTATAACGCAGACATGGGAATACCCTAAAGAAGAGAGATTTTAATCTTCTGGGTAGGCATAAATAGAAGAGAGAAACTGGAAGAGAATGGATTTTAAGACAGAAAGACCCTCAATAGTATAGTTGGGTGGGATGTCAGATAAATTATTTACTTGGGAATAAGGTTAAAATCATCTATTTCTACTTTATTGATTATGCCAGTGCGTTTGACTGTGTGGATAGCAACAAACTGTGGAAAATTCTTCAAGAGATGGGAATATCAAACCACCTTGCCTGCCTCCTGAGAAATCTGTATACAGGTCAAGAAGCAACATTAGAACTGGACATGGAACAACAGACTGGTTCCAAACTGGAAAAGGAGTACATCAACAATGTATATTGTCACCCTACTTATTTAACTTATATGCAGAATACATCATGCAAAATGCCAGGCTGGATGAAGCACAAGCTGGAATTAAGACTGCTGGGAGAAATATCAATAACCTCAGTTTTGCAGATGACACCACCCTTGTGGCAGAAAGTGAAGAAGAACTAAAAAGCCTCTTGATGAAAGTGAAAGAGGAGAGTGAAAAGGTTGGCTTAAAGCTCAACATTCAGAAAACTAAGATCATGGCATCCAGTTCCATCAGATCAGATCAGATCAGATCAGTCGCTCAGTCATGTCCGACTCTTTGCGACCCCATGAATTGCAGCACGCCAGGCCTCCCTGTCCATCACCAACTCCCGGAGTTCACTCAGACTCACGTCCATCGAGTCAGTGATGCCATCCAGCCATCTCATCCTCTGTCGTCCCCTTCTCCTCTTGCCCCCAATCCCTTCCAGCATCAGAGTCTTTTCCAATGAATCAACTCTTCACATGAGGTGGCCAAAGTACTGGAGTTTCAGCTTTAGCATCATTCCTTCCAAAGAAATCCCAGGGCTGATCCAGTTCCATCACTTCATGGCAAATAGATGGGTAACAATGGAAACAGTGAGAGACTTAATCTTTTTGGGCTCCAAAAATCAGTGCAGATTGTGACTGCAGCCATGAAATTAAAAGTCGCTTGTTCCTTGGAAGAAAAGCTATGACCAACCTAGACAGCATATTGAAAAGCAGAGACATTATTTTGCCAACAAAGGTCTGTCTAGTCAAAGCTAAAGTTTTTCCAGTGGTCATGTATGGATGTGAGAGTTGGACGGTAAAGAAAGCTGAGTGCCGAAGAATTGATGTTTTTGAACTGTGGTGTTGGAGAAGACTGTTGAGAGTCCCTTGGACTGCAAGGAGATCCAACCAGTCCATCCTAAAGGAGATCAGTCCTGGGTGTTCATTGGAAGGACTGATGCTGAAGCTGAAACTCCAGTACTTTGGCCACCTAATCTGAAGAACTGACTCACTGGAAAAGACTCTGATGCTGGGAAAGATTGAGGGCAGGAGGAGAAGGAGACGACAGAGGATGAGAAGGTTGGATGGCATCACCAACTCGATGGACATAAGTTTGAGTAGGCTCTGGGAGCTGGTGGTGGACGGGGAAGTCTGGCGTGCTGCAGTCCATGGGGTCACAAAGAGTCTGATACGACTGAGCAACTGAACTGAACTGAGGGTTAAAAAAATAAAGAAAACTTTATTAAAAAAAATAAAAACTTGGGAAGTATTCACTTCAGTGTCATTTGGGTATCAAGGATTTTCTAGAGGAATGTACTTATTTCATCTCACTCTTTAGTAATGATTAAAGACCACAGACTTAGTAAAGAGACTTTTTATGCTTAAAATGTTTTCCTGTACAGATGCAAATATTCCTTCCTATGTAACAGATAATCTGCCAGATTTATTACCTGGCTATACATAAATAAATTTTATATCTAACCCAGCAATCATACCTTAATATCCTTCAGTTAGGTGGGTTCTATTTATCTCAGCTTCTCAGAGGTTCTTTGGATCATTTACAAATATCTTACTGCTTTCTTCATTAATTAATAAGTTGTATAACCTCCTTAAACTGTATGCATTTTATTATATATTTGTTTGAGAGCTTTGATTATAACTCTAAAAATTACACTTCAATGGAAAATCAGAGACTAGGTACCTTTGACCTCCTGGTGATTCTACACACTGGGAACCCAGAAGTTGATGTCTAAATGAAGATTTTTACTTACATTAAATGGCATGAGTCATTTCCTACTGTTTTCAAATCTCAAGAAAAGAAAAGAAAATGGAGAATGTGTCACTACCACCCTGTGCCTTAGTTTGGATTACAATAAGAACTTATAACACTCATGTGGGCCAAAAACCTTAAACATGACAACTAAAATCAAAATTAGGACAAAGCTCATATTTCTTATGAGTTTTTTAGCATAAACAAATATGCAACTCTTCTAGAGAAATGTCCCAAAATACGAAGAAATGCTAAAGGGGGAAGGGAACACACCTTAAATTTAAAACTCTATCAAATACAAATTCATAAAAAAAAATTCTAAAATACACAATGAAAAAGAATACAGGAAGAAGAAAAGGAAAATAAAAAGTAAAGTGTGGGAAGCAAGTAAAAAAGATAAATAGAAGTCTGTTACATGTCAGGGCAAATCTAAATGATCATTGACTAATACTATGATTACTAACAATAACAGCAACTCACTGTAAGGATAAAACATAAGCTGGTTAAAATACTGGAATATTGGTGACTAGAGTTCTTTTGGTACTAATTTTTATAATAGTTCTTCAGCAAGTCTAAGAGTTGTATTTTCTTAATCTTTTTATTAATCTAAAATGTCTTTTTCACTTTCAATTATAATTTTTGCACTTGGAAGTTTATTCCATTACATTGCTGTATTTTTCTTTCCATGGTCAACTATCTTTTTCATTACAATTCACCAAATAAATGCTATTTCTAGTTTGGATTTTTTTTTAATTCACTATTAAAAACTTGTCAAAGTCCTGAATCTGATGATACTTTAATGATTTATTTTTTTTCAGTATTTCTTTCTTTTTTTTTTAATTTTATTTTTAAACTTTACATAATTGTATTAATGATTTATTGAAAACATCCTGTTACTATCTTTGGATGTTGTGTCTTTACATTCAATTGCATTCTTTACATTTAATTGCATCTAAAAGATCTGAAAATCCTTGTTGGACTGTCTCAAACTATCTTCTCTTTTATCATTGTATTTCTTTATTTCTCCATCATCTGTCTTTACTATTATAACTATCTTCATTTATATCCTTTTCTTTCAATTCAATGACTTCATTTTTATTTTTTGCCAAAATTTGCTTACTTTAAAAAATATATATATTACATTAGAAGAAAAGCTATGACAAACCTAGACAGCATATTAAAAAGCAGAGACATTACTTTGCCAACAAAGGTCTGTATAGTCAAAGCTATGTTTTTTCCAGTAGTAATGTATGGATATGACAGTTGGATCCTTAAGAAGGCTGAATGTCAAAGACTTGATGCTTTTGAACTGTGGTGTTGGACAAGACTCTTGAGAGTCCCTTGGACTGCAAGCAGATCAAATCAGCCAATCCTAAAGGAAATCAACCCTGAATATTCACTGTAAGGACTGATGCTGAAGCTCCAATACTTTGGCCACCTGATGCAAATAGCCAACTCATTTGAAAAGATCCTGATGCTGGGAAAGATTGAAGGCAGGAGGAGAAGGGGACAACAGAGGATGAGACAGTTGGATGGCATCACTGACTCGATGGACATGAATTTGAGCAAGGTCACTATCTAAAATGGTTAGGAGATCAAACCAATCAATCTTAAGGGAAATCAACCCTGAATACTTGGGAGAACTGATGCTGAAGCTGAAGCTCCAGTGTTCTGGTCATCTGATGCAAAGAGCCAACTCTTTGGAAAAGACCCTGATTGAGAACAGAAGGAAAAGAGGGCATCAGGGGATGAGATGGCTGGATGGCATCACTGACACAATGGACATGAGTTTGAGCATGCTCCAGGATATGGTAAAGCAAGCCTGGCATGCTGCAGTCCATGGGTCTCAAAAGTTGGACATGACTCAGTGACTGAACAACAACATATATGGTTACTATGCAGTGCAGTTATTTCACAGTTTCTTTCAGGTTATTCATCTATTAGCACAAATCTGCATAATCCTGATGCTCTGTGTTAGCTAACATTCGATGATAGTGGATTTTATTATTATTTACAGGAATCACATCCTTATGATTTCTCTCTGCATCATTCATGACTGTTGTTCTATTGACATGACTGGTTTATGATGGTGCTTCTATCAAATACCCTGACTCCCAATTTCTTTTTTTACGTCACATCATTAGAGGGATTTTTAAATATTTCATATAGTGGCAGGCATGGATCACAACTGAAATCCTAGTTCCCATTCTTTCTTAGAAGCTCTAATATTTTCAATTAACATGTGAAAAAATTTTTCTCACTCATAGAAGAAAATGAATTATAAATAGAACAAAACTGTGAAATACTGCAAACATCACACAATTATTTGATTTAGTGCACATAACACACTAAATTAAGTTCTATAATTAGGTAAATGAGTCAATGCTGTAGAATTATTTAAAAATAAAGATGTATTTAGAAATGCCTATTTTTTAATCTTATTGAAAGAATTTGAAGGAAAAAATCCTATTATAAGAAATAGTTATACAGAGCAACTATTTCATATATTCAGGAGTTGTGGCAATGATTCCCACCTTAAAAACATCAACTATTTTCACTGTTGCCTCAAATTCTATGACTAGTATCTTGATTTAAGGAAAGTTCATGAGTTCAAAGTCCTCAGTTATATAAAGGCTTTACAGATCAGGATTTTATTTTAAATTTTAATGTAACAGTTTATAATTAAAATAATTCAGAAATAATTTCTGGCTTATCTGGGGAAATAAAAACTGGAATATGTGCCCTCAGGGTCATATGGGAAGAAAAAATATTAATAATGGGTATTCTGTTCAGATGGGACAAATGCTCTCCACCACAGATTTATACTAAAATAATATATGCATATTAACTATACCTTGCCCAGACTCTATCTACCTTTTCACTTTGACTCACACAGGAAACAGTTTAATAAATTATCCAGAATAATTTTGTGAATTAAATATATCTCCCTCTAAAAATGTCAATACTACAAAATCGTCTTTAGTTTAAAATTTAATATAATAGAACTAATCAGAATTGCCCCTAGAAGACAAGGTTTAATGGGGAAAAAAATGAGGGAGACTGAGTATCAGTGTATGGAGGGCATTGAAAGCTCAATACTTTGTAGGAAAATGGACATGATAAAAACATGCATGTATTTTGTTTTCCCTCCATTTGATATAATATTATGGCTATAAAATACAGCCTCCAAGTTCTTCAACTCTCATTCCACTAAGAGATGGAGTCTAACAATCTCTGACCTTGAATCTGGGAGGATCCATGACTACTTCAACCAATACAACAGAAACAATCTATATAACTTTTGAGATCTGGTTAGGATGGACCACGTGATTTCTACTTAGACCTTTCAGAACAGTTCCTCTCAGGATTTCCTCTCTAATGCCAGGTTGGGAGAAACCAAGCTGTGTGAAGACACCTTGAAGAAGAGTACAGGTGACAGGCCTAGTTCATCCTTGGCTTCAAATGCTCCAGGCCAGGGGCCAAGGATGTAAATAAAGCACAAGTCTCACCAGTCTCACAGGTGGGCTTCCCTAGTGGCTCAGACAGTAAAAAAATCTGCCTGCAATGCTGGAGACCTGGGCTTGATCCCTGTCGGGAAGATCCCCTGGAGAAGGAAATGGCAACCCACTCCAGTATTTTTGCGTGGAAAATCCCATGGACAGAGGAGGCTGGAGGGCTACAGTCCATGGGGTCACAAAGAGATGGCCATGACTGGGAAACTAACAGACTCACAGGTGGACTTGCCCCTTGCTATCTGAATCAATTCCAGGCATGAATGTCTTTTCTGCTGATACCTTATCATGGAGAGTAGACAAAAGCCATCTCTGTGAAGCTCTTTCCAAACTGCTGGCCCACAGAATTTGTGACAATAATAAACATTTACTATTTTATGCCAGTAAGTTTGAGGTGGATTATAGGCAGCAAAACTCCTGGAATACACAGAAAACCTTTTATTTCCTACAAGTCTCCATATAATCTAGTATCAGCTTGCTGCTGCTGTTAAGTAGCTTCAGTTGTGTCCGACTCTGTGCGACCCCATAGATGGCAGCCCACCAGGCTCCCCCGTCCCTGGGATTCTCCAGGCAAGAACACTGGAATGGGTTGCCATTTCCTTCTCCAATGCATGAAAGTGAAAAGTGAAAGTGAAGTCGCTCAGTCATGTCCGACTCTTCGCAACCCCATGGACTGCAGCCTACCAGGCTCCTCCACCCATGGGATTTTCCAGGCAAGAGTACTGGAGTAGGGTGCCATCGCCTTCTCTGAGTATCCGCTTACCTCTTCAATATTTCTTTCAATCTCCCCTCACTCCTTATACTCAAGCTAATCAAGTTTTCTTTTCAGACCCACCAAAACTCAGTGTTCTTTAACACATTGTCAGTTGCTTTGTTAATTCAAAAAAGAATGCTATATTCTCAAGATTATTTTGTAAAGCAGGACCCATCTAATTATATTCGTTTCAAATGTCGCTGTCTTTAAATATCCCTCATTATAGTATATTTTTCTGACCATCTTTTCATAGTCACCTCTGCTTTCTCTATTCCTACCCTTACAATCCTTTCTGCTTTCCTTATCATATGTATGCCTGCATGCATGCTAAATTGCTTCAGCTGTGTCTGACTCTTTGTGACCCTATGGACCATAGCCCTCTAGGCTCCTCTGTCCATGGAATCTCCAGGCAAGAATACTGGAGTGGGTTGCCATGCCCTCCTCCAGGGGATCTTCCTGACCCAGGGATTGAACCCACGTCTCCTGCATTGGCAAGCAGGTTCTTCACCACTAGCACTACCTGGGAAACCCTATCATAGGTATAGGACCAGTTAAAATCAAATTATCTATTTATTTACTTGCTTTCTGCTGTCTCCATTTATTATCATGTAAATTCTAGAACACCCCAAAAAGATGTCCTTTTCATTATTGAGGATGGAATGAAAAAGTAGGAAGTCAAGAGATATCTGAAGTAACAGGCAAATTTGGCCTTGGAGTACAGAATGAAACAGGGTGAAGGCTTTTGCCAAGAGACCGCACCAGTCATAGCAAACAGCCTCTTCCAAGAACACAAGAGAAGACTCCACATGTGGACATCACCAGATGGTCACCAATGATATCAGATTGATAATATTCTTTGCAGCCAAAGACAGAGAAGTTCCCTACAGTCAGCAAAAACAAGACTGGGAGCTGACTGGGGCTCAGACTATGAACTCTGTATAGAAAAATTGAGACTTAAATTGGAGAAAGTAGGGAAAACCACTAGACCACTCAGGTATGACCTAAATCAAATCCCTTATGAATATGCAGTGGAAGGGACAAACAGATTCAAGGGATCAGATCTGATAGACAGAGTGCCTGAAAAACTATGGACAGAGGATTGTGACACTGTACAGGAGGCAGTGATCAAGACCATCCCCAAGAAAAAGAAATGCAAAAAGGCAAAATGGTTGCATGAGGAGGCCTTACAAATAGCTGAGAAAAGAAGAGAATTGAAAAGCAAAGGAGAAAAGGAAACATATACCCATCTGAATGCAGAGTACCATCCAGAGAATATCAGGGAGAGATAAGAAAGCCTTCCTCAATGATCGGTGCAAAGAAATAGATGAAAACAATAGAATGGGAAAAACTAGAAATATCTACAAGAAAATTAGTGATACCAAAGGAACATTTCATGCAAAAACGGACATAATAGAGGGGGAAAATGGTATGAATCTATCAAAAGCAGAAGATAGTAAGAAGAGGTGGCAAGAATACACACAAGAACTACACAAAGAAGATCTTCATGACCCAGAACCCACAGTGGCCTATTCATTCACCTAGAGTCAGACATCCTGGAATGTGAAGTCAGGTGGATTTAGGAAGCATCACTATGAACAAAGCTAGTAGGGGTGATGGAATTCCAGCTGAGTTACTCCAAATCCTAAAAGATGGTGCTGTGAAAGTGCTGCACTCAATATGCCAGTGAATTTGGAAAACTCAGCAGAGGCCACAGGACTGGAAAAAGTCAGTTTTCATTCCAATGCCAAAGAATGTTCAAACTACTGCACAGCTGCACTCATCTCCCTATTAGCAAAGTAATGCTCAAAATTCTCCAGGTCAGGTTTTAACAGTATTACAGTGACTCTTTGTGACCCCATGAATCACAGCACGCCAGGCCTCCCTGTCCATCACCAACTCCCAGAGTTCACTCAGACTCACATCCATTGAGTCAGTGATGCCATCCAGCCATCTCATCCTCTGTCATCCCCTTCTCCTGCCCCAATCCCTCCCAGCATTATGGTCTTTTCCAATGAGTCAACTCTTTGCATGAGGTGGCCAAAGTACTGGAGTTTCAGCTTCAGCATCATTCCTTCCAAAGAAATCTCAGGGCTGATCTTCAGAATAGACTGGTTGGATCTCCTTGCAGTCCAAGGGACTCTCAAGAGTCTTCTCCAACACCACAGTTCAAAAGCATCAATTCTTCGGTGCTCAGCCTTCTTCACAGTCCAACTCTCACATCCATACATGACCACAGGAAAAACCATAGCCTTGACTAGACGAACCTTTGTTGGCAAAGTAATGCAAGCTGTTCAAGCTGGAATTAAAAAAGGCAGAGGAGCCAGAGATCAAACTGTCAACGTCTGTTGGATCATCAAAAAAGCAAGAGAGTTCCAGAAAAAAACATCTAATTCTGCTTTATTGACTATGCTAAAGACTTTGGCAGTGTGGATCACAACAAATGTTGGAAAATTCTTAAAGAGATGGGAATACCACATCACATTACCTGCCTCCTGAGAAATCTGTATGCAGGTCAAGCAGCAGCAGTTAGAACTGGACATGGAACAACAAACTGTTTCCAAATAGGGAAAGTAGTACGTCAAGGCTGTATATTGTCACCCTGCTTATTTAACTTACATGCAGAGTACATCATGCAAAATGATGGGCTGAATGAAATACAAGCTGTAATCAAGACTGCTCGGAAGAAATATCAATAACCTTAGATACGAAGATGACACCACCCTTACAGCAGAACGTGAAGAACTAATGAACCTCTTGATGAAAGTGAAAGAGGAGAGTGAAAAAGTTGGCTTAAAACTCAACATTTAGAAAACCAAGATCATGGCATCCAGTTCCATCACTTCATGGCATATAGGGGAAGCAATGAAAACAGTGAGAGACTTTATCTTTTTGGGCTCCTAAATCACTGCAGATGGTGACTGCAGCCATGAAATTTAAAAGACACTTGCTCCTTGAAAGAAAAGTTATGATCAACCTAGACAGCATATTGAAAACTAGAGACATTACTTTGCCGATAAAGGTCTGTCTAGTCAAAGCTAAGGTTTTTCCAGTAGTCATGTATGGACATGAGAATTGGACTATAAAGAAAGCTGAGCACTGAATAATTGATGCTTTGAACTGTGGTGTTGGATAAGACTCTTGAGGGTCCCTTGGACTGCAAGTGCATCCAACCAGTCCATCCTAAAGGGAGTCAGTCCTGAATATTCATTGGAGGAACTGATGCTGAAGCTGAAACTCTAATACTTTGGCCACCTGATGTGAAGAACTGACTCACTGGAAAAGACTCTGATGCTGGGAAAGATTGAAGGCGGGAGGAGAAGGGGATGACAGAGGATGAGATGGTTGGATGGCATCACTGACTCGATGGACATAAATTTGAGCAAGCTGTGGGAGTTGGTGATTGACAGGGAAGCCTGACTTGCAGTCCATTGGATCTCAGAGTTGGACATTGAGAGACTAAACTGACTGACGGAAATTCCAAGAAGCCCAGTGGTACTATTGTAAAGAATCTACCTGCCAAAGCAGAAGACACAAGAGACGTCAATTTCATCCCTGGCTCAGGATGATCTCCTGGAGTAGGAAATGGCAACCCACTCCAGTATTATTGCCTGAAAGATTTGATGGACAGAAAAACCTGGCAGGTCCATTGGGTCACAAAGAGTCAGACACAACTGAGCACTACCCCCCCACACACAAGTTTCAAGAGTTTCAAGTCATACCTTCAGTTGACTTAAAATATTTATTATTGAATGAATGGAATGCCGTATAATCTAATATAATCTTCAGACTGAATCTGTGATGTAAGTTTTCATATTGATTTCAGTTAGGGCAGGATTTGGCAGTAAGTAACATAGATAGGCTTAAGCTCAACATTCAGAAAACTAAAATCATGGTATCTGGTCCCATCACTTCATGGGAAATAGATGTGGAAACAGTGTCAGACTTTATTTTTGGGGGCTCCAAAATCACTGCAGATGGTGACTGCAGCCATGAAACTAAAAAACGCTTACTCCTTGGGAAGAAAGTTATGACCAACCTAGACAGCATATTCAAAAGCAGAGACATTACTTTGCCAACAAAGGTCCGGCTAGTCAAGGCTATGGTTTTTCTAGTAGTCATGTATGGATGTGAGAGTTGGACTGTGAAGAAGGCTGAGTGCCAAAGAATTGATGCTTTTGAACTGTGGTGTTGGAGAAGACTCTTGAGAGTCCCTTGGACTGCAAGGAGATCCAACCAGTCCATTCTGAAGGAGATCAGCCCTGGGATTTCTTTGGAAGAAATGATGCTAAAGCTGAAACTCCAGTACTTTGGCCACATCATGCGAAGAGCTGACTCATTGGAAAAGACCCTGATGCTGGGAGGGATTGGGGGCTGAAGGAGAAGGGAACGACAGAGGATGAGGTAGCTGGATGGTATCACCGACTCGATGGACGTGAGTCTGAATGAACTCTGGGAGTTGGTGATCGACAGGGAGGCCTGGAGTGCTGCAATTCATGGGGTCACAAAGAGTCGGATACAACTGAGTGACTGAACTGAACATAGATAGCAATAAAAGTTAACACACAGAAGGTTTATCTTTTCTTATGGGAAAAAAAAAAAAGCAGGTGAATATGATCGACACCGGGGAGAAAAGCAGCAGCACAGTGACATTGAAAATTTGAGTTACCTGCAGTGACATTATTAGCAAGTCCTTAGAATCAGGTGTCACAAAAGGTTGCATGATGTCTATAGCATCTTAAGGCATGATGGTCACATTCTAGGCAATTAAAAGAGGTAAGGCTGAAGCAGCAAAGGCCAGAGGATCGATGACATACAAATCAAGCATGTACTGCTTTAAAGACTTTCCTGGAAACCTTGCCTGTGAGATCCACTTATATGTCATCTGGATTAATTGTCACACCAGGAAGCATTGATATTTTAGCTTACCAGATGAAAAAATGCAGGCAAGAGAAAACTTTTATGAATTGCTTTTGCACAGCCTATCACATAGCCTATTAAAAGTGTCTATCAGGGGAGGGAGGGACAAATTTAGAGTATCATTGACATATATACATGACCTTGTGTAAGATAGAGAGCTAGTGGGAAACTGCTTGTAAGTTCAGAAAGCTTAGCTAAGTACTTTGTGATGACCTAGAGAGTTGGGATGGAGGGGAGTGGTAGGAGGGAGGCTCAAGAGGGAGGGGATATAGCTATACATATAGCTGATTCGGTGGCATTTGTGGTACAAAACCAACTTTCCAATGCAGGACACATGTTTGATCCCTGGGTCAGAAAGATCCCTTGGAGGAGGAAATGGCAACCCACTCCAGTATTCTGCCTGGAGAATGCCATGGACAAGGGAGCCTGGCAGGGGGGCTCCATGGAGTCATGAAGAGTTGGACATGAGTGAAGCGACTTAACACAGCACTTAGCACACCATTTTGCTGTATAGTAAAAATGTAAGAGCACAACTTGGTAAAGTAATTATACTCCAGTTAAAAATGTCTGCCACGATATTTATGTTTTAATATATCAAAATTTTCACATAAAGTTGCTGGCTAATTATTATTATTATTTTTTTACATTTTAGGTAAAAAAAAAAAAAAGTGTGTGTCTGTGTGTGTGTAAAAGCAACCAATTTCTCCTGACCACACTTTATAAAAACTTTTTCTAGTATGTATGTCCCCTCTGAAGGCAGCATTCACACCTAAGAAATATTAATAATAACAATAATAGCTGTGATCTATTTAGTTTTCCTATACAGTGATTTAACCTGTGTCTCTAGAGTCAATATTAATATTTTTACTTTTTAAATAACGCAACTACAGATGAGAGAGGTTCACAAATTTGTTCTTACTGTACACAGCTAATCAGCAACACAGCCGAAATTTGATTCTGTATTTATGAAATTCCACAGCTCCCATTCTTAACCCTCTATTGCAAAATGTGAAATCTGACCAGAGATGCAACATCTGTGGCTGATTGCAATCAGAGAAAACACCTGAGAAAATGGGCAAGCTATGGAAATGTTTCCCAAGGGGAATGGTGCTAAGTCTATAAGAAGCAAATATCACCAAGCAAGTGCAAATATTACCAAACAATTCCTCTAACAAATATCCAAGGTAATGTACACCCATTTCATGAAAAATATGTGCATGGTATTTGCCAAAAGAAAACTAAATAGATAAGCCTTATGTATTCTGCAAGTGCAATCTTCATGGGGGAAAGATTTTCCCCTGCTAATACGCTTTTTTAAATACTTGATTAAACATAGTTAAAAACATTTGTTTGCCTTATAGCTGTTTATATGCTAGCGTTCTTTCTGGATCTCCAAGAGGAAGCTAAAGTAAAAAGCTTCCCAAAGTCATCTACATGTGAATATCAATTTCTACCTTGATTCTATCTCAAGAAACATGTCCCCAAGAACTACCATTTGGAGAATGGTCCTGGGAGATCATTAACAACCTGTTCTTGAATCTTCAACAGCTATTCCTGGGTAATAATATTTTACAAATTATTAAAACACTTGAATAAGTGGTGCTTTAAATATACATAGGCAGAATCCTTTCTAGGAGCAGAAAGTAAACACTTGGAGAGATTGAACTGAGGAGCATGATCACAACTTTAAGCTGCTTCCCTGAATTTACCAGTGAGCAATTTACCATAGAAATAAACTATTCTACTATTAACTTGATTCCCATAGCCTTGAGTTTCCTTCAATATGTTTGTGGATTCTGATAAGACACTAATTCTATATATAGGTTTATATAGCATTAGTTCTGGGGCTTCTAAAGTAATAAATGTGACTTATTGTCACGGATAGAATTCAAAAGCCCAAAGTAAACTGCACTTAATAGTTCAGAGTCATGTAGGGGAATGCTTAAAACCTGAGGGTTTTTTGTGTTGTTTTGTTTTTTGGCCTAGCGGCCTGTGGGATCTTAGTTCTCCCTAGTTGGGGATCCAACCTGGGCCCCTGACAGTGGAAGTGAAGAGTACCAACCAATGGGAGCTTGGGATTGACCAGTACACACTGCTATGTATAATTAAAACAGAAAACCAACAGAGAACCTACTGTATAGCACAGAGAACTCTGCTCAATATTCTGTAATAACCTAAGTGGGAAAACAATTTGAAAAAGAATAGTTACATATACAGGTATAAATGAATTACTTTGCTGTATGCCTGAAACTAATAACAGCATTGTTAATGAGCTATACTCCAAAATAAGAATTTTTTAAAAAGAAAAAAAAAAGTATGTACAACTAACAGGTATTTCAGAAGCAATGATTAAAAAATATCTGAGGAAGACTGAAGAGTCAACTATATGAAAGAACCTTTCATTTGGTTGAAATTTCAGACTTACACCCTGAACTCTAAAGTCCAGTGGTTTTTTACCTCTGTCTTAAATCACATATTTCATAATATTTTGCAGAATGACCCTTAAATGTATTGATATAAGGTAAACAATAATTGTATGAGCTTTCATAATCATTTTTACTAATGGAAAATGTTTTCACTTTTTTCTGTATGCTTTATGATTTTTTTTAAAAATTGGTTGATATTCTTTATAATTTAATGAAAGACAGGTTTTCAAAAAAGTTCTCCTGGGTGATAAAAATCAGAGAAGTTTCCAGCCATATGATGAATTACTCTTATAATATGTAAATAGTAAATCATATTATTTATAACACATTGTATTTCCAAGCTGAATGATGGTAAATGGTTATTATTTTTGTTTGCTTATAATTATTTAAAAATAAGGCATCCCCCAAATTATCTCTCTCAGTAGGAGGCATGCATAATAACTGAAGAACTTAAAAGCTAAATTAACTAAATTTTTATTTTTTTGCTAATTTTAATATGAGTCATAAAGATTAATCAACATAAACTATTCTCTAAAGGAGATTATACAGGAGTTCAGATAATACTGAAACAGCAATTATACAAAGTAGAAAGTGATGCTATAAGAGAAGTGCAGATGAAATATAAAAATCAAATGAGGAAGAGAGTATTTCAAATTGTGTGAACCAGGGAAGTTCCTTTGAAAGAGTTGACATTTAAACTCATTTTTGGAGATACTCAACATAACAGAAACCCAGGAAAAAGATATGAATAGTTTTCTGGAAACTGTTCTAGAAATACAAATGTTGATAAACATATGAAACAATCCAAATAATCAGTAAAATGCATTTAAAGAAGTACCAATTTCTTCCTCCTTCAGATTTGTAAAAATACAAATATTAACAAAGTATATGAGAATGTAGGGAAATGGGCAGGTTCAAACTCAGCTGAGATATGTGCAAAACTGGGGGTTGCTTTAGAGTAGTACAGTTCTTACAAATTCTACAGTCCATAAATAATGGATGAAAAGCTCTGTCTTTCCACTTTTGGAAATACATAGCTGATAACTGTGCAAGAATATCAACTGCAGTATTGTGCTGTAATTAGAAAAACTCTAAATATTCATCAGTACAAGAATGGCTAAACAAAAAGTTTATTCATTATGCAGACTATAATGCTGCCATAATAGCATAATGGTTAATGACATGACCTCTGAAAGCAGAAGTATCTGGATCTGAATCATTTGTTCCCCGTACTGACCTTGAGAAAAGTACTTTTTTCCCCCTCTTCTATAAAATGGAGATAACAGCACTACCTATTCCATGAGTTTGTCATGATGATTAAATGAGATAATCCACATACCACACTTAATACTCAGTGCACAAGGAGCACCCAAATAAATTGTATTATTTTTTATCTTCAATCAATGAAACTTAGCCATGCCCGTGGGGCAACCCAAGACGGGCGGGTCATGGTGGAGAGATCTGACAGAATGTGGTCCACTGGAGAAGGGAATGGCAAACCACTTCAGTATTCTTGCCTTGAGAACCCCATGAACAGTATGAAAAGACAAAATGATAGGATACTGAAAGAGAAACCCCCAGGTCAGTAGGTGCCCAATATGCTACTGGAGATCAGTGGAGAAATAACTCCAGAAAGAATGAAGGGATGGAGCCAAAGCAAAAAGAACACCCAGCTGTGGATGTGACTGGTGATAGAAGCAAGGTCCAATGCTGTAAAGAGCAATATTTCATAGGAACCTGGAATGTCAGGTCCATGAATCGAGGTGAACGAGAAGTGGTCAAACAAGAGATGGTAAGAGTGAATGTCGACATTCTAGGAATCAGTGAACTGAAATGGACTGGAATGGGTGAATTTAACTCAGATGACCATTATATCTACTACTGCAGGCAGGAATCCCTCAGAAGAAATGGAGTAGCCGTCATGGTCAACAAGAGTCCAAAATGCAGTACTTGGATGCGATCACAAAAACTAAAGAATGATCTCTGTTTGTTTCCAAGGCAAACCATTCAATATCACAGTAATCCAAGTATATGCCCCAACCAGTAACGCTGAAGAAGATGAAGTTGAATGGTTCTATGAAGACCTGCAAGACCTTTTAGAACTAACACCCAAAAAAGATGTCCTTTTTATTATAGGGGACTGGAATGCAAAAGTAGGAACTCAAGAAACACCTGGAGTAACAGGGAAATTTGGCCTTGGAATACAGAATGAAGCAGGGCAAAGACTAATAGAGTTTTGCCAAGAAAATGCACTGGTCACAACAAACACCCTCTTCCAACACCAAAAGAGAAGACTCTATACATGGACCTCACCAGATGGTCAACACCGAAATCAGATTGATTATATTCTTTGCAGCCAAAGATGGAGAAGCTCTATACAGTCAGCAAAAACAAGACCAGGAGTTGACTGTGGCTCAGACCATGAACTCCTTATTGCCAAATTCAGACTTAAATTGAGGAAAGTAGGGAAAACCACTAGACCACATCCTGGAATGTGAAATCAAGTGGGCCTTAGAAAGCATCACTACTAACAAAGTTAGTGGAGGTGATGGAATTCCAGTTGAGCTATTCCAAATCCTGAAAGATGATGCTGTGAAAGTGCTGCATTCAATATGCCAGCAAATTTGGAAAACTCAGCAGTGGCCACAGGACTGGAAAAGGTCAGTTTTCATTCCAATCCCAAAGAAAGGCAATGCCAAAGAATGCTCAAACTACCGCACAATTGCACTCATCTCACACGCTAGTGAAGTAATGCTCAAAATTCTCCAAGCCAGGCTTCAGCAATATGTGAATCATGAACTTCCTGATGTTCAAGCTGGTTTTAGAAAAGGAAGAGGAACCAGAGATCATGGGGAGGGAGGAGGGAGGAGGGTTCAGGGTGGGGAACACATGTATGCCTGTGGCAGATTCATTTCAATATATGGAAGAACCAATACAATATTGTAAAGTTTAAAAATAAAATTAAATTTAAAAAAATTGATTGCAAATTGCTAACATCTGCTAGATCATGGAAAAAGGAAGAGAGTTCCAGAAAAACATCTATTCTGCTTTATTGACTATGCCAAAGCCTTTGACTGTGTGTATCACAATAAACTGTGGAAAATGCTGAAAGAGATGGGAATACCAGACCACCTGACCTGCCTCTTGAGAAATTTGTATGCAGGTCAGGAAGCAACAGTTAGAAGTGGACATGGAACAACAGGCTGGTTCCAAATAGGAAAAGGAGTACATCAAGGCTGTATATTGTCACCCTGTTTATTTACCTTATATGCAGAGTACATCATGAGAAACGCTGGGCTGGAAGAAGCACAAGCTGGAATCAAGATTGCCGGGAGAAATATCAATAACCTCAGATATGCAGATGACACCACCTTTAGGGCAGAAAGTGAAGAGGAACTAAAAAGCCTCTTGATGAAAGTGAAAGAGGAGAAGTAAAAAAGTTGGCTTAAAGCTCAACATTCAGAAAACAAAGATCATGGCATCTGGTCCCATCATTTCATGGGAAATAGATGGGGAAATAGTGGAAATAGTGTCAGATTTTATTTTTCTTGGCTCCGAAATCACTGCAGATGGTGACTGCAGTCATGAAATTAAAAGACGCTTACTCCTTGGAAGGAAAGTTATGACCAACCTAGATAGCATATTCAAAAGCAGAGACATTACTTTGCCAACAAAGGTTCATCTAGTCAAGGCTATGGTCTTTCCTGTGGTCATGTATGGATGTGAGAGTTGGACTGTGAAGAAGGCTGAGCACCGAAGAATTGATGCTTTTGAACTGTGGTGTTGGAGAAGACTCTTGAGAGTCCCTTGGACTGCAAGGAGATCCAACCAGTCCTTCTGAAGGAGATCAGCCCTGGGATTTCTTTGGAAGGAATGATGCTAAAGCTGAAACTCCAGTACTTTGGCCACCTCATGTGAAGAGTTGACTCATTGGAAAAGACTCTGATGCTGGGAGGGATTGGGGGCAGGAGGAGAAGGGGACGACAGAGGATGAGATGGTTGGATGGCATCACTGACTCCATGGACGTGAGTCTGAGTGAACTCTGGGAGTTGGTGATGGACAGGGAGGCCTGGCGTGCTGCCATTCATGGGGTCGCAAAGAGTCGGACACGACTGAGCAAATGATCTGATCTGATCTGATTCTCATGATAAAACCTCTCAGATATATCTTTGAGTAGGAAAAAAATTTTTTTAAACTGACCCATTTTGAAGCATTTGATTTAAGGAAAGCATACTCATAAAAGTCAAAATGACCTATTTTCAATAGAAAAAGTGAAAGTGTTAGTCATTCATCTGTGTCCAGCTCTTTGCAACCCCATGGACTGTAGCTTGCCAGGCTCCTCTGTCTGTGGAATTATCCAGGCAAGAATACTGGAGTGGATTACCATTACCTTCTCCAGGGAATCTTCCCAACCCAGGGGTCGATCCGGAGTCTCCTGCATTGCAGGTATATTCTTAACCATCTGAGCCAACAGGGAAATGTACATGCATTTTTAAGTACACTGAATATACTGGAGGAAAATATATACCAAAATGGAAACAACAGTTTTCCCTGAAGGGACTAAATTTGGGTAATATTCAAATGAGCTTTTAAGTGTTTTTAAATTGTTTTAATTTTCTGTAAGGAGCGTGTATTACTTACTCAATTAAAATAACTTACATATTAAATGTTAAGTGGCTGATGGAAACCTGCTAAAATGCATGGGGGTGGGCTGCACATGCATAGTAATATATTAAGGTAATAAATCATGGTTTCCTGCAGATGTCTAGAGTAGTAACATTTTAGGTGACCTAGTACCTTTGGTTAAGATAATAATTACTGTTGATTTTGAGGTTATTTCTCAATACAGAAAAACTATTAGTGTTTCAAAGTTCCCATTGTATGTTATCTGCAAATGTCTGCCGCCTCTCTCCATTCCAGTTCAGTATTCTGGTTTTAAGCACACATTTTTTCTGTCTTTATTTACTCTTCAGTGATCTAACACCAATAATACCAGCCCATAGAAACAACAGTCAAATATAACAAAAAGCACATTAAAGAGTCAAACATCACCATGTAATAGACATAAAAACACCTTATTAACATTTTTATAACACTCTCAACTGAAATAAACAGACCACTCTCAATTTTAACATCTGGTTCCCAACAATTCTTATTTGGGTGATAACTTTTTTAAAAACAAATGCTGGGCATTTTTCATCGACTTTTCATCAAGTAACAGCTGTTCCTTTAGAATAAAGTGTTAATGCACGTTGGAAGTGTTACTGATGCTCACTTCTGTTTTGTTCTGTGTGAAAAAGCTTTACGTTGGGTGCAATTCAGAAAGACAAATGATTTCAGGTGTTTTGAATGGATACCATGGTGCTGGTTTGAATGTAGTTTCTTGTGATTTTTAGAATATTTTCCAAAAAAAAAAAGAATATTTTCCACCACAATTTTAATATTCAAATTTTATACTCAAATTATAGATGTAAGAATACATTTTTCTTCAGGACGAAAGCACTTCTCTCGAGAATCTTTAGATCATCTATTACATCAATCATTTATGTTCATTAAGTGGCCATGAATGATAACCTACATCAAAACACAGCAAATATTCATGAAATAAATAGATAGGGTTCTTCTGTTCCTGTTCTTCCATTTACACCAGATTCCCTTAGGATAATTCCCATTTCAACGTAAGCTATTGAAATTTTTGCTGAATTCAAATCACCACGTTGTGCTGGAACATGTGGAGAGACATACCCACAGATGTTTGCCTGAAGGTTCAGGCATATTTAAAGGCAACTTAATTATAAGACACTATGAAGTTCTCCCAATTAATTTGGAACTAAATATTCTACATCTGCTTAGTCTTTTTAAAATCTTAAAGAAATATTTATTTTTACAAAATTATGGATTTGGTCATAGGTTAAAATTGATGTATGGTGTCATACTGAAACTAAATTAAACCAAATGATTTGTTTCGATAGTATTTACTATAACATTAAAAGAACTCAAGTATCTGCTAATATTCTCTCTTTTGTCATTTATTTCATGTTTCATTCGCATATACTCCTTAGCTTCTTAGATATAAATACTTAGAAACTGCTTAAACTAACTGAGACAATAGTGAAATTCAAATGGTGACTTTTCCTATCAAGACATAGTTTTCTTTCCTGATTCTTTGCCTTTGCAAATGACACAAACTTTGTCTGGAACACTTTTCCATATTATCACTTTAAATTATTTGGCTTAATTTTTTTTCTCTTTCTGCACAATTAATATGCTAAACATTCACCAATTTTTCAGACAACCCAGTTCACACTTAATCCTCCTATTCTTAGTAGAAGGATTTTGTCTTCTATTTTCAAGAATAATGTTACATTTCCTCATTTTGTAGTTGCCAACTTTAATTTGTATCAGTTCTTAGGTTTTCTCTTTCCATCTTATAGGAAGAGATGACACAGGAAAATCCTTTCTCCCATGCTCATCAATACATTTCCTGATACTGCCACGAGGATTTTGTTCCATTATTTAATTTATATAATATTATTTGGTTTATAATGTTTATTATATTTAATTATATTTCCTTTCTTATATCTATTACTTTTACTTCTCTTCTGTGAACACATGGGCAAACTTAAATCCTTTTCATGACCAGCGTCAGATTTATTAACCCAGAGGTAGTCCAACTACAGCCAGTGGCCAAATCCTAGCTGCCACCTGTTTTTGTAAATAAAATTGTATTGGAACATGGCAATTCTCATTTGTTTACATTTCACCTTTGACAGTTTAAGCACCACAAAGGCAGAGTTGATTAGTGACAACACAGACAGGGCAGTCTACAGATCTAGATTATATAGTATCTTGCTCTTTACAGAAAATATTTATTGTCCCTTATATTATAATGCAGGAGACCTGGGTTCAGTCCCTGGGTCGGGAAGATCCCCTGGAGCAGGGTATGGTAACCCACTCCAGTATTCTTGCCTGGAGAATTCCATGGACAGAGGAGCCTGACGGGGTACAGTCCATGGGGCTGCAAAGAGTCGGACACAACTGAGAGACTAACACACACACGCAAGCTAATGAAGTTCAAATTTCAGGACACCTCATTTGCTTTCTCTCTTCCCAATTTTGAGTTTGTGACTTTGTATTCTTCCATATAGAGTCCCTGCACTCCAAACTGAATATCGTATGGATCCATCCTAGTTCATGAAATATAATTCCCTCCAGTTATTATGTCTTGCCTTCACACTCCTTCCTCAGAAAGGTAGGCTTCTCCAAAGAATCTTAAATATTTACCCTCTCTCATGAAGCAATGTTTCTTCCTGTATCCACTTAGAACTCTCATCTGGGTTCTGAGTACTAGTAGATATTGTTAAGCTACCTTTTTAACCTGACTTGCTATAACTCACTTCATGAATTATTGTCCTCTTTACTCTACAACACTTTTTGACCTCCTATTCTCCTCATATTTGTAAATCCACTAACGCCACCTGGGAAGCCCCCTTATAAATCATATGGGGACTAAGTTTCTCACCTACTCTGACTCCTAAGTGTTCAAATCTTCCAAGGTTTCTAAACTCATTCTTTTATATTAATATGGCTTCTTTAGATAATACAAAATGACTGCAGTGTGAGGTTAGATTTTTATGAATCTGAAATCTTATAGAATGTCAAATTTTACTAGTAATTTCAATAATTCAGATAATCATTAGTCACTGGCAAAGCTGTGTCCAGATATCTTAATCTGATTCCTCAGGTCCTTGGTTCTTTCATCAGATGCTTCTTTGTCCAGGCAGATAGATGGGAGTTCTAGGAAAGTGTGTGAACACTTCACTTACATGGAAGGACCTTCTCAGATATAAAATATCCTCACTTTTTCACATAGAGAGGTATAGAGTGTATGTGACATTTTCCAGGCAGTCATGTCCCATAAACACATGGATTCCTGCTTTGTTAGCCAAAGTAATCCCAAGCAACCAGACATATTCTGCTAAAAGCATTTCTCCTGCTACAATAAACAGATAAATAAATCAGATTGATTGCAAGATCTCTATTGCTAGTCAGTTTATACAATCATACTGGGTAATATGCTTTCTCTGTGTGCTGAGTCGGCCTGTCCTGAATAACAGGAGAGAATCATAGACTAGCTGCTAGAACATTTATTTCCTCATCCATCCTCTGATCTTGGTTAAGACCTTAGTGGCAAATATTTGCAGTGTATTTTCATTGTCTTACAACATTTTCTGCAATATTTCACTTAAGTAGATTAACACTCTGTCTTTGATTTGAACCATCCAATAGAGAGTAGGGATTTCCTCCTGAAAATATATTACTTGTTAACATTTTCCTTTACAAGTCCTGTGATATTAATTTACCAACTCAATTACATTTTTCTTCCATCCACTTTAACTATTTTCATCATTTTTAATACGTCTGTGGGATTATTTAATTGAATATTTAATTTTTCTTAGATCAATTTTTCTGAGAAAAAAGATTTTATTGATTACATTTTAATGGGGGGAGGGTCTTCATATCAGCTTCCACAACATTTTCTCATTCAGGGATCATCTTCTCCATAAATCTATTCTACATTTAATTCTATCAATAAAATATGAACTCTTATTTAGCTGTGACAAAAATATTATGTTACTATTTGACATTGTTGTTTTAGTTGCTAAATCGTGTCTGACTCTTTTGTGACCCCATGGACTGTAGCCCACTGGGCTCTTCTATCCATAGGATTTCCTATGCAAGAATACTGGAGTGGGTTGCCAGTTCCTTTTCCAGGGGAATCTTACCAACCCAAGGATCAAACCCACATCTCCTGCACTGGCAGGTGGATTCTTTAACACTGAGCCACCATGAAAGCCGTCAAAGAACATTCAAATTACTGTATAATTGTGCTCATTTCACATGTTAGTAAGGTTATGCTCAAAATCCTCCTAGCTAGCCTTCAGCAGTACATGAACCAAGAATTTCCAAATGTACAAATTGGGTTTCAAAGAGGCAGAGGAACCAGAGGTCAAAATGCCAGCCCTTTATAGATCATGGAGAATACAAGAGAATTCCAGAAAAACATATACTTCTCCTTCACTTGAGACTTCCCTTGTAGCTCAGTTGGTAAGGAATCTGCCTGCAATGCAGGAGACCCGGGTTCGATCCCTGGGTCAAGAAGATCTCCTGGAGAAGGAAATGGCAACCCATTCCAGTATTCTTGCCTAGAGAATCCCATGAACAGAAGAGCCTAGCAGGCTACAGTCCATGGGGTTGCAAGAGTCAGCAACTAACGACTTAGTTGCTAACGACTTAGCAACTAAACCACCACCACATATGCTTCACTGACTACCCCAAAGCCTTTGACTGTGTGTACCACAACAAACTGTGGAAAATTCTTAAAGAGACTGGAATACCAGACCACCTTATCTATCTCCTAAGACACCTGTATGCAGGTCAAGAAGCAGCAGTTAGAACTGGACATGGAATAACAGACTGGTTCAAAATTTGGAAAAGAATATGTTAAGGCTGTATATTGTCACCCTGCTTAGTTGTATGCAGAGTATATCATGAAAAATGCTAGGATAAAGGAATCACAAGCTAGAATAAAGAATACTGGGGGAAAGATCAACAACTTTGGATATGTAGACGATAACACTCTAATGGCAGAACATGAAATAGAGCCTCCTGAGGAGGGTGAAAGAGTAATGTAAAAAAGTTGGCTTGAAACTCAACATTAAAAAACTAAGATCATGGCATCCAGCCCCATCCCTTCATAATAAATGGAAGGGGAAAAAGTGGAAGCAATGACAGATTTTATTTTATTGGGCTCCAAAATCACTGCAGATGGTGACTGCAACCATGAAATTAAAAGGTACTTACTCCTTGGAAGGAAATCAATAGACAGCATATAA
Source organism: Bubalus bubalis (assembly GCF_019923935.1). NCBI lineage: Eukaryota > Metazoa > Chordata > Mammalia > Artiodactyla > Bovidae > Bubalus > Bubalus bubalis. The sequence continues at coordinate 46,368,882 of NC_059173.1, forward strand.
ACCTAGACAGCATATAAAAAAGCAGAAACATTGCTTTACTGAGAAAGGTCCATATAGTCAAAGCTATGCTTTTTTTTTTTCCCCAGTCATCAAGTATGTATGTGAGAGTTGGACCATAAAGAAGGCTGAGTGTCAAAGAATTGATGCTTTCAAACTGGGGTGCTGGAGAAGACTCTTGAGAGTCTCTTGGGCTCCAAGGAGATCAAACCTGTCAATCCTAAAGGAAATCAGGATTTCCTTTATTCAGGAATAACATTCAGGAAAACCATCCTGAATATTCTTTGGAAGGGCTGATGCTAAAGCTGAAACTCCAATACTTTGGCCACCTGATGGGAAGAGCCAACTCACTGAAAAAGACCCTGATGCTGGGAAAGATTGAAGGCAGAAGGAGAAGTGGGTAGCAGAGTATAAGACGGTTAGATGACATCACTGACTCAATGGATATAAATATGAGCAAATCCCAGGAATAGTGGAGGAGTCTGGCATGCTACAGTCCATGAGGTCACAAAGAGTGGACACGACTTAGAAACTAATCAGCAGCAATGTTTTCACTTACACACCTTACGTAAGTGAAAATGATATTCTTTCCAGGCAGAAATATACTTTATATATCATATATTTCCAGTGGCTGAAGTGGTAATTACAAGCTCCTATTGAAAAGAAAAAACAAGTCCATGTTCAGTAAACTCTGTATTTGATTTATGGACATAACCCTATCCTAGATATATTCCAGATCTTACAGACACTGAGTGCCATTAATCTTTAAGTAACAGAACCTATCTATTCCCCAACCACAGCCCATGGATATCAGAGAAGAATACTTTATCCATTCAAATCCAATTAGTACCATAACATGGAAGATAAACTCTTTATTTGCAATGACATTATTTTGAGGGGGGGAGACTGCACCATTTTGGGAATGATTGCACCATTTACAATCACTGCAGATGGTGACTGCAGCCATGAAATTAAAAGATGCTTACTCCTTGAAAGGAAAGTTATGACCAACCTACATAACAGAGACATTACTTTGCCAACAAAGGTCTGTCTAGTCAAGGCTATGGTTTTTCCAGTGGTCATGTGTGGATGTGAGAGTTGGACTGTGAAGAAGGCTGAGTGCCGAAGAACTGATGCTTTTGAACTGTGGTGTTGGAGAAGACTCTTGAGAGCCCTTGGACTGCAAGGAGATCCAACCAGTCCATTCCGAAGGAGATCAGCCCTTGGGATTTCTTTGGAAGGAATGATGCTAAAGCTGAAACTCCAGTACTTTGGCCACCTCATGTGAAGAGTTGACTCATTGGAAAAGACTCTGATGCTGGGAGGGATTGGGGGCAGGAGAAGGGGACAACAGAGGATGAGATGGCTGGATCGCATCACTGACTCGATGGACATGAGTTTGGGTAAACTCCGGGAGTTGGTGATGGACAGAAAGGCCTGGCGTGCTGAGATTCATGGAGTCGCAAAGTGCTGGACACAACCGAGTGACTGAACTGAACTGAACTGAAAGTGTTAGAGAATTACACTAAAGATTACAATGTTTAGTGATATCCAGCCACAGTTTATACTACGAATAGTTCTTCAATAATTTTATTTCTTTATCTTGGCTCTTTATGAATTTCTGCCTCTAAAATTCAAAGACACAAATTCTGTACTGATTAAAACATCCAATAGTCTTTCTGGGGTGAAGGTTCAAGCTTATTTCCAGCAGTATTAATGAATATGAAAGAATTCAGTTAGTGCATTCAGTTAGAGCTTTGTCTTTTAGTCAGGCTGATTTCCAGGGGCAGTTAGTTCTCTAAAAACAAGTCTGTGTATTTTCCCTATTTGAAGTGCTAAGTATTTTGCATTTGTAGTGATGGGTGTCTTAGAATAATATTTCAAGATGATTCAATACTCCTATCAGCAACTTCTATAATTCTTTCAAAATGCCTGATACTGGGAGACTGGTGTGGTTGAATCTGCCGGATAAGTTGTTAGTATCATACATTAATTAAATGTGTATAGTTTTATCTGTGCCTCAAAATATTGTACTTCATGAGACTCCCAATTACATACATATTCTACCACCAAATATAATATGGCTGTTCCATTGACTTCCCATAAATGTCCTCTGAGTACCTCCAGGGGAGAATTATTTATAATTTCAGACCAACAAATCAAACCAAATCCACATTCCTTGAGGCTTTCTGGGTTCCATTTTTGCTTTCTTTAAATTAATTCAACACACGTTCACACTGACAAGTTTGAAGGAACAGATGAGATCAAGCTGTGACACACCAAGCAGGTGGCCACTATCTGCTTTCCATCAGACCTGGGGCGCTGTCTTAGCAACGTATCATCTTGATTTATGGCCACATGTGGTACAGGAACTGTTGCACAGCATCCTCTGCTCTATACAATTCATTGGTAGCATTTTATTGGAAAAAAAAATTCTGGAATGGTAAACAGAGCCTAGGAATTGAATAATAACTGTAGCCAGTTACCCTTAAGCTGAGTTATCAGGGGGCACTCTGTCACTTATTTTATCCAAATTATACAGGTAGAACATTCAAATCAGTAGGAGTCCAATCTCCCTCTTTTGGAGAAAATAGGCCAGGAGATTTCTACCAGGTATTGGCCATTTGTCTGGACAAGAGTGGCAAAAGACAGTTAAATACTACACCCTTGCTCTGAGCTTCTTGTGAGAAATATTGCAGTGACTACCCCCCGCCCCGCCCCGGTAGTATAATCTCCTAAAAAACATCTTTCCCATTTTCTCCCATCTACTATGGCTTCACCCTATTTCCAAACACTCTCTGAATATTAGATTTTGCAACTCATCACACGTAATGTTTACATGCACAGACAATAATAAGAGCCTTGCTAGCATATACAAACAAACATGCCAGGGTGAAGTACCTCAAGTGTGTCTGTTGTGCTTGGTTATGGAGCTACATTTCCCCTGATTTGGCTTAAAGGGAGAAAGTTAAGTCCTACCATAGATAACCTTGTAGAATATGCACTGTCAAATTAATGTCATGAATATGGTGTAGTGGGTACTATTATAATTTTTTTCCCGTAAACATAAACTTAAATCTGCTTTTAGAACCACCATTAAAGACAAAACACACATTTTAAGAGGTAGGAAAGATGCAAAGGTACTTTACTGCATTCTCCCTCATTTCCTCCTTACTACCTGATGATCCCAGAAAACTTGTCAGTCGATTTTCTGAGTTACTTCTCATACTAATCACAGGGCACAATGATTTAAGAAAATCAACCCTTAATAAATTTTAAGCAAGAGGCCCTGTATTTATTTTTCAATGAGTCACATAAATTGTGTATTTCATTAGCCCTGCCTGTTTATATTGGCTGCTTCATCCTGTGTAACATGAGAGTCTCTCAAATGGATCATAGTAAACAGATGCCACCAGCATATTTTGGGTCAACATCCTATTGGGTTTGAAGTGGTGACCCCATTTAATTTTCTCAAAACAACTCTAGCTTGAGTGTGTTCTAATACCTGACCAATTGGATTGAATCATGAGAGCCTAATGCCATCATCTGTGCTTTCACCTATCATAAATCTTAATGCTGGCTTATACAGTAATGGGATAAATAGTGTTCCCTACCCCCAACTTATGCCTGTTTAAAACCGCAGAATATGACCTTAGTCGGAGATAGGGTTTTTGCAGATACAATAAGTTAAGATGAGGTCATACTAGATTAGCTGCTGCTGAGTTGCTTCAGTCGTGTCCGACTCTGTGCCACCCCATAGATGGCAGCCCACCAGGCTCCCCCGTCCCTGGGATTCTCCAGGCAAGAACACTGGAGTGGGTTGCCATTTCCTTCTCCAATGCATGAAAGTGAAAAGTGAAAGTGAAGTCGCTCAGTCGTGTCCGACTCTTAGCGACCCCATGGATTGCAGCCCACCAGGCTCCTCCATCTGTGGGATTTTCCAGGCGAAGGTACTGGAGTGGGGTGCCATTGCCTTCTCCTACTAGATTAGAGTAGGTCCTAAATCCATTGACTGGTTATATCATTACTAAAAAGAGAAGGGGACACACACAGGATTTCAATGTAAAGCAGAGGTTGGAATGATGTACAATAAACCAGAAACATCACAGATCACCAGGACATCCCAGGATATAGGAAAAAGCAGGGAAGGATTATTTTCCAGAGTTTTCACAGGAGACGTGGCTCTGCCACATCTTCATTTCAGAATTCTAGGCTCCAAAACTTTAGTAGACTAAATTTCTGTTGTCCTAAGCAATACAATTTATGGAAATTTGCTATAGCAGCCCTAGGAAACTAAAACAATGCTAAAACTCACATTCCAGAATCATTTCTAGTAAATAGGGGCAAACAAGAGTACAACATGAGGAACAGCCTTGTCATTCTCTGAGTTTATTGCTTAATGGTAGGCTCTGTGAGAGAGAAATTACTTCTCACAGTTTAAGAAATGTCCCTGGTTTCCTCACAATTATTTCCCAGGAATTTTACACATTGACCTGTATTTTAGCTAGATTTATTAGTCATCTTCTATTTGTAATAAAGGTGACTAAGGTCCTTAACTCTTCTCCCTTTCTCTGAGAAGAAAATTATTTCTCTGAGAAGAAAATTATCATAGTAACATCAGTGTAGTGTATGAACCTTTTTTTTTTTTTTTTTTTTTGCTTTTAACCCTGCTTTACTTTAAAGCAAATAATGTTGAATTAAAGCAAATCCATGATAGAGCAGCAAATGTGTATTTGTTTCCATTCCACAAGATTTCAAATTATGCCTAGTTGGAATTCAAAAATGAGATAGGAAAGAAGACCTTAGCCAGATGGGTTAAGGTATAGAAGGCCAGCTTCAGGTTTATGGAACTCCTTGTGGAGTCACACAGGGCCCTGAGATCGGTTTAATTCTTGGTTGTTGATATAGTAAAATTACCTTTTCAGCATGAGGTCTTGTATTTTCATTTTTCACCCAGTTCCATGAATTGTAGAGCCGGTCCTGATGACATATCAATCCCTCTTGGACAACTTTATTTTCTATGCAGTTTTCATCATATCAGGGTCAGCTGAAACACTTAAATGACCCATCTTGATGGTTTCCTGTTAACATCCAAGAATAGTCTGCCTTACTTATTGACCAATCAGAGCCATTTAGAGGGAGTGAATGGAAGAAAAGCTTCCTTCTCAATCACTGTCTTGATTAGAACAGAAGTAACTCATGGTTCCCTGCAATTCTGCATCACTTAGTGTTTACTACTGAGGAGAGTTTGGACAATTCCAAAGGATCCCACTTATCAAGCTAATTAAAACTTGATGGTGAGTGAACTTAGTTGCTATGTTCTGTGAAGAAGGCAAAGACATCCGTGTTCAGTTCTTCTATAACATCAGTTGTAATTGTGTATTCACGTAAAGGCAGTGCAACCACATAATAGTCCCTGCAGTCACATATACCCATTTGTAACTGCGTCTCACCTAGGTTTCTGCCCTCGTGTTCTCTCCATACAATTTCACGTTAGAACACTTACAAGCACCATCCCTATCTTTCATAAGGTTATTGTACATTCTGCCCTCCATTCTAATAATCCAAAAATAGTTTGAAGACCATCACAGGCAACTTCACTCAAATTATTACATATGGTCTCAGATCCTGAATTGGAGACTAGGGACAGATGGGGACTGGGTACATATGGTCTGAGATCCTGGAATGGGAACTGGGTACACAGATCCCTGGTTTGGGTACTGGGCTTCCCTGCTGCCTCAGATGATAAAAAAGCCTGCCTGCCTGCAATATAGGAGGCATGGGTTTAATCCCTGTGTCAGGAAGATCTCCTGGAGAAGGGAATGGGGTAACCCACCCCAGTTTCTTGCCAGGGGAATTCCATGGGCAGAGGAGCCTGGCGGGTTATAGTCCATGAAATTGCTGAGTTGGACATGACTGACGACTAACACAAACACACAGATCTCAGTCTTTCAAGGTTCTAGGACTTTAACTGAGGGGGTAAATCCTGCTCCCTGTTTAAGTATATTTCAAGTAATGGGCTTGAGACTGTGGTACTCCCTTCCTTCAGTTCAAATGTTGATAATGACCTTCAGTTTCTTATTGGGAATCCTATCAAGGTCCACTGTTTTAACACTATTTATCTTTTCTTAAAAAGTGAATCTGTCCAGGTGTACTTGCTTGGACTTTCTTCTCTTATTTTTCATTTCTTCCCACTGTGCTTATGAGAGGGAAGTTTTTCCTCCATACAGTTTCATGTGTAGTAACTAAGTATGTTTGTCCATTGCTGTCTGTTGATTTTTTCCCCCAAGGATACATAAAGCAACTAAGGCAGTCTCACCTGACCCATACTCACTGCATTGTCAATGTCAACAATATTAACTAAGCTGTTATCTCTGGATAATATAGTCTAAGTTACATTTGTCACATTGCTTTCATATGAAAATAAGTATGTGTGTTAGTTGCTTAGTCGTCTCCAACACTTTGCAACCCCATAGACTGCAGCCCACCAGGCCCCTCTGTCCATGGGATTCTCCAGGAAAGCACACTGGAGTGGGTTGCAATTTCCTTCTCCCAAAGGAACTATAGAAAGAAAGAAAGTGAAGTAGCTCAGTCGTGTCCGACTCTTTGCAATCCCATGGACTGTAGCCTACCAGGCTCCTCCACCCATGGAATTTTCCAGGCAAGAGTACTGAAGTGGGTTGATATTTCCTTCTTCAGAAAATAAGTATACCGTTGTAGAATACTCTTGCCACCTCCTGCTTGACCACATCCAATTCACCTTGATTCATGGACCTAACATTCCAGGTTCCTAGGAAATATTGTTCTTTACAGTGTCAGACTTTACTTTCACCACCAGACACACCCAAAAATGAGCGTTGTTTCCACTTTGGCCCAGCTGCTTCATTCTTTCTGAAGCTACAAGTAATTGCCCTCTGATCTTCTCCAGTAGCATATGGGGACACCTTCTGAGCTAGGAAACTCACCTTCCAGTGTCAAATCTTTTGCCTTTTCATACTGTTCATGGAGTTCTCCTGGCAAGAACACTGGGAATGGGTTGCCATTTCCTCCTTTAGTGGACCATGTTTTGTCAGAGCTCTTCCCTATAATCAATCTATCATGGGTGACCCTGCATAGCATGGCTCATAGCTTCATTGAAATATGCAAACCCATTTGCCATGACAAGGCTGCAATCCATAAAGTAGAATCAGTGAACTAAAATAGACAAGAATAGGCAAATTTAATTCAGGTGACCATTATATCTACTACTGTGGACAAGAATCCCTGAGAAGAAATGGAGCAGTCCTCATAGTCAACAAAAGAGTCAGAAATGAGTACTTGGGTGCAACCTCAAAAATGACAGAATGATCTTGGTGCATTTCCAAGGTAAACCATTCAACATCACAGTAATACAAGCCTAGCCCCAATCACTGATGCTGCTGCTGCTAAGTCGCTTCAGTCGTGTCTGACTGTGTGCGACCCCATAGATGGCAGCCCACCAGGCTCTCCTGTCCCTGGGATTCTCCAGGCAAGAACACTGGAGTGGGTTGCCATTTCCTTCTCCAATGCATAAAAGTGAAAAGTGAAAGTGAAGTTGCTCAGTCGTGTCTGACTCTTCACAACCCCATGGACTGCAGACTACCAGGCTCCTCCATCCATGGGATTTTCCAGGCAAGAGTACTGGAGTGGGGTGCCATTGCCTTCTCTGAATCACTGATGCTGAAGGAGCTGAAATTGAAGAGTTCTATGAAGACATACAACAACTCCTAGCACTAATGCAAATAAAAGATGTCCTTTTCATCACAGGGGGTTGGAATGCAAATGTAGGAAGTCAAGAGATATGGGAAATAACAAGAAAATTTGACCTTGGAAAACAAAATTAAGCAGGACAAAGGCTAAAAGAGTTTTGTCAAGATAGCACACTGTTCAAAAAACCCCTTTTGAACAATACAAGAGATGACTCTATCCATGGACATCACCAGATGGTTTATATTCTTTGTAGCCGAAGATGGAGAAACTCTATACAGCCAGCAAAATCAAGACTTGGAGCTGACTGTAGCTCAGATCACCAGATCCTTATTCAAAAACTCAGGCTTCAATTGAAGAAAGTAGGGAAAACCACGAGGCCATTCAGGTATGACCTAAATCAAATTTCTATGATTATACAGTGGAGGTGATAAATAGATTCAAGGGATTAGATCTGGTAGACAGAGTGCCTGAAGAACTATGGATGGAAGTTTGTAACACTGTACAGGAGGCAGTGACCAAAACCACCCCAAAGAAAAAGAAATGCAAGAAAGAAAAGTGATTGTCTGAAGAGGCTTACAAATAGCTGAGGAAAGAAGAGAAGTTAAAGGCAAGAGAGAAAGGGAAAGATATACCCAACTGAATGCAGAGTTCCTGAGAACAGGAAGGAGAGATAAGAAGGCCTTCTGAAATTAGCTAAGCAAAGAAATAGAGGAAAACAATAGAACAGGAAACATTAGCGATCTCTTCAAGAAAACTGGAGATACCAAAGGAACATTTCGTCCAAGAATGGGCACAAGGGACAGAAATGGTAAGGATGTAACAGAAGCAGAAGAGATAAGGATGAGGTCGGAAGAATACACAGAAGAAATATAACTGTACAAAAAGTCTTAATGAATGACCCAGATAACAACTATGGTATGGTCACTCACATAAAGCCAGACATCCTAGAGTGTGAAGTCAAGGGGGCCTTAGGAAGCATTACTATGAACAAAGCTAATGGAGGTGATGGAACTCCAGTTGACCTATTTAAAATCCTAAAACATGATGCTGTTAAAGTACTACATTAAATATGCCAGAAAATTTGGAAAACTCAGCAGTGGCCACAGGTTTGGAAAAAGTGAGTTGTCATTCCAATCCCAAAGAAGGGCAATGCTAAACAATGTTCAAACTACTGTACAATCGTGATGATTTCACAAGTTAGTAAAGTAATGCTCAAAAACTTTCCAGTTAGGCTGCAGCAGTACATGAATTGAGAATTTCCAGATGTAAAAGCCTGATTTCAAAGAGGGCAGAGGGACCAGAAATCAAATTGCCAACATTTGTTGGATCATGGTGAAAGCTAAGGAGTTCCAGAAAAACATATACTTTTACTTCATTAACTACACTAAAACTTTTGACCGTGTGGATCACAACAAACTGTGGAAAATTCTTAAAGAGATGGGAGTACCAGAGCACCTAACATGTCTCCTGAGAAACCTGTATGCAGGTCAAGAAGCAACAATTATAACTGGACACGAAACAACAGACTGGTTTAAAATTGGGAAAGGAGTATGTCAAGGTTATATACTGTCACCCTGCTTATGTAACTTATATGCAGAATATAACATGCAAAATGCTGGGCTGGATTAATCACAAGCTGGAATCAGAATTGCCAGGAGAAATATCAACAACCTCAGACATGCAGATGATACCACTCTAATGGTAAAAAGGAAGAGGACCTAGAGAGCCTCTTGATGAAGGTGAGGGAGGAGAGTGAAAAAGCTGGCTTGAAACTAAACATTCAAAAAACTAAGATCATAGCATCCTGTCCCATCGCTTCATGGCAAATAGACGGGGAAAAAGTAGAAACAGTGACCGATTTTATTTTCTTCGACTTAAAAATCACTGTGGATGATGACTGCAGCCATGAAATTAAAAGACACTTGCTCCTTGAAAGGAAAGCTATGACAACGTGGACAGTGTATTCAAAAGCAGAGACATTTCTTTGTTGGCAAAGGTCCAATAGTCGAAGTTGTGATTTTTTTCAGTAGTCATGCACAGATGTGAGAGTTGGACCATAAACAAGGCTGAGCGCTATCAAGTGTGGTACTGGTGAAGACTTAAGAGTCCCTTGGAATCCAAGGAGATCAAACCAGTCAGTCCTAAAGGAAATCAACTCTAAATCAGTCCATTGGAAGGACTGATGCTGAAGTTCCAACAGTTTGGCCACTGACGCTAAGAGCCGATTCACTGGAAAAAAACTCTGATGCTGTGAAAGATTGAAGGCAGGAGGAGAAAGGGGCCACAAGAGGATGAGATGTTTGAATGGCATCACTGACTCAATGGACATGAATTTGAGCCAACTCCAGAAGATAGTAGAGGGTGAGGTGGCTGGTGTGCTGCAGTCCATGGTGTCACAAGTCAGACTCGATTCAGTGAGTGAGCAGCAACAAGTGCCATTGCTGATTTGGGGAAGGGTTGTAGCAGTTACCCCCTCATCATTAGGCCTATGAAACTCTGCCTGAAGCAGAGCAGCAAATGGGCTCTCATAATTTCTGGAAGTGTCTTCCCAAAAGTTTACAACCACTTAGTGATTTAGTCACAAACCTAAGAAATCCCTTCCATTTGATAATAATAGAATTGCAACACCGGAGAAGGCAATGGCACCTCACTCTAGTACTCTTGCCTGGAAAATCCCATGGACAGAGGAGCCTGGTAGGCTGCAGTCCATGGGGTCTCGAAGAGTCGGACACGACTGAGCGACTTCACTTTCACTTTTCACTTTCATGCACTGGAGAAGGAAATGGCAACCCACTCCAGTATTCTTGCCTGGAGAATCCCAGGGACAGTGGAGCCTAATGGGCTGCCATCTATGGGGTCGCACAGAGTCAGACATGACTGAATCGACTTAGCAGCAGCAGACTTGCAACACATCCCTCCATCATTGGCTTCCTGGGTAGCTCAGTGGTAAAACATCCACCTTCCAATGCAGGAGTCACAGGAACCTGGGGTTTGATCCCTGTGTTGGGAAGATCCCCTAGTGGAGGAAATGGCAACCCACTCCAGTATTCTTGCTTGGATAATCCCATGAACAGAGGAGCTTGGCAGGCTATAGTCCAAAGGGGTGCAAAGAATCAGACACAACTGAGCACGGGTGCACATGCCCACCCTTCATCGTTAATTTGATGAATCCATGCCAGTAACAATACACCAATCTCCTGTTGGTGAATGTGCATTGTTTAAATAAAGTACCCTCAATATTCAGTCATTACCTGATTTTAGCCTCTAATTTCATGAAAAGTTTTTAAAGTAATCAGTGACTTGAGTCATTTCCAAGGGAGTATAAATTTTCTTGAAGAAGCCACAGAGATTCAAGAAGGTTTTCAAGTGAAGAAAAGTAAAATCTTACAGATTTTCCCACAATACTACTATTAAAGGCTGGACTTTCTTCTCTTTATCCATGTACTCCATTCCTCTGCTTCCAGATCTATTTTCTCTATTTCCTGTCAGTAGTAAGACTTATCCCACTTCATATGTTTCAAAGAGTTCACCATGTCACACCACCAATGGGTAGCTGACCATTTTGGAATCAAAGTCTCATTGTATTTTTCCACTAACTCCTTTTACATTGGAAAACAAAACTCCTTATTAAAAGACACTTGCTCCTTGGAAGAAAAGTTATGACCAACATTGAAAGCGTATTGAAAAGCTGAGACATTACTTTGCCAACAAAGGTCCATCTAGTCAAAGCTATGGTTTTTCCAGTATTCATGTATGGATGTGAAAGTTGGACTATAAAGAAAGCTAAGCACCAAAGAATTGATGCTTTTGAACTGTGGTGTGGGAGGAGACTCTTGAGAGTCCCTTGGAGTGCAAGGAGATTCAACTAGTCCATCCTAAAAAAAAAAATCAGTTCTGAATATTCATTGGAAGGATTGATACTGAAGCTGAAATTCCAATACTTTGGCCACCTGATGAGAACTAACTCATTTGAAAAGACCCTGATGAAGGGAAAGATTGAAGCTGGGAGAAGAAGGGGATGACAAAGGATGAGATGGTTGGATAGCATCACCAATTCAACGGACATGAGTTTGAGTAAACTTGGAGTTGGTGATGGATAGGGAGGCCTGGCGTGCTGCAGTCCATGGGGTCACAAAGAATCAGACACAACTGAGAGACTGAACTTAAGCATTACTATTTGGGGGACTTAAATACAAACCTGCCCACAAAACCAACTGGAACTCACACAAATTATTGTCAAATCATATTCACAAGTCAGAAATATTGTCTAGTATGAAGTTTTATAATTTCAAGAATACAACAATGAGGCCTTGTGAAGTGGGGAAAAATTAGGGTCTCGTGTAGAAGTTTGGGCCCTTTTTTGGAGATTGAATGTGCCCTGCCCCACGCTTCTAGATTTAGTTTCTAAGTAAATTGTTAATGGCCTTATACAGATGGACTTTTCTTAACCACAAAACATCTCTTTTTTTATACTTAGAGAGTGGCATAGCTAACATGACATTTTCCTTGGGATCATGACCTTAAATTTATGGATTCCTGGTTTATTACAAGCAATTCTGGATAGCTCTGACAATATGCTAAAAATATTTTATATACAAGGTTTCTCATGCTACCAAAAATTAGTTTATTCTGAAGAATCACTGAGTTATTATGTTTACAGAAAGATTAGACCAAAATGCCTGCCTTTTTTGTATCCCAAAAGTTTCTCTCCACACCTGCGCCCGTCAAGAGAGAGAATGGATTCAGAGATGCCATCCTCCTCCTATTACTACATCTTCTGTACATGGACTTCTTTCACAGAAGCAATGTTTTTAAAGCTGAATATTTTATTGCTGCTTACTTTTATCATATGTTGAAAATTGCTTCATTTTATATTGACTAGAAATCACATATTCCTTCTTTAACATGATTTGTAATGAAGCTAAAAACCCATTTGATTTCACCCGAGAATCTTCTCTTTAATCCCTGTCCTCATCTAGGAATCTACTGTCGCTACTACAGTTAAGGCTTCCATGAATTCATACCTGGCCTCCGTTTTAAACTTAACATCTTCAGTCCTTCCTTCACTGGAGTGCAATTCTGATTATTTTAAAATGGCAATCTGATTGCTGAGCCCAGGTTCAACATCATTTATGCTCTGCCCATTTCATAAACACAAAAATTCATGGATTTTATTTCTTCTCCAAGATACATTAAATGATCACCTTTACAAAAGACTCTGTACTGTGTCTTAAAGATGCTTCATTATTTCATACATTCAGTTCTTCAAATATTTTGTTCTTTAGTTATCAGCCAAAGTTTTATCTACCAACCATGACTCACTTGGCACAACTACAGCCCTGGTTTCATGCATGCCACCACTAATTCTAGAACTGCTTTCATGCACCTGAATGCAGCTGACGAAAAACACACAACGGAATCATGCTGATCATCTCTTTAAAACTATGACCTTGAAAATTACCTGTGTCCTTCAAGCTGCCAAGTAATGCTATTATACTTCCATAATCCCTCGCTCTCTTTCGCTCATATGAAATTAGATTATAGATTCCTTTCACATTTCAAATCCTTCCCCAATCTCATTGCCAGATGATCTTGTTTCTTATGTCACTGAAAAAAAATTAAAGCAATCACGAGGACTTCAGATTCCCACTGCTGCATATACTTAATACCAGTCAGGATCTTTGCTTCCATAATACTTGTCTTGAATATTACTTGTCTTGCATAAACATATGCAGCATTTCTCAACCTTGTTGCTATTGATGTATTGAGTCAGATATTGCAGGACCAGGGGGAGAATGGGAGCTGTCCTATGCATTATAGGATGCATGGGCATGCCTGGCCTCTCCTATTTGAAGTCAAGGAGCTCCTTCGTCCCCATTCACCAACTGTGACAATCAGAAATGTCTCCAAACACTGAAAATTTGTGCAAACTTTTCCCCTATTGAAAATCATTGCCAGAAAAAAGAAATATTCATGCCAATCACTGAGGTTAACCACTGAGGCCAACCTCTTCACTTACTCATTAACTTTCTGGCTACACACAGATTCCTTTCAAGGAAAGCTTCTCTCTTACACAATTTATTCCTCTTTAATAGGTCATTTTCATAATCATATATATATATATATACACACACACACACACACACACACACTACTATTTCTCCCAGCTTAGAAAACAAAGCAAATAATCAATTAAAATCATTTGCATATCACATTTCCCTTGCCAGATACCCCAAGGGAACCTAATTCCCTTTTTTAACCAAAACTTAAGAATAACTTATACTCACTGTCTTCATGGCTGCTTATTTTATTCTCTCTTAAATCTCCTCCATACTAGTTTTTGCCCCAGCCTAAACATTAAATGTCTCTTCCACTGTTAATAGTTCCTTCTCTCTTTTCCTCACCTTACCTAATCTATTAGCAGTGTATGATAACTACCTTCTTCTTCATTTAGCTTCTCTATTTTCCTATTACTTCTCTAGCCTTTTTTTTTTTTTTTTTAATTATCTCAGTCTTTCACTGGTTTCTCCTTTTCTAGACTTCTCAAGGGTATGCTCTAGGTATCAGCACCTGATTTTTCCCCCCCTCATCTTTCTTTGCACTTACTTCCTTGGTGATCTCATTCCATCTCATGGCTTTATGTGCAATCTAAATGCTAATGATTCCCAAATCTGTATTTCTATGCCATATTTCTATCCTGAATTCCACATTCATAAACTCAATTACTTTTTTTTTTTAACATTTCTGCTTGAATGTTGTGACTATAATGGGTCTATTTTTCCTGAAATCCATTCCTCACTCTCCCTTATTCAGTTCAGAGCACACTGGACCTGACACCTGTAGTTTGTGTACATCAGAAATTCCTGAAAGCTGGCTTCCGAGTGGAATCAAACCACAGGAGACACACGTAGAAAGACGAAAAGCAGGAGAAAAGGAAGGATATAATTATTCTCCCGTCTTGGTGTTCTCTCTCATAACAGTTGTATTTCTTCCATGGCTCCAGCTCCTCTAACACAGGTCCATTGTGCTTCTAGTTTCCATCAGCAACCCATTCTCCTCAGCTCCAGTAATGCAGTTACCTCTGTCCCTCCATCCAAGTGTTAGACGCCTCCTGTTGCTGCTAATTGTGAGTTACCACACCATCTCCTAATTGGCTTTTTAAAAGTTATCTGTACTACCAATTACCTATGCTATTTCTCTTTGTTTTAAATTCTCAGTGACCTTCTTTACTTGGTCGGGCTCTCATCACTGCAGCTATCTAGTAGACATGTCATAATAAACATTTCTCAAAATAAATCACTGATCTTCATTTCTCTGGCCCAGCCATACCTGTCCACACATCTCCATCAAATCTAACAACTTGGGATTACTCAAGATGGACTCTTATAACAAATAACTCTAATTTTTATTTTTGCCAAAGGAAGAACAGTTGAAAATGGCTTGTGTGACTTCCATCCACATTTTACTGGCCAGAACATGCTCAGTGACCCTGAACATAACTGCATGCATCATTGTCATTTCATTTTACCATTAGCCAAGCCAAAGACCTAAGAGAAGATCTTTCACTCTCCTTAATACACCACCTCCCTAGTTACAAATTTGATTCAGCCTACCTGTGTAAACAGCTTTGACTTCCATATAATTATCACTTAGATCACTGGTAAAGACTTTTATTTGACTTCCTTAGCTGCAGGGTCAAACATCTCTGATCCATTGTTTAAATGTTATATAAATTATATTGAACATTATAATCTCATTATATCAATCCCCTTCTTAAAAAAAAAAAAAAAAAAAGCTTATTTTGCCCCCACTGAAAGCTTAAATTTCTTTAACTGTAACATTTTATATGAACGAGTTTCTTTTCTATTCTATGTCCTTATCTTCATCTTTCATTTATTTCTGAGCCCCTGCCTCATGCAGCATAAATTTACTTAGTACAGCTTATATTTACTCCCTTATTGATCAAGTACATGGTGCTTGCTATGCTCTCTCAAAACTCCCCGTATTTTAAATTTAACATTAATTACCAGGCTTTATTTTATTTGCTTACATTACTTTTCATCTATATTCACTTCAAGCACTGGGCTCTTTGAAGACATGCTTTGTTCAATGCTATATAAATAAAGCTCAGGAAAAGAATATTTAAAAGTAATTTAGTAACTTTGCTTTCAATTAACTATGTATCTATCAATTAAAAGTGTTTGTTTCTCCTTTTCTGTAAAACCAAAACTTACACTTCCCATTTTTACTTTATGATTATATAATGTAGTATATTTTCCATGTCTAATACAGTTTACATTAAATATTCATAATATTATAGTAGATATTACACTTTTAATTCTACAATCAGTCACAGGGTCAGTTTTATCCTTTTCATTGTACTTGACTAAAGAAGAGATTGACAAGAGTTAGAAAACATGTACTTGAAACCAATAATGAGCACACTGTGAAGGATGTCAAAATCTAAAAATATCATGAGATAACTTAGGGGATGAAAAATTGCTGTCTTTTTTATTTAGTAGGTTAGTTGAGAAGGTAAAATTATCCACTGAGCATGCACTTTGGTTCAAATATATTTTTCTAAATCATCTTCTCAAACATATAATATATACACACACAAACACACACAAAGTAAGGCTTATTAAAACAAACATTTGAATCAAGGTTCGACATTATATGAAATCAACATTCTCTTTTAAACATGCATTACTAAATATTTGTGTTTTCTGAAAATACATTCTTAATTACATATGTATGAAATGGTATGCTGCAATATGATTTGAAAATAAATTGGCAAAAACATAAAAAGAACACATGAAGGAAATATGGCAAAACCATGGTAAATGTTGAATTTAAGTCATGGTCATATAGAATTTAATAAATAATTTAGTATTTGTATGAAAATATTATAACAAAAATAATGCAAAAACAAATATATACAACTTTTACTTTTTTAGGAGTCTGTAAGGTGTCTATGTGTGTGTGTGTGTGTGTGTGTGTGTGTATATATATATATATATATTTCATATAGTATTATATTTGATCAGAACCTCATAGTGATGCTTTCAAAGGCCCATTTGACTTTGCATTCCAGGATGTCTGGCTCTAGGTGAGTGATCACACCACTGGGGTTATCTGGGGCATGGAGATCTTTTTTGTGTAGTTCTTCTGTGTATTCTTGCCACCTCTTCTTAATATTGTCTGCTTCTGTCAGGTCCATACCATTTCTGTCCTTTATTGTGCCCATCTTTGCATGAAATGTTCCCTGGTATCTCTAAATTTCTTGAAGAGATCTCTGGTCTTTCCCATTCTATTGTTTTTCTCTATTTCTTTGCATTGATCACTGAGGAAGGCTTTCTTATCTCTGCGCTATTCTTTGGAACTCTGCATTCAAATGGGTATATCTTTCCTATTCTCCTTTGCCTTTATCATCTCTTCTTTTCTCAGCTATTTGTAAGACCTTCTCAGACAACCATTTTGCCTTTTTGCATCTCTTTTTTTTGTGGGGATGGTCTTGATCACTGCCTCCTATACAATGTCAAGAACCTTTGTCCATAGTTCTTCAGGCACTCTATCAGATCTAATCCCTTGAATCTATTTGTCACTTCCACCGTATAATTGTAAGGGATTTGACTTAGGTCATACCTGAATGGTCTACTGGTTTTCCCTACTTCTTTCAATTTAAGTCTGAATTTTACAATAAGGAATTCATGATTTGAGCCAGAGTTAGTTCCCAGTCTTGACTTTTCTGACTGTATAGAGCTTCTCCATCTTTGGCTAAAAGAATATACTCAATCTGATTTTGGCATTGACCATCTGGTGATGTCCATGTGTAGAGTCTTCTCTTTTGTTGTTGGAAAAGGGTGTTTGCTATGACCAGGGTATCCTCCTGGCAAAACCCTGTTAGCCTTTGCTCTGCTTCATTTTGTACTCCAAGGCCAAATTTGCCTGTTACTCCAGGTATCGCTTGATTTCCTACTTTTGCATTCCAGTCCCCTATAATGAAAAGGACATCTTTATTTGGTGTTAGTTCTAGAAGGTCTTGTAGGTCTTCATAGAACTGTTCAACTTCAGCTTCTTCAAGATTACTGGTTGGGTCATAGAATTGGATTACTGTGAAATTGAATGGTTTGTCTTGGAAACAAACAAAGATCATTCTGTCATTATTGAGATTGCACCCAGGTACTGCATCTCAGACTCTTTTGTTGACTATGAGGGCTACTCCATTTCTTCTAAGGGATTCTTGCCCACAGTAGTAGATATAATGGTCATATGAGTTAAATTCCCCTATTCCAGTCCATTTTAGTTCACTGATTTCTAAAATGTTGATGTTCACTCTTGCCATCTGCTGTTTGACCACTTCCAATTTACCTTGATTCATGGACCTAACATTTCAGGTTCCTATACAATACTGTTTTTTACAGAATCACACTTTATTTCCATCACCAGTCACATCCACAACTGGATGTTGTTTTTGCTTTGGCTCCATCTCTTCATTCTTTCTGGTGTTATTTCTCCACTTTTCTCTAGTAGCATATTGGGCACTTACAGACCTGCGGAGTTCATCTCTCAGTGTCCTATATTTTTGCCTTTTCATACTGTTCATGGGGTTCTCATGGGAAGAATACTGAAAGGGTTTCCCAGTGCCTTCTCCAGTGGGCCAAGTTTTGTCAGAACTCTCCACCATGACCCGTCCTTCTTGGGTGAAGGCACACAGCAGGGCTCATAGTTTCATTGAGTTACACAAGACTGTGGCCATGTGATCAGTTTGATTAGTTTTCTGTGACTGTGGTTTTCTTTCTGTCTGCCCTCTGATGGATAAGGATAATCCATTATTGAAGCTTCCTGATGGGTGAGACTGACTGTGGGGGAAACTAGGTCTTATTCTGGTGGACTGGGCCATGCTCAGTAGATCTTTAATCCAATTTTCTATTGATGGCTGGGGCTGTGTTCCCTCTTTGTTGTTTGACCTGAGACCAAATTATGGCAGAGGTAATGAAAACAATGGTGACCTCCTTCAAAAGGTCCCGTGCGTACACTGCCATACTCAGTGACCCCAACCCTGTAGCAGGCCCCTGCCAACCCAGGAACAAAACTAGTGGAGGTGATGAAAAGTCAGTTGAGCTATTTCAAATCCTAAAAGATGCTGCTGTTAAAGTGCTACACTCAATATGCCAGTGAATTTGGAAAACACAGCAGTGGCCAACAGGACTGGAAAAGGTCAGTTTTCATTCCAATCCCAAAGAAAGGCAAAGCCAAAGAATGTTCAAGCTACCACACAATTGGACTTATCTCACACACTAGTAAAGTAATGCTCAAAATTCTCCAAGTCAGTCTTCAACAGTACACGAACTGTGAACATCCAGATGTTCAATCTGGATTTAGAAAAGACAGAGGAACCAGAGATAACTTTGTGGACATCTGTTGGATCATCGAAAAAGCAAGAGAGTGTCAGAAAAATATCTACTTCTGCATTATTGACTGCACCAAAGACATTAACTATGTGTGTCACAACAAACTGTGGAAAATTCTTAAAGAGATGAGAATACCACACCACCTGACCTGCCTCCTAAGAAGTCTGTATGCAGGTCAAGAAGCAACAGTTCTGAAAGCAACTGAAAATGGAACAACAGAATGGTTCCAAATAAGGAAAGTTGTACATCAAGGCTCTATATAGTCACCCTGATTATTTAACTTATATGCAGAGTACATCATGCAAAATGATGGGCTGAATGAAGCACAAGCTGGAATCAAGATTGCCCGAAGAAATATCAATAATCTCAGATATGCAGATGATACCACCCTTATGGCAGAAAGTGAAGAACTAAGAGCCTCTTGATGAAAGTGAAAGAGGATACTGAAAAGTACACTTAAAACTCAACATTCAGAAAACTAAGATCATGGCATCCAATCCCATCACTTCATGGCAAATAGATGGGGAAACAATGAAAACAGTGAGAGACTTTATTTTGGGGGGCTCAAAAATCACTGCAGATGGTGACTGCAGCCATAAAATTAAAAGACACTTGCTCCTTGGAAGAAAAGCTATGACCAACCTAGACAGCTTATTAAAAAGCAGAGACATTACTTTGCCAACAAAGGTCCATCTAGTCAAAGCTATGGTTTTTCCAACAGTCACTTATGGACGTGAGAGTTGGACTATAAAGATAACTGATCACTGAAGAATTGATGTTTTTGAACAGTTGTGTTGGGAAGACTCTTGAGAGTCCCTTGGACTTCAAGGAGATCCAACCAGTTAATCCTAAAGGAAATCAGTCCTGAATATTTTTGGTAAGGTTGATGCTGAAGCTGAAACTCCAACACTTTGGCCACCTGATGTGAAGAACTGACTCACTGGAAAAGATCCTGATGCTGGGAAAGAATGAAGGCAGAAGGAGAAGGGGACAACAGAGGATGAGATGGTTGGATGGCATCACCAACTCGACGGACATGAGTTTGAGCAAGCTCTGGGTGTTGGTGATGGGCAGGGAGGCCTGGCATGCTGCAGTCCATGGGATTGTAGAAAGTCAGACATGACTGAGTGACTGAATGCAACTTATCAGAACCAAAGACTTTGGAATATTTGATGAAATAAAATTAAGTCTAGAATCTCGCAAGGAGTTAATTCAAGGCATTAAAGACACATATTAAACATATATTATATTTAATGAATAATTCCCCTGAGTGATGTTTAGTTATATTTTTAATTACATCATATATTTTCTTTGTTAACTTTAACACTAATATTAAGCTTATACAAGGACAAGTGCACAATATCTCTGGGTATATAACTTGAACTGTGTGTGTGTATGAACCACATGATTAAAAAATAAAGGGTCAATACATATTGCTGACTTACACATTGGTTATTCACCTGAAAATTTATTTTTGTTTTACATCTACCTCCACCACAATCAATTGGTATATACAAAGTTTAAAAATATATTATTAAAGTGCAATTTTAATGTGCATAGTCACAAATAATAATAATGCAGGTAGTTCTAAACTTTACAAAAATTAAATATGTTTAGTGAACAAATGGCACCCCACTCCAGTACTCTTGCCTGGAAAATCCCATGGACGGAGGAGCCTGGTAGGCTGCAGTCCATGGGGTCACTAAGAGTCGGACACAACTGAGCAACTTCACTTTCACTTTTCACTTTCATGAATTGGAGAAGGAAATGGCAACCCACTCCAGTGTTCTTGTCTGGAGAATCCCAGGGACGGAGGAGCCTGGTGGGCTGCCGTCTATGGGGTCGCACAGAGTCGGACACGACTGAAGCAACTTAGCAGCAGCGGCAGTGAACAAAAGATATTCAACTTAAATTATCTGGGCTTAGCTATCTTCATTTTTTATAGGCTTAGGTCTTCAAGTTTTATTTTTTACTATGAAATATGACGAATTGGCCTCAGGAGATCCTTGTTTATGATTAATTTGTTCTATTACATCTTTGGGGGCATAAAAAGTGTTTTTTATGATTTCCTGGACTAAAAGTTACCTATTTACATAGTGAAATGTCTGGCTACATAAAATTTTGCCTGTAGTCAATATACTTTTGCTTTATGTTGCAATGTGTGGCAAGTTATCTTACTTCATTGCATTTTATTTCTATTACCTAATATTTGATTAAAATGTAACTTATGAGACATTAATAGAATGAATGCATGTGAATACAGCCTTATTTAAAAACCAGATCATTATGAGTGATTTTGCAGCTATTTTCATCCATTATCTGCCATACAGATGCAGTTATAATTTTGCATTTTTGCTTAGAATTTCCTTGGTTTCTTAACAGATAGCATCTGGTTAAAAGTCTATTTCTGGATCCAGACAGTCTGTATTTGGGTCTTGCTTCCTTCTTTTCACAGTACTTTTTGAGTCTATTAGTAATTTCTTTCCCTCGTTCCTTCTGGAAATTTAAGCAATTTTGGAAAGAGTGGAAAAAAGTGAAATGATGAAACACAGTGCTTCCACATTATAAATTTCTCCCACAAGCTCCTTCAGCAAAATGAGAAATCTTTTGTTGTAAAGGACATTTAACTAGAAAATAACTAAGTGGGACCAATATTGAACACCATGTTACACAAAGAGCATAGGTGAACTACCTCATTCTATTAATATCAGTAATCTCAGGAAAAGATGATTAATCTTAGATCAATGTATGCTAAGTTGCTTCAGTCGTGTCCAACTTTGCAACACTTTGGAGTGTAGCCTGTCAGGCTTCTTTGTCCATGGGGTTCTCCAGGCAAGAATACTGGAATGGATTGCCATGGCCTCCTCCAGGGGATCTTTCTGACCCAGGGATCAAACATGTGTCTCTTATGTCTCCTCATTGGCAGATGGGTTCTTTACCACCAGTGCCACCTGGGAAGCCCCTTAAAATAGGTATGGGTAAAATACTGAGGGCCATGGAAGAAAAGAACTTGTGTATGGCTGCTTATTCAATAGGCTACATTTAAAGAGCAGCACCTGACCTAGCAATGGGCATGGGTTCTCCACAAATGGAGACTCAAATGTGAAACTGAAAGATTGGCAAGATCTTACTGGTGTTTTCAGTTAATAATAATAAAAAAAAAAGGCAAGCCCAAAGCCATCAGAAAAATAAAAGCATAAATGAAGAAGGCCCCATGTTTTTCTTATCCACAAGGCATTTCATAGATGATACCTGCAAAACCAGGAAAAAAATTTCAAAGTGTGAAAAGCCATAATGGAGATACTTTGAGTAAACACTGTTAGTGATGATCTTGGAAGAAGCCAGAGAAGGCAAATTGCCCTTATGGATAAAATCTGACAGAGACAGAATTTGCTACAGCCGTCATAATTTTCAAAGCACCTAGTCAACAAGCCAATTCTCATGAGATGTATTGATCTTACCATTTATATAATTAATGCTATTCATCCTAAAACAGGTCACCTGTTCCTCCCATTACATCCATGCAATATTCACTCAGAGGTCTATCCATTGCAAAACTTGCTACTAGGTAATTCTTTTTTTCTGAAAATCAGCTACAGTGTTTTTTTGTGCTAACTTAGTTATGCCATTTTAGATTAATTGGAGGATAAATCCAGATGGTCCAACATCCATTTACCATGAACTCTGAACACAGAAAGAATATGTAGTATTGTGAATGCTAAATTAACAAGGGAAGAAAAATCTCCTACACTAAACAGATTTATAAGCAACAAAGTAAAAGTTTTCATTGAGTTACACTCAATTTGTTAAGACAAATCCTTGTGACGCTTTTTAAATAAATAGAAAGCTTAGCAATGAGAAAAAGGTTATCTAAACAGAAAATAAAATGTACTGATATCAGATCTTTTATCACTAATATTAGATACCAGTTGACCAAGAAATAGAATCTATATAGGTATAGAAGAGCTCTCCTTTACTAGAATTCTTTAAGGAAGAATGGATGTCTTTAGCTAACCAATCAATTTTCATAAATCTTAAAAATAACCAAGTTAATTCCCAGACTTCTGAAAAAAATACTTGAGATGTTCTTTAGCAAAATGAAAATTTGAGATATAAATGTTTATAATATGTTGTCCAAGAAACAGAACTTATCCAGAGGTAAAAACAGAAAGAAAAGGAATACAATTCTTTATAAAAAGAAAATAAATGTCTATGCTGACCACTATGTGGTAGGCTGAAAGAGTATTTCAGAATTAGAGACAAAGACTTCCCTTCAACAAATAATTTCATAAATTGTGTGATTAAGGATACAGATAATCCTAAGATCTTATAGCCACACCATCATTAAGAACATATAGAAATCAAGAAACACTGGGGAAAAGCCATGAATAAATTTGAAATGGAAATCATCCTATTGGTTTTGGTAAAGTTGTCCAGCCTAGTTTACCAGGTGTTCCTCATATACTCTCCTGAATTGCCCTCCTATCGTAATTTACCATCTGCTGCCTTTCCAATAAATGTTAATTCAGTCAATTAGTATTTATACCACCTGTAAGCCTGAGAACCTCTTTCCCTCCTGTTCATCAGCACGTTGAGCAAAACCTAATCTCAAGTTTGTGGTTAATGCATTAAGTGAATGAATAAATGGACAAATGTATGCATTTTTACTCTCTTTTTCAGATGTTAGCTCTGAAAGGGAGTTAGTTATATGTCCATATAAAGAGTCAGTTCAGTTCAGTCACTCAGTCGTGTCCGACTCTTTGCAACCCCATGAATTGCAGCACGCCAGGCCTCCCTGTCCATCACCAACTCCCAGAGTTCACTCAGACTCACGTCCATCAAGTCAGTGATGCCATCCAGCCATCTCATCCTCTGTCGTCCCCTTCTCCTCCAAGAGCCGCTCATAGACGCAACATGAGCACTTGTTAAACCTAATCTTTCGGCTTGGACCTACCAATCCTTTTTGTTTTTTAGCATTACACCTTTTGAGATCATGGTGCACCGAGAGGACTCAGTGCCGGCAGGCGCAGGTGCCTTCTGGGGGTCACACTGCCAAGTTAGGGGGCAGGAGTAGAGTCTGAAGGTGACTCTGTCTTGAAGAGTTATGTCAGCCCTATCCTGCCTGCCTGCCTGCCGCAGAGAAGAGACGCTGAGCAGCTCCAAGTTGAGGCCTGCTACCTCTTGTCCACCCACCTGGTGCCGTTCCTGGAGCACCAGCATGCCCAGCCCTGCCCTCATCCCCCCATGGCACCAGTAGCCTCTCCCCGGTCGCATCCCCTCCTGCCACTGTTGGCCCCCTTCTCATGGCCTGCCTGCATTCCCCTTGCCTCCTTGTCCTTGCCTTGGTCTTTTCCATCCAGGCTCTGCACCAGTGCTTGTAAGGTCACCGACTTACCTGGTTGGAGTGCTGTTGAAGTGGTCCACCAGGTAGTGCAGGACATCGTGGCTGCAGCAGCACGGGAAGGTGTGCCAGGTGCCGAGATCCGCGTGTGAGGGGCCCCTCGGCCAGGAGCCTGGCAAGGAGGCCAGTGGCAGTCAATACAAGGCAACTTAAAGCTCTGACGGAAAATTTCCAAATTAAATGAAAAAAGTCCAAATCTGTCTTGGATGAGGTTAGGTAGAGGCTTTAATATCTCTTTCACTCTCCCAGAAGCCTACTTGCTTATTTCCTTTCCCGCTTTGTCTACAAAGATCTGCGCTTCACAGGGACCCCCCAGACCCGCTTCCTCCCTGAGCCTGGGCTGCACCTGGAGTCCAGGTGAGCCTGGCCATATTCTGCTCATCCCACCAGATTCTTGCCAACGTTGTTCAAGACGAAGGGTGAGTGGTCTTAAGTCCTGTATCTCCTTGCCCTGGTCGGCTGGGTTCATGGTCACACCACTCAGCACACATGACATTGGGCAGCGAATCCCCAATGTCCAGTTGACCCGCTGCTCAGCCACGCTGCCCCGACCCCAGGAGCAGCCTCTCAAAAGTCAGGGTCTGCTTTCACTTGGATTGATTTCCAGAGTTTTAACAGGGTAAATCCTGGCGAGTATCAGGTCTTAGGAGGGAGAGGAGCCGAGATACAAGGGGAGTTGCCAGTAGGTACATCCTGACCAGTCCGAGGAACTGCAGTTGACCTTCATCTTCCAGCTGCCCTTTCACTTTGGATATCAAGGTCTTCACTTGGGAACTAGGGCAGAACACCTTTGCTGGACCCTATGCTCTGACCCGCATCCAGCGAGGTTCTGTTTCTCCTTTAAGAGCTTCTGGTAGAACCTGAGAGTCTTCCAGAAGTCTTTTAATCCCGAGCTGCTGCTCCAGCTTCTGGTGGAGAGAGGGTGGTGAGCCTAAGATGCCTTGCCCTCTCGTGGGGCAGCGCTGCCTCTGGGAAACAGGAGAGGCGGGGAGGCGTGGAGACTAGGGAAGTTCCAGCGCAGAGGCAGCTTAGCCCCTCCTCTCACGTGAAGGCCAAAGGAGAACTGCGCACACAGGCGCAATGGCAAACGTCCCAGAAAACTGGAAAGAAGCCCATTCCATTAACCCACTGAAAAAAAAAAAAAAATGAGGCCAAATATCACGCGGTAACCAGAGGACCGTCACTTTTACTAACTGTCCTCCCAGATCACAGCCCCACCAGCCGAGCAGGAGGAGAGGTGGGCGGAGTGGGGTGGGACACACCCACCGCAGGGGCGTGTTCTGGCCTCAGAGGCCAGGCTCTTCTGGTTAGTTCTCCTAGCACCACCACTGGAGTTTAAGGGGGGACACCCGAGTGGCGCAGACCCTGGCTGAGGCGCCAAGACCATCCCGCCGCGGAGCCTGCCCTATAGCGCCTCTCAAGCCCCTCTGCCCACTCAGGGCTTCTGTCTAGGGCCCTGAAGACCAAGGGGGCTTTAATCCGGCCACCTGTCCTCAAGGGAGGCGGGTAAGCACCCAGGCTGCAGGTGAGCCAGGGTTCCTCAGTGCAGCTTCATTATGTCCAGCTTTATGACAGGTCCCAGCTGCTTCCTGGAGAACTTGTATCTTTAGAAGAGGGTGAATGCCAGAGCCTCCCAAGAAGGATGCACGAGCCTGCCTGGAGGGTCAGTGCCCCCATCCCAAAACCCCTGCCCCTTTTCCCGTGTCCTGTGGAGAGGTCCTGGTCCTGGTTCTTCACTCACGTGGAGGGGAGTGTGGAATGAAGAAAGCCCTGGAAACAGGACCTGCTCCTTTCAAGTGGGGCGAGCGACAGCCTCGCCCACCCAACTGCTCCACGGAAGAGCCCATGATGCCGGAGCAGGCAGAGGGCTCTGTGAGTTAGCCCTTGAGTGCTAACAGGTCGTCAGTTTCCTGCAGGAGGACCAGCCACAGTGAAGGGCGGCTGGGACCAGAAGAGGGGTAGACCCCTACTCAGCAAGGTCTGGGGTGAGCAGAGGCCCAGGCACTCCAGCAGAAACCACTTCCTGTTTGTTAACCAGGGTCAACGTAGCTTCCAGGCCCTGAATCAGACACACCCACAGGAGCATTACCCTGATAGCCCAGAGGTTTTGGCGTTCATTTTTAGAAAGTCTAGTTAGATCAAGTCCAAACAATGTTTCTCCCAGTGTCATCATACTGCAACAATAGATTGTGTTTTGTTGAGTATTTCTGAACAGTTTGGTAGAGCTAAAAGTGCAGGTGGCATTTTTATTTAAACATCTGAAAAAGAAAGATGGTATAAAATTGGGCTTTATTAATTTGCTTCCATCTTATCCATTAATCATCTTAATTCTTTTTGCTGACTTTGATAGTAACTAGTTTGACCACCTTCATCTGGTGAAAAACATAGCTCTTTTATTTCTCCAAATATTTAGGAACTCATTCTCCCTTATTGCCATAAATTCCAATATCTGAAAGTCATGCCTCTTCCTGTACTTATCAAGATGCTGGAAGATCAGTTATCACATGGGTTTTTCCAATTGGAATAAATTAGCCTGCTTGAACCTGAACCCTCTTCCTTTAGCCAAGGCTACTCCTGTCTTTTAGGTATATTTTCTTTGAGGTCACTTTTCCTTTCCTTTTTTTTTTTTTTAACCAGGAAACATTGGTTTGAGAAATTCTAGCTTACCTTAATATGTAGTCTATACTTTAATATTCAGTAAGAAGGGTTTATGTGTTTGAAAAATTTCCATCAAAGATTCTGGAATTTTCAAGTAATTTAGACATTGTTTCCCTCCTTAAGTGCATTGTGTAGTGTAAGACTTTAATTAGGCCATGACATAATCTAATATGAATATCTGCATGTTTAAATGGGACACAAATTTTAAATGGACATATTTGATGGAGTCATTTAGATAATCTCTGAGACAGGATAATCCAATACGTGGGGACTCAATCCACTTTGATAGAGAAGGGGTAATGATCAGGCATCTGGTTAACTTTTAGAAAAGTATAGTTTTGTAATCTCAAACTTGTTTTCCCCTTGGAAATGAAAGATTACTTTTATTACCATGCAAATTTTGAGTCACATCCCATTGTATTCTTAGATATTGGTCATCTTTAGAATTATCAAGTTATTTTACTTATTTCCTGCAATATGTCTTGCCTGTCCTTTGTCAATAATAAAATTATTGTACCTGACCTGCTTCTCATGTTATTGGATGATGGCCATTATCCTTTATGGATAATAATCTATCCAAAAATGCTTTAACATTTTCACTGACATTCGGGAATATAATTTCATATTTTTTCATATTCATACCTGTGAGCAAGAAGAGGACCTTGACAAAGTTTTTAGGACTGTATAAAAAGGAACCTGGGGAGGATATTTGGAAGATTTTACAGTTGGATTTCAAGTGGAGTTAAGTATGACCTTTCAGGGAAGAGAAATGATGGAGATTGGGAAATTTATGAGCTAGTAGTTAGAAATTGGTAAATAGAATGTGGTGAAGTTTTGATAAGGCATTGTTTGTTAAGTGAGCTGTTTACCTAGGTGAGTAGAATATTGCTTCAGATAAATTGATCTGCAAGGATTTCCTGAAGCAAGTGGTAAAGTTGTTCATTGATTTACAGTTTTATTTTTTCTGAGCAAAATATTCTGAAACAACCAACCAACTCATTTTGACTCAGTTTATTTGGTTCTTAGTTTTCAGAGCTGTGTTATGTTAACACAGAACATTGGGTTTTAGCACCTGATCACTATTGTATTTTCATACTGTTCATGGGGTTCTCCAGGTAAGAAGACCGGAGTGGTTTGCCATTCCTTTCACCAGTGGACCACATTTTGTCAGAAGCAGGTAAATAAGCAACAGTTAGAACTGGACATGGAACAATGAAGTGATTCAAAATTGGGAAAGGAGTATGTCAAGACTGTATATTGTCATTCTGCTTACTTAACTTTTATGCAGAGTACATCGTGTGAAATGCTGGGCTGGACGAAGCCCAAGCTGGAATCAAGATTTCCAGGAGAAATATCTACAACCTGATATATGCAAATGATACCACTCTAATGGCCAAAAATGCAGAGAAACTAAAGAGCCTTTTGATGAGGGTGAAAAAGGAGAGTGAAAAAGCTGGCTTGAAACAACATTAACAAACTAAGATCGTGGCATCTGGTCCTATCACTTCATGGCAAATAGATGGGGAAAAAGTGGAAACAGTGGCAGACTTTATTTTCTTGGGCTTCAGAATCAGGAGCAGTTCAGTGAGTGCAGCCATGATTTTTTTTTTTTTTAATTTTATTTTATTTTTAAACTTTACATAACTGTATTAGTGCAGCCATGATTTTAAAAGACACTTGCTTCTTGGAAGGAAAACTTTGACAAACCTAGACAGCATCTTAAAAAGCAGAGACATCTCTTTACTGACAAAGGTCCGTATAGTAAAAGCTGTGGTTTTTCCAGTATTCATGTACTCATATGAGAGTTGGACCATAAAGAAAGCTAAGCATTGAAGAGTTGATGTTTTGAATTGTGGTGCTGAAGATGACTTGAGAGTCCTTTGAACAGTAAGGAGATCAAATGTGTCAATTCTAAAGTAAATCATATGGCAAAACCAATACAATATTGTAAAGTTAAATAAAATAAAATTTAAAAAAATAAATAAAGTAAATCAACCTTGAATATTCATTGGAAGGACTGATGCTGAAGCTCCACTACTTAGGCCACCAATACAAAGAGCCGACTCATTTGAAAAGACCCTCATGCTGGGAAAGATTGTAGGCAAAAGGAGAAGGGGGTGGCAGAGTATGAGGTTTGGTACCATCACTGACTCAATGGAGAAGAGCTTGAGCAAACTCCGGGAGATAGTGAAGAACAGGGAAGCCTGGCATGCCACACAGTTCATGGAGTTGCAAAGAGTTACACACTGCTTAGTGACTGAGCAACAACACCATTGTGTATGTTGTCTCAGTTTCTTGAGTTTGACAGATTTTTCCTCTAAAGTGCCAAATAGAAAATATTTTGGGCTCTGGAGGCTATACAATCTCTTGCAACAACTTAATTTTACTATTTTAGCCCCTAAAGCAGGCATAGACAACATGTAAATAAACATACCTGTGTTCCAAAAAGTATTTATTTAAAATATAAGCTAAAATGTATCATCACCCCAAGACACCAAAATTCTATGGACAATTTTCATGATATATGCATTCATGTATGACAAATACACAATACCACCTGATATGCACTTATCTGAGTGCCTCAGATAAGTGTACATGTGTACATGGACGTAAGAAAATACCGCTTCAGCTGGCACTCACTCACACCTCTCTTTAACCTAGTTTCTTATCTGTAGTAAGGCACAATAATTTCACAGGATTTTTATGATGATTACGTTAATGCTAAAATATATGAATTAGCCTTTAATTTTGATTTTTTTTACATATATCAGTGGTAATGATTGAAATAAGTGGATTTTAAATGTCTTAATGTAATGTACATTCAAGTCCTTCCCTGGTGGCTCAGTCTGTAAAGAAGCAGCCTACATGCCCAAGACCCTGGTTCAATCAGAGTCAGGAAGATACCCTAGGAAAGGAAATGGCAACCTACTTCAGTATTGCCTGGGAAATCTCATGGATAGAGGAGCCTGATGGGCTACTGTCCATGGGACTCACAAGAGTTGGATGTGACTTAGCAACTAAACCACAAATGTAAATTTATTCTTGATATATAAATTGTGGGGAAAAGGTGTTTTTACCTTAAATATAATTCCTTGTGTTCAGTTCAGTTAAGTTGCTCAGCTGTGTCCGACTCTGTGACCCCATAAATTGCAGCACGACAGGCCTCCCTGTCCATCACCAACTCCCGGAGTTCACTCAAACTCACATCCATTGAGTCGGTGATGCCGTCCAGCCATCTCATCCACTGTCATCCCCTTCTCCTCCTTCCCCCAATCCCTCCCAGCATCAGAGTCTTTTCCAATGAGTCACCTCTTCCCATGAGGTGGCCAAAGTACTGGAGTTTCAGCTTCAGCATCATTCCTTCCAAAGAACATCCAGGACTGATCTCCTTCAGAATGGACTGGTTGGATCTCCTTGCAGTCCAAGGGACTCTCAAGAGTCTTCTCCAACACCACAGTTCAAAAGCATCAATTCTTCAGCACTCAGCTTTCTTCACAGTCCAACTCTCACATCCATACATGACCACTGGAAAAACCATAGCCTTGACTAGATGGACCTTTGTTGGCAAAGTAATGTCTCTGCTTTTCAATATGCTATCTAGGTTGGTCATAACTTTCCTTCCAAGGAGTAAGCATCCTTGTGAATAGGAAGATAAAAATTACCATGATCCTAATTTTGAATATAGTACTAGAAATAATATCTCTATAGAGAGATAATATTTAAAAATAATACTATAATAATGACAAAAGTTGTAATATATATGCATGTATTTCCTATCAGATAGTTTATTAGGTTAGATTTTCTGACACCAAAAAGTTATTAATTTATGAAAGATTTATAGGGAGAAATTCCTGTTATGCATTAAAGAGAGGGAGCTGATATAAAGTGTTGGGAGCCTTCAAACAGCAATGCATTCTGAGCCTTGTGAAGAGAAGAGAAGGGAAGGAAGGATTGAGACAGATTTTCTTTCAGCCTGCAGCACAGATTTAGTTAGTTTTGGACAAACTAATGAGGAGTCCAGAGTCTTCTGCAAGCGTAGTGTGTTTCTAAGAATGTTTCTTATACTAGTGCCCTCACCATCGGAGAAAGCAAGGGGTCCCCACTCCAGTACTCTCACCTGGAAAATCCCATGGACGGAGGAGCCTGGTGGGCTGCAGTCCATGGGGTCGCTAAGAGTCGGACACGATGGAGTGACTTCACTTTCACTTTTCACTTTCATTCATTGGAGAAGGAAATGGCAACCCAGTCCAGTGTTCTTGCCTGGAGAATCACAGGGACAGAGGAGCCTGGTGGGCTGCCGCCTATGAGGTCGCACAGAGTCAGAAACGACTGACGCGACTTAGCAACAGCAGTAGCCCTCACCATTGGCCAGGAACAGCCTAATGAATCATGGCCTCAGTACAAACAAGGTCATTCAGATCAGTTGGGCAGCAGCTGGGGCTGAGTTCCCTGAAGCAGGAGTTCTAAGTGGCTATACATAAACTGAATATTTACATATGAAAAAGCAAAAACAGAACAAAAAAACACCCTGAAAATCTTTGGGGGCTTCGCAGGTGGCACAGTGGTTAAGAATCCGCCTGCCAATGCAGGATCCACAAGAAATGGGGGTTCAATCCCTGGGTCGGGAAGTTACCCTGGAGTAGGAAATGACAACCCACTCCAGTATTTCTGCCTGGAAAACTTCATGGACACAGGAGCCTGGTGGCCTACAGTCCAAATGGTTGCAAAGTGTCAGACGCAACTGAGCATGCAACGCCCATTAGATGACATAAGTGTTTCATGCCTTCCTAAAGATTTAATTTTTATATATGCTCCCATGTATGTATATGTATGCATAATTTTCTCTCTTTAAGAATTCTTCAATAATATTAACATTGTGTTTTAGGTAATCCTGATTTTCTTTTTAAAAATCAACTTAAAGGGAGAAGCTAAAATATTCAGCTTTAATTTTGCCAGTAGATTTTTAATGTTTTGTAATCATAATGTTTAATTTGTGCTGTTCTTAGAACTTTAATTATGAAACTAAATTGTACTAATATCCATTAGGTACTTCTTAATTGAAGACACATCATATGTCTGATGTGGCAGTACTAATTGGTGTAATTAAATTCTAATATGCATCAGTAGCCTAATTTTAAAAAGTGAATAAAAAGCAGATAGAAATAAGTTCTTGACACTGCATAGCTGTAAAATACATAAGTGCATTTGCATTTGTAACATACACATTTATTCAGAACAGACAACCCGTCAATTATATTTGAAATTAATTTTACCAGATAACTTGAATAATGAGTAAGAAGGATTGATTGGTCAGGTAAACATGCATGTGAATTCAGAAACACAGTCATTAAGCTCAAGAAGGACAATGATTTTCTCTTTTACAAATTCTTATGTAGGTCAAACCCTGTGAAAGTAAATACATTCCTTATCATAATATGTTTTGGGTGAAATTACAAACCCCTTGCAAATTACATTACTGGGTTATTCAAGCAGGAGGTGGATCAGTCATTAGCTCTTGCTCTGTTAAAACATGTTTCAAAAGCATCCAGGAGATGTTTTTACATGTTCAAAAATACTCATTCATTTATGCTCTTAGATCCTTTTTTTTTTTGCAAGATCTAAATTCCACAACTGGGGATTAAACTCTAAACTTGGGCTGCAGCAGTAAAAACCTGGAGTCTTAACCACTCAACTGCCAGGGAATTCCTTTATGGTCTTAAGTCTTATTTGTTCAATGCAATATATGTAATTTTAAAATAAATAGGCTAATTTTGACTATACATTTTTAACTTGATCATTTTGCTTAAATTAGTAATATAATATGTATATTTATTTAATTATGTTATATGGAGTTAAATACAGATTTAACATCTAAATTATTTTAATTTTCTGATTTCATAAATCCTCTTAGAATTTTTTTATTTTAAAAATTAATTTATATAGAAATTTCATTCAGATGGAAACTTAGATTCTGAGCACAAATCCCAATATCATTGCCAATTAATTCATAATCACTTAAATAACTGAATACATACGTGTAATACATTTTCTTTTTTATTCAGTTTTGAGAATCTGTAAGACTCACCTGTATGGATATAGGCTCCATGCCAGCTTCACGTTTGTGTGGCCTGTGCAGTCACACAGTTCACTATGAGTATAATGACCTCTTATTTGGTTTAATGCTCTGATGCCACCATCTTCAAATTCTTAATAGGTTTTGACCAAAAGACAGTGCTCATGTTTATTTTGCTCTCAGCCATGAAAATTATATAGGCATTCCAATATTTTCTCATATTTGGACATTTTAATGTAGTGAAAATATGGAATGCTAATGTTGGACTGTGAAGAAGGCTGAGCGCCGAAGAATTGATGCTTTTGAACTGTGGTGTTGGAGAAGACTCTTGAGAGTCCCTTGGACTGCAAGGAGATCCAACCAGTCCATTCTGAAGGAAATCAGCCCTGGGATTTCTTTGGAAGGAATGATGCTGAAGCTGAAACTCCAGTACTTTGGCCACCTCATGCGAAGAGTTGACTCATTGGAAAAGACTGTGATGCTGGGAGGGATTGGGGGCAGGAGGAGAAGGGGACGACAGAGGATGAGATGGCTGGATGGCATCACTGACTCGATGGACGTGAGTCTGAGTGAACTCCGGGAGTTGGTGATGGACAGAGAGGCCTGGCGTGCTGCGATTCATGGGGTCGCAAAGAGTTGGACACGACTGAGCGACTGATCTGATCTGAATGTTTGAAAACTCAAAAAAAATTTAAAGGCCTTTTTATTTTGCAGAGGTAATAAGCAAATTTTAAAAATTAAAAGACAAAACAATCATTCTTAAAGACATTTATGATTTTTAACTTTGGAAATACAGCTGCTCACATTCAGAATGTTCACTTAAAGAAGTATTGCCCATTTACTTTGCTTCTGTACTTTGAATCATTGGCAATGATACAATTCAAAAGGAAATTATTAATAAAATTAGGTATAGTAAGAGTTGTTAGTTCTCTCATGGCTGTCTGGAAGAAATACTTTTCTTTGAGTAGCCAAATATCAAAGTAGTTCTAAACACTTCTGCATTTTGATATTGCTCAAAACAGCTTATTGGAATCAGGAAGTCACCAAAGTGGTGGGCAAGATAAACCTGTCATAGCTGGGTATTATCAATGACATAAGATTCTGGAAAACAAAGATATTCTGCTCTAATGACCAAGATATTTGGAAATGGAGAAAGTAAAGGCAAGCATCCTTATCACTGTGTTACTATTGAATTAAATATAAAAAAATAAATAGCACAATTGCTTATACAGTTACTAGGTAAACTTTTCTTTGTGATTGATAGTTTTACCATTGTTGTTATTTTTACTATACCCATTTCATACGTATATGAAGATAGCTTTCACAAAGATAAGTTCAAATGAAGGAGGCAATTCAATAATACATGAATCAGCTTAAGTCAGAGCAATGATAAGATGTTAAGAAGGAAATAATTTGAGGGGAATAAAAGTGATTATTGATAGTAGGTTTTTATTTTGGGGTTGTTTTTTACTTTGGAATGTGCTTCAAGGAATGTTAACATAGAAAAAGTAATAGCATAGTTCTATAATAAATCCTAAGCTTAAAATATATCTTAATTCTATAAGAGAAGTGAAATATTTCACTGGAATATTTTATAGAGGGGAAAATCCAGACACAGATTATATTTAAAGGACTGTTTAAACTGGAGATTAAAGCTTCATCTTTGAATAGAATACTCTTTCCAGTAAGCCAGTGATTTTCACAATTTTCAAGTTTTCTAACATATTTATTTCATACTACATTTAACCTAGAGGCAGAAACAAATAAAACACAAAAAATTAGAGCTAATTTTGCTGAATCTGGGTTGTCTCTATAGAGCACAGTTAGAAAGTGATTACATTAAGCTAAACATATGCAGAATTCCTGTAAATTTTGATGCAGCAGACAAAGACCTATAAATAATATGAAACAAATATACAAAGCATAATACACATTAATTGCATTTATTTAACAGAATAGTCCTCTATTAATTGTTTGAATATAATAAAAGTTTACTTTAAAAATAAGAAAGCTGTATATTTCAGTAAGAAAAAAATTATAGCAAAAAAAAAAAAAGAGAGAAATACCTGTAATTATAGCTTTGAATTTGAATTATACCGATTTGAATTTGTATAATGCTGGAGAGTTTTCTGTGTGTCCAAGCATTATGAGAATTTTTATTAAGTAAAATCCTTATAAGTGCTTACCTTGAATGATATTCCTAGAAGTCGCAACCCCTTAAGTCATCAAAATGATTTTTGAAGTCATTAAAATATTAGGTGATGTATTTTAACAACTTTTCGTTCTCTTCAAAGAGACTATCAGGAATGAAGCTCTATGTGTCATGTTCCTATTTATCTTTCCCTTTCGCAGTCATATGTTATACTTTTATCACCATATGACTCTACATCTCCACCAGAATCACTCTCCTATCTTCTTTCATCACACATCTTGATCCGTCTTCTGGGATGCTCACACTCTGATTAACAAATGACTCCACATTTTCAGTAAGAACTGGAATCCAGTGTGCCTGTAAAATATAATAACTTCAATAGCCCTTTCAGCAAGGTGCTCTCTTTTGCACATCCCAGCTTAACATACCCAGTGGTCAAGAGGTTGAGTATCTATGTTCTTTATTTTGATTTGTAGCTTCCACACTATTATTGTTCTTTCCTTCTGCAAACAATGAAACACGTAAATATTGCCAATGAACTTTGTCCTTGAATTGTAACATTTGTGCATACCAGGCTTTCCATTTCTGTGTACTCTTTCAAATTATTTGGTCTCTTTTCTCCATGACACTTTTGCTTTTGACTCTCAAAGACTTTTTTTTCAACTGAAACCCCATTATTCTCTATTACTTTTACCTAAACTTGATAACTCTTCAAGATCTCACCCCTCAGTCTTGACACCCCTGTTCTTAACCACGAGAATAAGTTTCCTTCTTCCTTGTTTTGGAGAGCAAGTATTTCTTGACATTTAAAAAATAATTTAAAATGCTTTACTCTTTTATCATCTCTACTGCCTATTTCATCTATCACCACTTGTTCAAGCCTCACACTAGTTCAGATTTTTGACCTTTTGATGATTGTCAGTCTACAGACTCCACTATCTTTTCCCTCTCCCTTAGATTCCCCATTACTTCTCTTCCCTACTTATCTAGGGACAAATTGCGGATTCTATCATTATAATTACCTGGATGATAGGGTTTTAGAAAAATAACTTTTTAAGGATGTACGTATCTAAATAGACTATGTTGTCAAATCTAGCAGTTTATTTATTTTCATGTTTATTTCTCCAAAGCAACTTTGTAAGTAGCTTTTACTTTAGATTCTGTGAATCTATCCCAGGTTACTTAATTCCCAGATGTACTTTTCTATTATATGCAGTGAAACAAGTGCAACGGCTCAGTTATTTCAGTTCAGTCAAATCCTAATATTTTTCTGCCTGTATTATATTGAATTTTTATTATTTCTATATTGTAGCTTTCACCATTATGTAATATTTATCTTTGATGTATTTGTTATATCTGTGGAAATACGTAAGCTGTGTCACACTCTTGAACAATATTTACACACTGCTAAAATGTATAATGTGATCACTTACCTAGACCCAGACATCCTGGAATGTGAAGTCAAGTGGGCCTTAGAAAGCATCACTACGAACAAAGCTAGTGGAGGTGATGGAATTCCAGTTGAGCTATTTCAAATCCTGAAAGATGATGCTGTGAAAGTGCTGCACTCAATATGCCAGCAAATTTGGAAAACTCAGCAGTGGCCACAGGACTGGAAAAGGTCAGTTTTCATTCCAATCCCAAAGAAAGGCAATGCCAAAGAATGCTCAAACTACCACACAATTGCACTCATCTCACACACTAGTAAAGTAATTCACAAAATTCTCCAAGCCAGGCTTCAGTAATACATGAACCATGAACTTCCTGATGTTCAAGCTGGTTTTAGACAAGGCAGAGGAACCAGAGATCAAATTGCCAACATCCACTGGATCATGGAAAAAGCAAGAGAGTTCCAGAAAAACATCTATTTCTGCTTTATTGACTATGCCAAAGCCTTTGACTGTGTGTATCACAATAAACTGTGGAAAATTCTGAAAGAGATAGGAATACCAGACCACCTGATCTGCCTCTGAGAAATTTGTATGCAGGTCAGGAAGCAACAGTTAGAACTGGACATGGAACAACAGACTGGTTCCAAATAGGAAAAGGAGTACATCAAGGTTATATATTGTCACCCTGCTTATTTAACTTCTCTGCAGAGTACATCATGAGAAACGCTGGGCTGGAAGAAGCACAAGCTGGAATTAAGATTGCTGGGAGAAATATCAATAACCTCAGATATGCAGATGACACCACCCTTATGGCAGAAAGTGAAGAGGAACTCAAAAGCCTCTTGATGAAAGTGAAAGAGGAGAGTGAAAAAGTTGGCTTAAAGCTCAACATTCGGAAACGAAGATCTTGGCATCCGGTCCCATCACTTCATGGGAAATAGATGGGGAAACAGTGTCAGACTTTAATTTTTTGGGCTCCAAAATCACTGCAGATGGTGACTGCAGCCATGAAATTAAAAGATGCTTACTCCTTGGAAGGAAAGTTATGACCAACCTAGATAGCATATTGAAAAGCAGAGACATTACTTTGCCAACAAAGGTCCGTCTAGTCAAGGCTATGGTTTTTCCTGTGGTCATGTATGGATGTGAGAGTTGGACTGTGAAGAAAACTGAGCACTGAAGAATTGATGCTTTTGAACTGTGGTGTTGGAGAAGACTCTTGAGAGTCCCTTGGACTGCAAGGAGATCCAACCAGTCCATTCTGAAGGAGATCAGCCCTGGGATTTCTTTGGAAGGAATGATGCTGAAGCTGAAACTCCAGTACTTTGGCCACCTCATGCAAAGAGTTGACTCTTTGGAAAAGACTCTGATGCTGGGAGGGATTGGGGGCAGGAGGAGAAGACGACAGAGGATGAGATGGCTGGATGGCATCACTGACTCGATGGACGTGAGTCTGAGTGAACTCCAGGAGTTGGTGATGGCCAGGGAGGCCTGGCGTGCTGCAATTCATGGGGGCGCAAAGAGCTGGACATGACTGAGCGACTGAACTGAAAATGTATAACTTTTTGATTGAATGCTTCATTTTTTGGGTAGAAAATTATTTGTGTATTTTAAGTATATGTTGCAATATGATTGAAGAATATAGTCAATATCTTGAGAAAGGATGGATTCTTATTTCTATTAAATCAGGTGGATACATTTGTATTAAGTTTTCTTCTTAATGTTAAACCTGAAATTATTAAACAATTATTTAAACAATTATTATTTATATTCAACCCTCCTCTTATCATTAAGTCAAAGAAAATGTCCTTATTTTGACACTGACATCATTCCATAAATCTCTACAAGACTGATTTAACCAGATCACATGTTTAATTCAAGTTAGGGTGGACTAAACTCCATGTTACATCATTTCAATTCAATGTTTTGGATCAAATTGAGTTGTAGTCATTTGAATATATTTTCAAGGCCATTCTTAAAGCATGTACAGCTGTAGATACAAAAGATGTGTCTGAATCTGCCTTGTGTAACTTTTATAAGTGATTTGAAATGGTAAGTAAAATTTCATCTAATCTCAGTTGTGAAGAATTCTGTAAGGTGACATTTAATTCTTATATTCTGAACATGACAGTGACTGTTGTTTTGTCTTAGAAGTTTTCAGAGGTACATGATAAAATGACAGTATTTGAGGGAAAAAGGTAAGACAGCTAATCTTCGATTTAAGAGTGTGCTATTCCTGCAGTCCAGCATTATTTATTTTATGTGTCTTTTAGGTCTCTTACACATGTTTCTGTTGGGCTTTTTCTTATTGGCCTTTAAAAAAAAAATTCTGAGGCCATGGACATAACCTATTATGTTATATTCTATAACCTATTGTTTTGATTTTTAGATCCACAGTATAGCCATGGATTTGATTTTATGACATCATTTATTAGGAGCTATAGTAGGCTAATATGATTTTCTGCTGAAATTCATGAATTGTGATTCTAAAAATATAATGTTGCCCAGATAAAAATCTTAATTTCTATAAATCTTACTATATAAAATAAAATATAATATCTCCCTCTATAAATTAATATCCCAGATAAGCTTTAGAGTATTTCCAAACAAGTTTTATTTTACCTTAGAGAATGTTAACCAGTGTAATTTTTCCTATTTTATTTTTGTGTTTTCTTTTTTAGTTTGTTTTTGTGTTTCTCCAGATGTCCTCTTTTTTAAAGCAAATGTAGGGAAGGTAGGTACCTTCCATCCTAGAATTACAGTGTAAAAATAAACTCTAGTATTTTGCCAAAGCTTTTTATGTGGAGTTAATAGAAGACAGAAAGTTGAAAATTGCAAAATGAGTTCAAGAACTTTGAGGAAAAGTGTTCTGTCTAGTTATGTCAATCTTTATGTTAGGTAAATCTTTCACAGTGAGGTTCCAGACATGGCTGAACATGTAGAAGCTGGTAGAAGTCCCGGACTTCGTATTAACTTTACGCCACATGATGTTTCGGTTGTTGACACAAGTACTGGCATAAAGCCATTTGAAATTTAGAGAATAATGATAAATAATATGAATTTTTGCTTATAACTGTGATTTTATTGTCCACATGTAGGCACTGTAGAGACATACTTGCAACAGTGGAAGCCCGTAAAATGCCCGTTGGTTTAGATATTGACCTACTGTAGCAAAATGGGGCTGTAATATATGGACTGATGCCTTCTGCTTATTACTTAGAAAGATCCCTTTGAAATGAAAAGATCCCAAATCCCTTTGAAATGAGGAAACGCTAGAGAGATTGAAATGAATCAGTTGGTATATACATCTCACATGGAAGATGATGAGAAATTTATTACAAAAAAAAAAAAAAACACAGGTAAGAGCAGACTCAAAGATAGAATTCAATTTTTTTAAATGATGGTATCCATTTTCAGGTATAAGAAAAGTCCATACTATGAAAAGTTACTGTATGTTTCTTACCAAATTTTTCTATATCAGAATTTATTTTACTTCTAAATTTAATATTTAGATCATTTACACATTACTTCACAAATGAATTATTATATTTTCTTTCTCTGCCAATCAAACTGTAGATAGGCCATTTCCCATCTCAGTTTTAGCTGGGGGCAACCATTATACGGGCAACCATTATACAATTTTTCCAGTTAATCAATAAATGTATGTTACAGCAAATTCAAGATGGAACTATGCAAAAAAATCAAAAGAAAATAAAGAAAAATTAAGCAGATTCATAGTCAATACATTATTAAATAGTTTCAACATTTGTACTATATACTTCAAGAAAAGAGACACATCAATGTTGTATAAATTAACATGAAATAAATTACAAATAAATTTTTTACTTTCAACTCATAAAATTAGCCATAAAATTTTAAAACTGTTGACACCACATATTGATTTTTTAAATTTAAAATTAGCACAAATTGTACTATATCTATTATAATTTTGAACAATTTGGGCTTGTTGATTGAGCTTTATTGAGATATAGTTCACATATAAAAATTGTAAGACATGTTAAGAATATTTTATCTTTTTAATACAAACCCTTTGAATAGAATTCCAATCTGCATATAAATTTGGCATGAATTTTAGCTGATACCTACTCAGAAAAATATTTAATAGATAATTCCTTTTCTTTATTTCTCAAAGCCTTTAGGTATATATTTTTTAATTCTTAAAGTTTAAGTCAAGCACACATACCTTGTTCTGATCATGAGCATCATGTTTAATAAATAATTCATGATCCAACCAGTAGACTTGACTCTTCTTGCTATTTTGCATTTATAATAATAAATTTATGATAGTATTTGCTCAAATAATATAATAAATTACTTGATTTTTACTTTTATGTGCTTTTAATTTTGAACTTAATATTGTTTATATGATAACTTCTGAAAAAATACACATCTATTTTCTATCATTTAATGTTGAGGGAAATAAGGGTCCAGTGATATTTGATTATAATACATGAAGGTGTATATTTAAATATGTTATAGGAATGTGTTCTTTGTTTTTATACACCTTAACATAAACCATGTTACTTAGGTTATAGCACTTCTTTTAAGTTTTCAATATTAATGCAGATTATTGCAGTAATTATTTGGAATATATTTAGATAGTAATTCATTTTAGCATATAGTTGTTATATATATGAGGCACCACCAGCTAAAGAGAAGCAAAATAAGAATTTAAGCTTATGAAATATTTATTATTATATACTCTTTCTGATATACCATGTGAAGATAAATTGTGGAACTTTTTGAAAAACTGGTCACAGATTTTCAGCAGGGAGAAAGTTGGATATGACAGTATTCTGTAAAGAAACTATGTTTCAGTAACTGAAATTCTTTGGCTCAGAGCCAAGCTCCTCCTTATTTACTCTGTAGATTTTGTCTAGGTGTAAGTATAAAGTTATAGCTATAGAGAAAGAACAGTCATGTAAAATAATGTTATGAAGTATCCCCACATATAATATCTAGATATAGTTTTGAAAATATTTTTCAATCATTCAAGGAAGAGAGGATTTTAATATAGTTTATATTAAAATTCATCATCCCTTCTTTTAAAAGATAAAGAGTCACTTCTTTTTCTTCTTGTGTCTAATTGGATGAGAAAGCAAAAATTCACAAATTCAAAATTCCCTTTTTATAACAATACCTACTTTGAATTTTTATTGTTGAAATAATGCACAGTTTGAAGCAGTGGTTATCCTCATAAAAAATATATTTCTTCAAGACTTTGATATTTAAAAATCATCAAATAAATATGG
Source organism: Bubalus bubalis (assembly GCF_019923935.1). NCBI lineage: Eukaryota > Metazoa > Chordata > Mammalia > Artiodactyla > Bovidae > Bubalus > Bubalus bubalis. Next base: position 46,410,969 of record NC_059173.1, read on the forward strand.
TTGCTGCTCCTGCTGCGAAGTCGCTTCAGTCGTGTATTTATTTAATATAGTTCTCTCAAAAGAAGAATGATTAAATGAATTAAACAACAGTTAAATGATTAGATTCAGTGGGAATATTATGTGTTCTGTATGCATACTTTTGAATTTTCAAGGTCAATCATTGCATAGAAAAGATTTATTTCTTTAGAAGATGAAATATACTTAATTTTGAATAAATTTGCTAATAACTAGAATACATTCAAAAATCTATTTAAAAAGAAGTAGTATAATCCCATTTTAATATGCATGTAAGAAGTTTAGGTATCAAAAAAGGATACTTTTTTTACCAAAAAAGTAAATTAGAAATATTCCAAAACTAAGGCCAGAAACTCTTGGAAAACATCCAAAACAATAACAATGAGAAAAATAGATTAAAATATATCTACTTTTAATTCAAAAAGAGAAAATAAGAGCTAGTTGTTATTTTTCATGGATTCTCTATGGTTGATTGTTCTGAATTAAGTAAATAAAACTATCATCTTTTTTCTCATTATTACCTTAATTGTCCAACTTCAAACGTAGAACCCATCATCAGTTACCTCTTTATTTTTCCACCAAACACAGCACTGCCATGGAGCTTCCCTGATAGCTCAGTTGCTGAAGAATCCACCTGCAATGCAGGAGACCCCAGTTTGATTCCCGGGTCAGGAAGATCCCCTGGAGAAGGGATAGGTTATCTACCCCAGAATTCTTGGGCTTCCCTTGTGGCTCCGCTGGTAAAGAATCTGCCTGCAGTGTGGGAAACCTGGGTTTGATCCCTGGGTTAGGAAGATCTTCTGGAGAAGGGAAAGGCTACCCACTCCAGTATTCTGGCCTGAAGAATTCCATGGACTATACAGTCCATGGGGTCCCAAAGAGTCAGACAGGACTGAGCAACTTTCACTTTGGCACATTACCATATCATTACACTTGTAATCTGATGAATGCCTTATTCCTTTTCAGTTATCCATTGTGTGCTTGTACCTTTGCATTGTTTCAAATATCTTTCACCAAATTTTTACATGTAATAAATATTAAAAATTGTGTATTAGTAGCAAGCCTGAAGTATAGTAAGACAGATCAGGAGATAAGTCCATTATTAGTCTTCTGAGTTGTTTATGTTATGATTTTTTCAAGTCTTTTGCATGTTTCTATTTGACTTTTTTTAAAGTGCTGTTTCAAATTCAAAGACCATGAACATATCTTTTATGTACCATTCTATAAGCTATTGTTTTGATTTTTAGATTGACAGTTAGCTTGGATTTGATTTTGTGATGTTGCATTTTATAAGGCAAGAGTTGTGTTTCTTTTTTTTTTAATTTTGATTTCATTACAATAATGGGACTTGTAATTTTTTTTTTTTAGTGAATAATTTGCAGTGTTGTTAGTGTTAGGTATATAGCAAAGTAATTTACAGATTCTTTTCTATTATAAGTGATTAGAAGATATTGGATATAGCCTCCTGTGCTGTACAGTTAAGTCCTTGTTATTTATTTTATATAGCATAGTGTGTATATATTAATTCCAGTCTCCTAATTTATCCTCCATCCCACCACTATTCCATTTGGTAACCATAAGATTGTTTTCTAAGTCTGTGAGTCTATTTCTGTTTTGTATATAAATTCATTTATATGATTTATTTTTAGATTATTTATTATTTTTTTAATGTAGGCATATATCAGTAGAACTTTCATTATTGAGTGGACTGCCATTTCTATCATTTATTCATTGATATGTATTTACACATGAAATTTTGACAAAAGTTAAGTGTCTGCATATGCATGGATCTGATGATGGAGCCTCTAATTAATCTTACTTTGTGTTTAGAAAAATATAACACTGTCTATATTGCTCTATCTGATAAAGTTTTAGTGTCCAACAAAATAAATCCTTCCACCCAGCTGTTCCTCTTCAAGATTTACTTTGCTATTTTTCTCTCTAATTAATGTTATTGGAAAAATCCAGTTTTATGTATGTATTAGTATTCCAATGGATGAGCTCTTCTGTTACTAATGGACCTTAATTGTTCCATTTTTTCTTGATTATTTGTGTTTATTACTATTGTGATTATTTGTGATTTTTTGTGTTTGTTGTTCAAAGTATATGAACAAGGATTTCTCTAGGAATGAAATTTCTGGGTCACAGGGTTACATATGCTCAACTTTGTTAAATACTAATATTAACATGCTAAATAATGCTAAATTGTTCTACATTGTGAACACATCAATTTGCATGCTAACATGCAGTATATAGACATTTTCATTTTCCTATTCTTAACTCACTCATGGATAAACACAATCTAACATTTTGTACTTTGGCATATGTGAAGTTTTATGTCTGTTTTATAATTTTATTTTGAATTAATAAAAATAGGCACTTTAAATATTTTGACTTTACTACTATTTTTATTGTGTAAAGGGCTTGCTTAAGTACTTGCCTATTCTGATGTTTTCTAAAACATTAACAGAAATTAATTGCATTATGATTTTCAATATTCTTGTAAACATCCTCAACTGTTTATGGTTATTTTTTCTTTAATGATATTGATTCAGGAGGGGCAGATATTTTTTAATATTAATTTGACCAATAGATCTCCTATTGTGAGACTGAGTAAATTCTTTCCAAAGTTTACAAATTTTGTCTTTCTTATTCATTTCCTTGACAACATGTACTAAATGAAATAGAGATATATTGTCTATTTAAAAATATAAACCAGTTGGAAGCCTACTAATACAGGAGTGGGTAGTCTATTCCTTCTCCAGATGATCTTCCTGACCCAGAACTGAACTGGGGTCTATCCAACCAGTCCTTTCTGAAGGAGATCAGCCCTGGGATTTCTTTGGAAGGAATGATGCTGAAGCTGAAACTCCAGTACTTTGGCCACCTCATGCGAAGAGTTGACTCATTGGAAAAGACTCTGATGGTGGGAGGGATTGGGGGAAGGAGGAAAAGGGGATGACAGAGGATGAGATGGCTGGATGGCATCACTGACTTGATGGACGTGAGTCTGAGTGAACTCCGGGAGTTGGTGGTGGACAGGGAGGCCTGGCATGCTGCGATTCATGGGGTCGCAAAGAGTCTGACACAACTGAGCGACTGAACTGAACTGAACTGAGTAACTCTCACTTTCATTAGTTACAAAATAATTTTAAATTTAAGAAAAAAAATATTAGAGTTAATAGGTTTCTGGCAAGGAAGGAGAAAGCAAAATACATTTTACATGGGAAAAGCAGATATTGTAGAACATGGTTTATATTTTGGTATGATCCAGTTTCCTAAACTGGAATCTCAATGTGACCTAGCTATATCCATCCAGAGAGAAGCAATATTGAATCAGAACAGAACTTGTCTCACAGGTTATTGTGCATATTTCTAGAAGGCCAGAGTAGGTGTTTTCTGTGAGCTTCTAAGAGGAGGAAACAAGAATGATTCTGAGTTTTGCATCCCTCAGTTTTTATTTCAGACTCTAAATAGGCACCTCACTCCACTCTCCTGGGGTAGGGTAAGTTAATGAGGAAAATGAGCCAAGAGCATTATGCTAAAGAGGTGTTACTTCAAAGGGAAATACTCAAGAACAGACAGGAACATCCCATAACCAACATTATTTTTTTCTTCTAAGCTTATCATAAACATGTAACACCTAGAAGTGTAACAGAATATATGCAAGACTTTTATCTTGGAAACTACAAAATTTACCAAGAATATTTAAGACAAATTGAATAAATGGAGAGAGAGAGATACATGTTCATATTGAAATATTACTAATGTTAAGATGCCCATTATCCTTAAAGTGATCTACAGATTCATTTCAAACTCAGTAAAAATTGCAGAAGTTTTCAATAGAATATAGAAATATACAATATCATGCTAAAATGTTTGTGGATATGTGAAAATACAAAGGGCTGTGAATAGTTGAAACAATCTTGGAAAAAAATTATTTCAAAGGACTGATATTCAATACTTATTATGAAGCTACGTTATTCAAGAGAGTGTTATGTTTAACATAATGGTTGTCAGGTAAATCATTGAAACATCCATAATGCTCACACATATATGATGAATTGATTTTCTATAAAGTCAAGGGAAATTAAATAGAAAGTATAAACTTTTAACACAAGCTGAGCACTGAAGAATTGATGCTTCTGAACTGTGGTGTTGGAGAAGACTCTTGAGAGTCCCTTGGACTGCAAGGAGATCCAACCAGTCCATTCTGAAGGAGATCAGCCCTGGGATCTCTTTGGAAGGAATGATGCTAAAGCTGAAACTCCAGTACTTTGGCCACCTCATGAGAAGAGTTGACTCATTGAAAAAGACTCTGATGCTGGGAGGGATTGGGGGCAGGAGGAGAAGGGGACGACAGAGGATGAGATGGCTGGATGACATCACTGACTTGATGGACGTGAGTCTGAGTGAACTCTGGGAGTTGGTGATGGACAGGGAGGCCTGGCGTGCTGTGATTCATGGGGTCGCAAAGGTTGGACACGACTGAGCAACTGAACTGAACTGTACTGGACCAACTATATGAACTTATAGAAATAAACTTCAATTTTTACCTCACTCCGTACACAAGTTTGAAATGGATCCAATTTGAGATAGATAGACTTAATCATAAAACTAACATTATACATACCTATAAAAGTGTGTCTGAATATATGTGTGTATGTATATATATGTATATATATGTATGTGTGTATATATATATATATATGTATATATATATAAAGGGCTTCTTCAAGATAAATTTTTCTGCCTATCAGTTGAGAGCATTTGGAAACAACCAAAATGTTCATTGGGTTTCTCTGATAGTTCAGCTTGTAAAGACCCCGATTTGATTCCTGAGTCAGGAAGATCCACTGGAGAATGGATAGGCTACCCACTCCAGTATTCTTGGGCTTTTCTGGTAGCTCAGCTGGTAAAGAATCTGCCTGCAATGCTGGAGACCTGGGTTCAACTCCTGGGTTGGGAAGAGTCCCTGGAGAAGGGAAAGGCTACTCACTCCAGTATTCTGGCTTTGAGAATTCAGATCCTGGAGAAATCTGGGTCACAAAGAGATACAACTGAGTGACTTTCACTTGCAAACTGTTCATCAGTGGGTGAATGGTTGTTTCCATATCTTAATTATTGTAAGTAATACTGCAGTGAACATAGAGTTGCACATATCTTTTCAAACTAGTGGTTTTTTTTTCCTTGACTAAATATCCAAAAGTGGAAAAGCTATATTATATTATATTTCAATTTTTTTAGGAACCTCTGTACTACTTTCCATAGTGACTGGATCAGTCTACATCCTTCCAACAGTACACAAAACTTCCCTCTTCTCAATATCCTTCAGTAGTTTTTATTTGTTGTCTTTTTTGATAATAGCCATTCTGAAAGCTATGAAGTGTTATCTAATTGTGGTTTTTATTTGCATTTCTCTGACATTTAAGGATGTTGAACATCTCATGTGCCTTTTGGCCATGTAACTGTGGTGTTGGAGAAGACTCTTGAGAGTCCCTTGGACTGCAAGGAGATCCAACCAGTCCATTCTGAAGGACATCAGCCCTGGGATTTCTTTGGAGGGAATGATGCCGAAGCTGAAACTCCAGTACTTTGGCCACCTCATGTGAAGAGTTGACTCATTGGAAAAGACTCTGATGCTGGGAGGAATTGGGGGAAGGAGGAGAAGGGGACGACAGAGGATGAGATGGCTGGATGGCATCACCGACTCAATGGACATGAGTTTGGGTGAACTCTGGGAGTTGGTGATGGACAGGGAGGCCTGGCATGCTGGGATTCATTTGGTCGCAAAGAGTTGGACACGACTGAACGACTGAACTGAACTGAACTGAACTTCCAGTTTTCTCAGTACTGTTCATTGAAGAGACTGTCTTTTTCAGTTTGTTTATTCTTTGCTGTAACTTAATTGACCATGTATGTGTGGGTTTATTTTTGTGCTCTATTAAGTTCCACTGAATTATGTATCTGTTTTTATGCTGATACCATAGTGTTTTAATTAATATGGCTTTGTAATAAAGCTAATGTGATATTTCGAGCTTTGTTCTTCATTATCAGAAGTGCTTTGGCTATTCAGGGGTTTTTTTTGTGGTTCTATATAAACTGTAGAATTATTTGTTCTATCTCTTTGAAAAACGCCATTGGAATTTTGATAAAGATTGCATTGAATCCGTAAGTTGTTTTGGGTAGTATGGACATATCAGTTCTTCTAATCCATGAACATGAAATATTTTTTCATTTATTTGTGTTTTCTTCAGTTTCTTTCATTAATGTTTTATAGTGTTCAATATTTAGGTTGTTCACTTCCTTGATTAAATTTATACTTGTCTTTTTATTATTTTTCATGGAATTGTAAATAAGAATGTTTTGTTTCTGATGAGTAGTTATTAGTGTATAGAAATACAACATAATTTTGCATTGATTTTGTATCCTTCAATTTTTAAAGTTTATTAGTTCTAATACTTCTCCAATAGAATCTTTAAGGTTTTCTATATGTAATATCATGTCATCTGCAAATAGTAACAGCTTTTCTTCTTTCTTTCCTATTTAGAAATGTTTTATTTCTTTTTCTTGGCTAATTGCTCCAGCTTGGTCTTTGAATACTGAGTTGAAGTGACAAAAATGGGCACCCTTCTCTTATCCCTGACCTTAGAGGGAAAGCTTTGAGCTTTTCATTATTGAGTGTGATATTTTATGTTTTCATTGGCATAATTTTACCTCTTAATATTCTATTCAAAAAGAACTCCTGGATGCTTTATTACTCTAACTTCTTTAATACTGGGGCATGGTTGTCTCTTAGCCTCATGTGGTTAGTGCATTTTGACTTTGAATAGTACTTGAGTTAGGCTTTTCCATAGAATAACTAGACAGTGTCCCACTATGGAAAAGCTGAGCCCAAGGCAAATTGATTAGATTTTCAGATTTTCTTATGTTATTTTTATTCATATTCTTAAAACAATACTTTTATCTAACAATTCCTTTGTACTTGTGTTTTTCTCAGTTAAATGGTTGTACATTAAATAAGTTATTTTTTTCATTGTTCTGTGGAATTTTTGCTGTTATTCTTGAATATTACTAACATTATTAATTCACACCATTCTTCTCCATCTCTTTTTTGTACTCTATTTTGTACTTTTTATTCTAATGCATCAGACTTCTCTTTATAAACATTTTACTTTCCCTTTCACTTTTTGGGTCATTGTCAGCTTAATTTTTAACTTGCATTGTTTTTTTTATAGCCTCTTTGAACCTTTATAACTCTAGCATATTGATAATGGGTCTCAGAGAATACAATGACAGCTTAAATCTGTAACAAAAATTCAGTTGCATAGAATACTTCTTGAAAGTCTCTGCTGAATTGTGATTATTATATGAGAATTTTGAGAGCACAAGTTGGAAAAATATTAATTCAGAATTATAGCAATGGGGCAGAATGATAAATAAATTCTGGCTGTGTAAGAGAAAGTATTTCCTTTATTTCAGTTCCGTTCAGTTGCTCAGTCATGTTCGACCCTTTGGGACCCCATGAATCGCAGCACGTCAGGCCTCCCTGTCCATCACCAATTCCCCGAGTTCACTCAAACTCACGTCCATCGAGTCGGTGATGCCATCCAGCCATCTCATCCTCTGTTGTCCTCTTCTCCTCTGCCTACTATATTTCCCAGCATCAGGTTCTTTTCAAATGAGTCAGTTCTTTGCATCAGGTGGCCAAAGTATTGGAGTTTCAGCTTCAGCATCAGTCCTTCCAATGAATATTCAGGACTGATTTCCCTTTAGGATTGACTGGTTGGATCTCTTTGCTGTCCAAGGGACTCTCAAGAGTCTTCTGCAACACCATAGTTCAAAAGCATCAATTCTTCGGTGCTCAGCTTTCTTTATAGTCCAACTTTCACATCTATACATGACTAATGGAAAAACCATAGTTTTGACTAGACAGACCTTTGTTGTCAAAGTAATGTCTCTGCTTTTTAATACGCTGTCTAGGTTGGTCATAGCTTTTCTTCCAAGCAGCAAGTGTCTTTTAATTTCACGGCTGCGGTCACTATGTGCAGTGATTTTGGAGGCCAAGAAAATAAAGTCTGTCACTGTTTTCACTGTTTCCCCATCTGTTTGCCATGAAGTGATGGGACCGGATGCCATGATCTTAGTTTTCTGAATGCTGAGTTTTAAGCCAACTTTTTCACTCTCCTCTTTCACTTTCAACAAGAGGCTCTTTAGTTCTTTGCTTTCTGCCATAAAGTTGGTGTCATCTGCATATCTGAAGTTATTGATATTTGTCCAGGTAATCTTGATTCCAGCTTGTGCTTTATCCAGCCCAGCATTTCTCATGATGCCTCTGCATATTAGTTCAATAAGCATGGTGACAATATACAGCCTTGACGTACTCCTTTCCTGATTTGGAAGCAGTCTGTTCTATGTCCAGTTCTATCTGTTGCTTGTTGACCTGCATGCAGATTTCTCAGGAGGCAGGTCAGGAGGCATGTAAGAGAAAGAATTTCCTTTATTTAGCTTGGTCTGAATGCAACATACATTAGTTTATATACACTAGAAAAAGCATTGGCCTATGTAGTGATACAAAAAGCAGAGATATCACTTCACTGACAAAGGTCTGTGTATAGTTAAAGCTATGGTGTTTCCAGTAGTCACATACAGATGTGAGAGGTGGACCATAAACAACGTTGAGCATCAAGGATTGATGCTTTGAGTTTCAACTGGGCAACTGGACATCAAAAAAGGAAACATTAATCACATCTCTTTTATTTCAACTCTTCCATGGTTGCTCAGATGGTAAATAATCTGCCTGCAATTTAGGAGACCTGGGTTCAATCCCTGGGTCAGAAAGATCCCCTGGAGAAGGGAATGGCAACCGGTTCCAGTATTCTTGCTGGAGAATTCCATGGAAAGAAGAGCCTGGTGGACTACCTGTGATTATTTGTCTACTGTCGTTATTTTACTCTATTTTTTTTTGTTTTATATATTCATGTTTAAATAATTATTCTCTGTGAAAAGATTATTTGAAAGGTGAATATTTTAGAATATAACATTTTCAGCAATATTAATGTTTAAAATTTTTATGCATTATTCAAAATTTTGCATGATATTTTCTAGACATTTATAAGAGCCACAGTCATCTTAATTTTAATTTTCTTAATTTTGGTTTAAGCATAAGCTAACGGTTATCATGAGGTTAATTTTTTTTAAAAGTCCACATATCTTTACAGGCTTCCCAGATGGCTCAGTGGGTAAAGAATCTGCCTGCAATGCAGGAGACACAGGTTTAATCCCTGCCTGGGTTGGGAAGAGTCCCTGGAGGATGGCATGGCAACCCATTCCAGAATTCTTGCCTGGAGAATCCCATGGACAGAGGAACCTGGCGGGCCACAATCCATAGGGTCACAAGGAGTCAGACACAACTGAAGTGACTGGGTACACATGCACATATCTGTGCATACTGATAGACATGTACTTAGTATTTCCCAAAGCAGAAGCATCAAGAAGCAGCCCCAACTCTGTGCCCCAAGCTTGTAAGTAAGCTTAATAAATTTAAAGCTCTGCTTTGGCTTGACTGCTTTATGCTTGCTCTGCAATGTGTCTAATATTCTTGGTGACATATAGGCAGACTTTTGCATGGTGATAATGTAGTACTGAATTTGATTTCTGTTTCACTCAGAACCATGCATGTCAGATACTTCGGTCTATCTTACAATGATGTCTAGAGATAGAAGAGTTAGCTTTTCCCACATGCGGCTTGTGATGAGATATGGCATTTGGTCACTTTTTGTTCTCTCTGATCCTAGATTCTTCTCCATGTATAGATCACCCTTGATTTTGTTCAAGTCTTTTCCTCTTTGCATTTCATATATTATTCAGGGTATACCACAATCTAAGAACTTTATTTCTTAATCAATTGTTACTCCCTTTTCTTTGTTACCAACCTTTTGTGACAGTTATCCACCATTGTCTGTGCCTGATTTTGTGAGCAAGATACCCATGCATACGCTCCTCTCTTTTCTTTTCAAATTCAAAAATAGAAAAAAAAAAATAGGAGCCAGGAATTGCCAAAAGCATTCTGTCAGAACTTGGCTTGAATGATTATGTACAATACTTAATATTTTATTAATATCAATAAGTGCATTCATTTGGGAACATGGTTTTGATTTGATTTCTGAATCACTGACCTTAAATGAGAAATCTCAAAATGGAGGGCTTCAGAAGTGTTATCATTTAAGGCACTCTTTGCTTTAAACAGTCTTTTAAAATTATTCGTAATGTTTAATCCATCATATTCTGACCTTCTCCATAGGAAAAGAAAATGTAAATCTCCCAGCCAGCAGAGAACAAACTGTCAGAAAAATGAAACAATTTTCTAATAGCTGTACTTCCACAATGCAGCTCTAAACCAAACTGTCACTTCTGTTGCTTCACATTCTTAGTAGAAAATATTTACCTTCTAGCTTTGACCATGAGAAAAAAAGAATCTTTATTCATTTCCATAAGGAGGAAATCCATGTATTAGGTTCACTAAAAGAAATTAATGGTACAATTAAGTAAGGGTTTAGATCCTGTCCACAGAGTTGTTGAAGGAGTGAGAAACAACACAGGAGCGAGTGCAGTGCCCTTGGTTAATGAGTAGAGATTTTAATCACCCCTTGGCTTGAAAGGACACTGGCAGCGTAAGTGACTGAATTGCAGAAGGTGAGAGTAGAGCCATATTGAGAGGAGGAGAAGTCTGTATTTTAGGGACAAAGCCAGTAACTGGTTGGAGCCAGAATGAAAAATACTGTGATCTTGCCCTTTCAGTTCAGTTCAGTTCAGTCGCTCAGTCATGTCCAACTCTTTGCGACCCCATGAATTGCAGCACACCAGGCCTCCCTGGCCATCACCAACTCCCGGAGTTCACTCAGACTCACGTCCATTGAGTCAGTGATGCCATCCAGCCATCTCATCCTCTGTCGTTCCCTTCTCCTCCTGCCCCCAATCCCTCCCAGCATCAGAGTCTTTTCCAATGAGTCAACTTTTTGCATGAGGTGGCCAAAGTACTGGAGTTTCAGCTTTAGCATCATTCCTTCCAAAGAAATCCCAGGGCTGAGCTCCTTCAGAATGAACTGGTTGGATCTCCTTGCAGTCCAAGGGACTCTCAAGAGTCTTCTCCAACACTACAGTTCAGAAGCATCAATTCTTCAGCACTCAGCTTTCTTCACAGTCCAACTCTCACATCCTTACATGACCACTGGAGAAACCATAGCCTTGACTAGATGGACCTTTGTTGGCAAAGTAATGCCTCTGCTTTTCAATATGCTATCTAGGTTGGTCATAACTTTTCTTCCAAGGAGCAAGTGTGTTTTAATTTCATGGCTGCAGTCACCATCTGCAGTGATTTTGGAGCCCCCCAAAAATAAAGTCTGTCACTGTTTCCATTGTTTCCTCATCTATTTCCCGTAAAGTGATGGGACCAGATGCCATGATCTTTGTTTTCTGAATGTTGAGCTTTAAGCCAACTTTTTCACTCTCCACTTTCACTTTCATCCCTCAAATTTTATTCTAGGCTTTACCCTGTTGATATTGCCTGAAAATGCCAGAGACCTGAGTTTGATCCCTGGGTTGTGAAGATTCCCTGGAGAATGGCATGGCAAGCCACTCCAATATATCCCTAGAGAATCCCCATGGACAGTGGTGTTTGGTGGGCCACAGTCTATGGAGTTGCAAAGAGTCAGACACAACTGAGTGATGAAGCACAGCACTACCCTATTGAATTCACCAGGCAGGAAGAAGAAAAAGGAGCATCTGTTGATAGAGTCCATACCAAACAGCTTCCTGAACAGAGTATAGGGAGAAGCGAAGAATACAACTGGAGGTGCACGGACATGCCCCAAAGAAGGATATTTGTGTTCAGGTATTTTAGTGTTGTTTTATGTTTTAGAATATTTCAATTTTTTTTTCTACTGTACATTTAGTCATTATTTAGTGAGAGATGTACGTGTGTGCCAAGTCACTTCAGTTATATCTGTCTCTTGTGACCCTGTTGACTGTAGCCCACAAGGTTCCTCTGCCCATGGGATTTCCCAGGCAGGAATAAAGGAGTGCGTTGTCCTGCTCTCCTCCAGGAGATCTTTCCGATCCAAGGACTGAACCCGCATCTCTTATGTATCCTTCACTGACAGGCAGGTTCTTTTTCACTAGTGCCACCTGGGAAACCCAGTGAGAGATGATCACATATGTATTATTTATTTCATTGATCTCATTTTTAGCCTTTATCTTTTATCTCTCTATGAGATCAACAACTTCTTACACCCTCTGAGGATACTAATGATACTCATTTGGATTCTTCTTTATTGCTCTCTACTGTCATTCCTCTGCTATTGTATAGTTCCTTCATTTGTTTTATTTTATAATAATCATTAACAATTTTTCTCTCTGTATGTATAATGTTGGCATGTCTCAAAATGACTGTTTTTCCATTTGACTTTGTGTTGACTTTTAAAAAGTGAATTTTTGCCAAAATTCTTCTTTTTCCTGAGCAGTTTGCTTGGTGGAGGACAGATTATCATGCTACTGTAGTCCACATTAGCACGTCATTTCCAGTAGGAGCTTTTTCTATCAGGGAGGGAGGCAATGCTCATTAGGCAATGAGAATCTAGATGTTGCCTCCTGACAACTGCTCTTTTTTTCTGACCCAAGTTCCCACATTCACTACAGGTACATAAGTTATGATTCATGCTTTCCTTGTTTCAGAATCCTTGATTCAATTGACTACATTTCATTTAAAGCCTTCTCTAGTAGTAAGAAATGATCCTAAACAGAAGTCAAAGATGGTTCACAGACAGGCAAAAAAGAATTAAAATTTATGTGATTAATGATTATAGTAGGACACTTAAGCGTCAGCCTGGAATGCAGGAGACCTGGGTTCGATCCCTGGGTTGGGAAGATCCCCCAGAGAAGGAAATGGCAACCCACTCCAGTACTCTTGCTTGGACAATCCCATGGAGGGAGGAGCCTGGTAGGCTACAGTCCATGGGGTCGCAAATAGTCGGACACGACTGACCAACTTCACTTCACTAGGACACTTACATATCTTTTAGGAAAATAAAAATATCTGAATAGAAAAATGGTAAATAGCATAGGAATGGGAGAGTCAAAGAGATCCAAAGACCTCTAAGTGTATCAACCATCAGGTAAAACATATTAAACTTATGTGAAGTGAAGTGAAGTGAAGTTAGAGTTGCTCAGTCGTATCTGACTCTTTGCAAACCCATGGACTATTCATCCATGGGATTCTCCAGGCTAGAATACTGGAGTGGACAGCCCTTGCCTTCTCCAGGGGATAGAGCATTCTAGTTTGATATGCAAAAGAAAAAAAATCAGTGAAGTTTAATAATTATAAGATCAATCATGTAAAGGAAAAAGGACCACAGATTTCTTTTATTTTACATGTGTTGATGACAAGCATTCTTGTCCTTGAAATAGCTATAGTCTAGTTTTCACTGTTCTGTAGTATTGCATCATCTATATAGATTATATGCTTTATGGGCATAGCTCACTCACTTAAAGAGCCTGTCTGCTGGGTAGGAGACCCAAGATCAGGAAGATCCCCTGGAGAAGGAAATGGCAACCCACTCCAGTATTCTTGCCTGGAGATCCCATGGACAGAGAAGCTTGGTGGGGTACAGTCCATGGGGTCACAAGAGTTGAACACGACTTAGAGACTAAACCACCAACATTTAGGTTACATTTTTTCTGTTTTATTTATTTCTACACATTTGGATTGTCTGCAAATTTGGATGCTTAGGAACAAAGTTGATATTAAAATACTTGGACATATAATCTAAGAATAAATGTGTTAGTTTACCTAGGGCATTTAACTATCTAAGAAAGTTTAGAGGCAAAGATATATGGATATTTATTTAAATATTATTTTCAAATCAGTTATATCAATTTGTACTTATTTCTATGATATGAGAGATTTCACAAAATTGTATTTTTCATTCATCCGCTTAGCAAAATATTGAAAGCTTAGTAATATCAAATTTCCATCTAAAATGTAAAGCCACTTTAAATGTCAATTTTTAACATCTATTAAATTTTATAACATGCATATCTTATAAATGCAGTTTCCTCTAAAGCACCATCTATCTTAGAGAAACACTAACACATGCACTCATAAAATGTTATACAAGAGTGTCTGTTGAAATTTTGGGAGTTAATACTCAAATTCTTGTAAATATGTTAAATGTCCCTCAAAAGAGAACTGGTTAAATAAACTACAGCATATGGAAGGGTTGTTGTTCTATCGCTCAGTCGTGTCCAACTCTATGTGACCCCATGGACTACAGCATGCCAGACTTCCCTGTCTGTCACCAACTCAAGGAGCTTGCTCAAACTCATGTCCATTGAGTCGGTGATGCCATCCAAGCATCTCATCCTCTGTCATCCCCTTCTCCTGCCTTCAATCTTTCCCAGCATCAGGGTCTTTTCTAATGAGTCAGCCTTTCCCATCAAGTGGCCAAAATATTGGAGCTTCAGCTCCACGTCAGTCCTTCCAATGAGTATTCAGAATTGAATTCTTCAGGATTGACTGGTTGGATCTTCTTGCAGTCCAAGGGACTCTCAAGAGACTTCTCCAACACCACAGTTCAAAAGCATCAATTCTTTGGCACTCAGCCTTCTTTATGATCCAACTCTTACATCCATATGACTACTGGAAAAACCATAGCTTTGACCAAATGGACCTTTGTAAGCAAAGTAATGTCTCTGCTTTTTAATATGGTGTCTAGGTTGATCACAACTTTTCTTCCAAGGAGCAAGTCTGTTTTAATTTCATGGCTGCAGTCACCATCTGCAGTGATTTTGGAGCCCAAGAAAATAAAGTCTCTCACTGTTTCCATTGTTTCCGCATCTTATGGAAAGGTTAACAGAATAATATAGATTAACATGTACTGAACCAATATGATTTAGAAGTCATATTAAATTAAAAAAATGAAAATACAGTTTATTCTTAAAAATACACAAAGTATTAGATGATCAAATCTGACATGCATCAGAAATCTCATGCAAACTTAATAATTTCAGAGGTAAAATGATTTTAAGGCACAGGTAAAGTGAGATGAGTGAAGTCAGCTCATACTATGAAGCTCCCTAGCCCTCCTCTTCCCACTTTAGGTGTACTCTGTGCAAGGGTAACAGATGGTGTTTCTAAGTAAAGTGTTCAGACACCTCACTTAGCTGGAGGAGACATTTAGATCATATATTATGTATTTGTTTTTGGTTGGTCCACAGAAGTATTGCTCATAAGCCAAAGGATTTTAGGTTTGTTTACCATAAATAATTCTAGAAATAAATGTACATTTTGCTAAAAGTACTCCATAGATAGGGAATTCACTCCTGAAAAATCATCCGTTTGTTTGCCCAGAGATCTGTCAGTAAGTTGTTTACAAAGAATCTGCCCTCTTTCCTTGTTTCCAGCATATTCCTTCTTATAAGGAATGGATGAATTTCCAACCAATTGTTTATCCATTTTTCTTTCTAGATGGTTTATAGGCAAAAAGCATGTGATGATACATTTTCCATAAACTTACATGATTGCTTTGGAAAATGGAATTACAAACCATGCTGACAACTGAGATTGGGGATGTATTACTACACAATATCTTTCTTTATAATTCATTGATATTTTTTTCAAGGATAATACTGTACATTCCTGTATTACTTGTATAATTTCATTGCATCTAATAATACAGTTTAAACATTTGGTAAATATTGCTTTTAGGAGATACACATAGTAGTATTTACAGGTGAAGCACAGGGGTCAGCAATATGCAGCCCACCCATTGAATCTGTACTGCTGCTTTTGTTTGTACAGTCTGCTAAGAACGATTTTTACATGTTAAGTGATTGGGGAAAAGTCAACAGAAGAATAGTATTTCATGATGTCTGAAAATTATGTGAATGTAATTTAATTTCATCACAATCAAACCCATTCATTTGCATGTTGTCTGTGGCTGCTTTAGCCCTGCATTAAATAGTTTAGTAGTTGTGACAAAGTAAGGCTCGCAAAATCTAAATTAGGTACTACATTGCCATTCCTAGAAGCAGTAAATAATTTGCTGACCCCTGGCAAATCATCATGATGTTAGCAAGGAATTTTTGATTCAGTTTAATAAAATTTACCTGCACATACATAGATCGAGTTATGAGTATATCTATATTCATTTTATTATTCATGTGGTTTGGCATATTTTCTAAATTTCAGTTGAAGAAACTTTTTGCAGCTGATAAATTGCTAGATCATAGTTTCAGGGGCTTCCCTGGTAGCTCAGTTGGTAAAGAATCCACCTGCAGTGCAGGAAACCCCAATTTGATTTCTGGGTCAAGAAGATCCACTAGAAAAGGAATAGACTACCCTCTCCAGGATTCTGGCCTGGAGAATTCCATGGGCTACAGTCCATGGGGTTGCAGAGTTGGACACAATTGAGTGACTTTCACTTCATCATTTCAGCTCATATTATATAATAGCTTTTGGTGTAGATATAGTCATAAAATCTTAGGAGATAATCTCTTCTAGGAAATAATTACTTGAACAAGGAGGGAAGAAAGAAAAAAATAATGTAAAATACAAGATGGGTAAAGTACTAATGGGAGTACAATACCATAGTAGGGTGGGGATTTGGGGAAAAGTTACAAAAATTAGTTGAGTAAAAAAGAGACCATATATTTTTCTGCAATATCCAAATAGATTTTAATTCTGTTTTGTTTCATGATCATGTACCATAGCATTTTCCAGTCTTTTTGTTTCAATTGTCTTTTCTAACCTGTGATGAATTTAGCTCTACAGATGCAATATCATTTAGACTAAAATTTAATTTACCTGAAGGTAAGAGCTATCATACTCAGTTCTTTTTCAGAGTTGGGGACATACTTAAAAGTCATTATCTATGTGATAAATTGAGTTAGATGCCCAATGAAGCTTTAATGATACAAAGATGATTGAACTATGTATCTTAAATTTTTCAGAGGCTAAGAAAAAAAGGATTAGTGAAGATACAGGAGAAGACAGGTTATAAATATCAAGATAATTAAACTTTAGACATTAAGAAGACAGTAAATAAATTCTTTATTATTCTGTATATTCTACCTAAGGATTAGTTTAGTGCCATACACACCACACATTCCTTTGAGTAAACTATTCAGTAAACTGTAGAATGCCATTGTGGGATAAATTGAGGAGAGAAACTAGAGGAAAATCCTTTTGAAAAGTAAGATTAATTGGCATGTAGTCAGTAAATTCAAGTGGGCAATGAGCTGAAAAAGAGCTCATTATAGCAATGCTAAAAAAATAAATAGCAAACAATTTCAGCCAATAGAAACATGATTGTTTTCCTCTTTTTTGAAGTTTATCCATTCAAGTACAAATTCTAGAATATAACTTTTTAGTCTTTTTTATTTTTACCTACTCAAATAATTTTTGTCATTTTTCTAAATATCATTCTGATGACATTTCTAACTAATTTCTCTATTGGAATGCTATGGATCAATGAACCTCTATGCTTACTTGTAACCAATATATTTGACTTCTTTTCCTGAGGAATAGAAGTGTTTTACATTTACCCAGGAGAGCTGTGGATAAGCTCTCCATTTATTACCAATTTAAACATATTTGATAAGACAGGCAGAGGAATTTTGGTCAAATATGTACTTTATATTTTCATGACTGTTCAAGAATTTGCACACATATTTATACTTTAGAAAGTTTAAATTTTGCTCAAAAATAAAGTGGTAATTTCTGGTATTCCCATCTTTTTCAGAATTTTCCACAGTTTATTGTGATACACACAGTCAAAGGCTTTGGCATAGCAATAAAGCAGAAATAGATATTTTTCTGGAACTCTCTTGCTTTTTCCATGATCCAGCGGATCTTGGCAATTTGATCTCTGGTTCCTCTGCCTTTTCTAAAACTAGCTTGAACATCAGGAAGTTCATGGTTCACATATTGCTGAAGCCTGGCTTGGAAAATTTTGAGCATTACTTTACTAGCGTGTGAGATGAGTGTAATTGTGCGGTAGTTTGAGCATTCTTTGGCATTGCCTTTCTTGGGATTGGAATGAAAACTGACCTTTTCCAGTCCTGTGGCCACTGCTGAGTTTTCCAAATTTGCTGGCATATTGAGTGCAGCACTTTCACAGCATCATATTTCAGGATTTGGAATAGCTCAACTGGAATTCCATCACCTCCACTAGCTTTGTTCGTAGCTATGCTTTCTAAGGCCCACTTGACTTCACATTCCAGGATGTCTGGCCCTAGGTCAGTGATCACACCATCGTGATTATCTGGGTCATGAAAATCTTTTTTGTACAGTTCTTCTGTGTATTCTTGCCATCTCTTCTTAATATCTTCTGCTTCTCTTAGGTCCATACCATTTGTATGCAGGTCAGGAAGCAACAGTTAGAACTGGACATGGAACAACAGACTGGTTCCAAATAGGAAAAGGAGTATGTCAAGGCTGTATATTGTCACCCTGCTTATTTAACTTATATGCAGAGTACATCATGAGAAATGCTGGACTGGAAGAAACACAAGCTGGAATCAAGATTGCCGGGAGAAATATCAATAACCTCAGATATGCAGATGACACCACCCTTATGGCAGAAAGTGAAGAGGAACTCAAAAGCCTCTTGATGAAAGTGAAAGAGGAGAGTGAAAAAGTTGGCTTAAAGCTCAACATTCAGAAAACGAAGATCATGGCATCCGGTCCCACCACTTCATGGTAAATACATGGGGAAAGAATGGAAACAGTGTCAGACTTTATTTTTCTGGGCTCCAAAATCACTACAGTTGGTGACTGCAGCCATGAAATTAAAAGACGCTTACTCCTTGGAAGGAAAGTTATGACCAACCTAGATAGCATATTCAAAAGCAGAGACATTACTTTGCCAACAAAGGTTCGTCTAGTCAAGGCTATGGTTTTTCCTGTGGTCATGTATGGATGTGAGAGTTGGACTGTGAAGAAGGCTGAGCACCGAAGAATTGAAGCTTTTGAACTGTGGTGTTGGAGAAGACTCTTGAGAGTCCCTTGGACTGCAAGGAGATCCAACCAGTCCATTCTGAAGGAGATTGGCCCTGTGATTTCTTTGGAAGGAATGATGCTGAAGCTGAAACTCCAGTACTTTGGCCACCTCATGCAAAGAGTTGATTCATTGGAAAAGACTCTGATGCTAGGAGGGATTGGGGGCAGGAGGAGAAGGGGACAACAGAGGATGAGATGGCTGGATGGCATCACTGACTCGATGGATGTGAGTCTGAGTGAACTCCAGGAGTTGTTGAGGGACAGGGAGGCCTGGCGTGCTGCGGTTCATGGGGTCGCAAACAGTCAGACATGACTGAGGGACTGATCTGATCTGATTGAAAAATGCTGTTGTCAGTATAACAGTTTTTCTCCTCAGATTTCAGTCACTAGCTAAGAATTTCTTTTTAAAGATTAGGATATTTTTCTATTTTCATTTTTGAGAGTATCGACTTTATTATTAACAAAAGCAGTATTTTATTCTTCCTATGGGTGATTTTGATTTTTCAATTGGATCCAAAGTCAGGAAGAGAAAAAGGATGCTATTTTCTGTCCTCTAAGCATGTTCAAGAAGAGTCAATCAATCATATAAGAAACAAATCACCAGTCCAGGTTCAATGCAGGATACAGGATGCTCTGGGCTGGTGCACTGGGATGACCCAGAGGGATGGTATGAGGAGGGAGGTGGGAGGGGGGTTCAGGATGGGGAACATGTGTACACCCGTGGCAGATGCATGTTGATGTATGGCAAAACCAATACAATATTGTAAAGTAAAAAATAATAATAATAATAATAATAAATTAAAAAAAAGAATTTGTGAATAAGATAAATATTCTATTTTAATACTACTTTAATTTTAATTCTACTTTAATACTACTAATAGAATAATTCTATTCTAATACTACTATTCCAGCATTGTAAAGCAACTATGCTCCAATAAAAATAAAAAAATAATAGCTGCATGAGGCAGTGAGGACTAAGGACTCAATGAAAAATTACTTTTCCTTTTTTCTTTTTTTTATTGAAGTGTAGTTACTTTACAATGTTATGTTAGTTTCTGTTATGCAGCAAAGTGAGTCAGCTATATGTATTCATATATTCCCTCAGGAAATTTTTTAGATAGAATAATGGAAAGAAAAAATATCAAATATATTTTTTTCTAGTATTCTGAGGATTATAAAGTCTTACTCATTCTAGCATATCCACATATAGTTTAAGATACACATAAATGGTCTCTATTAGAAATAAATGGCATGATGGTGATTTCCTTTGAAAGACACTTTAAACAATTTTTTGCTCTGTTACCACTAATCTTACCACATGTATTTGGTATTGTTTAAGTAAAGTTGGTGGGAGAAGGCAATGGCACCCCACTCCAGTACTCTTGCCTGGAAAATCCCATGGATGGAGGAGCCTGGTAGGCTGCAGTCCATGGGGTCGAGAAGAGTCAGACACGACTGAGCGACTTCACTTTCCACTTTCACGCATTGGAGAAGGAAATGGCAACCCACTCCAGCGTTCTTGCCTGGAGAATCCCATGGATGGAGAAGCCTGATAGGCTGCAGTCCATGGGGTCGCACAGAGTCGGACACGACTGAAGCGACTTAGCAGCAGCAGCAGCAGCAAGTAAAGTTGGTATCTGAAAAACTATAGCTATGATTTGGGTACTAGGTTCAATCCGTGTGTGTGCTAAGTCACTTCAGTCATATTCGACTCTGTGAGACCCTATGGACTATAGCCTGTGATGCTTCTCTGTCCTTGGGATTCTCCAGGTAACAATACTGGAGTGTGTTTCCATTTCTTCCTCCAGGGGATCTTCCTGACCCAGGGATCAAACCGGCATCTCTTAGTCTCCTACACTGGCAGGCAGATTCCATACCACTAGTGCCATCTGGATCTTTATGCTGCTGCTGCTGCAAAGTTGCTTCAGTCGTGTCTGACTCTGTGTGACTCCATAGACGGCAGCCCACCAGGCTCCGCCGTCCCTGGGATTCTCCAGGCAAGAACACTGGAGTGGGTTGCCATTTCCTTCTCCAATGTGTGAAAGTGAAAGTGAAGTCGCTCAGTCGTGTCCGACTAGTAGCGACCCCATGGACTGTAGCCTACCAAGCTCCTCTTTCCATGACGTTTTCTAGGCAAGAGTACTGGAGTGGCTTACCATTGCCTTCTCTGTCTGGATCTTTATAAATAAACAATAATCATGGTGGTAAAGTAGAATGGAGAGAGTATTGGGGGAGTACATAGCACTTTCCAAAAATTAATAGCAGATTCAGTCATTTATTAGACAGCCTGAAGTATTCTAACTCAATGAAATTTTAAGTTTTAAATTCCTTATTTTAGGTTACTAAAAACCGAAAAGTATTTATATACCCATCTCTATGTTAATAGCCCACTCTAGTATTCTTGCCTGGGGAATTTGATGGACAGAGGAGCCTGGTGGGCTACAGTCCATGGGGTCCCTAAGAATTGCACACAACTGAATGATAACTTAGAAGACTCATTGACTCTTCAATCAAAGCATTCCTTCCCATCTTAGATCATCATTTTGTATTTCATTTCCTCAGAGAGGCCTCACTTGACTCCATGATATCACGTTATTTGATATAACAATCTTGGTTTATTCATGCATGCATGCATGCTAAGTTGCTTCAGTCATGTCTGACTCTGTGCGACCTCGTGGACAAGAGCCCACCAGGCTCCTCTGTCCACAGGATTCTCCAGGCAAGAATACTTGAGTGGGTTTCCGTTTCCTTCTCCAAAGATTTATTCATAGATTTCATCATATTCTATTTTTGCTTGTTTATATTTATTTGTGTTTTAGACTTTATAATATAAGAGCCCTCAGAGATGGAACATAAATCTAATATTTTAGTACAATGCTTAGGAAGATTAAGAAATACTAGTTTTTCTAAATTTATTTACAGTTTTCATTTTAAAATAATTTCAGAGTTTCAAAAATTCACAAAACTACGACAAAAATTCTTATACATTCTTCACCTGATTTCCCCAAATGTTAACATCATACAAAGTGACTATTAAAGTTAGGAAATTGATAAGTACAGTCCTTATTCACATATTTTGTTAATGCTTTCACTAATGATCTCTGATCAGAATCAAAACCAGATCATCTGTTGCATTTAATTGCTACATTTCTTTAGTCTTTTTTATTCTAGTACAGTCCAGTCCCTCAGTTTTTCTCTGTCTTTTGATAATATTGAAGAATGCTACCAAGTTATTTTGTAGATCATTTGGAAATTTGAGTTTTTATGATGTTTCCATAAAGTTAGATTCAGATACTGTATTTTGACAAAGTGCTGCAATGCTGAGCTTGCCTTTCTCAGTGCATCCTGTTAGGGGCACATGACATTACCACGTCCCATTTCTGGTGGTGTTAACTCTAATCACTTGGTGAAGATATTGTCCATCAGGTTTCTATATTTTAAAGTTATTTTAAAATAAATCTTCTAAAAAAATAAAATAAAATAAATCTTCTGTTGGGAGATACTTGGGAGACTATGTAAACGTCCTGTTTTTCATTATAATATCACCCACTAATTTTAACGTTTTTGCCTTAAACAATTATATGGTATTTTCCACTTACTGAGTTTCTATTTCCATGATTTCTTCTTTATTATTAGAACACTACTGTATGGGAGAGCTTCCCTCTTTCATTCATTTATTCAATTATTAATTCACATCAGTGTGTATTTGTATGTATTTGGTTTACTTAATCATAGTAATACATTGCCATTTTTTTTTCCTGCTCAAATTATTTCAGTTTTGGCTACTGAGAGCCACTTCAAGTTAGCTTCAGTCTCATTATGGCAAGTCATCATCATAATGAAATATCTCGAAAACCTCTCATTTTCTTACAGCAAAAATTGTGGCAGACTCATATGGTTTTTATTTGCTCCAATACTGGAATCAGCCCGTGCTTCAAAGGGTCCTGGTTCCTTGAATAGGAGAATAATGTGAATCCAGAGTGCTAAGTATGCTCGTTGTTATTGGGCTTTTCCTGTTTCTAGGTCTTCTCAGTGGTGAAGTAATATGTATATATACACACATAGAAGAGAGATATTGATTACATTAGAGATTATGAAAATACGATTACAATATAAAAGGCTTAATATGATAACCACACCAAAATTATTATGCTATAGTATTTTTTAAATAGAGTGCTTAATTTCTATTTTATAGAAAATAATTTTATTTGGGTAGTCAGAATATTATTCAATAACTCACATAGGATATTCTCATAATACTCCTTGTGGAAAAGTATTGAAGAGGATTTTGGGCCAAAGAATATTTGTTTAATAGTGTCAGAATTCATTTTAACACCATGAAAGAGTATGTATTTGTTCAATTTTCACTCACTGCACAAAGGATTAGATAAAAGAAGATTTTCAGTAATAGCATTTCATTTTGAGTCTTACCAATCCTTTTAGTTTTGGTATAACAAAAAGGCTATTAGCTTTTACTCTGTTGTGTTGAATTTTGATGATTTTTGACAGCCTTCACTGAGACACTCAAAGAAATGAGACTTGCCAGTCAAATAACATAAGATTTCATTAAATTTACCAGCAACAAAAAAGCTGTTTCTGTCTCTTAACTTTTTGACATATTGTCTTTTTCTATCGTCTTTTCAGGACCTATATAAAAGGCAATAAAAGTGTTGTTTTTGTGTGTTCAAAAGTTTCCCTATAATCAAGATAATAGGCAAGTTTCAACTTTAAATTTGTTGCATTAATAAACATAAAAATTAGCAAAACATTATTAAAGTAATAGGTCAGATTTTGTATTAGCATATAGTAACAGAGGCAAAAATATTTTGTATGTATTTTATAGCATTCTATATTTTGTAACAAAACTAAGACAGATATCATCATTTTCATAAGTATAAAAAAATTTTGTGAAAAAGTAAATGTCTTTATACAAATTATGTGCTATTAGATATATTAATAACTCTAAATATTGTAAAATTTCCATTTTTAAATGCCTTTGTATTGAATCAGTTACAAATGTGTTTGCTGCTGCTGCTGCTGCTAAGTCGCTTCAGTCGTGTCCAACTCCGTGCGACCCCAGAGACCGCAGCCCACCAGGCTCCACCGTCCCTGGGATTCTCCAGGCAAGAACACTGGAGTGGGTTGCCATTTCCTTCTCCAATGCATGAAAGTGAAGTCGCTCAGTCGTGTCCAACTCCCAGCGACCCTATGGACTGCAATCTACCATGCTCCTCCGTCCATGGGATTTTCCAGGCAAGAGTACTGGAGTGGGGTGCCATTGCCTTCTCCGACAAATGTGTTTAGTTATCTATTAATTTGAGCCAGTAACCTATACAGTGTTTCTGTAAAAACTTCAAATTAAGCATATGGAAAGCTGTGAAAGGATTTTTATTTCCTCAACTTTAGAGGATATGTTGTGAAAAAATGAGTTTCCATGAAATAGCTAGTTATGATTTTACTTTCTAGCATTCATGAGTATAGAAATGTATACTTAAAATCAGCTGAGGAAGAAAATTAAACTTGTTTCCCTTTTCTGCAGATCGAAATTGTATTGAGTATAAAACTATATTTTAAAAATATGAAGAATAAAGTGAAGGGAAAAGAAGGAATCATGTAATACCTATTATAACTATTGCATGTAAACTATTTTATTGTGAAATGTTTTTAAAAAATATGAAAGACAAAATGCAGAGATACATATTCTATACCAGATACTCGTAAACCTCATAATTTTTTCATATTTGTACAGTTGGGGTTCGCTGTTTTATTTTTCCCATTTTATAGATGAAGCACTAAAAGTTCACATCAGTGTCATTTAACCATGTCACAGAGCCAGTTACCAGAGATCCAATTTCTGATTCTTTCGTCATGAAAAAACTAGAAGTAAAACCAACAAGTTTGTGCTAAGCAAATAGCATAATAGGAAAACACAATGCTGATTGCTGCTGCTGCTGCTGCTACTAAGTTGCTTCAGTCATGTCTGACTCTGTACGACCCTATAGACAGCAGCCCACCAGGCTCCCCCGTCCCTGGGATTCTCCAGGCAAGAATACTGGAGTGGGTTGCCATTTCCTTTTCCAATGCATGAAAGTGAAAAGTGAAAGTGAAGTCGCTCAGTTGTGTCCGACTCCTAGCGACCCCATGAACTGCAGCCCACCAGGCTCCTCCGTCCACAGTACTGACTAGTGACTGTAAATATATTTTTGGTTACCAAAGTAAGATATAATAGCAGTTCAGTTCATTTGCTCAGTTGTGTCTGACTCTTTGCAACCCCATGAACTGCAGCACACCATCCCTGTCTACCACCAACTCCCAGAGCTTGCTCAAACTCATGTCCATCAAGTCCGTAATGCCATCCAACCATATCGTCCACTGTCATCCCCTTCCCCTCCCACCTTCAATCTTTCCCAGCATGAGGGTCTTTTCCAAGTCAGTTCTTTGCATCAAGTGGCCAAAGTATTAGAGTTTCAGCTTCAGCATCAGTTCTTCCAATGAACACTCAGAACTGATCTCCTTTAGAATGGACTGGTTGGATCTCCTTGCAGTCCAAGAGGCTCTCAAGAGTCTTATCCAACACCACAGTTCAAAAGCATCAATTCTTTGGCACTCAGCTTTCTTTATAGTCCAACTCTCATGTCCATACATGATTACTGGAAAAACCATAGCTTTGACTAGACAGGCCTTTGTTGGCAAAGTAATGTCTTGCCTTTTTAATGTCCTGACTAGATTGGTCATAGCTTTTCTTCCAAGGAGCAAGCATCTTTTAATTTCATGGCTGCAGTCACCATCTTCAGTGATTTTGGAGCCCAAAAAAATAAAGTCTGTCACTGTTTCCACTGTTTCTTCATCTATTTGCCATGGAGTGATGGGACTGGATGCCATGGTCTTAGTTTTTTGCATGTTGATTTTTAAGCCAGCTTTTTCACTCTTCTCTTTCACTTTCATCAAGAGGCTCTTTAGTTCCTCTTCACTTTCTACCATAAGGGTGTTGTCATCTGTGTATCTGAGATTATTGATATTTCTCCTGGCAATCTTAATTCCAGTTTGTACTTCATCCAGCCTGCATTTCACATGATGTACTCTGCACATAAGTTAAATCAGCTGGGTAACAATATACAGCCTTGACATACTCCTTTCCCAATTTGGAAAGATATAATATGGGAACCAATAAAAGCAGATAATTATATTCTTCTTTACTGTATGCCTGGATCAACTGAAAACACTGGGCCATGTTGTCAGGAGACATAATGTAAAAACCTAGGTAGTATCACCAACAGAAGCAGATAACAGGTAATCAAAATAAAATTCAGAATACAGGAATATTATCTAAATGCTTGGTAGAACTGAGGCAGCACTGTGCATGGTTAATGGCAAAGATAAAATGAATATAAAGGAAAGTATTGAAAGGTCCTAGGACTTCCCTATAGCTCAGATGGTAAGGAATCTGCCTACAATGTAGGAGACCTGGGTTTGATCCCTGGGTCAGGCATATCCTCTGGATATGGAAATGGCAATACTTGCTTGCCTGGAGAATCCCATGGACAGAGGAGCCTGATGGGCTACAGTCCCTGGGGTCACAAAGAATTGGACATGATGGACAGAGGAGCTTGGGAGGGTGCAGTCCATGGGGTCGCTAAGAGTCGGGCACAACTGAGCGCCTTCACTTTCACTTTTCACTTTCATGCATTGGAGAAGGAAATGGCAACCCACTCCAGTGTTCTTGCCTGGAGAATCCCAGGGACGGCGGAGCCTGGTGGGCTGCTGTCTATAGGGTTGCAAAGAGGCGGACATGACTGAGCGACTGATCTGAATCCGTAAACCATAACCAGAAATCACCACAGTTACTTACCCCTAAGGAAAAAGCTTACTCTAAAGGAAAAACACTGGGAGCAAAATCAAAATGAATTAGGGAGAGAGTGAGAAAGAAGGACAGAGAGAAATATTCTGGTAGAGGGTGAGAGAAGGAGAGATAGAGGAAGATATTTTCAGAAATAAAGATGTGTTTAAAAGGAACATCAGGGACTTCCCTGGTGATCCAGTGGTTGAGAATCCACCTTGCAGGGCAGGGAATGTAGGTTCCAGCTCTGGTCTGAAAACTACAGATCCCACAGTGCAGTGCAACAAAGATCTACATAATGCAATGAAAATTCCTAGTGCTGCAAATAAGACCAACATAGCCAAATACAGGGAAGCCCAAATAGTTTAAAAAGGTACATCAAACAAAATGGAAGTGATGCAAAATATAATAAAAGGTATAAAGGAGAAAAATGAGTGAATAGATAAGCCAGTAATGGAGAGATTTTAAAAATTTGAAAAGAATATTCTAATATAGAACTTAGGCAAAGGAGAGCAACACATATGTAAAAATTCAGTTAGAGAGATAATATAAATTATTTGAGTATGTGGATAAAAAGGTTGGAAATTAACATTGACAATAGACTTCTTGACAGCAACATTTTATACAGGAAGATAACTGTTTTTAGAGCATTAATAAAAGTCAATTATATGTTATTCACTTAATCTATCATCATATTTAAGGAATACAAAGCATCATGGACATTAGGGAACTTTGGAAATACAGTTCCTATGATTATTTTCTGAGAAATCTCTTAGTTACTAATGAAAAATATTAATAGTTCAAATATAAAAGCCTAAGGATAATTATTACATACATTAAATTTTGAATTGACTTGCGCTACTAATACATGCACAAAAGGGTAGATGTATTACAGATCACAAAAAATTGAAGAAAAGGGGAAGATAAGTGAAAGAAAAATATTAGTGAATTTTTCACCAGTACTCTTGCCTGGAAAATCCCTTGGGTGGAGGAGCCTGGTAGGCTGCAGTCCATGGGATCGCTAAGAGTCAACACGACTGAGCGACTTCACTTTCACTTTTAATTTTCCTGCATTGGAGAAGGAAATGGCAACCCACTCCAGTGTTCTCACCTGGAGAATCCCAGAGACAGGGGAGCCTGGTGGGCTGCCGTCTCTGGAGTCGCACAGAGTTGGACACGACTGAAGCAACTTAGCAGTAGCAGCAGCAGCAATAGTATCTATCAATAAAAGGATAGTGAAGAGACGTTAATGTTAGGTGAAAAGAGAGGAGGGAGAAAAAAGAGGTTACTAGAGAACATTACACACTGAAGAAATCAATAGAGTATTAAAATGCATTGGAGGACTAGTGTATTTTTTATATAAGGTTATATAAGATACTGTCACAGATAGATATAGAAACATTTATAACTATCAAATGAGTCCCCACAAAGCCCCCAGAATGTAAATACATTGTAAGATTTTATGCACATAGTTTTTATGGTAAAAATATTATGATAGAACTGAAAACCAGCATACTAAGAATATAAAATATATAAATGGGCTTAACTTGCCATTCAGTAAAGTGTTTTCACATTGGCTAATGAAGCAGAATATAATTCATTCTGTGTACACAAGACATACCCAAACAAAGCAATTTAGAAAGATATAAAATAAAAAGGAAGATAAAATATTGCTCTTATCTGATGATAGGTTTGTGAGACATGGTAGAATTTAGTATAAAATATATGTAACAAGGAAAGGAAAATTTATTTACTAGAAGTTTCATTCTACATTCAGATATAATAGATATTAATGAAATATGCAAAATTACAACTTTCAGAAAGCAGAAGTAAAAGGAAATGAAAGGAAAAATATATATACATATTAAAACTGTGAATTTTAAAATATTTAATTCTGTGGAAAATCATTAATGAATATAAATAAACCTCCCCCTTGGATTTTTACTAATATTGTGCATGCTTAGTCACTCAATTGTGTCTGACTCTTTGCAACCCCTTGGACTGTAGCCTGCCAGGCTCCTTTTTCCATGGGATTTTCCAGGCAAGAACACTGGAGTGGGTTGCCATTTCCTCCTCCAAGTGGATCTTTCTGACCTAGAGATTGAACCCGAATCTCCTGCATTGGCAGAATTCTTTACCAGCGAGCCATCAGTTAATCCGAAAATACTGTAGTTGCTGATGAAGACTTTGTCTTTGACCAAACTCCTCTACCCTCTTCATTAGGCTCTGATCTTGCACTGTTCTTGCCAGTCCACATAGCCCAGTTTTTGCAAGAATCCTTCTAAACCAGTTTAAAGAAACTGCCCCCACCTCAGGTATCAGATCACCTTTGATATCTGATTTCCCTGGTCAGCCTTCAGAAATACCATTAAGTTGGTTTAGCAATCCTTGATAACTCTTCTTACTATTTTTCTACCCACGGACTCCCCTCAACCCCTCCCCACTGTGCTCCTTGGCTATAAATTCCTGCTTTTCTTTGCTGTATTTTGAATTTACTATACTGAAGTCTCTTTTACACTATTACAGTAGTTTCTAAATAAAGTCCATCTTTACCCAGTTTAACTACTATCTGGCTCTGGTTCTCTTTGACATTACCCTTTGAAGAGTCAATCAATTTTAGGGAAAAAGAATGGATGCAGTCTGTTGTCCTCATTCTAGAATGTCCTCATCTAGAATACTGTTGATAGTAATAATGGCAATGCTGATAGAAAGGCATGCATATGTGTGGAATAAACTCAGATAAAGAAATAAGAAGACTCTCAGTTATTTACATGAGAGAAATGAAAGATGGTGGATGAACAACAGTGCAAAGTCTGATACTTAGGGAACAATCAATGGTAGAAATAAAACTGTGGGAGTTTTTAACATAGGGACAATCAATGGTAGAAATAAAACTGTGGGAGTTTTTAACATACAAACATTTAAAATAATGGGTTTTGGGGGGTTAAATTACCCAAGCAAAGGTTTAGCCAGACAATTGAAAATAATGCAAAATAAGCTACTTAAATAAACCTGTTAAAAATAAACTGAGGATAAAGAGTTCCAAGTGGTATGGAGAAATCCAGGTCAGTGTATTTTTAAGAAAATGCATAAAGGAAACTGTTTTAAAGAGGAGCAAGTTGTCAATTATTTGAAATGCCACTGAGACTATGAGAAATGTGAGTAGTACCCATATAGAAGTTATCAAAAGCCATTAAAAGACCACTTTCATTAAAATTATGGATAAGAACCTAGATTAGAATAAGATAAATGGGTCCTTAATTTCAGAGTCATGGCATAATAGAAAACCTAAAAACTCTTATTAGAAAAGCAAGAAATGCAACATAAACTGTAACAACTCTCCATTTAAATACATATTACAGAATTTCAGGTTCAGGCCCTGATAGAACAAGTCCACACCCTGCAAATACTATACAATCTGGGCAAAACTGTTCGAAGGCACTGAAGGAACCAAACCATATGGGACGAGAATGGGTCTATTATTAAGAAGGAATAAACCAACAAGATAAATTACATGTCCAGCTTTTTTTTTTTTTTGACAGCACTTCCAAATACTGATGTGAAAAAGCATAAGCAGAAAGGGAAGTTTTCTCTGTTGAGGAGACCGATGTCTGCAGCATCCAATGTGTGTGGGACTCATGGGATCAGTTTCCAAGAAGGAGGTAAGCATAGAGAAGATGGCCAGATATCTGCATACAAGTCTCTTTATGGGTGGCCCACTTTAGAGACAGACATGTACAAGGTAAGACTTCCAGCGTCTTACCACATAAAACAATAGGTGGAAGTTGAGTAGTGAGCTTCAACTTCAGCTGATCCCATTTAAAAGTATGTTATTTACCATAGTCTTAGTTTAAATGAGAAAAATTATATCATCTTAATACTAATATATGGTATGTATTTTAACAGATATAGACAAAATATTTATAAAATTATGTTATGACTTTATAATCCATATAGGGAAATTACAAACCTGATAAAAGATAGTTTTTAAAATCCTGTAAGTTGCTTATGATATAATGTGAAATATTAAAAGGTTTCCCTTTAAATCTATGAGTAAGAAAGATGTTACATTAGTTTCTCATGGCTGTTGTAACAAATTAACATGAACTGAGTAATACAAACTGATTCATTTACTATCTGGAAACCAGAAATCCAAAATCAGTTTCACTGTGACAAAACCAAGGTATCAGTGGGGCCATGCTCACTCCAGAGACTCTTGGGAGATTCAGTTTCCTTGCCTTACCAATTTCTAGTGCAACACTTCTTGGCTTATGGCCCCTTCCTCCATCTTCATGGATGCAGTGTAGCATCTACAGATCTCTATCCACTTGCATCATCATATAACTTTTATCTTCTGTGTCAAATGTTCTTCTCCCTCATTCTTGCTGCTGCTGCTGCTAAGTCGCTTCAGTCGTGTCCGACTCTGTGTGACCCCAGAGACCGCAGCCTACCAGGCTCCGCCGTCCCTGGGATTCTCCAGGCAAGAACACTGGAGTGGGTTGCCATTTCCTTCTCCAATGCATGAAAGTGAAAAGTGAAAGAGAAGTCGCTCAGTCGTGTCCAACTCCTAGCAACCCCATGGACTGCAGCCTACCAGGCTCCTCCATCCATGGGATTTTCCAGGCAAGAGTACTGGAGTGGGGTGCCATTGCCTTCTCCTCATTCTTACGGTGTTTATATTTGTATTTTAGGCTCACCAAGATAATCCATGATAATCTCCCATTTCAAGATACTTACTTTAATCATATCTACAAGCCTCTTTTACCATATAATATAACATTCCAGGGATTAGGACCTGGATATTTTTGGATATCTTTAAGCTTATCACAAATGCCCTCTCTTGCTGCTTCTATTATGCATTGTACTTCCTGAAAGACTTTTTAAAAAAAGGATTGCTCTGAAGGAAAAGAAATGATTCAGTATTTGTGGGATGTGTGGGATAAGGGAAAGTTTTTTTATTTGAAAGTAGAGTATGAAAACATACTCTTGTGAAGAGAGTAATCACAAGTAGAAGAAAAATGGAAATAATGATGCAGAGGGAAAAGAATGACTATAACAACATAAATCCCACAGGAGAAAAATTTGAATAAGATACTGAATAATATTCCCATCACTTCATGGCAAATAGTGGCTGACTTTATTTTTCTGGGCTCCAAAATCACTGCAGATAGTGATTGCAGCCATGAAATTAAAAGACGCTTACTCTTTGGAAAGAAAGTTATGACCAACCTAGACAGCATTTAAAAAAATAAATAAATAAATCAAAAGCAGAGACATTACTTTGTCAACAAAGGGCCTTCAAGTCAAAGCTATGGTTTTTCCAATAGTCATGTATGGATGTGAGAGTTGGACTATAAAGAAAGCTGAGCGCCAAAGAATTGATGCTTTTAAACTGTGGTTCAAAGAAGTTGAAGAAGACTTGAGAGTCCCTTGGACTGCAAGGAGATCCAACCAGTCCATCCTAAAGGAGATCAGTCCTGGGTGTTCATTGGAAAGACTGATATTGAAGCTGAAACTCCAATACTTTGGCCTCCTCTTGCGAAGAGTTGACTCATTGGAAAAGACCCTGATTCTGGGAGGGATTGGGGGCAGGAGGAGAAGGGGATGACAGAGGATGAGATGGCTGGATGGCATCACTGACACAATGGACATGGGTTGGGGTGGACTGTGGGAGTTGGTGATGGACAGGGAGGCCTGGTGTGCTGTGGTTCATGGGGTTGCAAAGAGTCGGACAGGACTGAGCGACTGAACTGAACTGAATAATAATTGTAGGATTGCCATACGATGGATACATTTAACATTTTTTTCCCAGTGTTTTCTGGATTGATATTAATTGCTTTACTGTGAATAGATATTGGACTTCCCTGATGGCTCAGCAGATAAAGAACCTGCCTGCAATGCAGGAGATATGGATTCAATTTCTGGGTCAGGAAAATCCCCTGGAGGAGGACATGGCAACCAACTCCAGGACAGAAGAGTCTGACCGGCTATGGTCCATGGGGTTGCAGAGATTCAGACATGACTAGTAGATATTAATTTGAGTGACAATTAATGATTGAGATAGGAAAAATAGGAAAGAAGATAGAGCCCAGGGAATTCTTAATAAGTGGAAAACAATAATCAATAGACACTGAATGGATCGAGGCACTTAATATGGCATAAGAAAACATCGATATATGGGATAATAAATTGTAAAATTTATGTGTTATTGATTTCCCAAATTTTTATGGTAAAGAAATTATATGTTCGTAAAACAAGAAAGGGACACACATTAAGGAAATAATTCATATGGCCTATTACTTGCATGCTTAATCTCTCCCTTTCTTAATTTTGGATGGGTCATATTGTGCAGTTTAAATGTTATCACTGTTCTCTTTTAACATTTACAAAACAAGCATGCTTTTTTATAGTGTCTAAATATATGTAACCTCAAGCTTAATTTAAGGTTAACCTTAAATTAAGCAAGCTTAACCTCATGCTAAATTATGGAGACAAAGGAAAATGTATGTTAAATACATTTCAGTGTAATTCATTAGAATATTGTATATGATAAAGTTGCTTAAAACTTAAGCATTGAGGTTGAAGGACAGGAACCTAGATTGCAATACAAGGAAATATAGAAATATAGTAAAAGTTGAATTCAATAATTTGATTCAACTTTGAAGGTCATCAAACTACAGAAAAAAAGGCTGGTAACTCCATGGCCTATTTTGGTAAATAAAGTTTTATTGTAATAGAGAAGCATCATTATTTTTACATACTATCTATGGCTACTTAATGTGCTGTAATGACAGATTAACTGTGGCAGAGACCATATGACACACATAGTCTAAGGTATTTAGTAGCTGAACCTTTACAGAATGGTTTATGAATGACTGCCTTAGTTAATCTCAAGTTCAGTGTCATTTATGAAACAGTTTTGCTTTGTGTGGCCATGTTTGATTCCCTTTCTAATGATAATAATTATTACAGCCTCTAGACAGAAGATTCCAATTATTTTAGGATTTCATTATTAAGAAAGGTACACTTAATTAAGCCACAGTTGTTACTTCAAGAATAATTAATTAATGCAGGTATATTGCTTTTATAGGATGTAGTTAATAGGCAGATAGGTTACTGCTCTGTAACTTAGAGACTTTATAGAATTTAAGGATAGATTCTGTTTATTATTAAGTATATCTCACATCATCTGGCTCATGTGATATAGCTCTCAAGTAGCACATTATTTATGTCACTGATAATTTATTTTAGATATAGTAATTGGATAGGAGAGAATTCATGATGATGAAGGAAAAATTCATGGAAATCTGGCTGATAGAATGTTGGAGAAGACAAATCAATTCATTCAGTTACTAAGTTATGTTGTCCTTCAAGCAAATAAAAATAGTTTTCACTATCTTATATGGTGAATGTTTTTCACCATATAAATCTGTCATATAATTTATCTTATACTTCTGAATGAAATGAATGAAAGATTGTTTGAATTGGTTTGATGCAATTTTAGACATTATTTCTTTGAAATTTAACTTAAAAACTGATACTTGGTTTTATTAGCAAGAAATACCAAACTGGAATGTATTAGTAAATATAAATGAAGAACTGTAGATCATAAACACCCTGAAATCTAGGATCTCAAGCATTTTAATTATTTGCATTCCATATTCAAGTTATTTGTTATTATGACTTAATAACCCCAGGTGGTTCAGACAGTAAAAGAATCTTCCTGCAATGCAGGAGACCCAGATTTGATCCCTGGGTTAGTAGGATCCCCAGCAGAAGAGAATGGCTACCCACTCCAGTATTCTTGCCTGGAGAATTCCACGAGAGAGGAGCCTGGTAGTCTGTAGTCCATGGGGTTGCAAAGAGTCAGACATGATTGACTGACTACTACACACACACATGGGAGTTTAACATACATTCTTTGTTTTCACAAGTTTGCATATAGTGAAGAGTAAGGTACATCAGTAAAAGAGATTTGTGCCACAGAAAGCAGATAATAACAGGGACAAACATCCTAAACTGTACATGGACTTTAAAGCATATTTGGATTATTGTACTTTGTTATAAGGCTTACCTGGTGGCTCAGCAGTAAAGAATCTGTCTGCTATGCAAGAAATGCAAGTTTGATCCCTGGGTTGGGAAGTTCTCCTGGATGAAGAAGTGGCAACCCACTCCCATATCTTGCTTGGAAAATCTCATGGACAGGGAGGGTAGCCTACAAGTAGGGTCGTAAAGAGTCAGACCCAATTCAGCACGCATGCACACTCCATGTTACGTCTCTGTTTCCTAAAGGAAAGCAACTTGGAAAGGAGAAATGGTATGAATCTTCAGCACAGGCATCTTTCCTAAGCTTTTCAATTTGAGGAAAGAACAAGCTGGAAATACAGAAATATATTTGTTGATTGATAATTCTCAGTTGGTCTCTGTGTTTCTGTGTATTTTATAAAGTAGAAGTATTAGCTGTGGCTTTTCTATACCATCTTTTAAAAGATGTCTAAATAGTGGTCAGCCTTGGAAGACCAAGATAGTATTCACAAGCCAGAGAACAGATTTTCTTTTTTTTCCTGAATATAAATAAAGTATCTCCCTTTATAGGGAACATTAGACATGTTTGATTACTGCCTATGTATTAAAGATTTGGGTTACTTATACTTGAGGTTCCTCAGCTGTAACACAAATTGTGTTATAGCTTCCACTTGAGCTCCTTGGCATCATCTCCATCAGGTTTGAGTAAAGAAGAACCAACATGAACATAAAGCTCATGCATCTGTGTGCCTTGCTGCAAATAATGAAGTCCTTCATTTCTGACCAAGGAGTCACATGTCCTCTGCCAGTATTCATGAGTCAGGCTACCTTGTAAGCTTGTTAGTAGGGTGTGATCTCAGATCCTTCACAGTGTCTGACAATAATCCTTTAAAACTATCTATGGATGTATGCCCCTTAGGAAAATTATGCATACTTGTAAGGAGGTGCAACTTTCCATTTAAATGGCAACTATAATAAAGGATGGACCACTTCATCTTTTAGGTAACTAAGGTGTGTGTAAATTTCTTTATTTAGCCATATTCTCTACTGAAAAGAGCCTCAATAAGCCAAAAATTGTCATCAGTTCACTTTTATTTTTCAAAACAATTGTATTGCCTTCTATCGTCAGCATTACCTTGAATAAGACAAAAGTTTAAAGAATTGTTGTGGTTCAAATACCTTTTGCTCATCTGTTACAAATTGGTAATTAAGAGTAGGCATACTTTAAAACAATTTTGGATAATCCTGTCTGGAATTAGGTTATGTGATATTTCTTTCTGTCCTTGACAATATATATGGTTAATAAACTGTTGATAAATTTTCTTCACTACTTCTCTCAGCAATGCATTAAATAAATTACAGATATTGCAGCAAGGTAAATAAATACAAGAATGTAAATCTCTGAAAATATTATGATAGCTCTGTTAGGCTGGAAATTAAATAATCTGGGTTTTTGTTTGTTTGTCTTTGCTATTCCTTTTCCTTTTGGAAAATAAAAGAATAACTTTAGAATACCTCTCAAAAACTTGTGGGAGAAAAACAGATATAATTGTCATTATCTCTTACTCAAGCATGATTATTACACTTAATGAAGTGCTGTGTATCTCTCCAACAATCAAAATGACTTGTAGAGATGGTCTTTGCCATGAGTTTATCCTGGCCCAGATGACTTTTGTCTTGTTCCTCTCCATTATCCTGTCTTACAGCGTCCTTATGGTTGAAGCAGCTTAGCAGCACATCTATGTTCCAGTCAGGAGAAAGATATAAGAAAATGTCTAACATAATCAGATTTGATTAAGGACATTATCTGGAATTTATGCCCAAGATATCATTTACATCATGCATGGTAAAATTTAACCATTGAATAGGAGGCTATGAAATGTAATCTACTCATGGTCATATGTATTTAATGTTTTATTACTAAACAGATGAAGAAAGAAAGAAGGCATATTAGGGACAATTAGTAATATCTACTATAAAGAAGTTGCCAAGTACTTTCTAGCTATGAATATTGAAAAGGTTTATTGTGACTGCACTTTCAACTTGAAAATAGCTATTCAGGTATTCAGTAATAAGAATATGAGTAACAATAATAATGGAATCATAGCAGAGACATGAAAAAACATTTATGTTTAAAATTTGATTATTGCTTTTATTACCCTTGGTAGAAAATAAACAAAAGTGAAATTGAAAGTTACTCAATCATGTCTGATTCTTTGGGACCCCATGGACTATATAGTCCATGGAATTCTCAAGGCCAGATTACTGGAGTGGGTAGCCTTTCCCTTCTCCAGGGGATCCTCCTTACAGGGATTAAACCCAGGTCTTCCACTTACAGGTATATTCTTTACCAGCTGAGCCACCAGGGAAGCCCAAGAATACACTAGTGGGTAGCCTATCCCTTCTCCAGTGGATCTTCCCATCCGAAGAATTGAACTGGGGTCTCCTGCATTCCAGGTGGATTCATTACCCACTGAGCTTATCAGGGAAGGCTGAAAATAAATGAACTAGACACAAATCAAGTTTGATTTATATGAGTTACATGGATTTGTAAAATTTATAAGTTACTGAAATATTTTATAGATAAATGGAACCAAGCAAGAGGAAATACATATTACATATTTTGGTAAATTATTTTTTATTTAATTCTTTTTCAATCAAGACTTGACATAGATACTGTATTCTTTGCGAACTTATTTAAATGCTTTTAAGCTTTGAAATTCCATCTAAAGAAAATAGAGACATGGTTTAACTTAAATCATATTTGAATAAAGGATGTATAAATATATGTAACTGTTAGTAAGTGAGAGTGGAAGTACAGTTCAGTTCAGTTCAGTTCAGTCTCTCAGTCATGACCAACTCTTTGCGACCCCATGGACTGCAGCATGCCAGGCCTCCCTGTCCATCACCAACTCCCGGCATTTACTAAAACTCATGTCCATCGAGTCAGTGTTGCCATCCAATCATCTCACCCTCTGTCGTACCCTTCTCCTCTCGCCTTCAATCTTTCCCAGCATCAGGCTCTTTTCAAATGAGTCAGTTCTTCATATCAGGTGGCCAAAGTATTGGAGTTTCAGCTTCAACATCTGTCCTTCCAATGAACATTCAGGACTGATTTCCTTTAGGATGGACTGGTTGGATGTCCTTGCAGTCCAAGGGACTCTCAAGAGTCTTCTCCAATACTACAGTTCAAAAGCATTGATTCTTCGGTGCTCAGCTTTCTTTATAGTACAACTCTCACCATCCATACGTGACTATTGGAAAAACCATAGCCTTGACTAGATGGACCATCGTTGGCAAGTAATGTCTCTGCTTTTTAATATGCTGTCTAGGTTGGTCATAACTTTTCTTCCAAGGAGCAAGCGTCTTTTATTTCATGGCTGCAATCACCATCTGCAGTGATTTTGGAGCCCCCCAAAATGAAGTCTCTCACTGTTTCCACTGTTTCCCCATCTATTTGCCACAAAGTGATGGGACCAGATGGCATGATCTTTGTTTTCTGAATGTGGAGCTTTAAGCCAACTTTTTCACTCTCCTCTTTCACTTTCATCAAGAGGCTCTTTAGTTCTTCACTTTCTGCCATAAGGGTGGTGTCATCTGTATATTTAAGGTTATTGATATTTCTCCTGGTAATCTTGATTCCAAACACTGACTTCACAAATACCAATATAATCTAATGGAATAAAATCCAACTTAGTCTTTTGTGTCTAATATTCTGTACCTTTCACTTTTTTCAGAAATTACTGATTATATATATTTTTCAAATTATCTGTGTGTAATCTGTTGATGAGAAAGTTTACCAAATTAAATTTATCAGAAATTTTCAGATGGATGACAAAAACATTGCAGCTCATTTCACAAATGAATTTAATGAGGAAATTACTATCTATACTGAAATGGACTGGAATTTAAACATAAAAGAAATTCCATGAGAATATCATCACTGTGATTTAAGTGTGGAGTCCATTAAGTTTTGACAACTTCTCAACTATTAATGTGCTAGTATAATAACTTGCTTTGATAAATGCTGCTGTGTTAAAGGGGCAGAAGAGCAAGAATTCAAAGGCTAACATTTTCTAAATGAAGTGTTTTGATTTATAAGTCATTTTGTCATTACATACCATATACTATTCCTTTGGTATTAGCATGTAATATTTAAAATATCCTGAGAGTTTTCATGGTAGCTTTGAGTCTTTTTCTTAACTCACTACCTGAACCTTAAGGCATTGTAATCATATTGTTATCCAAACAGTTACTCTTGAGGGTCTAAATCCAGGTAGTACAGATGTGTGCATGCATACCAGAAATACTCAGTATACCACAAATTTAGTCCTCAGAAAATGGACTGTGTCTCAAGAAAACTGGTTTGCTGTGAGACATGGTTGATCTGGGTTTTTTGTTTTTGTTTATAAGTTTAAATACATTGAGTAAAGCTTTTTAAAGAAGAAAACAATATGAAACAGTCTGGAAAACAATGAAAGAAAAATAGACAGTTGTGGTACATTCCTTTGTCATGATCAAAAGACACACCATTATTAAACTCTCAATTCTTAAGTTGATTTAAAGATCCAGTACAATCCCAATAAAATCTCAGCAATTTATTTTGTAGCTATTCAACAAAGTCATTTTAAACATCGAATAGTCTAGGCAGTACTGATGAGGAAAATGTCAATGAACTCACACATCCCAATTTCAATATTTATTATAAACCTATAATTAAGAGAATATATTTTAAAATTAGTAGACATAAAGATAAATGGAATAGAATAGAGATATCAAAGGATGTAACGTGACTGAGTGACTCAGCACAGCAGAGCACAGCATTATAGAGAGTTCACTAGTAGACCTATGCCACACAGACAACTTGAATTTAATCAGTGAAATAAAGGCACATCAACACAGAAAAGAGACTTCTAGTTTTTAGTCATCACCAACAAATAATGAGGGTGCAGCTGAATGACCATCAGGAAATAGACACACACTTGGTACTTTAGGCATACATTCACTCAAGATCATGCATTGCCTTAAATATAAAATGCAAAACTATAAAACTTATAGTGGAAAACAGGAGAAAATCTACATGAGTTAGAAGCTGATTAGTTTTCATGTACAACACAAA
This sequence comes from Bubalus bubalis, assembly GCF_019923935.1. NCBI lineage: Eukaryota > Metazoa > Chordata > Mammalia > Artiodactyla > Bovidae > Bubalus > Bubalus bubalis. The sequence continues at coordinate 46,451,022 of NC_059173.1, forward strand.
AGTTACAGTCCGTGAAAAAATGATAATGTAGACTTTGTTAAATTTAAGCTATTTACTCTGTGAAGAACAGTGTTCAAAGAACAGAAAGACAAGACCTTGACTAGGAAAATATATTTTCAAAACTTAAATTTGAAGAAAGATTTGCATGCAAAATACTCAAAGAACTAGTAAAACTCCATAATACGAAAACAAACTCCCCAAATTAAAATAATAAATAGGGCAATATGAGTAGATACCCTACCAAATGGTATTATAAATGGTATTTGTATGCATATATTATTGAACATTGGGGAATTATTGGGAAAAATATGCATTTTTGTACGTTAGGGAAAAGACAATTAAAATACTAATGAGATAACCCTACCAATAAAATAGCTAAAATACCTCAAACTGACAATATCAGTTAATTGCTGGAGAGGATGTGGAACAACAGAAAATCTCATTGACTGCTGATGGGAGTACAAATGGCACAGCCTCTTGAGAAGACATCTTGCCACAGTCTTGCGAATCTGGATATAGTATCGCCATAGGTATAGCAATTGTGCCCGTGTATTTATTCAGTGGTGTGAAAACACATGCACAGTACTAGGAATTCATGTATAAGGCAGATTTATTAACAATGGGCAAAACCTAGAAGGACCCAAGATGTCCTTCAATATATGAGTGACAGTCAAATGAGGCACAGTAAGTGGTGACATTTAAGTTACACAGGGTATGGAACAGGGTATGGAAACAGACACATTCAGACAGGAGGTAGAGGAACAGCAAATGAAGACACCAGTTGCTTACATGGACTGTAAGCACATAGAATGTAGACAAACATACACTGTAGCCAGGGAATAAACATACTCTCAAGGGATGAAATGAGATACAAAAGAAAAAACAAAAAACTTGTTTACTTCCCTCAGTTTATTGGGTTAACAAATGACCTTTTTTTTTTTTCTTTCATTTTTGTTAACTTTTTTTCTTTTTCTTTTTTTTTGGTTTTCGGATGTGACTAGTGGTGCATCAATTAAAAATTGAGGAGTCTTCATTGTAAATTAATTAGCACATTTTTTAATATTTCTATATATTGTGATTGTGAAATTGGTTCTCACAAATCAGCAATGTAGAACAGCTCCAAAATATTGATTATTTATTAAGTTGAGAGTACTCTCTATAATAGGATCTAAGTAAAATCACAGAGAAAATGCTATTTTTAAAAATGAAAGTTTATTGAAACGTGACTATTTATTTTAAAGTTAATGTTTAAACTTTGTGTTAAACATTATTCTAAATGTTCCTAGAGGAAAGGATTTCTGCTTTTATAAAAATCAACTAATGAAGTGTTTTAATGCTAGTCATATTATAACCTCCAATATACTTAAACATAAAATTGCAGCATCATTTGAGATTTGGTTAAATATGTATTATCATGACACTGTACAATAATGGATGAATAGTGGGGAATGAAATCTCCCCCTCACACCTACAAAAAATGTTTTGTCTCCTTTCTTGTTATCAAAACATTAAAATACCAAAGAGAATGCCCACATAGATAATTCAAGATGACACACCTAGGAATGTAAGAGTGTATGGCCATTGCTGTTAAATAGGTTTTCAGAGTATTAACAATTTATGGGCTGTGTGATGAACAATGAAACTCTATACACAGTTTTTCTCTTGGTCAATAAGTAATACCAATGTTTTGCTATTATTTTGATCATTTCCCATATGTCCTTCTTTGTGCTGGATTATTTAGTTAGGTTATTTCATTTAATCCTGCTAAAAATTCTAAGGTCATATATTTTCCCAGTCAATAGGCCAGATATTAAACACATCATGGAAAATTAGGAAGAACACCTAGGGTTTACCTATGACTCGAAATAGAGAGCCAGAAATAATAAGTAGACTCTATGACTAATAGTTCGGTTTAGTTCAGTTCAGTTGCTCAGTCGTGTCCAACTCTTTGGGACCCCATGCCAGGCCTCCCTATCCATCACCAACTCCCAGAATTTACCCAAACTCATGTCCATTGAGTCAGTGATGCCATCCAACCATCTCAACCTGTCATCCCCTACTCCTCCTGCCCTCAATCTTTCCCAGCATCGGGGTCTTTTCAAATAAGTCAGCTCTTTGCACGGTGGCCAAAGTACTGCAGTTTCAGCTTTAACATCAGTATTTCCAATGAACACCCAGGACTGATCTCCTTAAGGATGAACTGGTTGGATCTCTCTGCAGTCCACGGGACTCAAAAGAGTCTTCTCCAACACCACAGTTCAAAAGCATCAATTCTTCGGTGCTCAGCTTTCTTTATAGTCCAACTTTCATATCCATACATGACCACTGGAAAAACCACAGCTTTGACTAGATGGACCTTTGTTGGCAAAGTAATATCTCTTTTAATATGCTGTCTAGGTTGGGCATAACTTTCCTTCCAAGGAAAGAGCATCTTTTTATTTCTCTGCAGTCACCATCTGCAGTGATTTTGGAGCCCCCAGAAATAAAGTCAGCCACTGTTTCCACTGTTTCCCCATCTATTTCCCATGAAGTGATGGGACCAGATACCATGATCTTAGTTTTCTCAATGTTGAGCTTTAAGCCAGCTTTTTCACTCTCCTCTTTCACTTTCATCAAGTGAAATTTCATCAAGTGAAATGAGTTTTTAAAAAGAATTACTAGAGTCTTCAAGCAGAGAAGGCAATGGCACCCCACTCCAGTACTCTTGCCTGGAAAATCCCATGGACGGAGGAGCCTGGTAGGCTGCAGTCCATGGGGTCGCTAAGAGTTGGACACGACTGAGCGACTTGACTTTCACTTTTCACTTTCATGCATTGGAGAAGGAAATGGCAACCCACTCCAGTGTTCTTGCCTGGAGAATCCAGGGACGGGGGAGCCTGGTGGGCTGCCGTCTATGGGGTGGAACAGGGTCGGACACAACTGAAGTGACTTAGCAGCAGCAGCAGCAGAGTCTCCAAGAGAAAGGACTCCATAATGTGACTCTTTTACAGTGAAATATTAGTACAAGGGCAACAACTAATAGAGTTCTGTGAAGAATATGCACTGGTCATAGCAAACATCCTCTTCCAACAACACAAGAGAAGACTCTACACATTGGATATCACCAGATGGTCGACATAGAAATCAGATTGATTATATTCTTTGCAGCCAAAGATGGAGAAGTTCTATACAGTCAGCAAAAACAAGAACAGGAGCTGACTGTGGCTCAGATCGTGAACTCCTTATTGCCAGATTCAGACTGAAATTGAAGAAAGTGGAGAAAACCACTAGACCACTCAAGTATGAGCTAAATTAAATCCCTTATGACTCTACCGTGGAAGTGAGAAATAGATTTAAGGGACTAGATCTGATAGATAGAGTGCCTGATGAACTATGGACAGAGGTTCATGATGTTGTACAGGAGACAAGAATCAAGACCATGCCCAAGAAAAAGAAATGCAAAAAAGCAAAATGGCTGTCTGAGGAGGCCTTACAAATAGCTGTGAAAAGAAGGGAGGTAAAAAGCAAAGGAGCAAAGGAAAGATATACCCATCTGAATGCAGAGTTCCAAAGAATAGCAAGGAGAGATAAGAAAGCCTTCTTCAGTGATCAATGCAAAGAAATAGGAAAGCAATAGAATGGGAAAGACTAGAAATCTCTTCAAGAAAATTAGAGGATACCAAGAGAACATTTTATGCAAAGATGGGCTCAGTAAAGGACATAAATGATACGGACCTAAGAGAAGCAGAAGATATTAAGAAGAGGTGGCAAGAATACACAGAAGAACTGTACCAAAAAATATCTTCATGACCCAGATAATCACAATGGTGTGATCACTCACCTAGAGTCAGACATCCTGGAATGTGAAGTCAAGTAGGCCTTAGGAAGCATCATTACAAACAAAGCTAGGGGAGGTGATGGATTTCCAGTTGAGCTATTTCAAATCCTGAAAGATGATGCTGTGGAAGTGCAGCACTAAATATGCCAGCATATTTGGAAAACTCAGCAGTGGCCGCAGGACTGGAAAACGTCAGTTTTCATTCCAATCCCAAAGAAAGGCAATGCCAAAGAATGCTGAAACTACTGCACAATTGCACTCATCTCACACGCTAGTAAAGTGGTGTTTAAAATTCTCTAAGCCAGGCTTCAACAATACGTGAACCATGAACGTCCAGACATTCAAGCTGATTTTAGAAAAGGCAGAAGAACCAGAGATCAAATTGCCAACATCCACTGGATCATTGAAAAAGCAAGAGAGTTCCAGAGAAACATCTATTTCTGCTTTATTGACTATGCCAAAGCCTTTGACTGTGTGGATCAGAATAAACTGTGGAAAATTCTGAAAGAGATGGGAATACCAGACCACCTGACCTGCCTCTTGAGAAACCTGTATGCATGTCAGGAAGGAACAGTGAGAACTGGACATGGAACAACAGACTGGTTCCAAATAGGAAAAGGAGTATGTCAAGGCTGTATATTGTCACCCTGCTTATTTAACTTCTATGCAGAGTACATCATGAGAAATGCTGGATTGGATGAAGCACAAGCTGGAATCAAGATTGCTGGGAGAAATATCAATAACCTCAGACATGCAGATGACACTATCCTTATGGCAGAAAATAAAGATGAACTAAAGAGTTTCTTGATGAAAGTGAAAGTGGAGAGTGAAAAAGTTGGCTTAAAGCTCAGCATTCAGAAACCTAAGATCATGGCATCCGGTCCCATCACTTCATGGCAAATAGATGGGGAAACAATGGCTGACTTTATTTTTTGGGGTCTCCAAAATCACTGCAGATGGTGATTGCAGCCATGAAATTAAAAGTTGCTTACTCCTTGGAAGGAAAGTTATGACAAACTTAGACAGCATATTAAAGAGCAGAGATATTACTTTGCCATCAGAGTCCATCTAGTCAAGGCTGTGGTTTTCCCAGTGGTCATTTATGGATGTGAAAGTTGGACTATAAAGAAAGCTGAGTGCATAAGAATTGATGCGTTTGAAATGTGGTGTTTTTTGAGAAGACTCTTGAGAGTCCCTTGGACTGCAAGGAGATCCAACCAGTCTATCCTAAAGGAGATCAGTCCTGGGTGTTCATTGGAAGGACTGATGTTGAAGCTGAAACTCCAATACTTTGGCCACCTGATGCAAAGAACTGACTCATTTGAACAGACCCTGATATTGTGAAAGATTGAGGGCAGGAGGAGATGGGGATGACAGAGGATGAGATGGTTGGATGTCATCACTGACCTAGTGGAGGATGGGTTTGGTGGCCTCCAGGAGTTGGTGATAGACAGGGAGGCCTGGTGTGCTGTGGTTCACGGCGTCACAAATAGTCGGACACGACTGAGCTACTGAACTGAACTGTATTAGTAAATAAATTTGTAGAAATTTCTCCAATACAAAACACATGTAATTTGGATAATATGAATAGTTTTAAAAAATAATTAAATAATATAATTGTTAAGGAAAATCTTCAAAGACTATAAAAGACAAAATATACACATGTAGATAGTCAAGCCAGCAAGAAAGATGGCCTTTATTAAGGAAACATCTGCTTGAACATGAATTCTACAGAATCAGAGAAAAAATGAGATGGGGTATCTGTGCAAAAACTCCTGTATAAAGTTGCTATATGACCTAGATATGGTTAAAATACACATAGGCACACATGGACACATACGTAAACACATTGCGTAGGTAGATACTGGTGTGATTTATCTGTCTCAGTCTGGTCCCTATGTCAAAGCCTAAGGAAAAGGGAGAGAATGAGGCAGAGAGGGAAGGAGGAAGGTAAAGAAAGAATGAAAACAGGAAAGTGTGAAAGGGGTGGAGGGGGAGAGAGGAAGGCATAATTACAGGTTAAATGACAGAAAATAGAATAAGTATGCTATCAATGTCTTTTTCCAAGCATGCTTAAAAGTACCTGATGAAATAAATTCCCAGAAAAAATAGACTAATCTATAATGGGTAGGGGACAAGGGAGTGTTTTTAAAACTACTAAAGTAATTGAAGAAGCAGATTATAAATTTATGTAAAGAAAACCATGTGTGTGCAGAAAGTAAAGATTCAAAGAGAGGAATTTGTTGAGGTGGGGGAAAATTTCCCCTCTATCTCTTTTGTGTTCTTTTGGCTGAGCTAATAAAATTGACATAAGAAACATATTTTAATGTGTGGAAGAATCACAGAAATGAGACTTAAGACGTGGCCAAAGCAAGCAGATTTTTATATTTTTAGGCAGAAACTATAAATATGTAAGGACAAAAAAAAAAATTATGTTTTGGATGCTCAATTAATGAAGAGTCTAAAGAGATTGGGCTTAGTGTATTAAGTTAGGGAAGTAACCAGGTTTGTCTATTCAGGCTCCTGGGCCCAAATTCCTTATCTTGGGCAATAAGTGTATCTTTCTACCTCTAATTGTAGTGGTTGTACCTTTCACATGACAGATTTATTTCCTGCTTTCAGACAGACAGAAGGATCAAGTAGTCCTGTTTGCATGAGCATTTCTTAAGTAACTTCACTTCAAAATAATCAGTATGCCATGGAGGTATATTTTGAGACAGCCTAACCTAGACCCCAACAAATTCAAATCCTTTCAAGCTCATACAAAAGAGACTGGAATAATCTTAATAACTAGCCCAGACAGTGACACCATTAAAAAAAGGAAATTATAGTCTGATCTCACCCATGAATAGAAATGAAAAATCTTAACCAAATCATTAAAAAAGAATCAATGCTATTATGTATGCAAAATTATAATAAAGCATAACCAAATTGGATTTTAAGCCTATAAGTATTGTTTCAATATTAGTAATTGTTATTATCTGATTACCAGATAAAATAGAATAAAAAAGAAACAAAAGAGAGAAATATCCTTACATTTATCCCAATAAATGCACTGTACTTCAATATCTACTGGCACTAAGTTTTGTAAAATAGGGACAAAATCTTTCATAACTTGATAAACAGATACTAGTTGTAAAACATACAAGTATTGCTTTTAAAATAAGAAATAGTATAGAAAACTTTCAGCAATTATGTTAAGTAATATGCTTGTTCTTGTGACCTGAACACTATGGCTAGATAAATGAATGATATTTAAAAGAATTGGAAAATAGAAAGCTATTTATAGATTACCAATTAAACTAAGAAATTATCAAGGCAAGGAATGTCTCACGATCTCAGAAAATATACCATATAAACTCATAAGTGCAGAAAGTTTTTCTGAAAATATTTTTGCATTAACGTATTAAAATGGTTTGCTTTTCTGCTTCTTTTGCACATATCAGTAAAGATGTTCCTACTACTAATTTGTAAACTGAATTACTGCATTTCAGTGTGAAGCATTATTGATACATTTTAAAAATATCAGAATATCTACTTTAATACATTATATCAAACATACTCACATCATATTCACATCATGCTAACCATATGAGGATGCCCTGCAAAGAAATACAAACAAAAATCAAATAAATTTGACAAAATCATGAAACAATCCCAGAGTCTACCAATAGATTTAATAGCATATCTATTTACTGGAAACATTATTGATTTATTTCCTCAAGTCTCTATTTTTTTTAAACAAGTTTGATTAAGTCCCTTAAAGGTCAGGTTTATTTATGGCCATTTGGATTCAAACTTCATTTTCTTTATCATTTCAGACAAGCCCTAGCTAGTCCAGCTCACAGATCTAATTCATTGGCATTTTCATGAGGAAAAGCAAAAGACTAGATATTCAGTAATCATTTGTTTTTTTTTTTAAAGTATTTATAGTAGTTCTAATTTATCATTAATAAACACTGAATTGTATTCATACTTTGCGAGATCCTTTGACTATAAATTTGTTATCCCGCTTTTGGTTTTGTACAGGGGTGCACATTGTATTTGAATATACCCATGTTCTTCTAAAGGCATTTTTTTAAACTACTAAAACTGTTTACAGAATGAATCTGAACACAGGCCAAAGCCATTCTGATGATGAATTAATTACAAGACTCTAGAAGCTGTTTCAATTTCTGGTGTGAAATATTATATAATATTGTCTACACAATACATTTGCTTTAATGTTTATAATCTGCAAATAAAGTATTTCATTCACTAGGTAGGCATCTTTCAAATGAAAATGTTTGCACATTTTGTGTATTTATGAACTTAAATTTGTGAGATAAGCCTTTTCATATGAGCATAATTTATTACAGAATGAAAAGCTTTATTTCAATGAAAAGGGCAAAACTGTCTCTTCAGTGTTAAAATAATATGAACTTTTCAGCTTCTTTTTTCTTGATATTACCATTCTCTATATTTCCTTTTACTGAATAATGTATATCACATATTTTATAAGATTGAATATATAATAATTTATTAATAAATAACATCACATACTAAATGGACATAAATTTGAGTAAACTCCGGGAGATAGTTTGGACAGAGGAGCCTGGTATGCTACAGTCCATTGGGTGGCAAAGAGTCAGACACAACTTAGTGACTGAACAACATACAGTAATCAGAGTATTTCATCAATAACTTTGGAAGTTCAAAATTTTAAGAATAGCTCTGTTTTTCTGATGTTACTTTTTTGTTCCTTGTATTTGCATTTTTGTGTTTCAATAACTTATTACAGGGCTTCTCTGGTGGCACAGAAGGTAAAGAATCCACCTGCAATGTGGGACACCTGGGTTCCATCCCTGGGTTGGGAAGATCCCCTCTAGGAGGGCATGGCAATCCACTCCAGTATTCTTGCCTGGAGAATTTCCATTTCAGAGGATCCTGGTGGGCTACAGTCCTGGGGTTGCAAAGAATCGGACTTGACTGAGCTACTACAAAATTATGTCAGAATTTTTAAAGATTTTATTTCATTAGCATTTAATTATAGAAAAACTAAGACATAAATCACTTTAGAAATCATAAAAATGATAAGCTTAAACTATATATCTGTTACTTTGTAATTTTAGTAATTTTCATAAATATACAGAAATGTCATTGGTACTTGTTCCAATATCACAATTTTAAACATTATGTCATGGATAAATGAATTAAGCATCAGTGAAGTCAGCATACACCTATTGACAAGTGAAAGGATCAAGAGAACGAATTGATATTTGACTTACATAGTTTTTCCTTCAATTTTGAAAAAGAATTGTGAATTTTATGAATCTGTATCAATTTAAATTAGTTGAATTACTAATTTTAGTGTAAATTATTCATTTTCTGACTAGATTGCTTTCTTCTTCAAAAGAATTATTGTTCTGTTTAACTTGGCTATAACTAAAAGATTATTTTATACATGTAAATATTTAAGCATGTATTTGTTTTCTATAAGTCCATAAACTCTCATGAGCAAAGTTTATTGTTCTAAACTAAAATTCTGGATTCCAAATCAAAAGCTAAATGTTATTATAGTACGATGGTCCCAAATGCATGCAATCTCCTTTTTCCTAACACTTACTGCAGTTTCAAGGTAAATAACATTGAGAGGCCACAAATCAGTAAAAAGCCTTCTCTTTGTGAACATTTGGATTCCAAAAGTACAAGAAATATAATGGCAGCAAGACTAAAGAATGCAAGAATGATTTTATCCATAGGGGCAAGAAGCCTAGCATTTCGATTGCTTTGTCAGATGGCATATGTACATTTTATTGCAATATAAGTTGCCAGATTGTTTCAAAGGGGCCTGTGGCATTTTTATTTTCCACCAGAAATATTTGAAAGCACTGGAAGCAGTAGGCCATATGATTAACTCTTAAATTTTGCCTGATGACTTTCCTTATGACATTCCCTTTTTATTTTAATATATATTTCTCTTTACCACCAACAAACCTGAACACAGTTTCTTATGGAAGCCCGACATTTGGCTTTGCTTTTCTGTGAACTGCCTGTGGCACAGATTGCCTGCTTACCACCTCCAAGGCTCCTCTTGCTACAGTGTGCGTGTGGCTGAGTTCTAGAAACAAATATTAACTGAAGTGATGTGTACTGTGTCTGGGCCTTATGCATAAAAGCCCCATGCAAGAATTTTCCTTGTTCTTCACCTATCTAAGTGGGGTGCTGATACCTAGAGTAATTTTAGTGTTGAAAATAGCAGAACAATTATATGTCTCTGAATGGCTAAGTGGAGTTGTTACTCTGAGCTGAGCACTCATCTATGATGTTATGAGAGCGAGAAAGATAGAATTATTTTGTAAGTCACGGAATTTTCAATATTTATTCTTTCCACAGCTTAGCCTACACTAAGAAATTTCTTCTTATTCATTTCCTTTGCGAATTTTCTTTGGGATCTCAAACTTTATATTGTATATAAATTGTTTATATTGTTTATATTTTTTTATCTTTTAGGTGTATATTGCAAATATTAATTATTTCTCATCTATTTAACAAAATATTTTCTCAAGTATATCCTTCCATCTGACAACTATTTAACATTATTCTCTTAATATTTTTTATCTTCCATTGTTGTTGTTGTTGTTGTTCAGTTGTTAAGTCATGTCTGACTGTTTGCAATCCTGAGGACTGCACACACCAGACTTCCCTGTCCTTCACCTCTTCTAAAGTTTGCTCAAACTCATGTCCATTGAGTCAGTGAAGCCATCCAACTGTCTCATCCTCTGTTTCCCCCTTCTCCTCCTTGAATTTCCAAGGCTCCAGGCATCCCTACCCCCATTGCTTGGCTGGGTGAGCCCATACTACATTTCTCTTGAGCAGAAATTGTACACAGGTAGGTCTGCAGATCTTGTATCTCAGGGCAGCCCATTGCTTAATGGTGATTCTGTGCAGTGGCTCCATTCTGTTCGCATCTCTCTGGTTAGGTCTGTGGACTGATTACCCATCTTCTGAGATGTAGGTGAAGACAGCCACACCCTTTGTGCTTTGCTGAACTCATAGCGGACCACACCAGGCTCACAGAAGCTACACCTCGGGCAGTCAAGGTTCACAGCACTGAAATCCAGACACACTCTTTGCCATTTTATAAAATAAGGATCATCTTTCTTCTAGTTTCCAATAACATGTAATTCATTTCCATCTGAGAACTCATCAGTGACCTTTACTGTCCATATTCTACCAGAATTCTGTTCCAGACCACCTAGGTGTTCTCTAAGATTAAGGCTTTCTCTACACCTCTCTTATTCTGAGTCCTCATGAGAATCACCTTTATCACTTCATTCCCTGCAATGTAGGCTATTTCAAGCATGCAACTCCGAACTCCTTCTCCTTCTGCCTATTACCCACGTTCACAGTTCTTCCACATGTTTAGGTATTTCATACAGCAGCACCACTACTTTTAGGTTTTGGGGGAACATAGAAAATTCAGTTCAGTTCAGTCACTCAGTAGTGTCCGACTCTTTGTAAACCCATGAATCACAGTACGCCAGGCCTCCCTGTCCATCACCAACTCCCAGAGTTCGCTCAGACTCACGTCCATCGAGTCAGTGATGCCATCCAGCCATCTCATCCTCTGTCGTCCCCTTCTCCTCTTGTCCCCAATCCCTCCCAGCATCAGAGTCTTTTCCAATGAGTCAACTCTTCGCATGAGGTGGCCAAAGTACTGGAGTTTCAGCTTTAGCATCATTCCTTCCAAAGAAATCCCAGGGCTCATCTCCTTCAGAATGGACTGGTTGGATCTCCTTGCAGTCCAAGGGATTCTCAAGAGTCTTCTCCAACACCACAGTTCAAAAGCATCAATTCTTTGGCGCTCAGCCTTCTTCACAGTCCAACTCTCACATCCATACATGACCACTGGAAAAACCATAGCCTTGACCAGATGGACCTTTGTTGGCAAAGTAGTGTCTCTGCTTTTGAATAAGCTATCTACATTGGTCATAACTTTCCTTCCAAGGAGTAAGCATCTTTTAATTTCATGGCTGCAGTCACCATCTGCAGTGATTTTGGAGCCCCAAAAAATAAAGTCTGACACTGTTTCCCCATCTATTTGCCATGAAGTGATGGGACCGGATGCCATGATCTTCATTTTCTGAATGTTGAGCTTTAAGCCAACTTTTTCACTCTCCTCTTTCACTTTCATCAAGAGGCTTTTGAGTTCCTCTTCACTTTCTGCCATAAGGGTGGTGTCATCTGCATATCTGAGGTTATTGATATTTCTCCCGGCAATCTTGATTCCAGCTTGTACTTCATCCAGTCCAGCGTTTCTCATGATGTACTCTGCATAGAAGTTAAATAAGCAGGGAGACAATATACAGCCTTGACGAACTGCTTTTCCTATTTGGAACCAGTCTGTTGTTCCATGTCCAGTTCTAACTGTTCCTTCCTGACCTGCATGTAGGTTTCTCAAGAGGCAAGTCAGGTGGTCTGGTATTCCTATCTCTTTCAGAATTTTCCACAGTTTATTGTGATCCACACAGTAAAGGCTTTGGCATCGTCAATAAAGCAGAAATAGATGTTTTTCTGGAACTCTCTTGCTTTTTCCATGATCCAGCAGATGTTGGCAATTTGATCTGTGGTTCCTCTGCCTTTTCTAAAACCAGCATGAACATCTGGAAGTTCACAGTTCACGTATTGCTGAAGCCTGGCTTGGAGAATTTTAAATATCACTTTACTAGCGTGTGAGATGAGTGCAATTGTGCAGTAGTTTCATCATTCTTTGCCATTGGCATTCTTTGGGATTGGAATGAAAACTGACCTTTTCCAGTCCTGTGGCCACTGCTGAGTTTTCCAAATTTGCTGGCATATTGAGTGCAGCACGTTCACAGCATCATCTTTCAGGATTTGAAATAGCTCAACTGGAATTCCATCACCTCCACTAGCTTTGTTCGTAGTGATGCTTTCTAAGGCCCACTTGACTTCACATTCCAGGATGTCTGGCTCTAGATGAGTGATCACACCATCGTGATTATCTGGGTCGTGAAGATCTTTTTTGTACAGTTCTTCTGTGTATTCTTGCCACCTCTTCTTAATATCTTCTGCTTCTCTTAGGTCCATACCATTTCTGTCCTTTATTGAGCCCATCTTTGCATGAAATGTCCCCTTGGTATCTCTAATTTTCTTGAAGAGATCTCTAGTCTTTCCCATTCTTTTGTTTTCCTCTCTTTCTTTGCATTGATCGCTGAAGAAGGCTTTCTTATCTCTTCTTGCTATTCTTTGGAATTCTGCATTCAGATGCTTATATCTTTCCTTTTCTCCTTTGCTTTTCGCTTCTCTTCTTTTCGCAGCTATTTGTAAGGCCTCCCCAGACAGCCATTTTGCTTTTGTGCATTTCTTTTCCGTGGGGATGGTCTTGATCCCTGTGTCCTGTACAATGTCATGAACCTCATTCCATAGGTCATCAGGCACTCTATCTATCAGATTTAGGCCCTTAAATCTATTTCTCACTTCCACTGTATAATCATAAGGGATTTGATTTAGGTCATACCTGAATGGTCTAGTGGTTTTCCCTACTTTCTTCAATTTAAGTCTGAATTTGGTAATAAGGAGTTCATGATCTGAGCCACAGTCAGCTCCTGGTCTTCTTTTTGCTGACTGTATAGAGCTTCTCCATCTTTGGCTGCAAAGAATATAATCAATCTGATTTCGGTGTTGACCATCTGGTGATGTCCATGTATAGAGTCTTCTCTTGTGTTGTTGGAAGTGGGTGTTTGCTATGACCAGTGCATTTTCTTGGCAAAACTCTATTAGTCTTTGCCTGCTTCATTCTGTAATCCAAGGCCAAATTTGCCTGTTACTCCAGGTGTTTCTTGACTTCCTACTTTGCATTCCAGTCCCCTATAATGAAAAGGACATCTTTTTTGGGTGTTAGTTCTAAAAGGTCTTGTAGGTCTTCATTGAACCGTTCAACTTCAGCTTCTTCAGTGTTACAGGTTGGGGCATAGACTGACAGAATATGGTCCACTGAAGAAGGGAATGGCAAACCACTTCAGTATTCTTGCCTTGAGAACCCCATGAACAGTATAAAAAGGCAAAATGATAGGATACTGAAAGAGGAACTCCCCAGGTCAGTAGGTGCCCAATATGCTACTGGAGATCAGTGGAGAAATAACTCCAGAAAGAATGAAGGGATGGAGCCAAAGCAAAAACAATACCCAGTTGTGGATGTGACTGGTGATAGAAGCAAGGTCCGATGCTGTAAAGAGCAATATTGTATAGGAACCTGGAATTTCAGGTCCATGAATCAAGGCAAATTGGAAGTGGTCAAACAAGAGATGGCAAGAGTGAATGTCAACATTCTAGGAATCAGCAAACTAAAATAGACTGGAATGGGTGAATTTAACTCAGGTGACCATTATATCTACTACTGTGGGCAGGAATCCCTCAGAAGAAATGGAGTAGCCATCATGGTCAACAAAAGAGTCTGAAATGCAGTACTTGGATGCAATCTCTAAAATGACAGAATGATCTCTGTTCATTTCCAAGGCAAACATAGACAATTAGACTAATGTAAATACATTCTTTATGATCCAGGAATCCAATTGCTATAATTTTATATAATTTATAAGTGAGTAAATTTCAATTTCCAAATGTTTCATATTTTCCATTGTCCTTACATAGTGTATACAGTTATACTTATAAAAGTAGTGTATATAGTTGTTACAAACTGAATTTTTTTCCTTTAAAATTCATATGTTAGAGCCCTAATCCTCAATGGTACCACATTTGGAGATAGAGCCTTTAAGGAAATAGTTAAGGTTCAGTTCAATTCAGTCACTCAGTCGTGTCTGACTCTTTGAGACCCCATGAATCACAGCACACCAGGCCTCCCTGTCCATCACCAACTCCCGGAGTTCACTCAAACTCACGTCCATCGAGTCGGTGATGCCATCCAGCCATCTCATCCTCTTTCATCCCCTTCTCCTCCTGCCCCCAATCCCTCCCAGCATCAGAGTCTTTTCCAATGAGTCAACTCTTCTCATGAGGTGGCCAAAGTACTGGAGTTTCAGCTTCAGCATCAGTCCTTTCCAAGAACACCCAGGACTGATCTCCTTCAGAATGGACTGGTTGGATCTCATTGCAGTCCAAGGGACTCTTAAGAGCCTTCTCCAACACCACAGTTCAAAAGCATCAATTCTTTGGCGCTCAGCTTTGTTCATAGTCCAACTCTCACATCCATATATGACCACTGGAAAAACCATAGCCTTGACTAGATGAACCTTTGTTGACAAAGTAATGTCTCTGCTTTTGAATATGCTATCAGCGATCAGGAAAAGTAATAGAGGAAAACAACAGAATTGGAAAGACTAGAAATCTCTTCAAGAAAATTAGAGATACCAGGAGAACATTTCATGAAAAGATGAGCTTGATAAAAGACAGAAATGGTATGGACCTAACAGAAGCAGAAGATATTAAGAGGTGGCAAGAATACACAGAAGAACTGTAGAAAAAAGATCTTCACAACTCAGATAATCATGATGGTGTGATCCCTCACCTAGAGCCAGACATCCTGGAATGTGAAGTCAAGTGGGCCTTAGGAAGCATCACTATGAACAAAGCTAGTGGAGGTAATGGAATTCCAGTTTAGCTATTTCAAATCCTGAAAGATGATGCTGTGAACGTGCTGCACTCAATATGCCAGCCATTTGAAAACTCAGCAGTGGCCACAGGACTGGAAAAAGTCAGTTTTCATTCCAATCCCAAAGAAAGCCAATAGCAAAGAATTATGAAACTACTGCACAATTGCACTCATCTCACAAGCTAGTAAAGTGATATTTAAAATTCTCCCAGCCAGGCTTCAGCAATAGTTCAGGTTAAATGAGGTGATAAGACTCAGACTTTATTCCAATAGGACTTTTGAAAAAGGAGTCTCTTTTGAAGAAGGGATGGAGACACTAGAGATCTTTTTCATTTCTGAAAAGCACAGAAAAAAGGCCACGAAAACACACAATATAATAGGCTATTTGCAAGCCAGGAAGCGAGGTCTCACTAGACACTGACACCCTGATCTTGAACTTTCAGCTTCCAGAACTGTGTGAAAATAAATTCATGTTGCTTAAGCTTTCCCAATATTTTTAATTTTTGAAATATGTTTTTGTTATGGCAGCCATAGAAGACTAATACAATAGTTAAAATTATAAAAAAATATACTTATCTGAGTGATTGAACTGATAGTTAAAAAGTCTAGAAAAGTTTACGTTTTTAAGGAGTTTCCCTTTGTACAGTTAATTTCTTTTCATTTTCCTTTAAATGTACTGCTTATTCCTTTTACCTGCTGTTCCCTTGGAGCCTGTAGTAACATATTTCTTGATTCACTTATTAACTAATTTCTAGCATGTTAATCTGAATTCCAACAAATATAGCCATCCCCTGTTAAATTGAATAGTGTTGAAACTTTTAGACTAATATTATTCACTTTTTCCTTTCTTAACAACAAAAAATGTACCTGGAGCCAATGATTTATCCTCTGATATTGTAAAATTTCTGGGCCACTCCTAAGAAGAAACATGCCCACTTGCTGATTCACAGGCAGTAGGCTTTGTGACCTAAGTTCACTAACGAAAGTCATTAGTTTCTCTGGCAGTCAGGTAAAATATGTTTCATCTACTCCAAAGTTAATAAATTTGGTCTGCTGATGTCATCTTTTATTATTTTCAAGAGCGGTCACAGTTTATTTTGTTTATTTCTTAATGCTGTTTTCTGTAGAATTATTTGAAATGCAGTTTGGTATTTTGAAAATGTAGTAATGCTTGTTTTTATTTCCAAAATAAGAGGACAATGAAAGCATCTTTTAAAAATCAAGGAAATTATTAATCTCATTGTAGATAAAATGTTAAAAATTGGAAGCAAAAGATAAAGGAAACTCTTTTAAATAAGATAAACAATAAAAAAAAAAAAAGAAAGATAAAGAAGCCAACCAAATCTTTTCAGTCATTGGTAATCGATTGAGGATATCCAGTGGCCCCTTGCAGAGCAGACTTAGCTGTATGGTAAATAACTGAAATTACTACTTGCTATCTTTTATTTAAAAATATTCTTTTATTGAATCATCTAGTAAGTTTCCTTAAAATCATTTTATAAAAAGTTAAGAAAAAATAGAATTTTATCATGTAAGTAGAACTTTTAAAAAATACAATAGTTATTGGCTTTTCTTTAAACATGGTAAAGATAGTTTCTAAGCAGCTATCAAAAGATTGATTTATTCCTTAAAGTCATATTTAAGGTATAAATTAACACAACTAAATATTTTATGTACATTTATTTTGATAGTTTTCTCACATAACTTTCTAAAATTCAGAATTTTAATATTTTTCCTAAACAAATGAGAAAAAGTTAAAAATTCTTCCAAGTTGTAACTCTTGCATTTATGTCACTCTCATGCATATTTTCTCTATATTTCAGGCAGGTTAAGTATTTGCAGTTGATGCTTGCAGCATATACCCATAGAACTTAGCAATGATCACTGGTTCTTAATCTTACCCACATGTTAGAATAATGTGAAACATTTCAAAATACTCATATCCCATTTTAAAAACTGAAGTTCTATTTTCATTGAACCACAGTTAGACCAATTAAGTATTTTAAAACTCACCATGTGATTCAACTATGAAGAGAAGGTTCAGAGCCACGGGTTCTATCTCTATGATATATATACATTATTATTTAGCATAATTTTAAATATGAATATTTTATTTAAAGGGGATTATTTAGAACTTTGACATGGGTTTTCAAGTATTTATGACATTCTTCTATTTTTATACCATTAAATATAATCTGCATTCATTTATTTTAACATGTATGATTCTAATACACACTACAAATTTCACTAACTTGCATTTTCTAAATGTCAACACTCTTAATATGCCATTTATTTCTTAAAATAGTATGCTTAAAATTCAACTGCTGTGTTGAGTCAGTTGAACTTAAAATATAATTACTAGTTACTCAGCAACAAAAGGGAGATTTTTACCATGTCTAAAACATTATTTCAGTGCTAGACTTTTGTTTAGGTTTTATACACAAGCTTGTCCTTTGCTTTCTTTCTTTCTTTCTTTTTTTTTTTTTTGGCTTGTATGTATGTGAAATTTAAGTAAAGAACTGTGATTATCTGTAAAACTGATTGTTCAAAGTAATCATTTTTATTATGAAATTACTAGAGTACATTAAGAATCTTATAATTAAAGAGTTTTCTCTCATGTAAATGAAACATGCTGAGAGACTATGTTGAGAAATTACAATTTTAAAAACCAATCAAATTAAGTCCTCATACAAAGGACTTTAAAAATGTTTATATATTATGTGTCATTTTTTCTAAGATGATTATTGCTTTTTTCTAACTAGAGGAGTACCTATTCAATCAGATCATTTGTGCAATGTATTATTTGTCACCTATTTTATTAAAAATAACCATCATTGGTGTTTATCTCAAAGTGTTCAATCAAATGAAACTCAGGTTGATTATACAATTGATATTTACATCAGTATTTTTATATGACCAAATAACTAAATACTTCTTTCAAATACTTTCCTAATGCTTATTATAAAGTTTGGATTTTTATATCCTGAAAAAATACATACTGGATTTTAGAATTAGATTTAGCATAGACTACAAGTCAGTTTACCTGAAAAATCTCAATAAAAAATGCTAATATTAATATATTAGAAATTTTCTTATATATGTATACTTCAAACTACAGGAAAATAGCCCCTACTAGAAACACAAGTAAGACCTAATAACAGCATGACTATTGTTCTGACTTCTCTGAATAGCAGGAGAAATGGGCACAGAAACTTGCAAACTGGGGCTTTATTATTCATCAATGAGCAGGTGATTAATAGCTGGACCCATAACAAAATGGTGGACAAAAAATATTAACCAAAACAAGGTAATGAAGTGAAAGTTTGTCTTTCAGTACTAGAGTAATTGTTATGAATATATGTATGTATATATATATATGTATATATATGTGTATATGTATATATATGTATATATGTATATATATATGTATATAATATATATATATTATTTAGAGTAAATACAAAAGCATTCTAGAGCAGTAGTTACAAAACCTTTTTTTTTTTTAAAGGCTAGAGAGTAAATATTTTAGGCCTTGTTGGCCAGTTTAAAGAACAGCTTACAGGAGGATATTAGCAAAAGATAGAAAAATATGAGAAATCAAAGACATGGAAGATAGAACTTAAAAATCCAAGGAGCATCAAATAGAAGTTCCAGAACAGAGAGACTAGAAACAATGAAATAATAATGATGTGCTTCTGCTTCTGAGATGGATAAGATTCATGCTTCCATTGTAATGATTAAGAAAAAGCTGAATTAATTTTTAAAGTCATATTCTTAAAGCATCAGAGAACTTTGGAAACAATGATGACAGATGAGTAGAATGCATGATGTGTCTGTGTTGTGTGTAACTCACTTCGGTTGTGTCCAACTCTTTGCAACCTGATAAACTGTATGATCAATGGATGCAAAATAGTAATAGATATGAACAGGTGGTTAAGTCTAAAGAAAGCATTGGCTGCATAGAAGCCAAAAAATACAGGAAAAACAAATGTGTGAAACACTAAAATAACTGTAAAGTTAGGACTGCTGCTGCTACTAAGTTGCTTCAGTCATGTCTGACTCTGTGCGACCCCATAGACGGCATCCCACTAGGCTCCTCTGTCCCTGGGATTCTCCAGGCAAGAATACTGGACAGAGTATCAATATTCATACATTATAAGGTATTGTGTGTTATAGGGAATAAACTAGTGATATTGATCTAGTTTAAGTCAAGAATGTATGTAAGTCAATTAAAAGGAATTATTCAATCAATCTAATGAAAGTCAAGGGAGAACAAAGTCACAGGGCAACAATTGGAGAAGAACAGTATCAAGGAGGACAACTAACAGGATTGCGTGCCTGTTCCCATCCAGTCCCCATCAACTTTCATACTGCTGGAATCCTCAGATGAAAGAGATAGAAAGTAAAGTCTCTAAAATGGAGACCTAAAATGGAGAGTCTAGGCAGATACCTGTTTATGCTGAGCTGAAGTATTGAAATCTAGTGGAGTCCATTGAAGGATAAAACAATAATGAACTAGAACCTGAGAATACTTGTAGACTGGGATAAAATCTAGGTTGTCCAGGAATTCTCAAATTCTGTGCTAGATTTACAATTATCTGGGATGAGTACAAAAGCAAAGCTTCTGGAGGAAATTACCTCTGTGGTAGGTCTAAAGGTATTATTAGAAATCATCTATACTAATCAACTGTGTGAACTTGGCCAAGTCAATTATTCTCTGAGAGTCTCAGTTTCCTCACCCGTAAAGTGAATATAAGAGTGGCTTATTGTAACTATGTATTGAGAATTAAGTTAATTGATTTTGAAGTCATTTAGAACTGTGCCTGACACAAACATGCGATATAATGTGTGTCTGTGTGCGTGTTGCTTACTTGAGTGTGTGCTCAAGCACATGCGTACATGAGAGAGAGAGAAGGATAAGCATATTGTCAAAGATAGCAGAATATTTGAAAACAAATCAACATAGGAGAAACAGAATATAATTTTAAATCACAGAATTGTCAGACAATCCTTAAAGAATAGTTATGCTTATACTATTTAAGGGACCAAAATATGGGAGATGCAGGTAGGAAAATATAAAAGTGAACCTGTCATATTTAAAAAAAAGAAATACTGACTAAAAACAGAGAACAACTAGAAAATAACTCAGGTGTAGTAGAAAGAAAATATTGAAGACTGTTAAAAGATAAAGAGAACAGAAGATGATGATGTTCAAAGGACAAAGGCAGTAACTAAAGAGATCATGGATAATACCTCCCTAGTACTGATTAACAACAAATAGAAACAGATTTAAGTAGGTAAACGAATTATCAATAAAGTAAGAAACTTGAACTGCAGAAAACAAGAGAAAAATCTTAAAAACTGGTTGAAAATAAAAAGATTTAAAAAGCAACATTTAGACTGACACAGAATTTCTCCCAGAATAAAATGAAATCCACAAAAGATGTGTAAAAAGTTTAATAGACAGAAGCCTCAATCAAATAGCATTTGGAGACCAGAAGGAGGATCTCTCATGCTGTGATAGTAGCAGAGCCCAACAGGAAGAAAAAGGACTCCTATTCTTCCCTCGCAGGGACTCTGTTTCTACAGCCCTTCCACCTTCCTTTTCTCTTTTTAAAAAGTATTCCTTTGCTGCATGGGGACTTGCATGTGACTCACCATGATTGCAGACCATGAATTGTAATTCTTTACTGATCCTGAGTAAATTCATATTTGCTGGATAAATATCAGACAGTCTGTTTATTTCAGGTCAACAGATGGAATAATAACTGCAGCATGTTTAAAATATGTGGAATTTTATATGCATTAAAAATACATTCCAATAATGAAAGTGAAATAACGAAGATAAACCAAGACTGGTTATTTGGCATCTGTAGAACTTCACTAAATAAAATGCTAAAGGAGGTAACTCAAATGGAAGGAAAATAACCTTCACTTTTTAAGCAAAAATTTTCCTCTGAGTACCTTAAATAACACAAAAAAGAAAATTAAGTTGCATAATTTTGTGAAAGTTGGTTCATTTATAAGTGAAGCTAAATTTTTATTATTGAGAGGAAGATACAGGCTTTGATTAACATTAGAATTAAATCTTAAAAATTTATTTAATTTCTTGAGTAACCAACAAAAGATAGAAATAGAAGTGTAATTTCCAAAGTAAAAAAGGAAATAATAAAGAAAAAAGAATGGATGAAAAGAGACAACCAATTTAATCAAGCTGGATAAATAATTATAACTTGAAAGTGAAAGTGAAGACACTCAGTCATGTCCGACTCTTTGCTGTCCCATGGATGGCAGCCTACCAGACTCCACGATCCATGGGATTTTCCAGGCAAGAATACTGGAGTGGGCTCCCATTTATATACACACATAATTTAATGTATACAAACAGATAAATTCTTCCATGAGTCATCCAAAGACAACAAATAGATTTGAAGGTAGAGGAACAATAGATATATCCTATTTATAATTAATATATTTGAAGTACAGGAAAACAGAAGTTCAAAAATAAAGGGAAGAAAGTGTAACATGGGAATGCCAGCCAAAAAAGAGCTGGCATAACCATGTTCACATAAGGTAAAAATAGTCTTTGAATACAAAATAATTATTAGATATAATGAAGACATTTTATAAAGAACATAATACAGTTTCAAAACACATACTTGTAAAAGTTTTCATATTCAAATGAGATCATAGTCATAATAGAATATTTTATCACAGTTTCTCAGTCATTAATATAAGAAGGAGAAAATAACAGTATAAATATGGGAAAGTTTGAACTACCTTAAATGGACTTGAGCAAATGGTCATACATAAAACCCTGCTGCTAACTTACTGCAGAATGCACCTTCAGTAAGAAAAAGCCCAGAGTGGTTCTGCTTCTAATAATGGTGATGTAGGACCATATCCTCCCACAGATAACAACCATATGCTGCACAAAATATAATAAGCAACTCTTTGAAGCCACCAAAGACTGATTACAAGCAGATAGAAACTGAAGGGGAGTTAAACTGAAAGAAGGAGAAATGCACAGGATTTTTGCTCTAGTATCGATTTTGACCTGTTTCTTTTGATATGAGCACCTCTTCTGGTGAAAGTCGCTCAGTCGTGTCTGACTCTTACTGGAGCGGGTAGCCTTTCCCTTCTCCAGGGGATCTTCTCAAACCAGGGATCAAACTCGAGTCTCTCTCATAGCAGGCAAAATTCTTTACCAGCTGAGCATTACTTTGCTGACAAAGGTCCATCTAGTCAAAGATATGGTTTTCCAGTAGTCACGTATGGATGTGAGAGTTGGACCATAAAGAAAGCTGAATGCCAAAGAATTTTGAACAGTGATGTTGGAGAAGACTCTTGAGAGGCCCTTGGACTGCAAGGAGATCAAACCAGTCCATCCTAAAGGAAATCAGTCATGAATATTCATTGGAAGGACTGATGCTGAAGCTGAAACTCCAATACTTTGGCCACCTGATGCAAATAACTCACTCATTTGAAAAGATACTGATGCTGGGAAAGATTGAAGGCAGGAGGAGAAGGGGATGACAGAGGATGAGATGGTTGGTTGTCATCACTGAATCAGTGGAGATGAGTTTGAGTAAACTCCGGGAGTTGGTGATGGACAGGGAGACCTGGTGTCCTGCAGTCCATCAGATCACAAAGAGTCGGACACAACTGCATGACTGAACTGAACTGAACCTCTTCTGGTGTGTTTGTTCACTGGACTTCTAATCACAGATTCTTCCCTCTTATAACAAGGATGAGGTCAGTACCTAAGGGCAAATGAATTCTCTTCCCAGAAATTTGCATCTTAAGCAAAGGCACGCCAGATTGGAAGGGAATGAGAACTCCATTCTAGCACCTATAGGAGAAACTCACAGGTTTTGTGGCTGGTGCCTAATTTTTCCCTGGCTTCTGTCCTTCTCTTGATTTGATCATTCATCATGTCATTCAGTTCTGCAAGCCTAATCAGTATATTTCCAAAAAGTCTTCTTTTTTTTTTTTTTGCTTCAGTTAGAGTTGGTTTCTACCTCTTGCAAAAAAAAAAAAAAAAATCTTAATAAAAACAGGTGAGATACAAAGAGTAGATTTCACATGTTGTTTTAGTAGAAAATACCAGTAATAAATAATTTTATTAGTAAAGACAAGTAAACTTTCTTTCTGATGGAATGCAAAAGCAATCCAAAAAGGAAAAATACACTAAAGCAGGCAGTGCTAATTAGGACTCAAAATAATTCATTGACAATTCCAGATTTTGTTAGAAAACAAAAACCTATTTCAGTAGCTTAAAAAAACCAAAAAGTTGCTTTATAAAACAGAAAGAAAGAAAAAAAAATATGAAGAATGGGCAGAGATGGAAAGAAAACTTCAAAATTGAAAAACTAGAATTAATCTATATATCTATGAGATAATATAAAAATTTAAGCAGTCAAAACAAATGAGGCTGACATTCACTTAGAATGGTAAAAGTTGAAATTCCTATTTCAGAATATAGGAATAATAATATATTACAAATATGTGAAGCCCTCCAACATGGTGTATAACAAGACCTGGCCATTAAAATAATAAAAAATAAGATGATAGCAGTCTAAAACCTGAATATAATCCAAGAATGTTGGCATTCTTGAGGAAGCAATGAGGAAAATTAAAGCATATAAGTTAATAAAACAGAATATTAGAAAAACATACATGATTTTAGAAAAAAAGCAAGTATGTTGATTAAAACTCACTAATTATGCTCAAAAAAGTTTTAAAAGTTACTACACCTACAGATATTTTGCAAAATTTAAATTTCCAAAGAAAAAGTCTTATAATTAAGATGCAAAAAAATAGCAATTTAAGCCTAAAAATGTTACAGTGACATAGACTCTTTTCTGCACAACAACGAATATCAGAATATATTATAGCAATTATTTATAAATATTTGAAGACAAATTTGTACACTTTTATGAAAGTACATAGAATATATTTCTCAGGCTCAACATTAGTGTGTATGTGAAACCAACATATTGTTTTTCTCAGATAATCAAAGACATAGAATATTTACTCATCCACCATCTTGAATATTAGCTTAAAGGTAACATGGAGATTTCTGAGAAAATTCCATATAAAGTACTTTGGAAGTAATTCATATTCCAAAGTTATATACAGCACATTTTGACTTCAAAAGTAATGCAAATAAATTATAATATTTAACAGTATGGTATAAAGTATGCTTAGGGTGATAATTTCCTTGGGGAAAATTTTTTAAATATTCAGATCAGATCAGTCACTCAGTCATGTCCGACTCTTTGTGACCCCATGAATCACAGCACACCAGGCCTCCCTGTCCATCACCAACTCCCTGGAGTCACCCAGACTCATGTCCATCGAGTCAGTGATGCCATCCAGCCATCTCATCCTCTGTCGTCCCCTTCTCCTCCTGCCCCCAATCCCTCCCAGCATCAGAGTCTTTTCCAATGAGTCAACTCTTCGCATGAGGTGGCCAAAGTACTGGAGTTTCAGCGTTAGCATCATTCCTTCCAAAGAAAGCCCAGGGCTCATCTCCTTCAGAATGGACTGGTTGGATCTCCATGCAGTCCAAGGGACTCTCAAGAGTCTTCTCCAACAACACAGTTCAAAAGCAGCAATTCTTCGGCGCTCAGCCTTTTTCACAGTCCAACTCTCACATCCATACATGACCACAGGAAAAATCATAGCCTTGACTAGATGAACATTTGTTGGCAAAGTAATGTCTCTGCTTTTGAATATGCTATCTAGGTTGGTCATAACTTTCCTTCCAAGGAGTAAGCGTCTTTTAATTTCATGGCTGCAGTCACCATCTGTAGTGATTTTGGAGCCCAGAAAAATAAAGTCTGACACTGTTTCCACTGTTTCCCCATCTATTTCCCATGAAGTGGTGGGACCGGATGCCATGATCTTCGTTTTCTGAATGTTGAGCTTTAAGCCAACTTTTTCACTCTCCTCTTTCACTTTCATCAAGAGGCTTTTGAGTTCCTCTTCACTTTCTGCCATAAGGGTGGTGTCATCTGCATATCTGAGGTTATTGGTATTTCTCCTGGCAATCTTGATTCCAGCTTGTGTTTCTTCCAGTCCAGCGTTTCTCATGATGTACTCTTCATATAAGTTAAATAAACAGGGTGACAAAATGATTAAAATAAAAATATGCATAAAGAAGTAACATGTGAGATAGAGTAACAAAGGGATAAGATGTTTAAGTTTTCTTGTTTTATGTAAGAGCTTAATTTCGTTTTTGGCTTTGTTAATCAGAAAGTTATATGTTATTTTTTTTTTTTTAAACAAGCTCTGGCCAGTTTTATTAAAGAAAAACTGTACATGATAAAGTTATATGTTATTAAATGTATCTTTTATAAGGCGCCCTTGCAGGTGGGAGATGGGCTTCAGCAATGGCGGGGTTAATGGCTATAAACACAAATATAGTCCTTCTTTTATTGAGCTGGAGCAGCGAATGGTGGCTGCATGGAGCTGGAGTGGCGAGAGGAGATACCCACATCCAAGGTCAGGAGCAGGGGCAGTGAGGAACACCACATGTCCAAGGTCGAGAAATCCCAGTAAGACGGTAGGTGCTGAGAGAGGGCACCAGAGGGCAGACAGACATAAACCACAATCACAGAAAGCTAATCAATCTAATCACATGGACCACAGCCTTGTCTAACTCAATGAAACTATGAACCATCCTATGTAGGGCCACCCAAGACAGATTGGTCATGGTGGAGATTTCTGATAAAATGTTGTCCACTGGAGAAGGGAATGGCAGACCACTCCAGTAATCTTGCCTTGAGAACCCCATGAACAATATGAAAAGGCAAAAAGATAGGACACTTAAAGAGGATTCCCCAGTTCAGTGGGTGCCCAATATACTACTGGAGATCAGTGGAGAAATAATTCTATAAAGAATGAAGAGATGCAGTGAAAGCAAAAACAACACCCAGGTGTGGATGTGACTGGTGATGGAAGCAAGATCTGATGTGTAAGAGCAATATTTCATAGGAACCTAGAATGTTAGGTCCAGGAATCAAGGCAAGTTGGAAGTGGTCAAACAGGAGATGGCAAGAGTGAACATCGACATTTTAGGAATCAGAGAACTAAAATGGACTGGAATGGGTGAATTTAACTCAGATGATCATTATATCTACTACTGTGGGCAAGAATTCCTTAGAAGAAATGGAGTAGCCATCATAGTCAACAAAAAAGTCCAAAATGCAGTACTTGGATGCAATCTCAAAAATGACAGAATGAACTCTGTCCATTTCCAAGGCAAACCACTCAATATCACAGTAATCCAAGTCTATGCCCCAACTAGTAATGCTGAAGAAGCTGAAGTTGAACGGTTCTATGAAGACCTAAAGTCCTATTAGAGCTAACACCCAAAAAAGATATCCTTTTCATTATAGGGGACTGGAATGCAAAAGTAGGAAGTCAAGAAACACCTGAAGTAACAGGCAAATTTGGCCTTGGAGTACAGAATGAAGCAGGGCAAAGAGTAATAGAGTTTTGCCAAGAGAACGCACTGGTCATAGCAAACACCCTCTTCCAACAACACAAGAGAAGACTCTAGACATGGACATCACCAGCTGGTCAACACCAAAATCAGATTGATTATATTCTTTGCAGCCAAGGATGGAGAAGCTCTATACAGTCAGTAAAAACAAGACCAGGAGCTGACTATAGCTCAGATCATGAACTCCTTATTGCCAAATACAGACTTAAATTAATGAAAGTAGGGAAAATGACTAGACCATTCAGGTATGACCTAAATCAAGTTCCTTGGACTTCCCTGGTGGCTCAAATGGTAAAGCGTCTGTCTACAATGCGGGAGGCCCAGGTTCGATCCCTGGTTCACGAAGATCCCCTGGAGAAGGAAATGGCAATCCACTCCAGTACTATTGCCTGGAAAATCCCATGGACAGAGGAGCCTGGTAGGCTAGAGTCCATGGGGTCACAAAGAGTCGGACACAACTGAGTGACTTCACTTTTTCACTTTCACTTTTCACTTTACCATTATACAGTGGAACTGGGAAATAGATTTAACGGACTAGATCTGATAGAGTACCTGATGAACTATGGAATGTGGTTTGTGACATTGTACAGGAGACAGGGATCAAGACCATCAACAACGACAACAACAAAGAAATGGAAAAAAAAAGCAAAATGGCTGTCTGAGGAGGCCTTACAAATAGCTATGAAAAGAAGAGAAGTGGAAAAAAACAAAAAATGGAGAAAAGGAAAGATATACCCATTTGAATGCAGAGTTCCAAAGAATAGCAAGGAGAGATAAGAAAGCATTTACTAGTGATCAGTGCAAAGAAATCCAGGAAAACAATAGAATGGGAAAGACTAGAGATCTTTCAAGAAAATTAAAGATGCCAAGGAAATTTTCATGCAAACACGGGCACAATAAAGGGCAGAAATGATATGGACCTAACACAAGCAGAAGATATTAAGAAGAGGTGGCAAGAATACACAGAAGAACTGTACAGGAAAGATCTTCATGACCCAAATAGTCACGATGATGTGATCACTCACCTAAAGCCAGACATCCTAGAGTGTGAAGCCAAGTGGGCCTTAGGAAGCATCACTATGAACAAAGCTAGTAGAGGTGATGGAATTCCAGTTGAGCTATTTCAAATCCTAAAAGATAATGCTGTGAAAGTGCTGCACTCAATATGCCAGAAAATTTGGAAAACTCAGCAGTGGCTACAGGACTGGAATAGGTCAGTTTTCATTCCAATCCCAAAGAAAGGCAATGGCAAAGAATGCTCAAACCACGGGACAATTGCACTCATCTCACATGCTAGCAAAATAATGCTCAAAATTCTCCAAGTCAGGCTTCAACAGTACATGAACCTTGAACTTCCTCTGGCAGAGGAACCAGAGATCAATTGCTAACATCTGTTGGATCATCGAAAAAAACAAGAGAGTTCCAGAAAAACATCTATTTCTGCTTTATTGACTGTGCCAAAGCCTTTGGCTGTGTGGATCACAACAATCTGTGGAAAATTCTGAAAGAGATGGAAATACCAGTCCACCTGACCTGCCTCTTGAGAAATCTGTACGCAGGTCAGGAAGCAACAGTTAGAACTGGACATGGAAACAGACTGGTTCCAAATAGGAAAAGGAGTATGTCAAGGCTGTATATTGTCACCCTGTTTATTTAACTTATAAGTAGAGTACATCATGAGAAACGCTGGGCTAGATGAAGCAGAAGCTGGAATCAAGGAGAAATATCAATAACCTCAGATATGCAGATGACACCACCCTTATGGCAGAAAGTGAAGAACTAAAGAGACTCTTGATGAAAGTGAAAGAGGAGGGTGAAAAGGTTGGCTTAAAGCTCAACATTTGGGAAACTAAGATCATGGCATCTGGTCCCCTCACTCATGGCAAATAGATGGGGAAACAGTGACAGACTTAATTTTTGGTGGGGTCCAAAATCACTGCAGATGATGTCTGCCACCATGAAATTAAAAGATTCTTACTCCTTGGAAGGAAAGTTACGACCAACCTAGACAGCATATTAAAAAGTGCAGACATTACTTTGTCAACAGAGATCCGTCTATTCAAGGCTATGGTTTTTGCAGTAGTCATGTATAGATGTGAGAGTTGGACTATAAAGAAAGCTGAGTGCCAACAAATTGGTGCTTTTGAACTGTGGTGTTAAAAGAAGACTCTTGAGAGTCCCTTGGACTGCAAGGAGATCCAACCAGTCCATCCTAAAGGAGATCAGTCCTGAATGTTCATTGGAAGGACTGATGTTGAAGCTGAAACTTCAATATTTTGGCCACATGAACTGGCGAAGAACTGACTCATTAGAAAAGACCCTGATGCTGGGTAAGATTGAAGGCTGGAGGAGAAGGGAACAACAGAGGGTGAGATGATTGGATGGCAACACTGACTCAATGGACATGAGTTTGAATAAACTCTGGGAGTTGTTGAGAGACAGGGAGGCCTGGCTTGCTACAGTCCATGGGGTCACAAAGAGTTGGGCATGACTGAGTGACTGAACTGAACTATACTGATAAACTTAAGAGTATAGTTAAGGAGAGACATCATATAAGAGACATCAACAACTGTCTCCTAAAGTGTATCACATGTCTCCTTGACTGGAGATTCACAAAGTATATTAATATACAAAAGGTTTGAAGAATTTTTACAACAAGTAAAATGACTTAAATTTAGCTAATCCAGTACTTTAGCAACATATATGATCTTTAGTTAGTGTTATTGTTTGAAGACAAGAGAAATTATTTGTAGAAATAAATGTATTGGAAAGGCATAGGACTGCTCCAATTTGACACAAAAAGGCAGAAGAAATAGGCTTAGACAGGAATCAGAGAGCAACTCGGAGACAGTATCAGGAAAAAAAAGGAGGCTTGTTATGTTGTGGCCTTTGACCTGTCAGCTATGGCTCCTTGCAACTGGCCTCTACCAGCATCAAATACACACACACACATTTCCAGTAATGCTGCTGGGCTCCTCCTCACCCCATCACTTGCTGTTTGAATAGCAAAGTTAAAAATCTGCGTGGTTGCCACAAGTAATTTCAGACTCCGCACCTATTTCTTATCTCTGATGATGAAAAGTTCCAAGAGTAGGGCTATCCAGCCATCCTTAAGTCTGGGCCATAATGTAGTCTCCAGGTGGTAGGAAGTGGAAACAATCCACATGCAGCTTCAAATGAAATGGTCCTGTAACAGGATTCCTACGTAGAACAGAGTCTTGGCATAATGATGTCAATGTCCATGTTTTGGCAATAGCAGAATTTTCTGTTTTCTCAGGTCAAATCCTTAAACATAAATATCAACACCGGTTCAAGAAAATTGGAAAAAAGAAAAAGTTCAGAAATTTGGAAATTACTTTAGAAGATATAAGCTAGGAACTCAGATAATAAAATTTAAATTGTACAAGTTTTTAAAATTCTTTGGATGAAGTACAAAGATTTTATGTTACATGCAGAAACACACATGTGCGCGCGCACACACACACACAAGCAGAAATATATTTCCTATGTTTTTCTTGTTTTCCCTTAAGAAAGAATAATATGACTGTACTAACTTCTCAGGATTCAAAATGTGTATCTGAATACTGAATTTGTCTTCACAATCCATAGCATCTGTGTGAATGTGAGCCCATCAGTCTCCTCAGTCCATGGAATTCTCCAGGCAAGAATACTGGAGTGGGTTGCCATTTCCTTCTCCAGGGGATCTTCCTGACCCAGGGATGGAATCTGGGTCTCCCACATTGCAGGCAGATGCTTTATCATCTGAGCCACAGGGAAGCCCTTATAAAGAGTTAGATTTCAAAAAATATATAGAAAGATGATAAATATGTAACACAAAAAGAGTTTGACTTCTGATACATTTAATTTTATCACATAAAATCATAAAGTAAAAACTACACTTTAAAATTTAGAAAGAAAAAAAAGATTGTTAACTGATTCCTACAGACTGTTGTGCAATGAGAAAATATGATAACCCTAAGACTGTTAGCCATTGAACACTTTCAGTTCAGTTCAGTCGCTCAGTCATGTCCAACTCTTTTCGACCCCATGAATTGCAGCACACCAGGCCTCCCTGTCCATCACCAACTCCTGCAGTTCACTCAAACTCACGTCCATCGAGACCGTGATGCCATCCAGCCATCTCATCCTCTGTCGTCCCCTTTTCCTCGTGCCCCCAATCCCTCTCAGCATCAGAGTCTTTTCCAATGAGTCAACTCTTCACATGAGGTGGCCAAAGTACTGGAGTTTCAGCTTTAGCATCATTGCTTCCAAAGAACACCCAGGGCTGATCTCCTTGAAGTCCAAGGGACTCTCAAGAGTCTTCTCCAACACCACAGTTCAAAAGCATCAATTCTTTGGTGCTCAGCTTTCTTCACAGTCCAACTCTCACATCTATACATGATCACTGGAAAAACCATAGCCTTGACTAAATGGACCCTTGTTGGCAAAGTACTGTCTCTGCTTTTTAATATGCTGTCTACGTTGGTCATAACTTTCCTTCCAAGGAGTAAGCGTCTTTTAATTTCATGGCTGCAGTCACCATCTGCAGTGATTTTGGAGCCCCCAAAAATAAAGTCTGACACTGTTTCCTCTGTTTCCCCATCTAGTTCCCATGAAGTGATGGGACCAGATGCCATGATCTTTATTTTCTGAATGTTGAGTTTTAAGCCAACTTTTTCACTCTCCTCTTTCACTTTCTTTTTTTTTTTTTTTTTTCACTTTTGAGATTGACTTTTTATTTTTTTATTTTTTTCATTTATCAATTTTTATTTTTATTTTTTAATTTTATTTTATTTTTAAACTTTACAAAATTGTATTAGTTTTGCCAAATATCAAAATGAATCCGCCACAGGTATACATGTGTTCCCCATCCTGAACCCTCCTCCCTCCTCCCTCCCCATACCATCCCTCTGGGTCGTCCCAGTGCACCAGCCCCAGGCATCCAGTATCATGCATCGAACCTGGACTGGCAACTCGTTTCATACATGATATTTTACATGTTTCAATGCCATTCTCCCAAATCTTCCCACCCTCTCCCTCTCCCACAGAGTCCATAAGACTGTTCTATACATCAGTGTCTCTTTTGCTGTCTCGTACACATGGTTATTGTTACCATCTTTCTAAATTCCATATATATGCGTTAGTATACTGTATTGGTGTTTTTCTTTCTGGCTTACTTCACTCTGTATAATAGGCTCCAGTTTCATCCACCTCATTAGAACTGATTCAAATGTCTTCTTTTTAATGGCTGAGTAATACTCCATTGTGTATATGTACCACAGCTTTCTTATCCATTCATCTGCTGATGGGCATCTAGGTTGCTTCCATGTCCTGGCTATTATAAACAGTGCTGCGATGAACATTGGGGTACACGTGTCTCTTTCCCTTCTGGTTTCCTCAGTGTGTATGCCCAGGAGGGGGATTGCTGGATCATAACCTCTTCACTTTCTGCCATAAGGGTGGTGTCATCTGCATATCTTAGGTTATTGATATTTCTCCCAGCAATCTTGATTCCAGCTTGTGCTTCTTCCAACCCAGCATTTCTCATGATGTACTCTGCATAGAAGTTAAATAAGCAGGGTGACAACATACAGCCTTGACATACTCCTTTTCCTATTTGGAACCAGTCTGTTTCCATGTCCAGTTCTAACTGTTGCTTCCTGACCTGCATATAGGTTTCTCAAGAGGCAGGTCAGGTGGTCTGGTATTCCCATCTCTTTCAGAATTTTCCACAGTTTATTGTGATCCACACAGTCAAAGGTTTTGGCATAATCAATAAAGCAAAAGTAGATGTTTTTCTGGAACTCTCTTGCTTTTTCCATGATCCCGCAGATGTTGGCAACTTGATCTCTGGTTCCTCTGCCTTTTATAAAGCCAGCTTGAACATGTGGAAATTCACGGTTCATGTATTGCTGAAACCTGGCTTGGAGAATTTTGAGCATTACTTTGCTAGCGTGTGAGATGAGTGCAATTGCACGGTAGTTTGAGCATTCTTTGGCATTGCCTTTCTTGGGATTGGAATGAAAACTGACCTTTTCCAGTCCTGTGGCCACTGCTGAGTTTTCCAAATTTCCTGGCATATTGAGTGCAGCACTTTCACAGCATCATCTTTCAGGATTTGGAATAGCTCAACTGGAATTCCATCACCTCCACTAGCTTTGTTTGTAGTGATGCTTTCTAAGGCCCACTTGACTTCACATTCCAGGATGTCTGGCTTTAGGCCAGTGATCACACCATCGTGATTATCTTGGTCATGAAGATCTTTTTTGTACAGTTCTTCTGTGTATTCTTGCCACCTCTTCTTAATATCTTCTGCTTCTGTTACATCCATACCATTTCTATCCTTTATTGAGCCCATCTTTGCATGAAATGTTCCCTTGGTATCTCTAATTTTCTTGAAGAGATCTCTAGTCTTTCCCAATTTGTTGTTTTCCTCTATTTCTTTGCACTGATCGCCGAAGAAGGCTTTCTTATCTCTTCTTGCTATTCTTTGGAACTCTGCATTCAGATGCTTATATCTTTCCTTTTCTCCTTTGCTTTTTGCTTCTCTTCTTTTCACAGCTATTTGTAATATGAAGGACTACTTCTATTACTTCCTAATATAGAAATTTTCTTTCCAAACTCAGCTATGATTCCTTTAGTACTTATTTTAGTTTTTGAGATTGTTGTCTTCATGATGCATTTAAATTAGTAGTATGCTTATATTGGAGGCTTCCCTGATAGATCAGTTGGTAAAGAATCTGCCTGCAATGCAGGAGACCCTGGTTTGATTCCTGGGTCTGGAAGATCTGGAGAAGGGATAGGCTACCCACTGCAGTATTCTTAGTCTTCCCTTGTGACTCAGCTGGTAGAGAATCTGCCTGCAATGTGGGAGAGCTGAGTTTGAGCCTTTGGTTGGGAAAATCCCCTGGAAAAGCAAAAAGCTACTCTTTCCAGTGTTCTGGCCTGAAGAATTCCATGAACTGTATAGTCCATGGGGTCACAAAGAGTCAGACATGACTGAACAACTTTCACATGCCTATATATATATACATTGTGCCATCAGTCTATTAAAGCTTATATGCAAATAGGTTTGGAAAACACTTTAAAAGAGATTAAAAAATAGCTCTGCAGAAAGGAAAAATAGTTTTTACTTTGAATTCCTCATCTATCTATTGATTGAAAATAGAACTTTCATATATACTCTCACATGGCTTTGTATATCATTTTGATGAAAATATTAGTAACTGGTAATCAGTTAATCTCATTAATTTGTGCATCCTCTTGAAAATAATTGACACTAAAACTAACTTAGAAAGAGTTTTTAAGCAGCAAATATGTAATTGAACAATGGTTTAGAACTAATTATTAGATAATAAATCATAGGAAATTTTATATTATAGTTGGTGTTACTTTAATTTGCAGGACAGTCTTTTAAAAATATTATTAAATTTTAAATATATTATTGAACATTTCATTAATTCTCTACAAAACTAATGGATATTTTAAAAAATAAGGCAAAATATTGGCTTGTGAAGGTTTATAAGGAAAGCACACATCATGTATTGCCTCTTATTGTAAAGTGTAAACTATTTTTAGATTTTACCAAGTTCTAAATGAACAAGTGTATAGTAGAAAAACATAATGTTTTTCTAGAATAGGCAATACATCTATGAGATTACTGTATTGGAAGAGATAACTAGAATAATCCTGTCTACTCAACTATGACCAATAGGATTGCTCTGAATTATAAATCAGATTCTCCAGACAAGCACTTCACTACCATTTCCAGCTGTACTGCTTTCAAATAAGTTAATAAGAGTTGTAGAACACACTGCTTATGGCTTCAAACAAGTCACCTGAAGATTCTGACTGCCCAGTGTCTGCCTAATGGGCTAACAGCTATAAGGATCAGATGTCACCTCTCCTGTAAAACACCTTTCACAAAAGTGTTCTACTGCAGACAACTGAGAAGTTTTGCTCTAAGCCGCCAATATTTCTGACAAGTAATATATTAAGAGCAGAAATGTCAAAATGTTTTCGAGACAGACAACAGAAATTCTGCTCTGAACTTGTTTTAGCAATAAAGAAATTCTCAGATCATGTCCTGAAGAAAGAATTGTTTTATATTAAGGCCTTTTATTTTTTCTGAAAACAGCTGGTACA
This sequence comes from Bubalus bubalis, assembly GCF_019923935.1. Classification (NCBI taxonomy): domain Eukaryota; kingdom Metazoa; phylum Chordata; class Mammalia; order Artiodactyla; family Bovidae; genus Bubalus; species Bubalus bubalis. The sequence continues at coordinate 46,486,107 of NC_059173.1, forward strand.
ACATGCTTTGTTATTCATAAACTGAAGGGAGACAGGAAATTTATGTTCTAATAATGAAATGCAAGTCCATTTTTTGAGCCTAATTAAGCTCTAGAAAGTCTTCGGTGTACCCATAAATTGTTACCAATTTGGAAGCCATGCCATGAGCTGTTTGATGTGAAGTCTGGATTTCCTATGAAAACTTTGAGCTAAAAAATGGAAAGAACCTTCCAGGATTAGTTGACCCCAAATGGCCCATCTCTGCCTTTTAGGGTAGAATGCAATTTCCCCGATTCACCTATGCTGCAAGGGGGAAGGGCAGATGCTTGCATAATATCAGGACTCCATTTAGAAGAAGAAAAGAATGGATTGATGTGTAGGCAATTAAAACTGCTCACCCACTGCAAGATGAAAGGCAGTGTCTTATTGTTTCTATTGTGATGGGTCTAAGATAGCACACATTAAGTTTTCCTTATTTTGATTAGATGTTTGCAGAAAATAGATTTTAAAAGCCTCCTACAGTTTACTATATCTGTGGCTCCTCTACATTATATATTCATTGATTAGTTATTTTTAAACTATACTTGATTTCCTTATTTATCATTTTGCATCTTCAAACATGTACAAATATTGTGTTTTTCCCTTAAATAATTTTCCTTTTTTTTTAACATAAAACAATTTTCCCCAAAACAAATGACTTTCCTAAGCTTGTGACTTGTTAAATATGATGTCTTTATTAACATTAGAGTTTCCAGCACAATTTAAAACTTAAATATATACTAGTTGTAAGAAATGGGTAATATTGTTTCAGCCTAACCTCAAAAAGTAGGGGAAAAAAATTGAGAGTCTCAGTCCAATAACAGCCAAAGGGGCTCAGAAACAGTAATCTTAGTGCTAGCCTGGCAGACACAATCTACACGGAACTTAATCAAAATAAGATTAAAAGTCCATAGCAATTTCCTTGAGTGGCCAGTCAGATATCCCCCATTATAGTCACCAAACAGCCTGTCCCTGGGGCCTATTCCAGAAATAAATTGGTTCGTAGATGAGCTGATGCAGAAGAAGGAAAAAAATATGTTTTCTTGAGACTGTTCCTTAAATTATATCCAATAATACCTGAAATTTCAGTCTTTTTCTCCTGAAATGTTTTTCCTGCTTTGTATCTTCCTAAATGTAAAGTATTATATTATTAGTTTATGTAAACTTACTATTCAACTTTGTGTTTATTAGGCAGTATTAAATATTTAATAAGTTGGCAATATCAGTGACACTTAAGCATTTGTTCAGAGGATGACTCTACCCAGTTATTAGGAGAGTTGCTTGATTATTTTAATTAATATGGCTTAGCAATCATAAACATTGTATAATAATGAAGAAATCTGATAGAGGCACCATTAACCCATAGCCTTAAAAAGAAACTGCTAATCTGAGGCATACTTCTAGACATAATCCTTACAAAGAAAGTAGGCTATTTTTATTATATCATTAAAACCTCATATCTAGGTGGGTTGTTCCACTCTGGCTATGAATGAATGTGTTCATTGCACAGTCCTGTCTGACTCTTTGTGACCCCATGGACTGTACAGCCCACCAGGCTCCTCTGATCATGGATTTCTCCAGACAAGAATACTAGAGTGGGTTGCCATTTCCTTCTACAGGGGATCATCCTGACCTAGGGATCAAACCCTGGTCTCCTTCATTGCAGGTGGATTCTTTACTGCCTGAGCCACCAGGGATCCAGATTTTTTTTTTCACAGGGCAACTATCAATTAAAAAGATTACTAGCACCATACTGTATAAAATGTTTTATGGATTCGAAACACAAGCGTAGACCTTGGATTAGAGCAAGAGCTAATCTATCACAAAAATAAAATGAATGTGAGTGTGATGCTGGGGGAGGGGTGCAGGGGACAGACACAAATAGAGTGGTAGATATGTGGGTAAGAATATTATGAAGTTCTCTTCTAAATGCTCTTATTTTGTCAGTAAATCATAAGAAATGTCTATAAGGAGATAGGAAGAAGATGAACAATATTGGAGATTTTGGCTGAAAGTATGTGGTAGGAGTGGCTTTCACCTCCTCAGATATGGAAGAGGGAAATGATGAGAGAAATAAAAGTGGATAATTGAGTAGAGGTTCATGTTCATTCAGTATTATTTAATAAGAAAAATATCTTTAAGACATTAAAATCGCATTGTTTGGTTGTTTCATAGATTCATGGTATAATCTTCTCTGAAGTTGTTCATAGAGTCTCTGTCATGATCACAATAAACTCACATTCTACTTTGTGCTGCTGAAAAGGAGGTTTTACTGGCATTGAAGAAGTATGGCAGGGGTAAACTGTGCTCAACTTAAAGTCATCAGGAGGATTCACTTATAATCTACACTTGCATTTTATGCTGTGGTAAATCACTAATCCTTGCCAGTTCAGAATAATTGATGAAGAAACCAGTCATCATAAGTGAAAAGATTATATTGTGGATTTTGTTTTTAAAAAGGTTCTTGGTGTGTTTATTCATTTATTTAGTGTTTTTCTGAAACAAGAAGCAGCCTAGTGATAGCTCAGTGTGAACGATGCTGGATTCCTGATCTCCAAAGAAGGCGATTTAGCTTCAGGACCAGACACTAGGCTTGCCCACTCAGGGCTCTTGTGTGGTAGAAGTTTTACAGTTAAAAGGGACAGAGAAAGCTTCTGACATAGACATCAGAAGGGAGGCAGAGAGTGTCCCCCTTGCTAGTCTAAGGAAGGGATATATATACTTTTTTAAATTAGTTATTACAATAAATCAAAAGAATGTCTCAAGGTTGTAAAGATCTTACTAAACCCACTCCCACAATTTACATTTTAAGATAAAGGGATTAGCCAGAAGGTTTTCAGAAAGGAGAAACTGTCCTCAAACAGAATACATTGTTGTTATATAATTCTTGGTGGTGTTGTCTAGTCGCTTAGTTGTGTCAGACTCCTTGCGACCCCATGGACTGTAGCCCGCCAGGTTCCTCTGTCCCGCCAGGCTCCTCTGTCCATGGGATTCTCCAGGCAACAATACTGGAGTGGGTTGCCATATAATCCTTAGTACAGAACTTAAACTGAGTTGTTTGTTGTGTAATCATCAGAAAAAGATAAAGAAAATAATGTTTTACATGATTAAGACTAAAGAATATAGATTAAAAAGAAGACATTTGTCCTTTCCTCCTCCTTGGGAATCCCAGACACCTATCTCTGCTTTGGAGCCCCAGACCCATTTCTCCTCATCGGGACCGCAGACTTCTTACCAACCTACCTAGGAATTGACTCTCTCACTAGAAATGATAACAAATCAGATATTTGTTGATAGATGAATATTGCCAGGAAATTCATATAGACTAATTATAATCTACTCTTCAATTTGTAGATGGAGTCAATATTATTATAACTTTATAAAAATGAAATCTGAGACTCAATCAAGTTTATGTAACCTGCAAGTTACAAAGTCAGATTCCAAACATATCCTGACTGAAATCAGTAACTATGTTTTTTTTACATTAGACTACCAATTAGAAAAATTGTCCACTAAAATAACAAATCATTTAAATATTTATTAATGGTAAAATATTTAACTATGTATTAAAGGTTTAAAATATGACATGAATATAGTATATTTTTATTTATAATGATCATACATGAAATATAGCATCTTTAACATTTGTGTCCTTGAAAGCAGTTTGTTTTCTGAAGAAAGTTTTATCACTTCTCTTCTAACATGTTAATGGTGTAAATTTAATGCTAACATATGTTTTAATATGAACAACTTAATACTTTATGAGTGGAATCTCAATTGATAAAATTTCATTATTTAATTGGTACTATATTGAGATCCCTGTTTTGCCTCACAAAATAATCTCTAAATAGGTTATTATAGAAAATTGTTATACTCTATCAATGTTTTCAGGCTTCCTCAGTTTAGTAGACATTACAAAAGCTATATTTAACCCCAATATTGTGAAATTAAGTCACAGAGGCAAGCAGAGACTATGGTATTTGCTTTGATCATGTACACATTGTAATAAAGAATAGTGGATGCAATTCAAATCTAACTTCATTTGAGAATAACCCTAGGCATTCCATGTCTGTATTTCTTGGAATTTTGGACTGGCTATTGGAAACTCATTCAGTTTTGCCTTAAAGCATCCACTAACCTCAAACTAAAATACAAAAAAGCTATTATGTGATGATTAGCCCCTGCAGACCAGAAACACCAGGTATCCACAGTCATATAGTTTTGGTGACTCACAAAAAGAAAAAAAAAGAAATCTATCTCAGATGGAGTGACAAGTGAAAATAATTACTGAAACTAAAAATAAACTCTCATAGTTTTACAAATAGAGTTGAAGGCAGTCTAAGTGTATTACATTTTATATAGCCTTTTGATATATTTTTTCTTTATAATGAGGTTTCTTTTCCTTTATTTTACCATAGACATTCTGATTGGTGGGTCAGTTACACTTATTTTTTCATACCCCTCATGACCTACTATGGTGCTTTGTACATTAATAATTATCCATTAAATATGTTGAATTAAATTACTGTTAGTAGTAGTTGGTAGCTTTTTTGGATGAATAAAATAATACAAGTAGATAAAGTACTATTGAAACACTTCTTGATTATAATATCATGAAACAGCTTTAGCCAAGGTAAGAATTTAAATGTAGGTATAAATGATAATGTGTGTATGTGTGTGTGTGGTGGGGGGGGGGGGCTAAGTCACTTCAGTCATGCTTGATTCTTTGCAACCCTATGGACAACCCTATGGACTGAAACTTGCCAGGCTCTTCTGTCTATGGGATTCTTCAGGCAAGAATCCTGGAGTAGGTTGTCATGCCCTCCTCCGGGGGATCTTCCTGACCTAAGGATCAAACCCCCATCTCCTATGTCTCTTGCTTTGACAGGAAGTTACTTCACCACTAGGGTCACCTATGCTATGCTATGCAAAGCACTTCAGTCGTGTCCGACTCTGTGTGACCCCATAGACGGCAGCCCATCAGGCTCCCCCATCCCTGGGATTCTCCAGGCAAGAACACTGGGGTGGGTTGCCATTTCCTTCTCCAATGCATGAGAGTGAAAGTGAAGTCACTCAGTCATGTCCGACTTTTAGCGACTCCATGGACTGCAGCCCACCAGGCTCTTCCGTCCATGGGATTTTCCAGGCAAGAGTACTTGAGTGGGGTGCCATTGCCTTCTCCGAGTGTCACCTAGGAAGCCTAAATAATAATGAAGCAAGTTCAAATCTGGAATATGATAATCAAAGAAAGATTAATACTTAGATATGAATACTGAAAGATTGATCTTTATGAAACATTGAAATCTAAAATTATTTGTACAGATGTTTATTAAATATTCTAGTAAAGAAATTAAAATGGTTGGCAATTGTAAAATGTACAAGTGACAGATTTGTTAAACACTGAAAGCACAGAAATAGCCAGATGTCCTAAAATATGAAATATATAATAAAACCAAGCAGGAAAATTTTTATCAAAAAATCTTTTTTATCACTAGGAAGGTGGTAAACAAATTTCTACTACTGATTTATTACTGTTAAGTTTATAATGTAATGAACTGAACATTAAGTTAGGGGAATTATATCTTGTCCTAGATAAAACTTTCATTTGAGTAAATTTTCAGTTCAGTTCAGTCTCTCAGTCATGTCTGACTCTTTGCAACCCCATGGACTGCAGCACACCAGGCTTCCCTGTCCAACACTAACTCCTGGAGTTTGCTCAAACTCGTGTTCATGGAGTTGGTGATGCCGTCCAACCGTCTCATCCTCTGTCATCCCCTTCTCCTTCTGCCTTCAATCTTTCCCAAAATCAGGATCTTTTCCAATGAGTCAGTTCTTTGCAACAGGTGGCCAAAGTATTGGACTTTTAGCTTCAAATCTTTAGGATGGACTAGTTTGATCTCCTTGTAGTCAAAGGCACTTTCAAGAGTCTTCTCCAACACCACAGTTCAAAAGCATCAATTCTTCAGCACTCAGCCAAAGTAATGCTCAAAATCCTTCAAGCCAGGCTTCAATAGTACGTGAACCATGAACATCCAGATATTCAAGCTGGATTTAGAAAAGGCAATGGAACCAGAGATCAAATTGCCAACATCCATTGGATCATTGAAAAAGCAAGACAGTTCCAGAAAAAAAAATATCTTCTTTCTTTTTTTTTTTTTTTTCTGCTTTATTGACTAAGCCAGAGTCTTTGACTATGTGGATCACAACAAACTGTGAAATACTCTAAAAGAGATAAGAATACCAGACCACCTGACCTGTCTCCTGAGAAATCTGTATGCAGGTCAAGAAACAACAGTTAGAACTGGACATGGAACAACAGACTGTTTCCAAATCAGGAAAGGGGTATATTGTCTCCCTGCTTATTTAACTTATATGCAGAGTACATCATGAGAAATGCTGGGCTGGATGAATTACACTCTGGAATCAAGATTGCCGGGAGAAATATCAATAACCTCAGATATGCAGGTGACACCACCCTTATGGCAGAAAGCGAAGAATCACTAAATGAACCTAATGAAAGTGAAAGAGGAGAATGAAAACGTTGGCTTAAAACTCAACATTCAGAAAACTAAGATCATGGCATCCAGTCCCATCATTTCATGGCAAATAGATGGGGAAACAATGAGAGACTTTATTTTTTTGGGCTCCAAAATCAATGCAGATGGTGACTGCAGCCATGAAATTAAAAGACCCTTGCTCCTTGGAAGAAAAGCTATGACCAACCTATACAGCATATTAAAAAGCAAAGACATTACTTTGCTGACAAAGGTCCATCTAGGCAAAGCTATGGTTTTTCCAGTAGTCACATATGAGTAAATTTTACCTTGAACATATTCTTATTTCCTGGTAAACATTTTCTATGTTGCCCAAATAAAGCCTTATTCCCACAATTTATTCATTTCTCTAAGGACTTTTTGGTGTGGCCAACTTAAATGGTTCTGATATTTATATGTCATACTGCAAAGGTTATCACTGACGTTAGAAAGGGTAATTCCTTTGTAGATCTAGAACTGCTCCTTTATTAGGCCAAGGTAAAATTTATACAAAAGAAAATTGGTTTAAGACCAAGGTTTTTATTACTTAAAAGATTAAAATAGGCTATTTCCATGTGTTTACTCAAACTCAAAAGTTAGCCAAGAGTCTAAAGTAAAAGATAAATTCTTGAGACGTCTTAAGTCTTCTTGTTCAACCCTTCTCTACATAAATGAGAGAACTCTCCGTGAATGATCTCGTCATTCAACCAGGGTCCCAATCTGAACTTACAGATTCAGGTTCTCTAGGGTCACGACCAAAGTGTCCATCTTTTATTAACAACTCATGATGAGCCACATGCACAATTAAGTTTGAGAATGTTTTCTAAAGAAAACAAAGCCTTACAAGTGCAACTTTTAAGGTGAGACAATTCAGGCACAATGCCAGGCCATCTAAACTTATAAAGATTCCTTAAAAAACTGGAAATAGACATGCCTTATGATCCAGCAATCCCACTGCTGGGCATACACACTGAGAAAACCAGAAGGGAAAGAGACACGAGTACCCCAATGTTCATCGCAGCACTGTTTATAATAGCCAGGTCATGAAAGCAACCTAGATGTCCATCAGCAGATGAATGGATAAGAAAGCTGTGGTACATATACACAATGGAGTATTATTCAGCCATTAAAAAGAATACATTTGAATCGGTTCTAATGAGGTGGATGAAACTGGAGCCTATTATACAGAGTGAAGTAAGCCAGAAAGAAAAACACCAATACAGTATACTAACGCATATATATGGAATTTAGAAAGATGGTAACAATAACCCTGTGTACGAGACAACAAAAGAGACACTGATGTATAGAACAGTCTTATGGACTCTGTGGGAGAGGGAGAGGGTGGGAAGATTTGGGAGAATGGCATTGAAACATGTAAAATATCATGTATGAAATGAGTTGCCAGTCCAGGTTCGATGCACGATACTGGATGCTTGGGGCTGGTGCACTGGGACGACCCAGAGGGATGGAATGGGGAGGGAGGAGGGAGGAGGGCTCAGGATGGGGAACACATGTATACCTGTGGCGGATTCATTTTGATATTTGGCAAATCTAATACAGTTATGTAAAGTTTAAAAATAAAATAAAATTAAAAAAAAAATGTAAAAAAAAAAATAATAATAAAATAAAAAAAAAAAAAACAAAAAAAAAAACCTGAGCTTTGGTTTATTTACTACTCTCCAGTATTTTTGCCTAGAGAATTCCATGGACAGACCATGGGGTCACAAAGAGTTGGACACGACTGAACAACTAACACAAACCTGCTTGTATTCACTTGAAAAAAAATCTTTTAACTTATATTATCCAGTTTTCTTTTCAATAAATTGTTCATATTTCATGAGGTATATGAGATTATCAAATGTGGTAATGCATGCCACATGTCCCCTGCTGTTCTTGCCTTCAATCTTTCCCAGCATCAGAGTCTTTTCCAATGAGTCAGTTTTTCACATCAGGTGGCCAAAGTATTGGAGTTCCATTACAGAATAATTTATAAAACATATAATCTCAATAATCTGTATTAACTAATCACATGTCATATTATTTAGATTTAAATTTTTCCCATAAATATTATTTACAAAGATATTTCTTAAAGTGTATTATGTCTCAGATTTCCTTTGCTTTCATTATAAGAAATTCAGTATTACAAAATTAATACTTACAGTTTTAAAGGTAAACTCTTTCTAGATTTATTTAATCTATACCTGTCAGTTTCTTTATAAAGGTGTTCAAACATAGACCTTTTAAAATTCAGATTTTTAAAAAATGTTTGAATGTTTACTCTCTACTTCAGTTTTAAAAGACATTTACCATAACAACAGCACAATCTCTTTTGTATAGATGCTACCTCTGAATCTAAGTGAAAGTGAAGTCGCTCAGTCGTGTCCAACTCTTTGTGACCCCATGGCCTGTAGCCCATCAGGCTCCTCTGTCCATGGGATTTTCCAGGCAAGAGTGCTGGAGTGGATTGCCATTTCCTTCTCTAGTAATTAGCAACAAATTCTTAACCAATGATACCAATAATGATTTTATGTTCTATTTTTTTTTTCTTTTCACACAATTATTTTTCTTTTATTTTTTCATCTTTAAAACTGTAAATTAAGTATGATTTTCATCAAATTTGACACAAAAGTTTTCATTGTTATTATTAACTGTCAATCTTCCACTTGTTAACCTGCCATGTTAAAGTGGAAATTGAAGGATTGAGAAAATGTAAGATCATCTCTGTAGGTACTTTAAGTAATTAATTAATTTTTATTTGCAATATTTAACTCAGTAATACATGCCTTTTTTAAAGAAAATAGTTTTATGTGTTAGTTTTTATGTATATATACTTTCAGGTGTCTAAATTTATCTCTTTACAAAAAGATAATTGCTATTCTACATAAGTCAGACTTTTCCACATCTTCAAAAAATGCTTTGGTCAAACAGAGTAATGGTAGGTAGGCAAAATATGCTAAAATTGGCACCCTTGAACAGGTTGTAGTTAATTGCAAAAAAAGCATGCCCCATGCCATCAGTCTCTTGTTTTTTTCCACTTCATTTTATTACTCTCTGCTTTTTCTTGACTTCTGGTAAAATAATTATTTTTATTATGTTATATGTATTTCCTCCATGTATGCATCTAAGGTAGAAAATACTGTAGAATGTCTTCCCAACTCCTGTTCAACAGCTGCTCTGAATTACCTGTCCCTTGGTGGGGCCCATGTGTGGGGTTAGTGCTGTCTCACACACACATTTCTTCTCCCACTTCTTATTTGTATGCCAAAAGTTGAATGTTTTGTCCCCAAATACATTTGTCAGACATAATTGTTACTGTAGTCATATAATTTAAACATTTATCATATAAAAGCAATAAGTAAGTATAAAAGTTAAAAGACAGATTTATTGGAAAATAAAACAGAGTGGTTCCGAAGGAAGTGATAAACATAAGCTAATAAAAATGCTGACAAATTGGATTTATGAGTCAGACACCTGTAAGAGATTTTTTGAGGGGAGTGAAGGGTGTGAGTATCTGTTCACATAATACTTTTTAAAATAGATTTTAAACTAGTTAATCCATTTTTAAAAAGTGGGAGAGGGAGAGGGTGGGAAGATTTGGGAGAATGGCATTGAAACATGTAAAATATCATGTATGAAACGAGTTGCCAGTCCAGGTTCGATACACAATACTGGATGCTTGGGGCTAGTGCACTGGGATGACCCAGAGGGATGGTATGGGGAGGGAGGAAGGAGGGTTCAGGGTGGGGCACTCATGTATACCTGTGGTGGATTCATTTTGATATTTGGCAAAACTAATACAACTTTGTAAAGTTTAAAAATAAAATTAAATTAAAAAATAAAATTAAAAAATAAATTAAAAAATAAAAAGCAACACTGAAAACCATAGACTATATGTTATACAAAAATAAAGAATGGTAATAAATCAAATTTGACGGTACACCAAAAGGATCATACAAAATGAAGTGAAATTTATTCCAGGGATGCAAGCATGGTTCAAAATTCCCAAATCAAGGAATGTGATACACCACATTAACACAGTCAAGGATAAAATTTACATGGTCATACCAGTAGATGCAGATAAAGTATTTGACAAAATTCAAAATCCATTTAAAATAAAAACTCTCAACAGAATGGGTATAGAGGGAAGGTATTGTGCCTCAACATAATAGAAGCCATGTATGACAAACCTACACTAACATACCCAATGGTGAAAAATGAAAACTTGTAAGACAGAAATAAGATGTTGCATATTCCACCACTTTCCATCAAAAGAGTACTGGAATCTCCAGAGCTATTAGGCAGTAAAATAAATACAAAGCATTTTAGTGGTAAAGAAAGAAGTAAAATTGTTTCTACTTGCAAATGACACAATAATATATATGCTATGCTAAGTCACTTCAGTCGTGTCCAACTCTGTGTGACCCCATAGACGGTAGCCTACCAGGCTCCCCCGTCCCTGGGATTCTCCAGGCAAGAACTCTGGAGTGGGTTGCCATTTCCTTCTCCAATGCATGAAAGTGAAATGTGAAAGTGAAGTCGCTCAGTCGTGTCCAACTCTTAGCGACCCCATGGACTGCAACCCACCAGGCTCCTCCATCCATGGGATTTTCCAGGCAAGAGTACTGGAGTGGGGTGCCATTGCCTTCTCCGATATTATATATATAAAACCCAAAAGACTCCTCTGAAAACCTGTTGAAACTGATTTAAAAATTCATCAGATTAGTAGGACATAAATCAATATATAGAAATTACATTCATTTCAAAATACTGACAACAAACTAAGAAAGAGAAATTAAAAATTTTCATTTACAATACTGCCAATAATAGGGCTTCTGGTTCAAGTGGCAGAGTAAAAGGGTGTGCGTTCATCTCCTCCTGCAAAAGCACCAAAATCACAGCTAGCTGTTGAACAACCATTGACAGGAGGACATTGGAACCCACCAAGTAAAGATATCCAATATCCAAAGACAAAGAAGCTGCAATGAGATGGTAGGAGGGGTGCAAACATGATCAAAATTATATCTCATACCCCATGAGGGGGCAGCCTTCAATCTGGAGAACAATAATACCAAAGAAGTTCCCCCATTATTGTGAAGGTTTTGAGCCTCGTGTCAGACTTCCCAGCCTGGGAACCTGGAAAAGGGACTAAGAATCCCCAGGGAATCTGACTTTGAACATCAGTGGGATTTGATTACAGGACTTCCACAGGAGTAGGGGAAACAGAGACTCCCCCCTTTAGGGCACAGACAAAATCCGAGGGGAAAGGAGCAGTGATCCTATAGGAGACTGACCCAGACCTACCTGCTAGTGTTGGAGGGCATCCTGTGGAGGTGTGAGTGGGCAGTATCTCACTGTGGCAACAGGGCATTGGCAGCAGCAGTCCTGGAAGGGGCTCTTTGGCATAAATCCTCTTGGAGGTAATCATTAACCCTACCATAGAGCCCATAGACTGAGTCACCTCAGGAGGAATAAACACAGCCCTATCCACTAGAGCAAGATCTAGTTTTTCCCACCTTGTCCCTCCCATCAAAAAGCTTATAGAAGTCTCTCAGCCTCATCCACCAGAGGGTGGGAAGAAGAAGCAAGAAGAACCACAATCCTGCAACAATTAGAATCAAAATCATGTCACAGAAAGTTGTGTTTATGTGTAAGTCACTCAGTCATGTCAGACTCTTTGTGACCCCATGGAATGTAGTTCACAAGGCTCTTCTGCCCATGGAATTCTCCAGGCAAGAATACTGGAGTGGGTTGCAGTTTCCTTTTCCAGAGGACTTTCCCTACCCAGAGATTGAATCTGTGTCTCTCACATTCTTGGTAGGTTCTCTACCATCTGAGCCACCAGGGAAACCCACAGAAAATTAGCCAGGATGAAAAAAGCAGATTTTGTTCCAGATAAAGGGATTAGATAAAACCCAGAAAAACAGTCGGATGAAGTGGAGATGGGCAACCTTCCAGAAAAAGAATTCAGAATATGATAGTGAAGGTGTCCCAGGATCTCAGAAAAAGAATAGAGGTAAAGATTGACAAGATGCAAGCAATGCTTACCAAAGACTTAAGAACTCAAGAACAAATAAACAGAGATTAACAATACACTAGAAATAATCAATAGCTGAATAACTGATGCAGAATGGTTAAGTGACCTGGAGGACAGAATGGTGGAAATTACTGTCACAGACAGAATATAGAAAAAAGAATGAAAAGGGAAAAAAAAAAGTCTTAAAGACCTCTGGGACAATGTTAAATTCTCCAACATTCACATTATAGGGGTCCCAGAAGGAGAAAAGAGAGAGAAAGGACCTGAGAAAATAGGTGAAGACATACTAGCTGAAAACTTCCCTAATGTGGGAAAGGAAATACTCAACCAAGTCCAGGAAGCACAGAGAGTCCCAGGTGGGATAATCCCAAGGAGGAACAGCCCGAGACACCTAGTAATCAAAATGATGACAATTAAAGGTAAAATATTAAAAGCAACAAGGGAAAAACAACAAATAACATACAGGGAAACTCCCATAAGGTTATCAGCTAATTTCTCAACAGAAATTCTAAAAGCCAGAAGAGAATGGAATAACATGTTTAAAATGATGAAAGGGAGGAACCTGTAACCAAGAATACTCTACCTACCATGACTCCCATTCAGATTTGATGGAGAAATCAAAAGCTTTCCAGACAAGCAAAAGTTAAGAGAATTCAGCACTACCAAACCAACTTTACAGCAAATATTGAAGGAACTTCTCTAGGCAGGAAACACAAGAGAAGGAAAAGACTTAGACAAAATAAACCCAAAACAATTAAGAAAATGGTAGGTAATAGGATCATACATATCAATTATTAGTTTAACTGTAAATGGATTAAATGCTTCCATGCTGCTGCTGCTGCTAAGTCTCTTCAGTCGTGTCCGACTCTGTGCAACCCCATAGACGGCAGCACCCCAGGCTCCCCCGTCCCTAGGATTCTCCAGGCAAGAACACTGGAGTGTGTTGCCATTTTCTTCTCCAAGGCATGAAAGTGAAAAGTGAAAGTGAAGTCTCTGAGTCGTGTCCGACCCTCAGGGACCCCATGGACTGCAGCCTACCAGGCTCCTCCGTCCATAGGATTTTCCAGGCAAGAATACTGGAGTGGGGTGCCATTGCCTTCTCTGAATGCTTCCATGAGAACTCACTAAAAGGCATAACCTGGCTAGGTGGATGAGAACATGTGCAGGTATCCTTCCACTTATCATATCACTGCTTAACCCCCCTCAAAATTGTACGTAATTATTTTATATTTTTAGGTTAATTATGTTTCCATAATGGCTTGTGATTATCATTATCTTTTATTTTTTGTTTGGCTATTGTGAAAACTAATAAACATCTTTTATTATTGTGATTATTTAACTGTTATTCACTGAATACCATTGCATAATGATCAGTCAACAGAAAGTAATAGAAAAACTTGATATCACTTTTTAAAATCCAAATGCACAACAGAATTATTTTGGAATTTTTTTTTTGAAACATGCAAATGTCCAGGTATTGCTATTCTCCAAAGCTCCAGATGTGTTTCTAATGAGCAGTCATGTTTAAAGACAACTGGACTATATGATGATCTTTTACTTTTATCTAGTTTGTTTCACTTTTATATTTCACATTCAGTGCTTCAATTTCATTTAGTGTTTAGTTTCCAATTTCTCTTTTATTGTTTTCTCAAGCCTTTATCAAACATAGTAGAAAAGTAATTTTGTACATACATATGCATATATAGTACATATAATATATATTTTAGAAAATTTATGTTATTTTTGCTTAGCTAAAAAATGTTATGACATTTTCATTCAACTTGCTTGACTTAGTATGAGTAGAATGCTAGATTTCTAATTTCAGTTCAATTCAGTCATTTGATCATGTCCAGCAACTGACAATATGGTGGAGTAGAAGGAGGTGTGTTCATCTTCTTCTGCAAGAACTCCAAAATTACAACTTGCTGCTGAACAACCATTGACAGGAGAATGTTGGATCCCACCAAAAAAGATACCCCACATCCAAGGGCAATGGAGAAGCCCCAGCAAGATGGTGGGGGGGCAAAATCACATTTAGAATCAAACCCCATACCTACCAGAGATGATCAGAGGGCTCAAACAAAGCCTTTTGTGCAACAGGAGACCTCACAGAGACTGAGCCAGGCATGCCGTTGAGTGTTTGAATGTCTCCTGTGGAGTTACGGGTCAGCAGTGGCCTGCCACAGGGGCAGGGGCTCTGGGTGCAGCATTCCTGGGTGTGGCATAAACCCTCATGGAGGAGGTCCCCATTAACCTCACCATAGAGATGTCGAGCAGACAAACCACAAACTAGAACAATTATGCCAAACAAATTCCCACACTGTTAAGAAAGTTCTAGGACCTACATCAGATTTCCCAACCTGGGGATCTGGCAAAGAGACTGAGAACCCCCAGGGAATTTGACTTTGGAGGCCAGTGGGATTGGGTTACAGAACTTTCACAAGACTGGGGAAACAGACTTTTGGAGGGCACAAACAAAACTTTGTATGCACCAGGATGCAGGAGAAAGGAGCAGTGACCCCACAAGAGACTGACCCAGACTTGCTGTTCCAGGAGTTTCCAGTGGAGACATGGGTCAGCAATGGCCTGCCTCAGGGTCGGGGGCACTGGGTGTGGCAGTGCATGCAAGGGACTTTTTAAAGGAGTTCTCCATTGTCTTCATTACCTCCACCATAGTTTGGTCTCAGGTCAAATAAGAGGGAGGGAACACAGCCCTGCCCATCAACAGAAAATCAGATTAAACATGTACTGAGTAGGGCCCCGTCCATCAGAACAAGACAGTTGTTTCCCACAGTTTCCCCCATAGTCAATCTCTCCCATCAGGAAGCTTCCATAAGCCTCTTATCCTTATCCATCAGAGGGAAGACAGAATGAAAACCACAGTCACAGAAAACTAATCAAACTGATCACATGGACTGCAATTTTGTCTAACTCAATGAAACTATGAGCAATGCCATGTAGAGCCACCGAAGATGGATGGGTCATGGTAGTGAGTTCTGACAAAATGTGGCCCACTGGAGAAGGCACTGGCAAACCACTTCAGTATTTGTGCCTTGAGAACCCATGAGCAGTATGAAAAGGCAAAAAGATAGGACACAGAAAGATGATTCAGTTTGGTTGGTGCCCAATATGCTACAGGAGAAGACTGGAGGAATAGCAACAGAAAGAATGAAGAGATGGAGCCAAAGCAAAAACAACACTCAGTTGTGGATGTGACTGGTGCTGGAAGCAAAGTCTGATGCTTTAAAAAAACAATATTGCATAGGAACCTGGAATGTTAGTCCATGAATCAAGGTAAATTGGAAGTGATTAAACAGGAGATGGCAAGAGTGAACATCAACATTTTAGGAATCAGTGAACTAAAATGGACTGGAATGGGCAAGTTTACCTCAGTGACCATTACATCTACTACTGTGGGCAAGAATCCCTTAGAGGTAATGGAGTAGCCATCATAGTCAGCAAAAGAGTCCAAAATGCAGTACTTGGGTGAAGTCTCAAAAATGACAGAATGATCTCTGTTTGTTTCCAAGGCAAACCATTCATTATCATAGTAATCCAAGTCTATGCCCCAACCAGTAATGCTGAAGAAGCTGAAGTTGAACGGTTCTTAGAAGATCTACAGGACCTTGTAGAATTAACACCCAAAAAAGGTGTCCTTTTCATATAGGGCACTGGAATGTAAAAGTAGGAAGTCAAGAGATACCTGGAGATTTCTAATTTATATTCAGCCAAAACTTGGATATACTTCCATGTATTTTGGCATCTAGAATTAAACTGCCAAAAGTGTAGAAAATTTATTATTTACTGATTTAAAAAAATATTGAATGAGTCTAGGAAATTCTAAACCAATTCTTCAAATACAAAGTAATACTGTGTTGTTAAAAAAAAAGGGGGGGGAATTAACAAGTGATACAGTATTAACTATTGATGTTCTTCAGGTGCTCAGTAGTGTCAGACTCTTTGCAACCCCATGGACTGCAGCACACTAGGCTTCTCTGTCCTTCACCAGCTCCCAGAGCCTGTTCAAACTCATGTCCATCGAATCAGTGCTGCCATGCAACTATCTTCTCCTCTGTCATCCCCTTCTCTTCCTGCCTTCAATTTTCCCAGCATCAGGGTTTTTTTCTAATGAATGAGCTCTTCCATCAGGTGGCCAAAGTATTGGAGCTTCAGCTTCAGAACCAGTACTTCTAATGAATATTCAGGATTGATTTCCTTTAGGATTGACTGGTTTGATCTCTTTGCAGTCCAAAGTACTCTCAAGTCTTCTCCAAAACCATAGTTCAAAAGCATCAACTCTTTGGCACTCAGCCTCCTTTTAGGACCAACTCTAACATCCACACATGACTAGTAGAAAAAACATAGCTTTCATTATATGGATTTTTGTTGGCAATGTCTCTGCTTTTTAATATGCTGCCTAGGTTGGTCATTGCTTTTCTTCCAAGAAGCAAACGTCTTTCAATTTCATGGCTGCAGTCACCATCTGCAGTGATTTTGGAGCCCAAGAAAATAGTCTCACTGTTTCCATTGTTTCCCCATCCATTTGCCATGAAGCGATGGGACTGGATGCCATGATCTTAGTTTTCTGAATGTTGAGGTTTTTTTTTTTTAATATTGATAAAATTTTATTTTATTTTTTATTTTTTTACAGTAAATTTTGAATTTTATTTTATTTTTTAACTTTACAATATTGTATTGGTTTTGCCATATATCAAAATGAATTCACCACAGGTATATATGTGTTCCCCATCCTGAACCCTCCTCCAGTTTTAAGCCAACATTTTCACTCTCTTCTTTCATTTTCTTTAGGAGGCTCTTTAGCTCCTCTTCACTTTCTTCTATAAGTGTGGTGTCATCTGCATATCTGAGGTTATTGATTTATCTCCCAGCAATCTTGAATCCAGTGTGTGCTTCATCTAGTCCAGCATTTCTCATGATGTACTCTGCGTATTAGTTAAATAAACAGGGTGACAATATACAGCCTTGACGTACTCCTTTCCCAATTTGGAACCAGTCTATTGTCCCATCTCCAGTTTTAACTGTTGCTTCTTGACCTGCATGCTGGTTTCTCAGCAGGCAGGGAAGGTGGTCTGGTATTCCCATCTCTGGAAGAATTTCCCACAGTTTGTTGTGATCCACACAGTCAAAGGCTATATCATGGTCAATGATTCAGATGTAGATTTTTTTCTGGAATTCTCTTGTTTTTTCTGTGATCCAACAGATGTTGGCAATTTGATCTCTGCTTCCTCTGCCTTTTTTTAAATCCAGGTTGAGCATTTGGAAGTTCTCAGTTCATGTACTGTTGAGTCCTAGCTTGGAGAATTTTTTTTTTAATTTTATTTTATTTAACTTTACAATATTGTATTGGTTTTGCCATATATCAAAATGAATCTGCCACAGGTATACATGTGTTCCCCATCCTGAACCCTCCTCCCTCCTCCCTCCCTTTGAGCATTACTTTTGAGCATTAACTATAGTACAGATTTTGTTCAAATTTCACAAAATTTTTGCTAGTATCCATTATTTGTTTTTATACCTTTTTCAAGACTCTGCATTGTATTTAATTGCATTGAGCAGCCTCAGCTGAATGCAACAAATTCTGGTGGATTCTCTTTTCTTTTTTGTTCTATTACAAATATCTTCAAATTTTCATTGTTATAGCATCTTAGATACACCCATCATTTAAAAGTGGACATTTGATTTCCAAATACATGGGATTTGTTTAAAGTATCATTAATATCAATTTCTTCTTTTGATACTAATTTCTCATTTAAATACTTTCTTCTCTGCAATTTCCCTCTTTTTTTTCTATCTAACTTTATTGAGGTTTGCAGTGACTAAGTCAAAGATCTCTCTTGGTAAATGTCACATTGCACTTGATAATATGTTGGTTATTTTCAAATATCTTTTGATATGGATTTCTAACATAATTCCACAGTGATAAGAGAAAATATTCTTTATGACTTCAATACCATTAGACTATGATATTCTTGCACCTTGTTTTATGTCCCTGGATATGTTCTAGTGTCTTCTAGTTTACAGTCTATGAGAAATTGAATAGAATTTCTGTCCTGCTGTTGTGTGGAAAATCTATAAATTTTAATTATGTTTAATTAGTTCACTGCTTTTCAGGTCTACTATATCCTTCTACTTCTCTATATATTTATCATATTAATATTAATTTTTGAGAGTCTGATATTGAAACTCCAACTAAAAAGCTTAATTTATCTACTTATAAAAGATAATTGTGATATATATTGGAGCTATATGTAACCTTGTTATATGTTTCCAAGTTTCCTATAAATGTGTTGTTATGCTTTAATAATTTAAAACAAATTAAAGTTAAAAAACATAGTATCAAAAAGAATGAAATATCTAGAAATAAATTTAATCAAGGAGGTGAAAAATTTATACATTGAAAACTATATGGTATTGATGAAAGAAATTAAGAGAAAAACAAAAAGATATTTGTTTCTCATGGATTGGAAGAAATAACCTTGTTAAACTGTACATGTTACCCAAAGCAATTTATGGATTCAATGCAATTCCTATGAAGATTCCAATGATATTTTTCACAGGAATAGGAAAAACAATCCTAAATTTGTATAAAATTGCAAAAACCTCTAGTAGCTAAATTTACTGCTGATAAATTTCTGAGGGTAAAATCTCTGTTATTAGGTAGGTGTATGTTTAATTAAGAAACAAATTCTACTCTAAAATGGTTGTCAATATTTTACACTCACAGAAAATATATGCAACTTCTAGTTTTCACACTTATTTAGTATTGACTGTCATTTTTGTTTAATGTTAGTTCTTTTGATGGTGTGAAATAGAATCTTACTGCATTTTTTCCATGCACTTTCATCTTATATAATGATATTGAGGAACTTTTCACATTTTCACAAGCCACTAGTATGTCTTGTATTGTGAAATATCTGCTTAAGAGTTTTGCATGAAGGTAGCAGGCCTCATACATTGGAGAAAGAAATGGCAACACACTCCCAGTGTTCTTGCCTGGAGAATCCCAGGGATGGGATTCTTTATGGGGTCTATGGGGTCACACAGAGTCGGACACGACTGAAGCAACTTAGCAGCAGCAACAGCAGCAGCAGATTGTAAGAATACATTGTCTATTCTGAACATCAATTATTTGACATACATATAGGGAATAATTTGCTCTGACCTGTGGCTTAAAAGTTCATTATTTTATGCTTTGCAGTTTAATTAGGAGAACAATTTAATTATTACTGTGGTTTTTTACAAATTGAAGACTTATGACATCCCCATGTTGAGCAAGTCTATCAGCAACATTTCCCCAACAGTATTTCCTCAGTTCATGTCTCTGTGTCACGTTTTGGTAATTCTCACATTTCAAACTTCTTTATTGCTATTGTATTTGTTATGGTGATTTTCTTAACATCAGTCTCCTACTACAGGTCTTATGGAAGCAATTGGAGTGAAAACCTTTTTCCACTTTTTTCTTTTTTTCAATTGAGATAATTCAGTTCTGTTTCCTATAATGACTGCACAAATTTACATTCTCACCAAGAGTGTACCAGAGTTCTCTTTTCTCCACATCTTCAACAATATTTACTATTTGTGGTGTTTCTGATGACAGCCATTTTGACAGGCGTGAGGCGATATCTCCTTGTGGTTTTGATTTGTCTTTCCCTTGTATTTAGTGATGTTGAGCATCTTTTCATGAGCCTGTTGACCATCTGTATGTGTTCTTGGAAAGAATGTCTATTCAGGTCTTCTAGTCTTTTTCAAATCAAGTTTGTTTTAGTTTTGTTTGTTTTGAGTTGTTTATTTACTTTGGATATTAACTCCTTATTGATCATATCATTTGCAAATATTTTCTTCCATTCAGTGTATTGTATTTTTATTTTGTTGATGATTTATTTTGCTGTGCAAAAGCTTTTAAGTTTAATTAGACCCCATTTGTTTGTTTATGCTTTTGTTTCCTTTGCCTTAGGAGACAGTTCCAAAAGCATAGTCATGATTTATGTCAAATAGTGTTCTGCCTATGTTTTCTCCTAGGAGTTTGATCGCCTTCAGTATTACATTTATGTCTTTGATACATTTTGAGTCTGTTATGTATATGATAAAGACTGATTTGTAAGAATTCTTTGCCTTCTGCTGGCTCTCCTCAAAGGTCCCAGGATCTGTTAGCCCTAACAGCCCATGAGCAAGCAGTGTCTAACCAGTGGGGTGCCCTGTTTATGTACCAAACTATAGGGGCAGAAAAAATTGTTCCTTCTGCCCTTGTAGGTTCTTTGGCTTGTCTAATAATTAGCTTGGCATAAGACAGATTAACAGAAGAAAAAGAAATTTAATTTTGTACATACAGGAGTCCCATAAAAATAAGAGATGAAAAAGTGACAAAACCAGGAAAGTTTTTGTACCTTTTAGACAAAGGAATAATAAAGCTGTGAAGAATTGGCAAGACAAAGAGGTTTGGAATTAATGTAGTAAAGTGGTGAAGAAGTACCAAGGTTTGTTTATGCAACCTTCCCAGCTCTAGATTCCTTGTCTCTGGTACTAAGGATGTGTTGTCCCCTCCTAATACAGGGAAGGTAACTTCACAAGGAAGATTTAGCTCTTGCTTTCAGGAAGACAAAGGAAGGTCAGAGTATCTTTCTTGTATTGTGTGTTTCTCAAATACTTCAACTCAAAATAATCAATATTCCAAAATGATATATTTGGGGTGACATATTCTGAACACCTACATCTAAAATTCAGATAAAGTGTTTGAGCTTAGCAACATATAGGATACTAGAGTACATTTACTATCTACATGTGAATCAGTCTTTCAGTGATTCACAGATTGAACTTTAGGTCCTCAATGTGAGTTCTTACTAGGGTCATGTTTTGAGTTAATGTTCAATGAATATAAAGTTATAGAAATAAATTTTAGATATCTATACAGTACTCATGCCTATAGTTAACAGTATGGTGTTGTGCAGTAAAAAATTTGTTGAGGGTAGATTTTAGTTTTACTGCCTAGCGCCTCCCCCCACCCTAACACACACACAAAGCAGAAGGGCACAAGGAAGCTTTCCAAGGGTCTATTACCTTAATAATGGTGATAGTATCACAAGTGTTTGCATGTGTCCAAACTCATAAAATTACGCATTATATACGTGCAGTTTTTGTATATCAATTTTGCTTCAGTGAGGCTGTAAAAAATGACTCAATGTGCATGTTTTAAGACAGAGTAAAAAGTGTCATATTTATGTGTAACAAATAGGGCTAGTTTGAAGTACTCTTTAATTTTAATAAATTGGCATATTACATACAGCATGAAGATAAACTTTTTTATTCAACTTCTCAATATATTCCCCCTAATTAAACAAATTGTGATGCACCAAAAATAACATGTATTTGGAGTCTTCCAGAAATAGACAGTACAGAAAAGATGACAATATAAAATAAACAGAACATGGAAGAACACACAATTTTTGCCCTCAAAATAGAAGAAACACAAATGTATAAATAAAAATATCTTTAAATGATATGGAAAATTTATGAATTAGAAAAAACATATTTCAGAGAGAACAAAATGGATAAGGGGTTTTATTTTAATCAGATTAATGTTGGATTAATTAGATTAAGACTCTGATTAAGTCTTGCTTAGACCGAGAAACTAAAGATGAGCTGGTAAGTATATTGACACTATATTGACTGCAGGTGGGACGGAAGTCTGTACCAAAGAGTTCATTGAGCATGTGAGTAGTAAATAAATGGCTTCATAATGAGGATTTGTATTGATCCAGATCTAGGAAAAATATGCAGGATTTGGATAGAGAAAGGGCAAGAGGGAGGGCTTCCCAGATTGGATCAATAATGTTAGCAGCATCAATCTGCCACAGGTATTCTTAAATAAAAGTATTTGTTCTGCTTTCAATTTCATTTATCAAGTAATTTTCTACTCACCTAATGTTTATTTTTATTTATTTTTTTAGTTTAAATTTATTTATTTTGATTGGAGGCTAATTACTTACAATATTGCATTGGTTCTGCTCACCTAATGTTGCTGCTGCTACTAAGTCGCTTCAGTCTGTCCGACTCTGTGCGATCCCATAGAGGGCAACCCACCAGGCTCCCCTGTCCTTGGGATTCTCCAGGCAAGAACACTGGAGTGGGTTGCCATTGTTAAATTCTGCCAATCATCTGATCTCCCTCAAGTTTGTCACATTCACTTTTGATTCCCCCTTAACCCATCTGATAGCATCTTGATAGTGTCTAACAATGTAAGTTTTAAAATCTGAGGCAACTTTACAGTAGTCAAGATGCAAGGCCAGTCAGGCAAATGCACTTCACTTCTTTTTTATGGGTTTGAAGTATCTTTTGTCTAGAAAGATGTATTATTATACAAAGATCTATTTGGCAATTTGAGGTTCACTTTTATCTATTCAATTGTTCCCTGGTATTCTTAGAATAGAAAAGGGAACCTTTTAAGAATAATAACATGCCAATTACCTTTAATTACTCTCTAGCTCTTTCGGTTAAAAAAAAAAAGCAACTCAATCATTTTAGATTTAGTTTGTGTCTGAATAGAACACTTCATATTTGAAACCCTTAATGGAATGACTTTCCAATTTTCCACGATGTTCTTTTCTATTTAATGTAGTCTCTAAATTTAACACATTATTTAAAGCGCTATCCATCTACCTGATCAACTTAAAAAGATGGAGAAACACCAAGTAAAGCTTATTATCTATTTATATCTTATTCTGGTAATGTTTCCATTTTCAAGAGCAAATAAATGTTGACTTTAAAATATATATTTAAAAATCTATTTTATATAATACTTTTTATGGAAATTAGAATGAAGCAGTGATGTAAGCAAGTAGAGAGTAAAATTATAAATATTATTTGCCTGATTTAAATTCTTACATCATTAAGTAAAAAATTGTAACAAATATGAAAAAAGAGAGTTTTGAAATTTGAAGGACTAGAAAGAAAGAGAAAATGAAGGATAAAACAAAATAACTGGGTTTACCTTTATTTTCAGAAATTTTGGAAATACTGAAACTTAGCTCAAAAGTTTTACATTATATATTTTATTTACTCCTAGATATACTTTATATAGTTAGTAAGGTGGATTTGGATTTAAGAAGTACATGTCTTTAAATGTAAAATACATACTGTTTGATCAATATAGGAAATGGTCTGCTTATAGTCAAGTATTCTGCTCACAGATTTTTTAATTAAAGAATAAAAATTCTGAATGCCTGTTTTCTGAACTTAAACTGCTATAAAAAGTATACATGCTCAGTTGCTAAGTCATGTCCAACTCTTTGGGACCCAATGGACTGTAGCTTGCCAGTCTCCTCTGTCCACAGTATTCTCCATGCAAGAATACTTGAATGGGTTGCCATTTCCTCCTCCAGAAGGTCTTCCAGACAAGGAATCAAACTCTTAATCTCCTGTGTCCCTGCATTGGCAGGCAGATTCTTTGCCACTAAGCTACCTGTGAATACACTGGGTTGCTTAAAGAATAGAAAACTATTTTTCACAGTTCTAGACACTAGGAAGTCTAAGGTAAAAGTGCCAGCAGATTTGGTTCCTAGTGAGAGCTCACTTCCTGTTTTGCAGACAGCCAATTTTTTTTTTTTTTTTTTTGGTACACTTTCATGTGGAGAGAGATTATCTCTTTCACACTTCCTTTATTAAAGGCATCGATCTTATTCATGTGGGTTCTACCATCATGACTTAATTACCTCCTAATTGCTCTGCCTCATCTAGGGATTTGGACTACAGTCTATGAATTTTGCAGGGACACAAAATCCAGTTCACAACACTTATGTAGCAGTTCAGTTCAGTTCATTTGTTCAGTCGTGTCCACTCTTTGTGACCCCATGAACCACAGCATGCCAGGCCTCCCTGTCCATCACCAACTCCTGGAGTCTAAACCCAAAATTTGCATTTTCTAATATTTTTTTAATATTATATTTTTAAACAGCTGTTAGAGTAAAATGTCATGTACCTCTCATCTTGGGATTGATCTTGCTTTATTGATGGAATGGTTTCATGACACATACTTTAGATATTATTAACTAGACCTATTTTACAAATATTCCTAGTTCTGCTGCTCACATAGAAATTTAGACTGTGTCTTCTGTTTCTGATGATGTGATTATTTAAAGCCATTAAAATTTTATTACTTTAGTATGCAAAATATATTGGAAGTTTATGTAAATGGTAAGTGCTATTTTAAAATATAATACATTTCCCAGAAGAAGTATTCAGATGTCATGTTTCATGAAATTAAAAGATGCTTGCTCCTTGGAAGAAAAGTTATGACCAACCTAGATAGCATATTGAAAAGCAGAGACATTGCTTTGCCAACAAAGATCCGTCTAGTCAAGGCTATGGTTTTTCCAGTGGTCATGTATGGATGTGAGAGTTGGACTGTGAAGAAAGATGATCGCCAAAGAATTGATGCTTTTGAACTGTGGTGTTGGAGAAGACTCTTGAGAGTCCCTTGGACTGCAAGGAGATCCAACCAGTCCATTCTGAAGGAGATCAGTCCTGGGTGTTCTTTGGAAGGAATGATGCTAAAGCTGAAACTCCAGTACTTTGGCCACCTCATGCAAAGAGTTGACTCATTGGAAAAGACTCTGATGCTGGGAGGGATTGGGGGCGGGAGGAGAAGGGGACAACAGAGGATGAGATGGCTGAATGGCATCACCAACTCAATGGACGTGAGTTTGGGTCAACTCCAGGAGTTGGTGATGGACAGGGAGGCCTGGTGTGCTGCGATTCATGGGGTCGCAGAGAGTTGCTAAGTTGCTTCAGTCATGTTTGACTCTGGAGACCCTATGGACTGTAGCCTGCCAGGCTCCTCTGTCCATGGGATTCTCCAGTCAAGAGTCTTTTAACCTCATAGCTGCAGTCATCATCTGCAGTGGTTTGGGAGCCCAAGAAGATGAAGTCTGTCAATGTTTGCATTGTCTCCCCATCTGTTTGCCACGAAGTGATGGGACCAGATGTCATGATCTGAGTTTTTTGAATGTTGAGTTTTAAGCCAGCTTTTTCCCTCTCCTCTTTCACTTTCATCAAGAGGACCTTTAATTCCTCTTCACTTTCTGCCATTAATAAAATAAAATATAATGGAATCAGAAAAGAAATAGTGATTCTTTAATGGCTACATTTATCACATAGCAAGCTACAAAAACTCTAATAAATTTAATAAATGATAAATATCTAACTTGATTTAAAAACATATATAATGTATATGTTTGATTTAAAAACATATATAACATGTATGTTTGATTTAAAAACATATATAACTTGATTTAAAACATATATATAATGATATATATGTATATCAAAACATATATATAAAACAAAAATTCTAATAAATTTAATAAATGATAAATATCTAACTTGATATAAAAACATATATAACATATATGTTTGATTTAAAAACATATATAACTTGATTTAAAAAAATATATAACTTTAAAAACATATATAGCTTGATTTAAAAACATATATAACTTGATTTAAAAACATATATCCATTACATATACTAACCATCATTTTTCATTTTTACTTGACAAATAACTAATACATAAAAGTATCTATGTTTCCTTTATCTAATATAATTTGTATTAATAGTTGGTTTCTTAGTAAAAAATAATTAAATATCTTATTTTTTATTTAGACCATATGAATCTATATTTGCACTCTTTTGACAAATGGCCAAGACATTTCTTTCAGTGAAGATGTTCTGAACAGAATCCCATATCATCTTTCTTCTATCACCAAAAGCCATGACATTTCAGCATTGATTTCTAGTTTCAGATTTCTTGAAGTACAACTAAATAGTCAAGATATTTGTGAATCAATCTTAAGACAGAAATCCTAATGGAATTTTAATTTCACCTCTTTTTTTATCTTCTAATGTTCTTATACATTCACTTTATCAAGTTAACTTTATTGAATGTTTTCAAAGTTTTCAATTCACTTTTTGCATAGAAATAAGAACTCTTTTCTCTTTTAATTTTACATTTATGTGACAATGCATTTGTCCATTGTCTGGCTAAATTACAAACTTTGTGAGGATAAGTAAAATGAGAGCTTGGTTTGGTGCTATAAATCCAGTGACTGGTACAAAGTCTGTCATATAATTAATTCAATATATATTTATTGAATAAATAAGTATATATATGGCACAGAATTATATTGGAATAAACTCACCAAGCTGTTTCTTTAGAGGAGGAAAAATGAATATGGATTAGTAGAATAAGCATGAATTTGGAGGGAATCATAAAGTCAAATAATTCAGGGATTAAGGGTGAGGGCCTACAGTGTCACTGATTATATTTGAATTCAGACGCATCCACTTAATGGCCTTGGTATCTTTGGAAAATTCCCTAAACCTTCTAATCCCAGTTTTTTAAATTGTAAAGATAGCAATACTAAACAAGTCATTAATATATCATAGCATTAAATGAATTAATTTATTTGAAGTACTAAATCTTGCCTAATGCATAATAAGTACTCAAAAAAGTATTGGTATATCTATTTTAAAATCAACTCTTGGTTTAACTTTTTATAAGTTGATTTTAAATCATATTTTTACATTCATGAATTAATTGTATAATTTTAAAAGCAATATTTACTTTGAGAAACTGCAAGTAAATATTGTTAAAAATTGGACACACTGCTACTGAATCATTTTAGATATTAATATGTTGAGTAAAATGATTTTCAAATGTTCTACTCTATGGACAGTTGTCTTTATGTCAATTGATATATGTGCTATATTGGTGCATTTTAAAAAGAAATTTAATGCATACACACAGAAAAGTGCAATGCTAAATATAGACATTCATTTCTTGATTATATTAGGTACACCTGTTACTCTTTCATCATATTTCTGAATACTAGTTGAAGTTTTGAAGGTAAGCTGTTTTGAAGAATGAGAAGTTAAATGTAGATAAACATAAATCCTACAAAATCTTATATAATCCTAAAGTAATTGGGGAAGGCACAGAATTTTTATTTTTATGGGTTGCACTGACTTTTTAAATCCATTTATTCAAATTTTCCAAAGGGCAGCATTTTGCAATGTAAAAATATAATTTAGAAGTAAGCAAGAAGAAATGGACATGTAACATTCATAATAAAAACTAAACTTAAATCTTAGAGTATATAGTTTTAGTGTCATTGGAAGCAAAGCTGAATGAAACAGTCTTTAATAGAATGTATTTTACCAAGGTGGAATAGATGAATAGATTTATACTTAATACTTCTTCCAGTGTGAACAAGATTTATTTGCCAAGAATTGTTTTCATATTGAAAAAAAAATATCTTCAACATATTACATATGTAAAATAGTGAAAGAAAAGAAGATGCTAGCTTGACAGAAAGTACTGCAGTTGCTGTATGGCTAAAGTATTGCCTTATGAAATCCTGATTGCTATGCTATGCTAAGTCACTTCAGTCGTGTCCAACTCTGTGCGACCCCATAGACAGCAACCCACCAGGCTCCCCCGTCCCTGGGATTCTCCAGCCAAGAACACTGGAGTGGGCTGCCATTTCCTTCTCCAATGCATGAAAGTGAAATCGCTCAGTCATTTCTGACTCTTAGTGACCCCATGGATTGCAGCCTAACAGGCTCCTCCGTCCATGGGATTTTCCAAGCAAGAGTACTGGAGTGGGGTGCCATTGCCTTCTCCGATGAAATCCTGATTCCATGGGGTTGCAAAGAGTTGAACATGACTTAGCAATCGAACAAAAACAAGAGGAACACAACTGTGACAGTTGCAAGGGACAGATTCTCTTTGGAGAGCTGTACAAAAAGAAGATCCAGGCCAAGAGACAAGACACAAATAACATCGGTATGTCTTTTTTCCACCTTTAACTTAGGTCAAATTGGAGAGGTGGAAAAAAGACATACCGATGTTATTTGTGTCTTGTCTCTTGGCCTGGATCTTCTTTTTGTACAGCTCTCCAAAGAGAATCTGTCCCTCGCAACTGTGACAGTTGTGTTCCTCTTGTTTTTGTTCGATTGCTAAGTCATGTTCAACTCTTTGCAACCCTATGAACTGTAGCACGTCAGACTTCCCTGTCCTTTACTGTCTCGTGGAGTTTGATCAAATTCATATTCATTGAGTTGATGATGAATATCATACTAGCCATATCATTGTCTGCCACTCCCTTCTCCTTTTGCCTTCAATCTTTCCCAGTATCAGGGTCTTCTGATTTCACTCAATTATTATTTGTGTTTTGATCATGGTGGTGTGTGTGTGTGGGGGCTTGTGTTTTCTGAGGTTATGACTACTTCTCGGTCTTAGCCAGGCACCATGAACTGTGTCTTGGGATGTGGCCTTCACAGATGTTTCACACTTCCTTCAAATGCAGAGATGATTTTAGCATGTATTTCTATTTCTCCACCAGGCATAGAGGTATTTCACTATTGTTTTCCCTTGTGTTTCTCTTAAATGCAGATGGGTTTCACTGATACCCTCTAGCTCAAAACAGAGAATTTTGTTGTTCTTCCTTGTGATTGCTACTGAAAGTGGCGAACAGGCTGTTCACAGTTCAGAAGCCAATAAAGAAGCAAGGTTGGTGGGAAGGAAAGCTTGCCTTATTTTGGATGCCAGCATGTGTGTATATATGTGTGTGTGATGTTGCATCTGTTTCTCTGGAGAACTTTGATAAAGTAGATCAAGGCTTGTGTTCTATAAGGAAGCTAAGACGATGTATTTGGGTGGAGTTTCTATGCTGGCTGCTGTTCTCCTTTCCCAGCCAGGCCAGGTCAGTGGTGACACAGAATTTCCCACAGTCCTCCCTTAAGTATCTAGTCAAGTTTTTAGAAGAACAATCTATGAGTGTGTGAGCACTAAATATCTGCGATCCTTAGTTACCCCAATGCTAGTCTATTACTGGCCATTGGTAAATCATTTTAAATTCTACTTCTATCTTCTTATTGGTATTTATGACATTTAATATGCTTGTTTCAATTAAGATATTATTCAGTCTTGTTTCTCCACTTGAATATTTTGTGGATATTTCAGATATAATGTATCTACAACAAAATTATTTTATTTTTCCTTATCTCCACAAAACTTTGCTTGACTGCTCATTCCTATCTATCAATATGTAAATGACATCACCCTGTAGCCAGAGGTCCAAAGTGAAAATATTGTATTCACACCTGATACTTCTCTTTCCCTTAATCCATCATCCAGACTCAAAGAAAACCATGTTTGTTCCTCCTGTAAGACATTAAGGAGTATATTGTTTATTTCCTTTTTTCTCCGTTTTCTATACCAGTTCTTGTTGTCATCACCTTTCTTCTCCAAAATCCTACTTACTTTTATTTTCATCTGTTAAAATA
This sequence comes from Bubalus bubalis, assembly GCF_019923935.1. Lineage (NCBI taxonomy): Eukaryota > Metazoa > Chordata > Mammalia > Artiodactyla > Bovidae > Bubalus > Bubalus bubalis. The sequence goes on from NC_059173.1 coordinate 46,516,051, forward strand.
CATTCTGCTGTTCAAAACATAAATCATATCATTTCATACCTCTGCTCACAGCTTTCAATGAACTTAAACTTAGTATAAAATTTAAACTCCTCATCAGGATAAACTGGGTCCTAAATAATACCACCAATCTGATCACTTCTTAAGCCATTCTGTTGTTCATAACACACACCATAAACTCAAATCTCATGGTCTTCTGGCTTTTCTCTTTCCTAAATATATCATCATTACTTTTCCTATGGACATTTGCATTTGTGTGTTATCGTCATATATGTATTTTCTCCACATCTTTGGGACCTCAACTTATATAATTCCTTCAAAACACCTCTCCAGATAACCCTATCGAAGGGTTATCAGAGTCACCTTTTATCTATCACATTATTTTTGTTATCTTTACAAGATGAAATCAATTTAAAACCATTTTTGAATTGCTTTTCATTGTGGTGGTTGTTGTTTTTTAACCTCTGGAATATAGGCTTCCTGGAGAAAATTATTTCATTTCTCTTGAATGACACTAGCTAATCAATAAATATGAACAAAAGGCATGGAATCAACATCTTGCAGAATATAAAATAAGATGCAATATTAGACTCTTCTAGATGCCAAAATAGTGGCTTCTATGAATCCAAGTTAAAATTACAGACACTAAGGGACCACATTTTCTAAAGGGAGTTGAGATCAAGAGATAAGCAGATCCCCCGATCACCGTTTCAAACCCCTATTTATTCACACCTAACAGAAAGTGGAAACGAGTATGAGGAAAATTTAGAAGCAAAGTGAGGAGATGGAAAGAAAATTATTCAGAGGCTGGGGTACCAGAATAAAGGAGAACCTGAAATCAGACTCTCCGACTTGAAGGTTGCTCATGTAAAGGACCAATTGCACTGATGTCTGATGCCTCTCTGAGCCCAAAAGAAGCTGAGTAGAAAGGTTGGGGAAGGTAAATGTTTCAGAAGTAGGAAAGCATGCATTTGCACCTTTTGGTTTGGCATGAGTGAGTACATTTCTAGGAATGCCAAGGAGTTCTGTGGTTTTTGAGCTGTCTTAGAATTTCTCCATCCAAAAATACAAACAAAATGACTTCCCAAGAAAACTGTTGGGTGTACTTCTGCACCCTAAAGCTAAAAGAGGAAAGGAAGGGCAAAAATACATAGACTCTAAACAGATATCCCTCATTAAAACTGTGCAGCAGGGGGATCCCCTCCACAAGCCTCCGAACAGTTTGAACTTGTAGTATACAAAGTCATCTGGCCATTGCGCATTTTCTACATGACAGGCATCTGACAAGAGGCCATCCAGCATTACCTAGAAACTCACAGACTTCCTCAAGAAGTGTACATGTTTACGAAGGGATACTTGTCTCTTGCTTCTTCTTTTCTTTGGCTCCCAACACACTGGAGATCCGTCAGAAAACTCAATAGATGAAGGAAAGACATCCACATTCCATTTCTCAAAATTTCTTTAGGGCAATGGCATTGATAGTAATAAAGGAGGGAGAGCTTTAAATCAAAAATAAGATTGAAGTTTTAATTTTCTTAAATGCTTGACAGTGGCTTGAAATCATGAAATCTGCTGTACAAGACAATATGAAAAGCAGAGACAGGACATTTGATAGATATTTTTAGCTAGTGATTGAGAAATGATTTATATATGTATATAGCACACAACATCAAACTTTCCTATATAATGATTACATTTGATTTGTATTAAAACATATATTACACCTAATTGATGCACTCTATATCATATCTACCTGATTATTATTATTTGATTCTGCACATTTCTTCACCCTGAAACTATGGTAACATGATTCTTACTCAGAAATATAGCCACTATCTTAGCTTATGACTCAGATTCTAAACAGAGGTTTAAAATAATGTAACCAAATAACTATTACTAGGTCATCTGTCTATGTAATAACAAAGAATCATCGCCTTATGAGTCTGAGTCTCTAATTTTTTATTATATTATTTCCTCCATATTTCATTAAAACATCAGAATCCTTTTTCCACATCAAAACCCTACCTAGTTTTCTCTGTCTACTGAACTTTTTTACAGTTATGATTCTCTTAGGAAAAACTGCTTCATAAACAAATCAAATATCCTCTCTTCATTCTGTTTATTAGTCAGTGCTTAGAATAAGCACATCCCACTTCTTTAGTTGGCTCTGAGGGCTAACTATTTATTCCATACCTTTTCTAGACTTACTTTGGAATGCTGTTTAGGTGCTACACTCTACAATGACACTTCTGCTAATATTTTTCATTTATTTACATAATAGATGTCTTAGTTATTTTGAAATTGTTTTTCTTATATAATCTAAGTGATTCTAAATGTGACCTATCTTCATAGATATTTTAATAAATTTCTAGCAGATATTATTATAGTGTCATTATAACAAAATGGGTTTCCCTGGTGGCTCAGATGGTAAAGAATCTACATGCGTTGAAGGAGGCCTGAGTGTGATCCCTTGGTTGGGGAGATTCACTGGAGAAGGGAATGGCTACCTACTCCAGTATTCTAGCTGAAGAATCCCATGGACAGAGGAGCCTGGTGGGCTCCAGTCCATGGTATTACAGTCAGACACATTGAGCAATTAACAGTTTCACTTTTCGTTATAACCAGAATCAATATTTTGCAACATTCTCACAGATGAAAGTTAAGCATATTGTCCTAATTTTCAGTTCACTTCAGTTCAGTCACTCAGTGGTGTCCGACTCTTTGCGACCCCATGAATTGCAGCACGCCAGGCCTCCCTGTCCATCACCAACTCCCAGAGTTCACTCAAACTCAAGTCCATCGAGTCATTGATGCCATCCAGCCATCTCATCCTCTGTCGTCCCCTTCTCCTCTTGCCCCCAATCCCTCCCAGCATCAGAGTCTTTTCCAATGAGTCAACTCTTCGCATGAGGTGGCCAAAGTACTGGAGTTTCAGCTTTAGCATCATTCCTTCCAAAGAAATCCCAGGGCTGATCCCCTTCAGAATGGACTGGTTGGATCTCCTTGCAGTCCAAGGGACTCTCAAGAGTCTTCTCCAACACCACAGTTCAAAAGCATCAATTCTTTGGTGCTAAGCTTTCTTCACAGTCCAACTCTCACACCCATACATGACCACAGGAAAAACCATAGCCTCGACTAGACGGACCTTTGTTGGCAAAGTAATGTCTCTGCTTTTGAATATGCTGTCTAGGTTGGTCATAACTTTCCTTCTGAGGAGTAAGCGTCCTAATTTTACTAGTGTGTTATTCTATCTATAGCTTTGACTTATGAAGGAGCAACAAATATGACAATCAAGAACACTAACTGATCTATACAGCATGTTAAATAAACAACTGCTTTTTCAATTGATACATTTACAGAGAAATATTTGAAAAAAATAAATCCTATTATTAGTCTCATTTAAATTAGATATTTATAAAGCACTTATTGTAATCTATTGTGTTAAGTATCAGCAGAATATGGCTAAAATTGCAGTTTAAAGCTATGACTATTTTTACTATGAAATGAATCACAAAGTAATAATTTTCATTCTCCCTTAAAAGACAAAAGTATTATGATAACCTAATTAGAGATCACTATGTAATGAGCCACTGATCCATTCACTGCTATGGAAAATTTGACAGTGCAAAAGCCAACTGCTGTTAAAATTTAGTACATGATTTTATAGTACTATCAACAAATTTGTATATTATAAAATGCAAAATAAAATTTTAAGGGGTTTGTTATTTCTCCACAGAAGTTGGAAAAATTAAAATAAAATTATCAAGAAAAAAAAAGAAGAAGCAAAAATTCATCAAAAAATAAATTAGATGATACATATGTTATTGAATACTTAGTTTTGGGGAAAAAAGATGAAATGCTAGATAGAGTGGAATAAAATAGAAAAACCTGTAACTAAGATTTTTATCAGTTTCTTACAGATAATTTTTATTTCTGTGTCAACCATAATGGATGAACTTCCAGAAAAATTGGAAAATGTTCAAGAAATACTAATGAATCTATCAAAATAAAATTGAAACCTGATTTACACCATTTTCTTATAGCTTTATCATTTAGGTTGAGCTTGAATAGACATAGTGTCATTGGGAATAGCTCTCTGGAAATGCACTTGGAATCTCCAGAGAGCTTTTAAATTCAGTTCCAAAACAACTGACTCACAAGGCTGGTGATTGATGCTAGGGGGCTGTGCTTAGATGGGACTGTCAACCGGATCACTCACACAGTGGGTTTGTGCTCCTCCACAGCTTGGTGGCATGGTATTGCCACCTCACAGCAAGGATTTCAAGGGAAAAAAAAAAAAAGCAGGTAGTCAAGGTCTAATAAGCAGTAGATCCATAACTGGCACATAAGAAAAGTGATGCTTTCCTTGTATTCTATTGGTTAAAATAGTCAAAGACCCACTCATCATCAACATAGGAAGCAAGATAAACACTTTCATGATGGAGAGATATAAACTCTTGAGAATACTAGCATAGAAAGTGCGGTCATCTTTGTTTCTCCTTACCTCCTATGTGTCCATTTATGATATCAAGTTACATGTCAACATTTTATATTATTACATTAATCAATATTGTCTTTAAATATTCACCAAAAAAGAATATTTTTATTATAAATGACTTGTAATTTTTTTAAAGTGCAATAAAAGTTAGCTTCAGCAACCATATAAAAATTTTTAAAGTGGAAAGTTACTGATGAACATACTAATTGATAGGTATTGATGGAACATTAATGTATAAGAAGATTAAAAACTTTGGGTTTATTTTCCCCTAAAATCTAGAATAATTTTCTCTGAAGCACTGCAATGTATCTTATGCAGTGATTTACTGGATACATTTTCATCTTTTTCAGAATATATTTATCTTTCCCAATAACAGTTGGAAGAATTTAATGTAAATTCTTAAATTAGCGTTGCTTAAAACCACTAATCTCTATAATCTTATTTATAGTATAAAAATATAGCAATCATTTATATGAAAAAGTGAGAAATAGACCAAGCAATCATAAAATAGAATTTTCATGAATGTATAATATACATGGATTTTATTACAAATTATTTTCTAGTGAATTTGAGCCCTTAAAATTTAAAATAGTAATTTTCTTTTGTTGTATATTCAGTAATTAAATGTGTATAGTATATAATGAGTTAGTGGTTATGTTTATTTTTATCAAGCAGTAAATAGTATACAAACTTAATTTTTTCTTTTTAAGCAGAATTTTTTTTTATAATTTACATAAATGTAACTCAGGGTTTATATAAACCTATCTGTTCTGTCAGACTAAAATTTTCAATTCATGTTCTGTGATTCTTTGAAGAAAAATGAAGCAATGCTGCTTATAAACAATATATTCTTAATGCTAGATGAATTATAGGAGTTGATGGACATGGATGTCAGCTCCTCCATAAACAACAAAATTGCACAAAAATAAAAAGACTGAAAACCACATTATCAGCCTCTTGGATTCCATTGGTAGAGAAACCCATTCCTTTTTTTTTTTTTCTATTTCTATATTATTAGTTGCTTCTCGTTTTGTCCAACATTTGAATTTTGAGGAGTAAATGATCTATTAAATATCAAGTTACTACTGTAATTCTGCTTAATTCCTTTTACTCAAGGAACTGAGATGAATTATAATAAAACAATCTCATGGACAACCAAAATTATATTTCTAAATTCATTTTGAAATGTATTTATTATTATAAATACCAATTGGGTAGAAGATGAAAGGAAAATGAATTTAGTAGAAATAAAGAAAAAGTAATTTTAAGTTGACACTTTTTTATTTGGTGATAAATTTCTTTTGAAGTATGTTACATGAGCATGACACTCACGTGATGACATTTAGGCTTTTTAGCAAATGAATCATCCCTTTCACAAGTGTCTGACAGATGGCATGGAGACAGATATGATTTAAAACTTAAGAAAAAATGGTACAGATACAAATGTATATCTTATTTGTGATATATTCTGAAATCCTGTTAGTAAAAGCAATCTGGTAGTACCCATGAATACATTCTAAAGAAGCAAGTCTCAGAAAGTCTGATGCCAGAATATGCTTACTGTGAGCCTCCACTTTTCCTTCTGTCAAGTAATTGGCAAGCTAAAGTCTGAACAGTATCCAATTAATTATAAGCCAGGAAAGTCAGCTTGAATATGAATTTAGCACCATTAATTTAGTGTTAAATCGCAAATATTTATACTGTGTAACTGAACTTACAATCAATTTATCACTTCTTATGAAAAATGTGGAATTATTTTTATGGCAAAATATCTCTTTTCTAATGTGGGGAAGTACAAGATACACAAATTATAAACAAATGTCAAGTTGAAATTTAAATGGAACTCTAAAATAAGTTGCTAAATGCTAAATCACTTCAGTCGTATCTGACTCTTTGTGACCTACGGACTTAGCCTGCCAGGTGCCTCTGTTGGTGGGACTTCCCAGACAAAATACTGGAGTGGGTTGTCGTGCCCTCCTCCAGAGGGTCTTCCAGACCCATGAATCAAACCCATTTGAACTCAAGTCTCCTTTGCCTCCTGCATTGGCAGGCAGGTTCTTTACCACTAGGGCCACCTGGGAAGCCCTAAAATAGGTTAGGGTTATTTATGTTAATTTCTAAAGATTGATCTTCTTTATTTAAGTGAACACTGTTTACAAGAAATTATTTGAGTAAATATGTCTTACCTGTGGCCATTATTGTTTTGTGTTCATAAGGGTACATAAAAACTCACTGTGATAAGTTGGCACCCCAACCTCTGAATCACTTTCAGTGTTATGAGAAAACACTTTACCTAACAATGGTTCAAAATATTATCCAGGCATTCAATTTTTTTTTTTAAGGCTCAACATAAAGAGTGTAAAGAGAGTATTAGGTAGAAAAATATGAGTAAATTTAATATTTTTCTGTTAGTCTTATCTTAGTGGCAGAACCTAACTATTCACCTTAATTATTTTACTTTGTTTCCACAAATGACAGTAAAAACTATGCTGATTTTGAATCCCAAACACAATGTGTTCAATTGATAATCATTAACATGTTTCATCATTCAACATACCAATGCCTTTCCTTTGGGCATAGATAACTACCAAATAAAAAGCACAAAATATCTTTTATTCTTATTCTTTGGCACAGATTATATTGTCTTTGGTTCCTCATTACAGTAATTTCAGAACATAATGATCTTTGAACACTCCTTCCTATTGCAAATCTGAATAAGAGAGGATCAAACTGCATTAATTCTTTAGAGTCCTCTTGGTATAATTTAGTGAATCTATGAGACTTCTTAAACTTGTTTAGATTATACTTAGCATTTCTATTTGAATCCAGAAATCCTTTAAATCCCATGACCTTTTCAGGAAGCTCATAGGCAGTCTTTCTGAAGTGATTTCTCCCTTTTCTGATACCTTTTAGCATTATTCTTGGTATTATTTGGGGGGAACATACTATGTGTAGCATAAAGATATGATTCATCGATATATAATTTATAAAGTTTTAAATATCAGAAGTATAATTTTAGTTTTTTTTTTCCTCACTAGCTTAGAACCAGTCCAATCATGGGAAATAGATGGGGAAAATATGGACAGTGAGAGACCTTATTTTCTTGGGCTCCAAAATCACTTCGGATGGTGACTGCAGCCATGAAATCAAAAGATGCTTGCTCCTTGGAAGAAAAGCTATGACCAAACTAGACAGCATATAAAAAAGCAGAGACATTACTTTGCCAAAAAATGTCCGTCTAGTCAACGGTATGGTTTTTCCAGTAGTCATGTATGGATGTGAGAGTTGGGCTATAAAGAAAACTGAGTGCTAAATAATTGATGCTTTTGAACTGTGGTTTTGGAGAAGACTCTTGAGAGTCCCTTGGACTGCAAGGAGATCCAACCAGTCCATCCTAAAGGAAATCAGTCCTGAATACTCATTGGAAGGACTGATGCTGAAGCTGAAACTCCATTATTTGGCTACTTGATGTGAAGAACTGACTCACTGGAAAAGACTCTGATGTTGGGAAGGATTGAAGGCGGGAGGAAAAGGGGATGGCAGAGGATGAGATGTTGGGTGGCATTACCAACTCGATGGACATGAGTTTGGGCAAGCTCCGGGAGTTGGTGATGGACAAGGAAGCCTGGTGTGCTGCAGTCCCTGGGATCGCAGAGTCAGACATGACTGAGCAACTGAACTGAACTGAGCTTAGAACCATATCTCATATTTGGTTACCAGAAGATAGGTTGCAAATAATTTTTTTGTTTTGTTGCATTTCAAAGTTATGGTTTACTGTGATTCATACCTATCAGAACTTTGACATAGTGGTCCCAAAAAGTTCAAGAACATTCTATTACTACTACTACTACTAAGTCGCTTCAGTTGTGTCCGACTCTGTGAGACCCCACAGACGGCAGCCCATCAGGCTCCAACATTCTTGGGATTCTCCAGGCAAGAACCCTGGAGTGGGTTGCCATTTCCTCCTCCAATGCATGAAAGTGAAAAGTGAAAGTGAAGTCGCTCAGTCATGTCTGACTCTTAGCGACCCCATGGACTGCAGCCTACCAGGCTCCTCCATCCATGGGATTCTCCAGGCAAGAGTACTGGAGTGGGGTGCCATTGCCTTCTCCACAAGAACATTCTGTATATTTTAAAAAGCTTAGAGAGAATAAGATAAGCTGCAGGACTATCCTAAAACATGGGAGAAATCACCTGGAATGGTAGAGCCTTATTTTTCATTTAAAATAAAATTTTCATTTAGGAGAGATCAGACTCCTTAGATATGGGGCATAACTAAAAGTATGAAAGTTTGTTCTATCAGGACTCATTGTTAGGTTTCACCATTCATGGATTTTAAAACACATGAGGGCACCCACTATATGACAAATTTAGAAGAAACTTGTTTTGGCAGTGGTATGCTAGGGCCTGTTGGTGATATGGAAGAAGGATATGAGAGTAGGTAGACTGAGTTTATTTTATTTTATTTTACTAAACTCTTGTTTCATAAAACAAGAGTTTTATTAAAAAAGCATAAACATGGGCCAGTATTACAGATACAGACCAGTAAAACAGTAAACATGGGAATTTCATAGGTACCTTAGAGAGTTTGGTAGCTAATGTGTAGAAAGAATGAGAAGCAGATGATAATTTTGAAGTAGAAGATAATTCTTACTAGAATAATTTAATATTATTGTTGGCATTAAAGTAATAGAAGCCATAAAAAAAGAGAAAAGTTAGATTGTAGATATGTAGAGCTATGGCAAAAACAGCTTTACTTAAAAACTCAAATTAGACTATTAATGTGGATCCTATTAAAAACATAAATAATATTAAAATGTTATAACACTAATAATACATTTTTGAAAACATCATTGTCCATAGTTTATGTACATAGGTCTATTACAGGCCAGAACGCCGAGAAATGCTCACAAGGTAAATGACCTTTCAGCAGTTGTTTAGTAGAGGTTGTGTAATGCAGATCTAAATTAGAACAAGAGAGAAAGTGAAAATGAAACTGTTAGTTGCTCAGTCGTGTCCAGACTCTTTGTGACCCTATGGACTGTAGCCCGACAGACTCCCCTGGCCATGCAACTCTCCAGGCAAGAATACTGGGGTGGGTTGCCATTTTCTCCTCTAGGGATTAAACCCATGTTTCCTGCATTCCAGGCAATTTACGTACCATTCGAGCCACTAGGAAGCGAGAACAAGAGAAGAGAAATATTATTACTTTGCTTCTTAGTAAAAGCTAAAAATGAAAAATTTAACCATTCAGATGAAAGAAAATGAAATAAAATAAGTGATTTTATTTATAGCTTGGCCATGTTACAAAGATTTAGAATTTTAAGTTGTTATATGATTTTTTCATAATAGCATCTCAGACAGCATTTGGGATTGAGTATTTGGGCTCTCAAAACCCCAATCTGGCTTCACCACTGACATATTCTCTCTGGTAAATAAAGAGATAACAACATGTAATAGTATTAAATATTTATTATATTATATTATTATACTTATATTTATTAAAGCTTTATACATTTTAGAAATTTGGTAATATTCAATAAATTTTAATTTCATTTTTATTACCAGTCACATTTTATATGATAAAAACTTAAGCAACTTGTCCAGAAGTCAATATTCTGCTTTAATAGGTTAATTCTCAGTGAATGTGTATGCATTGTGCTCAGTTGCTCAGTCACATCTGACTCTTTAAAACCCCATGGACTGCTGCCTGCCAGTCTCCACTGTCCATGGGATTTCCCAGACAAGAATACTAGAGTGGGTTGCCATTTTATCTTCCAGGGGATCTTCACAATCCAGGGTTTAAAGCCATGTCTCCAGTATTGCAGGCAGATTCTTTACCACTGTACCACTTGGTTCTTTCAAAAAAGAGGGACACAAACCTCCTGGGCTGTATAGTTCTAAGAAAATGAGAATATAGTATAGGAATCAATGTTTATATTTATCTGTAGACACTATATACAATATATATCTGTAGATATAATATTATCTGTAGACACTATATACTTTATGTATATGTTACATAAAATATACATTCAATAATAATTATAGCTATACCCCTAAAAATATCTTACAGGTATTGGACAATTTTCAATCATAGAAAATATGCTAAATACTTAACCCAACTTTTATTTCTCTTTTCTGCCTTAAAAGGTAGATGATGGCTTTAGCCCCTTTAAAAACATAAGCACAGGAAGGGAAGTAATTTGCTTGAGGAAATACTAGAAAAGTGACAGAGCCAGACATGACCTTAAGTACTCTGGCTTCATTGCTGTCATTCTTAACCACTATATCATAGTCTCTGCATCCAATTATGGTAACTATATGAATAACAGAACCACTTACTTATTTGTTCAGTGTACAAAGAGGTTTAGATAAAATTTTCTAGGGAAGAGTGAAAGCAAATCACTAAAAAAGAAATAAAATGTTTACCTATTTCATATTATTTCTTAACTTAAATGGAAAACTTGTGCCATTGAAAAGCAGCAAAATGGAAAATGATTATGTTTCTATTCTAATTAAAAAGCAGCCTGCAATGAAAGGCTAATATAGGCTTTTAGGTGATTAGTGAGAGGCAAATAAAGAGTATATGTAATGCAATCAGTTAACATATAGTAAGTGATTATAGAGAGCAAGTGATTTTTAGAATGTTTTCTGAAAAGAACTAAAAATGTATAGTGCAAGTGAGTGGAAAGAAATAGAGGGGGATTCATAAGAAAAAAAAGTTGACGCTATAAGCAGCAACATGTGAGCTACCAAGGACAGAACCTTGGAAAATTCTCACCAGTGTTTTATTTTTAAGAGATACAACAATCCAATATTATAAAATGAATGAAGAAAAGTTTTAGGAATTAGTCATTCAAACAGGTAAAAAATATTTTTGTATATAGTGTCTACAGATAAATATAAAACTAGTTCAGGTTGGAGAGTTGTAAAAGAAAGAGCTCTATTGGTAAAAAGAAAAGATGGACATAGGTACCTAGGAGAAATAAAGCTTGTGAAAAGACTCTCAGCTGTGTAAGATAGAAAGTAAAATGACCTTAAAATGAATGTGAATGCCATCTGCATGTATCTATAAATATCCCTAAGTGTCTTGCTCATGAGTCTTTTAATTGACATGATAGAGTTTTAGGTGCATAATAATGTGGATTGGTTTACCTGCCATATGCAGCTCAAGAAATCAAATGTAGAAATTGAAGATTTTATTTCAAAGCATCCTCAAACATTTCATTGGGAAATTGTTTAAAGTGGACCCACAATGTTCATGGCAGAACACATTAATTTGCTTGCTTTTGCCAATGATCTGATAAAAATAGACAGCATTATTTGCTCCAGTGAGACTATTTTCATCTCGTTAATGGATATTCCCATGTGATGATATTACATAAAAACAGTCTGTTTATCTACACTTTAGAGTATATGTAGCTATTTTTTTAAACTAATAGATTTTGTTTTTTAGAGTAGTTTTACATTTACAGAAAAATCGAGCAAAATGTGATCAGTTCAGTTCAGTCGCTCCATTGTGTCCGACTCTTTGCGACCCCATGAACCGCAGCACGCCAGGCCTCCCTGTCCATCACCAACTCCCGGAGTTTACTCAAACTCATGTTCTTTGCGTCAGTGATGCTATCTAACCATCTCATCCTCTGTCGTCCCCTTCTACTGCCTTCAATCTTTCCCAACATCAGGGTCTTTTCAAATGAGTCAGCCCTTCGCATCAGGTGGCCAAAATATTGGAGTTTCAGCTTCAACATCAGTCCTTCCAATGAACACCCAGGACTGATCTTTAGGATGAACTGGTTGGATCTCCTTGCAGTCCGAGGGACTCTCAAGAGTCTTCTCCAGCACCATAGTTCAAAAGCATCAATTCTTTGGCACTCAGCTCTCTTCATAGTCCAACTCTCACATCCATACATGACCACTGGAAAAACCATACCCTTGACTAGACGGACCTTTGTTGGCAAAGTAATGTCTCTGCTTTTTAATGTGCTGTCTAGGTTGGTCATAACTTTCCTTCCAAGGAGTAAGCATCTTTTAATTTCATGGCTGCAATCACCATCTGCAGTGATTTTACAGCCCAGAAAAATTAAGTCAGCCACTGTTTCCACTGTTTCCCCATCTATTTGCCTTGAAGTGATGGGACCGGATGCCATGATCTTCGTTTTCTGAATGCTGAGCCTTAAGCCAACTTTTTCACTCTCCTCTTTCACTTTCATCAAGAGGCTTTTTAGTTCTTCTTCACTTTCTGCCATAAGGGTGGTGCCATCTTTGTGTCTGAAGTTATTGATGTTTCTCCCAGCAATCTTGATTCCAGCTTGTGCTTCATCCAGCCCAGCGTTTCTCATGATGTACCCTGCATAGAAGTTAAATAAACAGGGTGACAATATACAGCCTTGATGTACTCCTTTTCCTATTTGGAACCAGTCTGTTGTTCCATGTCCAGTTCTAACTGTTGCTTCCTGACCTGCATATAGGTTTCTCAAGAGGCAGGTCAGGTGGTCTGGTATTCCTATCTCTTGAAGAATTTTCCACAGTTTATTGTGATCCACACAGTCAAAGGCTTTGGCATAGACAATAAAGCAGAAATAGATGTTTTTCTGGAACTCTCTTGCTTTTGATGATCCAGCAAATGTTGACAATTTGATCTCCGGTTCCTGAAGCCACAATCACAGACAACTAGCCAATCTGATCACAGCGACCACAGTTTGTCTAACTCAGTGAAACTAAGCCATCCCATGTGGGGCCACCCAAGATGGATGGGTCATGGTGGAGAGTTCTGACAGTATGTGGTCCACTGGAGAAGGGAATGGCAAACCACTTCAGTATTCTTGCCTTGAGAACCCCATGAAAAGTATGAACAGGCAAAACTTATAAAGCTCCTGTATATTCCCTTCCCATCTCTCCCAATTTCTCCTATTATTAGCATCTTACTTTAGTGTTGTACATTAGTCACAAATGATGAACCAATATTGATGAGATAATGTTGACACATTATTACTAACATCGATAGTTTGCATTAGAATTCACTCTGTACGTACAGTTCTATGGGTTTGACAGATACTTGATGGCATGTATGCACCATTATGGTGCACATAATTGAAACTACACAGAGTAGTTTCAATGCCCTAAAAGTCCCCTCTCCCATCTATTTATCCTTCCCTTCCTTGTCCCAGAACCTCTTGGAGCCACTGACCTTTTACTATTTCTAATAGTTTTGCCTTTTCTATAATGTCATATAGATTCCATAATACAGTATATAGCCTTTTCAGATTGGTTTCTCTCACCTAGAAATTTAAGGTTTCTGGTGACATTCCATGTCTTTACATGTCTTTACATAATGTCTTTACATGGCCTGATAGTTCATATATTTCTTTTTTTTGAAGCAAAAATTTTAATAATAGAGACATTCATTCATCACAGTGACTTCTGCTTAGAGAAAAAATCAAACACTTTTTTTTTCTCCTAAAGAAACTATTTGAAAGATAAACTATACTATCCCATGCTCTTTTGAGCAACTTACTCATATCGAGGGAAGTGGGATTACTAAGCACTTCAATATGACAACATTAAATTGTCTTATTAGACATTGAATTTTGTTAAATAAACAATATGAGAGATTGCTTTTTATCATGTTATTGTTATATCTTAACTTATATGAAGTAATATTCATTTTCTGATGGTGTACAGATCTGTGTATCTTCCTTGATACGTGTAACTATCATTTGTTTTCATTTCTATATAGTGCTCCATTTTATTTATAAAAGTATAAATCCATCCTTTTAAATTTTTCCTTGTTTACTGTTAAAAAAAGTTTCAATGAACACATATATACATTTTTTCTTGAGAGAATATGAACATATCCCTTGAAGAACAATTGATTTACCAAACATCTTGATGTATTTTTCAACTGCTGCTGCTGTTGATAAGTCGCTTCGGTCGTGTCCAACTCTATGTGAGCCAATAGACGGCAGCCCATCAGGCTCCCCCATCCCTGGGATTCTCCAGGCAAGAACACTGAAGTGGGTTGCCATTTCCTTCTCCAATGCATGAAAGTGAAAAGTGAAAGTGAAGTCGCTCAGTCGTGTCCAACTCTCAGCGACCCCATAGACTGCAGCCTACCAAGCTCCTCAGTCCATGGGATTTTCCAGGCAAGAGTACTGGAGTGGGGTGCCACTGCCTTCTGGAAGTGTACTATTATATTTCATGACTGCAATTTATGTTTACCTGATCTTTATTTATACTGATAATTTGGATTGCCTCTTTTAGCAATTTTGGGCTCTTTTGGGAATTTTAATATGCATTTTTTGTAATGGTTCTTTGTTGTTTTGTGATAATAGACAAGTATCCATCAGATTAAAGAATTTTCTTCTATTTCTAGTTTGCTAAAAGTCTTTCATAAATAAATGGAATTTCTTTATGAGAATTGTTTTGCAATGTGTGTAAGACTTAGAGATGATCATCTGGGAGATTAGCTGAATTTTTTGTTTTGCACTTTTCTTGCCTGGTTTTGGTCTCATAGTTATATAGTATCAGGAAAAAAAAAAAAACTATTGAAGAGAATTTTGTCTGTTTCTTCTCCCAGATTATTTGCTTTTTAAATAGTAACTCCTTGAATTTTTTTGAAATCTGTTTTGTTAAATATTTTGGCCTGTCATTTGGCAGTTTGTGTGTGTGAGTTTCAAAGATTCATTTAGTTACATTAATAGTTATAGTACTACTTTACTTTTATACTTTGTCTTTCACCTTTGGTAAGAAACATTCTTTGAAAATGTAAGTTTTATGGAAGTTTCTCATTTATTTCCAAATACTGTATATAGTATTGTGTTTATTTTAAAGTTCTTTCTGATTCATATGAAATTCATTTTTATTTTGGAAATTATTTATTTGTGCCTTTTCTTTACTTCTAGTCTATGTTTGGTCTTTGCATAGATAAGCTGTCATTATGTTCTTTCTCTAAATAGTATCATTATAATTATTATTGTTTTCATTTTTATTATTTTCTTTTACAATTATTTTTCATCACTGTCCCTATGATTCTTCAAACTAACTCAAATTAAAATGCTTGAGCTTTGAGATTTTTTCAACATGTTTTTTTCCCTAGTATTTGAATTTTATCTTATTTTTATGCCCTTTGAAATAGACTTTTCCAACAGTTTGTACAGTCACACTGAATTGAAGATTAAGGGTTTTTGTGTCTTATACTTTGGAGATGCAATTTTATTTTTTCCAACTAATATTATTGCCTTTGCAAATTATTAACTAGTATAAGTTTAATTTTTCTTGTACCTTTCTCATGTTTCTTCTCTGGGTGCATATGAGATTTTTTTCCTTGAAGTTCAGTTCAGTCATTCTGTCATATCTGACTTTTTGCGACATCATGGACTACAGCACACTAGGCTTCCCTGTCTATCACCAACTCCCGGAGTTTGCTCCAGCTCACATCCATCGAGTCGGTGATGCCATCCAACCATTTCATCCTCTGTCATCCCCTTCTCCTGCCTTCAATCTTTCCCAGCATCAGGGTATTTTCCAATGAGTCAGTTCTTCACATCACTTGAAAAAATATTGGAGCTTCAGCTTTAGCATCCGTCCTTCCAGTGAATATTCAGGACTGATTTCCTTTAGGATGGACTGGTGGGATCTCCTTGCAGTCCAAAGGGCTCTCAAGAGTCTTCTCCAACACCACAGTTCAAAAGCATCAGTTCTTCCATGCTCAACTTTCTTTATAGTCCAACTCTCAATCCATACCTGACTACTGGAAAAACCATACCTTTGACTAGACAGACCTTTATCGATAAAATAATGTCTCTGCTTTCTAATATGCTGTCTAGATTGGTCACAGCTTTTCTTCCAAGGAGCAAGCATCTTTTAATTTCATGGCTGCAGGCACCATCTGCAGTGATTTTGGAGCCCAAGAAAATAAAGTCTGTCACTGTTTCAACTGTTTCCCCAACTATTTGCCATGAAGTGATGGGACCGGATGCGATGATCTTCATTTTTTGAATGTTGCATTGTAAGCCAGCTTTTTTACTCACTTCTTTCCCTTTCATCATGAGGCTCTTTAGTTCTTTGCTTCCTCCCATAAGGATGGTATCATCTGTGTATCAGAGGTTATTGGTATTTCTCCCGGCAATCTTGATTACCTATCTTTTGCCTTTGTTGTTCTATAATTTTGTAATGTTATAGTGAGGTACCATTTATTTTTATTTATACTGTATGATTGTAATATAGTGTTTTGTTTGCTTTAATGCCATCTTAAGTATTAATTTTAAGGTCTTGGCCTGAGGCCAGTCCATGCCCTTGAGCAGTTTATTTAATCTATATCTTTAACCTCCTCCATTACTGGAGTTTCATACTCTGGCCAGGATACCACTGCTGTGATCACCAGAAGGGTCAAAACAGGGACAACAGGAGACAGGCCCTATGCCCCAGGGACCAATAAACTTATTTAAATTAGCCAATTCTAAGAGTTCTTACCCTGTTTTGATCCTTCCTGCATTTAGAAGCCACAAGGAAGGAAGGTTGTTCACAGTTTCTTTCTCTCCCTCTGCTTTGTAGTCAATCCCAGTGCTTTCTCTAACTGGGCCCATTTATGTGCTCTGTTCTCCATAGGAAACTCTGAGCAACAAAATTGTAAAACTTGTTCCGGTTTCCATTTTTGATCTGTGTCTGGCCTACCAAGGTATTGTGGTTAAAACAGTGCTCACATAATGATATTAGTAATTGTTATATGTGGAAAATTAGCTCCAGAAAGAATGAAGGGATGGAACCAAAGCAAAAACAATACCCAGTTGTGGATGTGACTGGTGACAGAAGCAAGGTCCGATGCTGTAAAGAGCAATATTGCATAGGAACCTGAAATGTCAGATCCATGAATCAAGGCAAATTGGAAGTGGTCAAACAGGAGATGGCAAGAGTGAATGTTGACATTCTAGGAATCAGCGAACTGAAATGGACTGGAATGGGTGAATTTAACTCAGATGACCACTATATCTACTACTATGGGCAGGAATCCCTTAAAAGAAATGGAGTAGCCATCATGGTCAACAAAAGAGTCCAAAATGCAGTACTTGGATGCAATCTCAAAAATGACAGAATGATCTCTGTTCGTTTCCAAGGCAAACCATTCATTATCACAGTAATCCAAGTCTATGCCCCAATCAGTAATGCTGAAGAAGCAGAAGTTGAACGGTTCTATGAAGACTTACAAGACCTTTTAGAACTAACACCCAAAAAAGATGTCCTTTTCATTATAGGGAACTGGAATGCAAAAGTAGGAAGTCAAGAAACACCTGGAGTAACAGGTAAATTTGGCCTTGGAATACAGAATGAAGCAGGGCAAAGGCTAATAGAGTTTTGCCAAGAGAACGCACTGGTCATAGCAAACACCATTTCCAACAACACAAGAGAAGACTGTACATATGGACATCACCAGATGGTCAACACCAAAATCAGATTGATTATATCCTTTGCAGCCAAAGATGAAGAAGCTCTATACAGTCAGCAAAAACAATACTATGCCTCACATGATGAACTCCTTATTGCCAAATTCAGACATAAATTGATGCAAGTAGGGAAAATGACTAGACTACTATTTGATTTAGGTATAACCTAAATCAAATTCCTTATGATTATACAGTGGAACTGGGAAATAGAATTAAGGGACTAGATCTGATAGAGTGCCTATTGAACTAAGGACTGAGGTTCATGACATTGTACAGGAGACAGGGATCAAGACTATCCTCATGGAAAAGAAATGCAAAAAAGCAAACGGCTCTCTGGGGAGGCCTTACAAATAGCTGTGAAAAGAAAAGAAGTGAAAAGCAAAAGAGAAAAGGAAAGATATAAGCACCTGAATGCAGAGTTCCAAAGAAGAGCAAGGAGAGATAAGAAAGCCTTCCTCAGCGATTAATGCAAAGAAATAGAGGAAAACAATAGAATGGGAAAGACTAGAGATTTCTTTAAGAAAATTAGAGATATCAAGGGAATATTTCATGCAAAGATGTGCTCGATAAAGGACAAAATGGTATGGACCTAACAGAAGCAGAAGATACTAAGAAGAGGTGGCAAGAATACACAGAAGAACTGTACAAAAAAGATCTTCACAACCAAGATAATCACGATGGTGTGATTACTGGCCTAGAGCCAGACATCCTGGAATGTGAAGTCAAGTGGGCCTTAGAAAGCATCGCTACGAACAAAGCTAGTGGAGGTGATGGAATTCCAGTTGAGCTATTTCAAATCCTGAAACATGATGCTGTGAAAGTGCTGCATTCAATATGCCAGCAAATTTGGAAAACTCAGCAGTGGCCACAGGACTGGAAAAGGTCAGTTTTCATTCCAATTCCAAAGAAAGGCAATGCCAAACAATGCCGAATCTACTGCACAATTGCACTCATCTCACAGGTTAGTAAAGTAATGCTCAAAATTCTCCAAGCCAGGCTTGGAGCAATACGTGAACCGTGAACTTCCAGATGTTCTAGCTGGTTTTAGAAAAGGCAGAGGAACCAGAGATCAAATTGCCAACATCCGCTGGATCATCAAAAAAGCAAGAGAGTTCCAGAAAAACATCTATTTCTGCTTTATTGACTATGGCAAAGCCTTTGACTTTGTAGATCACAAGAAACTATGGACAATTCTGAAAGAGATGGGAACACCAGACCACCTGACCTGCCTCTTGAGAAATTTGTATGCAGATCAGGAAGCAACAGTTAGAACTGGACATGAAACAACAGACTGGTTCCAAATAGGAAAAGGAGTACGTCAAGGCTGTATGTTGTTACCCTGCTTATTTAATTTGTATGTAGAGTACATCATGAGAAACGCTGGGCTGGAAGAAGCACAAGCTGGGATCAAGATTGCTGGGAGAAATATCAATAACCTCAGATATGCAGATGACACCACCCTTATGGAAGAACGTGAAGAGGAACTAAAAAGCCTCTTGATGAAAGTGAAAGAGGAGAGTGAAAAAGTTGGCTTAAGGCTCAGCATTCAGAAAACGAAGATCATGGCATCTGGTCCCATCACTTCATGGGAAATTGATGGGGAAACAGTGGAAATAATGGCTGGCTTTATTTTTCTGGGCTCCAAAATCACTGCAGATGGTGATTGTAGCCATGAAATTAAAAGACGCTTACTCCTCAGAAGGAAAGTTATGACCATCCTAGATAGCACATTAAAAAGCAGAGACATTACTTTGCCAACAAAGGTCCGTCTAGTGAAGGCTATGGTTTTTCCAGTGGTCATGTATGGATGTGAGAGTTGGACTGTGAAGAAAGCTAAGCGCCAAAGAATTGATGCTTTTCAACTGTAGTGTTGGAGAAGACTCTTGAGAGTCCCTTGGACTGCAAGGAGATCTAACCAGTCCATTCTAAAAGAGATCAGTCTTGGGTGTTCATTGGAAGGACTGATGCTGAAGCTGAAACTCCAGTACTTTGGCCACCTCATGTGAAGAGTTGACTCATTGGAAAAGACTCTGATGATAGGAGGGATTGTGGGCATGGGGAGGAGGGGACGACAGAGGATGAGATGGCTGGAAGGCATCATCGACTCTATGGCCATGAGTTTGAGTGAACTATAGGAGTTGGTGATGGACAGAGAGGCCTGGTGTGGTGCGATTCATGGGTCGCAAAGAGTCGGACACAACGGAGTGACTGAACTGAACTGCTATATCCTGAAATGGTCAAATTTAGAGACAAAATTTCTGCTGTTTTCCTGTCTCTATGTGTAAATCAGCCAGTCTCTCCTCCCATTAGTCAATTAGGCCTTGGAAGTTCAAGATTTTATTTTGTACTCTTAGTTTCAACCTCCTGCATTGATAAACTTCATCTGACTTATTCATATTGTTCTAAATTTCCAAGCCTCTTGGCTACTAAGAAGGCCAAACCCAACATTCAGCCCCATCTGTGAACACTTCAACCATCAGCTTCTTCTTAGCTCTAGGATGTGCTTTGATTACTTGCAGTAATATGGTTGCTGTCAGCTAAGTGTGCAAAAGAAGTTTGTGTATTTTTAATTGCATCTTTTATATATTGAATATAAAGAAAGATTTCAGGTTACTCTTCTGCATAATTTCAATATACCTCATCCACTATTTACACCATTGAAATTTATCATCGGTTTGCAAACTCCCCTTGAACTGTTCTTGTCAATGTTGCTGTTGATCTCTATAAAATCTTCAAAGAAATGCTTTTAGCTTGTGGTTATTTCATCTTTCCTCCTAGTTCACTCCATCTCAATCTTGTTTCCCCTGTCTTCTCTGAAACATCCTTATTGAACTCTCCTCTCAAACCTCCTTGAGCTTTTCTACTAGTATTGCTTCTTGCTCTCTTCCTGGATTAAGGAAAGTTTTTTCTCCCTTTGTCCATGGTGCTGACTGTTTATGTTGCTTGGAAAGCTTCGTGTGCAATATTTCATGTGACCAAGTGACCTTATTTACTCTTCAGTTCTTAGAGTATCTGTCAATTCCTCAGAGACTCTCTACCTTAGTGTCCAATCCTAAGCCCTCACCTTCCTCTTCCCTATTTCTCGTCATCATACACTCCATTGTTATACTTTAGAATCTTAGTAAAACCTCCAGTTATATTTTACTATGGCTGTACATTTTTATTAATTTAGTAATCTGTTTGGTGAATTTATTTAGACATAAATATTAACTTGGGAGGCTTGGTTTAATTATTCCCATTATTGGTAAGTAAATAAATGTGTCTGAAGACTAAATACTATGATCAAAATCTTCCACTTACAATAATGGAGCTGACACTCACAGCCAGGTTGATTTTTTTCAAGCCCACTATTCTTTTTACCATGTCACATTTCTTATGTGGGATTATACCTTAAACTTTAAAAGATTTACCTAATGATTAACTGCGATTGCCTACCAAGTATCCTTCACCAAGCATTGGTGTGGATAATTGCAAATTCAATTTATTAGGATCACCATACAGTAAAGTAATTATCATACTCTATGCTAATATTCTACTTTAATTTACCTGAAAAGGCTGTTTCACATTAAATCACCTCTTATTAAAAATTATAAATAAAATTATACCCAGTTAAATATCATGCTTTTAATGGTATCAGTATTGAAGGGGATAATAGAAGTCATTATTGCCATTGACACCAATTAATTCTTATTTAACACCCACGGAGTTCTTGGCACTATACAGAATGCAGAAGAAAAGTCTTGAATAACTTAAAATTTACTCCTTAAAACTAAATGCTATGAAATGTTAAGTAGTATCATGAAAAGAAAGTGCCATGATTAATTTAGATCTAGAATTGAAAGAAGGCAAACTATTTGAAAAATGCAAATATTTTTCAAATAGCATTTTTTTCATAGTTTAAACAAATCTTGTGTCAAAATTTGTCATTGGATTATATATATTATGAATGTGAATAGTTAAACAGAGATATCTGAAGCAGATAAAACATCACCTGTCAACTTTAATGTGCCATTGGTATATGAAAAATTTTATCTTAAGCTGAGTATCATCTATAATAGCTATTATATAAAATAATAGCTACAAACACTGTGAGCCAGATCAAGATTTAAATTGTTCTTTACCAATTACTCAATATGCCTTAGTTTCATTTTGCACATTTGTAAAATAATATTCACAATAATACTTATTTTGTATGGCTTCCCAGGTGGCCCTAGTGGCAAGAACACGCCTGCCAATGCAGGAGGCCTAAGAGAGGCATATTCGACCCCTGGGTTGGGAAGATCTCCTGGAGAAGGGAATAGCAACCCACTCTAGTATTCTTGCCTGGAGTATCCCATGGACAGAGGAGCCTGGCGGGCTATAGTCCATGGGGTCACACAAAGTCTGAAGTGACTTAGCATGCACATATGGATGTTAATCAAATTTAATTATGTATAAAATGGCATTTAGCCATCTCTGTGTGGTAATGAGTGACTGTAAACATTACTTATTGTTTTAATTGTCCAAAAACTGTTCAAACTGATTTAAATCAGAAATTATATGTAAAAGAAGTGTATAATATCTCATTAAAATCATTTTAAATGAGCAGAAAGTGATTATAGGTCTATTTTTCTTATTGTTTGTTTGAATTTGTTTTTTTACTTTCTAAGTCACTTTTTATTCAGGTGGTATATTTATCTATCAGTTTTTTCTCTTTAAGCAATCTAAGAAAAAGTGAAATGAATTGTTTTAGTTTCATTTATTATGATTGACACAATATCAGATCAGATCAGATCAGATCAGATCAGTCGCTCAGTCGTGTCCGACTCTTTACGACCCCATGAATCACAGCATGCCAGGCCTCCCTGTCCATCACCAACTCCCGGAGTTCACTGAGACTCACATCCATCGAGTCAGGGATGCCATCCAGCCATCTCATCCTCTGTCGTCCCCTTCTCCTCTTGCCCCCAATCCCTCCCAGCATCAGAGTCTTTTCCAATGAGTCAACTCTTCACATGAGGTGGCCAAAGTACTGGAGTTTCAGCTTTAGCATCATTCCTTCCAAAGAAATCCCAGGGCTCATCTCCTTCAGAATGGACTGGTTGGATCTCCTTGCAGTCCAAGGGACTCTCAAGAGTCTTCTCCAACACCACAGTTCAAAAGCATCAATTCTTCGGCGCTCAGCCTTCTTCACAGTCCAACTCTCATATCCATACACAACCACAGGAAAAACCATAGCTTTGACTAGACGAACCTTTGTTGGCAAAGTAATGTCTCTGCTTTTGAATATGCTATCTAGGTTGGTCATAACTTTCCTTCCAAGGAGTAAGCGTCTTTTAATTTCATGGCTGCAGTCACCATCTGCAGTGATTTTGGAGCCCCCCAAAATAAAGTCTGACACTATTTCCACTGTTTCCCCATCTATTTCCCATGAACTGATGGGACCAGATGCCATGATGTTAGTTTTCTGAATGTTGAGCTTTAAGCCAACTTTTCACTCTCCTCTTTCACTTTCATCAAGAGGCTTTTGAGCTCCTCTTCACTTTCTGCCATAAGGGTGGTGTCATCTGCATATCTGAGGTTATTGATATTTCTCCCAGCAATCTATTTCTAATTCATTGCTTTTAATTTTTGATACTGGCTGCTCATATTTTTCCATATTTAAAATAAATAAATTTATATTAAAAATAAAATAAAATCACCTGTTCTTTGTAAGAAAAATTAAATAAACTGTAGCAGATTTTATTTTTCAAATGTAACTGCATCATTGTATTTTATTCCTTCTTACAATGTGATATTGACACTGCTCTGCTGAGAACTGAGATCTATTCTCCTTCCCAGCTGGGCTTGGTGATTTGTTTCTATTGAGTAGGATGTGATGGAAGGTCAAGCCTTGAAAAGAAAGTCAGTTTTCAGCTGACTCGCTTTCAAGTCAAGAAATATTCCCATTATGAGTAAACTTTGCACAGAGTCGGACACCACTGAAGTGACTTACCTTACCTTAGTAACAGGGAGAGGCCACATGTAGGGGTAGGTGTTCTTCCCAACCAATCAGCTAGAATCAAGTTCAACTTCTGGACATGTGAGTGAGCTAAACTTCACCTGACTACAGCTTCCAGCCTTTCACGTATAAAAGAAAAAGTATGAGGCATAGAAAAGTCATCCCTACTATACCCTACATGAATTCCTGACCTTTAGAAGCAGCTAGTATATTACTTTTTGACATTTGTGGTAATTCATTATGCATTAGTAAGTGGAATAAATGGCTTATAAAATTATTTGACGTTTTCTTCTGTTCAATTGTATTTACAGTGGCTTGTTCTGGTTATGGGATTTTTGTTTGCTAGTTGTTTGTTTCTATTTATGTGCATGTATGTATTTACTCTCTTTCCTGGGGTACTTCAAATTTTTAATTTTTCTGTAGACTCACTTCATACAGTTTTGGAATACATTTAGACCCCCATTCCTTGATTAATCAAATTCAGACATTGCTCATAGAAATCCTAATGGAAAAAATGAAATATGCATATTCTCTTGGTAGTTATTATTCATACTCTCCTCTCAATCTTGGTTATTTATATTATTATAAATCTTAAATATTCTGATAGTTCTCTTTATTATTTTCAATAAAACTTTAAAATTTATCTATTTACATACTTTATATGCATTTAAGACAGTTTCCATATTATACAAAGATGACAATGAACTCACTGTTCCTTATAGAATTAAATTGTTTTATATTCTAATGCTTCTACCAAAAATATTGGAATAAGACACCATTATTAGTCTCTGAAGAATTTAGATTTCTGACTCTTTTTCTACTGTCCAACTCTTTGTGACCCCATGGACTATAGCCACTAGACTCCTCTGTCCATGGAATTCTCTAGGCAAAAATACTGGAGAGGGTTGCCATTTCCTTCTCCAGGGGATCTTCCTGACCCAGGGATTGAACCAGGGTCTCCCTCATTGTAGGCAGACTTTTTACTGACTGAGCCACGAGGGAAGAGAGGTTTAGATTTCTATAAAGTCTTCTTAGGAGAAGGCAATGGCAACCCACTCCAGTACTCTCGCCTGGAGAGTCCCTTGGGTGGAGGAGCCCTGGTAGGCTGCAGTGCATGGGGTCGCGAAGAGTCAGACACAACTGAGCAACTTCACTTTCACTTTTCACTTTCATGCATTGGAGAAGAAAATGGCAACCCACTCCAGTGTTCTTGCCTGGAGAATCCCAGGGACG
This sequence comes from Bubalus bubalis, assembly GCF_019923935.1. Taxonomy (NCBI): domain Eukaryota; kingdom Metazoa; phylum Chordata; class Mammalia; order Artiodactyla; family Bovidae; genus Bubalus; species Bubalus bubalis. Next base: position 46,541,204 of record NC_059173.1, read on the forward strand.
GGGGAGGGTGGTGGGCTGCCGTCTATGGGGTCGCACGGAGTCGGACAAGACTGGAGCGACTTAGCAGCAGCAAAGTCTTCTTAAATTTGTAAACTTAAAATGTGTACATTTTATCTTCTAAAATGTAAATGTTACCACTTTTTTTTTTTTAAAGAAACAAAGACTATGTAGAATACTGTTCTGAATGACAGGAAAGCAAAATTCAGGACTTTTTTTTTTTTTTTGAAAAGCTATTTTGTGGGTATTAGAGAAAAAGCAAGCTTTTCCATAAATAGAATGAATTTTGTGTTCTCTGTGTGGTGAGCATTATGTGTTAATCACAGGGACATTTGTGTGATTTTCTTGTGCTAAAAGATTGTGAAATAAAAGCAGTACCATTGTTTATAGAAAATGTTTAAAAGCCAGAAAGAGATTCATGCCACTGACAAAAGGTTCTTTCTTTCCATAAAAACACTTGAAACTTCCAAAAGAATATACATACAAAGTGAAAGTTAATATACTTAAAGTATTTCTATTTATGAGACTTTTTAAAAAGTTCTGTTACAATGTTTCCATAAAATGTTATAAAGTGTGAGAAATAATTTCTGAAATGTGATTGATGTAGATACCATGAACTACAAACTGTGTTATATATGTATGATTAACCATACATGAAGAATTTAAATTTAAATAGATTTGTTTGTTCTCTATATTAAAATAATTTATTGTTCATAACAGCATATTTTTCTTATAATTTTACCTAAAGTGATATAATAAGACTAGTAGGTTAACAACACTGTAAGACAGGCAATGATTCAAATGAGAATGCTTTTGCAAAATTACAAAATCCATGATTAAGGAAAATGTACTCATCAAAGAAATCTTAAAGATGGATCACCCTTGTTCAAGATTTCTATCTCTCTTTTGCTTTTGTTATAAAATAAATTTCTGTTAATCATTTTAATTTATCATGTCAAAATTTATTCTCAGTTTTTTACTAAACATGTAAAATACAGTATCTTTCAAAGTTTTAGAAGTATACCAGCACTGATTGTTAAAATATTCTGATTGTGTTTTGATCTTTATCAGAGTGAGTTTTTTTAATTAATTTATTTATTTTAATTGGATAATTACTTTACAATATTATGATGGTTTTTGCCATACATCGACATGAATCAGCTATGGATATGGTGACTTTTGTCAATTTCAATAATTTAAGTTTTATAAAACACTTCCGTAAAAGCTCTCATAAAAGACTACTATCAAATAGACTACTTCTAATTTTAATCAGTAGGAGAATACTGCCTCTAAACAGGAAACATGTTTTCCTATAGCAAGTGTTTGATGTTTATTTCTAATTCCTTTACATCATCATTATTAAATAAAACAACAATAGCATGTAATAAGGGTTTATCTCCTCTAAGCATTCTCATAGGAGGCTGGTTAAATTAAATAAAATATTTATGATTATAGTTCCCTGAAAAAGTATAATATAAACAACGCTATGATGGAAATGTGTATATGAGCATGGATACGCACAATAAAGAAGTTAAGATTAATCAAATGTTTTTATGAAATGCCAGAGGCTAAATTAATATTATTTTGGAAGAACTAGGTAAGAAATGGACTTCTGTGTCAGTCTTGCTCTTTCTTATTGGTTGCTGTTTGAACTTTACTTATAAAGAAAAATGACTCCATTTTATTGAGTCAGTAACATAAAACCCTGTATTGTCCCAATGATCAAATCAGATTTGGGAACATTTTTTTTCCTAATTAATTAATTTTGGTTGATCTATCTTCTTCTAATTTTACTTACTATTTGTGTTTCCCACTAATGCATTTCTTCTTGACATTATGATAAGACTCTGACATTTAGTACAAAGAATGCTTGTGACTCTGATTTAAGATCTCTGTGATTGTGTCTTATTCCATGTTATAGTTCTGGTTCCTCTCTGGAATGCTAAATGGTTTATGGAATTCTTGGGTTGAGGAAAAAAATAGGCTCAGAGTTATATAATTTTTACTTACAGAATTCAAGGTTTGGGTAGTTAACAAACTATGATACAGAAGGACATTGAGAACATGGAAGAGATGGAGTCCTCATTTCCTTGGGAAATGCTAATCTGAAGTAATCAAGTTTTACAGGTATTCTATATTTTTTTCTATTTTAGACTGCAAAAATAGACTTATATAGAAGGAGTAAAAATAATTCAATGTAAATTTTTGTGTTCCTAACAAATGTCCTTGAGAAATTATATAAAGATGATGGTTTCCTAGCATACCTATTATGATTTTTAAGTAGAGAAATGATGGTCAAAATGACAGATTACAATTTTGAGAGTATTTATTTTTAGAATCATTGAGAGAGATTAGTGATAGGTGGCATTCAATGAAGAGGGCTCCAGGCAACAATATTTCTAGGGAAGATGAGATTTAGGTGGCAGAATACATAGATAAGGTTTCTAATATATGGTTATTTTATTTGTTATTTTATGATCATACAGTGTTTTAAGATAGTGATATCTTGGGGTTAGATTATGGAAAAATACCATAACTTTCATATATATGAGTTATTCATTAAAATTGTAAGTTTTTTTTTTTTTCTTTTTTACTAGTGGGGATAATTCTTGATTTTTATTGTGTCTGCAATGATACATAGATTATTCTTGATATGTTTCTTTAAAATTTAGTAATAAACAAGAGGCTCAAGGAACAATAAGCCCACCTAAATAATATTTAAAAGTATATGTGTCTAATGGCTTATGAAATGCCTTTCCAGAAGTGGATCCATAAAATTCAGTATATACTAAAAAAGGTTCTGCTTAAAACTTAAATATGGACACATGCTTTAAAGAGTTCCATAAAATATTATAAGGGAATATTTCTATCTTTAAATCATTTAAAAGAAAATTTAAAAGCTTTAGAAAGGAAAGAAAATTCATTTGGCCATGCCATGTGGCATATAGAATCTTAGTTTCCTCACCAGAGGTGGAACCTATGCCCCCTGCATTGGGAGTGCTGAATACAGGCAAGTTCCAGGAAAGACATATAAGGTTTACCCCAGAAATATAAAAGACATATAATAACAAAATTAGAGCTACAAAATGTATCAAAGTAGATTTCCAATTCCTGACACAAATCCAGGAGAAAAGCATGAAAGCTACAGAGAGGGAAACTTGAAAACGAAACTAAACAAGAAGATATCATAACCCAGAGTGTGGAAAACCAAATCAGTTCAAAATTCATTGGGCAAAACTGACAAAATAATAGAAAAAAACAGAGAAAAATTGAACACAAATCTTATAAAAGCTGGTACATGAAGCAAAATAAACAAATAGTGAATCTGTAGGATTTTTTAATAAAATTATTAGAAAGAATAATCTGCATATGAATGTAATCTTATTTCCATATAGCATAACTTGCATTTTATTTTTAAGCCACCTAGAAAATTTGCAGATATTCACAGGATATTAGCCCTGAAAGAATGAAAACAAATTTCAAAAAATTGACATCAGACATATTTTCAGAATACAAGATAAAGCACAAAGGTTAGAGAGAGAGGAGACATGGGTATACCTATGGCTGAGTCTTGTTGATGTATGACAGAAAACCACAAAATTCTGTAAAGCAATTATCCTTCAATTAAAAAAAATCATATTGAATATTATGTTATACTTGTAGGTAAATGAAAAGGATACTATGTATTAAAATCCAAAAGGTACAGATATAGTATCACTCAGAAGGAACTTAAAGGCTATTATTGAAGAACACATAGTTTTGAAAATAAATTAGCTAAAGTTTCAAGGAAAAAGTAAAAAAAAAAATGAAATCTTTATATATGTAAAATAAAGAGATTTTACTTAAGTAAAAGAGGAAAAGAAATTAATAGAATTGCGAATAAAGCCAAATGTGTGTTATTTGCAATGGTTAATGAAATAAATAATATATTTGACAAATATGCATAGGACAAGAAAGGAACAAAATTAAGGAAGCACTGCTGGGAATGGGTATATAATTGTGATAATCAGAATGTGAATATCGGATATGAAGACATCCTAGAAATACCAATGAAAACAAATTGAGATAAAAATTTTTATTAGTCATTTTGTTAAAAGTATTAGTGAGAGAATGAAAAATAATGGGAGTTTAACTTATGCAACCTTTTTTGAGAGAAATCTACAATCAGGAAATGAAAAGTTTATATACCTTAAAACCAGGCATTTGCATTCTGAAGGTAATGGAGACCGATGAACATCTAGGAAACATTCTCCCAGGCACAGCCAGTGGTCAGGTGCATCCCTGTGACCCATACTGTCTTGAGGGTTAAAGTAGATGGCTAGTGGTGAGTTGGTGTGAGCAAAGAGTAATAGGACCTGAGTTTAGAGAGGTGAAGAACAGGTGGAGGGGGAGACCCGCTAGGCTAGCAAAACATTTGACTTTATGAAAATATTCATTTCAGGTTTAAAAGAGGTTATTCTGGATACTGAGACTACACTTCAGTGAACATGGCTAGAATGAGGACACCAGTTAAGTTGGAAGCTACTGCATTAGCCCATTGCAAGTTAGTATTGGAATGCACCAAGTTGGTTGTGATAGTCAGGTAGTAGATTTGTGGGAAAATCTGGAAAGTGTTGACGTAAAACTGCTAGGAATTCTATAATGTTAAATATTTAAATTTTAGTGTTTTTAAAATATTTATTTCACATGAATGAAATATAATGAAGTACAACTAGGTATTTACAGATAGTAGGAATAACCCTAAAATATATACTATTATACTCTAAAGTGATATATTTGTTTTGTAAAGAAAATCTGAAATTTTAAATGTTCAGAAACATAAGTTCAATTTAATACACACTCAAACATAAACAAACTGTCAATAATAGGACTGGTATGTTCGATGGCATTAGATTCAAATTATCTTACAACCCATAAAGGCAATTTAGCATGCATCTCAGCGGTGTGAGTTTAAGGGATTAATTTGTTTATAAATTGTATATAAAAAACAAATACTGTAATCTCTATTAGTGTAACTTCAGTAAATGTAAACAATAGGGGCTTTAAGGAGATTTTGGATGAAAATACCTGAAGGAAATATTTACAGGTAGTATTTTATGTATATTTGGGCACATAGGAAACTAAAGTCACGATTGGTATAATTAAATACAAAGAGTGATATGTTTGTTAAGAATAAATAATGTTAAAGACTTTAAATCAACATTATTCACTATTATTGCTGGATACTGGCCAAGTAAAAGAGAATAAAAATCTAGCTTTTCTAAGTTCATTATCTCATCCTTTGTATGGTTAAAAACAAAACAAATATATGAGGGGTTGTCTGCGTGTGTAATCGGGTCGACTCTGTACCCCATGGACTGTAGCCCTCCAGGTTATCAGTTCTCGGATTCCTCTTTAAGCCTCTTAGTGAAAGTGAAAGTGAAAGTGAAGTCGCTCAGTCGTGTCCGACTCTTTACGACCCCGTGGACTGTAGCCTACCAGGCTTCTCCGTCCATGGGATTCTCCAGGCAAGAATACTGGAGTGGGTTACCATTTCCTTCTCCAGGGGATTTTCCCGACCCAAGGATCGAACCCCGGTCTCCTACATTGGAGTCAGACGCTTTAACCTCTGAGCCACCAGGGAAGCCCTTACTGCTACTGCTAAGTCACTTCAGTCGTGTCCGACTCTGTGCGACCCCATAGACGGCAGCCCACCAGGCTCCCCTGTCCCTGGGATTCTCCAAGCAAGAACACTGGAGTGGGTTGCCATTTCCTTCTCCAGTGCATGAAAGTGAAAAGTGAAAGTGAAGTTGCTCAGTCGTGTCCGACTCTTAGCGACCCCATAGACTGCAGCCTACCAGGCTCCTCTGCCTGTGGGATTTTCCAGGCAAGAGTACTGGAGTGGGGTGCCATTGTCTTAGGTGGTCAATATTCACAGAATTTATATATTAGTAAAGAAAAAATTGCTGAGACTTGACGTTATAGAAACAGTCACAAAAGTACACTTTGACAAATGGTTGTGGTATCTACCACATGGTCAGATAGCGAACAAGAGACAAGAGAGAATTGGACAACAGGCACACAAGGACTCTGAGCATTTCTGTGCATGAGGATAAGAACACAAGCAAAACCCTCCTCCCTAGATGTCCAAACACAGGAAGGTGGGTAGAAATCATCAGGAACATACAAGTTTTTTTTCCCCCTAGAAAACCTGATATTTACACATACAAGAATAATATTCTGCTACTTCATTCTCAAGTTTTTCTTTGTGAGACTTGAAGGATCATTGTTGAAATACAGCAGGCACAGCTGTGTTACTCTGCAATAATAGAAATGACAAGCATATCTCTAATAAAATTATCACATATTAGCTGAATATGTAACTGAATGCAGGTCACTACAATGCAATTGTGTAATATTGTAACAGTATTTAGAAGTGTGTTTTGCAAATCAACTAGGAAGCTCTTTTACTTCTGTTTGTTTTAGAAAATAATGTGTCAAGTTAAGATCTCATGGTGACTTCTAACACAATGGTTTGAAGGTAAAGTGTTTTAAAAAATTATCTTGACAGGCATTTTTTTTTTTTAATTCAAAATGCAGAAAATTTGGTTTGCACAAAGCCCACATTTGAGAGGGCTTCCCAGATGGTGCTAGAGGTAAAGAACCTGCCTGCCAGTGAAGGAGACATAAGAGATGTGGGTTCAATCCCTGGGTCAGGAAGATTCCCTGGAGAAGGGCATGATAATTCACTCCAGTACTCTTGCCTGGAGAATTCCATGGACAGAGGAGCCTGGAGGGCTACACTCCATAGGGTCGCAAATAGTCAGACATGATTGAAGTGGCTTAGCACACACACACGTATGTTTGAGTAATTGTCAGAGTTGAAGTTTTAGAAGTGTGAAAAGGCTTATGTGACATTAATAAGAAAGTCCTGTGGTCTTAATTTTTTGACCACAGTGGGAAATTTAGGACTGCCTAACCTTTTATTATCTATGGCATAAAGATAATAACAACAAGAAAACAATGGATATTTCTTCCATAGCTGGACTATTGTTGACTTGGTTACTGATGTTATATTCATAACTTTAATTCGTTCTCAGTACAGACACTTTTGTCTTAAAAAATACTGTACTTATCTGCAAAACAAACTTTCCTCCAGAGGATCATCTACATCTGGAAATTCTACATTATAAAATTTTCTCACCTTCATTTAAATTATTTGAGCTTTTCTTATATTAAGGTTTTTGAAGCAAAATACCAAACACTGTAAAATTTTAACATACAGTATCCTTAAAGTAGAAGAGTTTTATCTAATTTACATCTAAGTAGTGGGATAATTGGAAATATAAGATCATTTACATTTAGTGCTACATAAAGTCTTATGTGCAATTAATTCCCAACTGACAAATTTTAAATGAGCTCATCAAAGCTCATTATCTAGTAACTTTTGAAAGGTGGCACTTCATCTAGAGAAACACTTGCAGAGGAAAAAATAATTCATTTTTTTCCTGTTCAATCAATTTATATTTGTTCAGTAAAATATGGATCTCCCTAAGAAACTTATTTTTTCTAATTCCTGTGGCTCAGACCTTGGGGAAAAAAAAGAGCCTGAGCTAGAAAGGTAGAAAGCAATGTTCCTTTTGCACCTGCATGATCTCTAAAGAAGGAAATTAGTTTGTGACTGTTCTGAAGTTTGTCGTCTCCCTCTTAAAACTATCTTTGTATATATTCATTTTGCTTACAGTATTTTATTACTAATTATTGCCTAATTTTGTGTGTTTGTAGGCAGAATGATTCTTCTTTTCACATTATTTATGACTGCTAATTAGTTAACAGAACAGTAACCTTCACCATTCAAGTAACCAGTAGCCTTGAACAGAGTGGCTGGTCTATCATTTAAGAAATCTACCTATTTTTATCTTAGCTTATTTATCTGAAGTCTGATGCTAAATTAAGTAAGAGAAATTGGTTATACTCTTATAATGGAAAAACATGGCTGGCATACTTAAGCATCTCATGGACTAGGAGTGTTTCTACCTACCTACCTACCTACCTATCTATCTGTCATCATTTTCATCAATGTCATCATTTATCATCTTTCATCAACTAAGAGACAACACAATCACCTACTTTGCTTCAGTAAGCCAGTATGTCAACTTCCATACTCTATCTCTGATTATCTTTCTAGTTCCCTTTTTAAGTACTCATTTTGTTATGAGTACTATATAAATAATGTTCAATCATAAGGCTCTAGAATTTAAAAATGTCTTTAGTATTAAACATTTATTTACATGTATTCTTTTAAATACTATTTAAACACATAATAAGTAATTTTTCATATCTAAAAATGAATGTAAACTTATAAAGCTAAGTGTAATAGATCTTCTAAAATAACATAGGGAAAGAACACTGAATATAGAGTCATAAAATGAAATTCTTAGTCTATGTAAATCATTTTATACATTCTGGATTCCACATCGGTGAATATATAAGATGAAAGAGTTGTCACCCATTCCATCAGTGTTCAAATAATAAGAATCCTGCATAATATTCACTTCTGATATTGTGTGTTCCTATTGGGAAGTTATTTGTCTATGTTCATTTCCAACTGCCAAGTGTTCTATATTACATGCATGCATGTGCTCATGCTCAGTTGTGTCTGACTCAGTGGCTCCAGTGAGCCTCAGCCCCCAGGCTCTTCTGTCCATGGCATTTTCCCTGCAAGAGTATTGGATTGAACTGCCATTTCCTAGTCCAGGGAATCACCCTGACCTAGAGATGGGACCCTTGTCTCCTACATCTCCTGCATTGGCAGGAAGATTCTTTACCACCTGGGAAGCCCATATATTACATAAATCTGAGTAAATTGTTTCAATAACTTTTGTAAAGTGAATTATGATGCAAAACAGAATCAATTTATCATTAATTTTCTTGTAGAAAAATATCGGAGTCTATTTAAATTTCTAAAATTGCACATATTGTGTGAGAGACATATATTTGTATTTTGTTATAAAAGAAAACTAATGTGTAAGTTTGGACTTCCCTTGTGGCTCAGCTGGTAAAGAATCCACCTGCAAGGTAGGAGACCGGGGTTTGATCCCTGGGTTGGGAAGATTCCCTGGAGAAGGGAAAGGCTACCCACTCCAGTATTCTGTCCTGGAGAATTCCGTGGACAGTCCATGGTGTCTCAAAAAGTTGGATACAACTGATCCACTTTCACTTTCTTTTTTCAATGTGGAAAATTAGTAGTTCAATCAATTTCAATAATGATATATTTTGGTATAAATATAATGATATATTTTGGTAAAACAATATTTTATAAGTTTGCTGAAGTAATTGGGATAAACACAAATAAACATTAGATTCATTCTGAAATCATATGTACATAATATATAAGATCATGGATTCCCAGGTGGCTCTAGTGGTAAAGAACCTTCCTGACACTGCAGGAAGCATAAGAGATGCGGGTTTGATCCCTGGGTCAGGAAGATCCCCTGGAGAAGGGATGGCAGCCCACTCCCGTATTCTTACCTGGAGAATCGCATGGACAGAGGACCCTGGCAGGCTATAGGCCATAGCATCACAGAGTTGGACATGAGTGAAGCAACTTAGCACACACATACATGTGATCATATATATATATATATGTGTGTGTGTGTGTGTGTGTGTGTGTAGGTATGAGATTTAGGATACGATATTGAGAGGGAAGCTGAATAATACAGTGGTTAAAATTTCTGAGCTCATGCAACTACTTCCTCTTGGTATTTTGTTTTCCTAATTGTGAGAATTTGGCAAGTAATTTTCTGAATCTGTTTTCTCATATATAAAAGTGAAAAAGTAATCATCTTTACTGGGCTAGGGGTAAAAATCAAATTAAACAATCCAATTATTGCTCTGTGTCAGTGCCTGGCATATAGATCCCAATAAATTATCAGCTATAGTGATTATATTGTATAAATAAGTATAATTCAAATTACTGTGTATATGCAATTAATTTCCTTAATTGCTATACATAAGCATTTATAATGAACGAGGGGTGTAAATATAAATTATCACACTTTATCTTCTAAGTCTATACTCAAATACCTCACACTAATTTAAAAAATATATTTCATTTCTTTTATATTGTTCTTAACAAAACTTATGAAGGAGACAAAAGAATTTCAAAATTTTTAGAAAAGAGATTTTGATTTAGCATCATTATAATCAATATGACATTACTTAATAAACATGCTTGTTTCTGATTTAAAGAGATCTGATTCTGCAAACTCTGTTTTACAATGGTTTTACTATTAGTATTGGTGGCTTAAATCATACATATATGTACACATATGTATCATACATACATATATATATACATATAAATCATACAACATCCATGGCACAGGTAGATACAAATTCAGCTGTTATTCATTCTGAATAAACCTTTGTTACTTATAAAGAGCAACCTAAGAAATGTTGGAAGGCTAGAGGGGAATGAGGAAAGTTACATATCATTATAATAGATCACACAGTAATGCTTGCTTCCTCTCCTTTCCTATGCCTGGAAATCATGCCATAATTACAGTATAACAATATTCATGCTGCTTTTCCACCTATTTTTTATAGTAATTGCCCTTCTCAGATATCTAGCCATTTTGGCCTGGTTTGTCTACAACTCTGGTGATGTATATATAGGAAAGTTCCCAAGGATCTCATGACTGCTAGTCCAGGTGAGTTTAAGGAGAAATGTGAAGAGGCTCACACACTACAGAAGAAAAGTGGCCATACCCACAAGAAAGAAAACCTGCATGAGTGTTGGAGCTTCAGCGGGATGAAGAGGGTGATCCTATGCAGAGGAGATGTGACCTGGGATGTCAGCCCACAGGCAAGATAAGGGAGACACATATTAGGAGAGTGGCCCAGAGCAGTGTGATAGGATCCAAGTGGGGTAACAAGGACCTTTTTCAGAGAAGAGAATCTAGCAAGTGGTTTTGGACATGGATAGAAAAAAAAATCTACTAGGAAAATGTCAAGATCCCTTTTTTTGTTTTCTGGCCTGAGACTGTATCCCACCAAGACACTCAGTGTCAGTGTGGTATGTTCCCTTCCAAGCTCTTTACATGTCAGAGCTGAAACGGGAAGTTGTGGCTTAGTTTAACCAATGTGAAGCTGGCTTGATCTCCCGTGTTTGTGCTCTCCCTAGTTGGAGAGAATGGATCTCAGGCCAGCATTTTAACCCTCCTGTCCGCTATCTTCCAAGTGTACCCTCTTACCTTGGTTGAGATCATTTTGTCACACATTTTTTTTGTAGAGAGTTTTCTTACTACTACTCTTGCAATGTTTGAGGTAATAGCTTATACAAAAAAGTAGTCTAGTATTATTTTAAAAAATAATAATTTGAACCACCTAGTACAGAATAGAAATTCATCCTATAAAGAATGTTAAGGTTAACTGTGACCATGTCCCTTCACAGCTGTGATTTGTGTGTGTGTGTGTGTGTGTGTGTTCCAGTTCAAGTAATCTTTTACATCCATTGCATATAGATATTTGAAAACTTTTTTTTAATATAGAGTGATACATTCAACAGGTATATAATTTTTCTAAGGTGAAATTCATTTTTTTTTTCTAACCAGTTTCCATAATACCACATAAATCAAGGCCCTCAACTCAACTTATCAAAATATTTTCTCATACTGAGGGTCACTGTTTTCATATATCTCAGTTTTACTTAATTTTATCATTGAACTTTCAGACTCTTTGTTATACTGCATACCTATAGTAGAGAGGTAATATTTGATACGTTGTACTTCACTTAAAATTACCACATCATTCTCCATTCCTTCCGCCCACTAAAGATTTATTTTTTAATGTACCTTATGGTTGCAGTGACTGGGATGGGTATTAGAAATCAATATTCAATAAATTCTGAGTTCTATATAGTATGCTGACATAACTCACAGACCTCATGGTATAGATTTTTACAGGTATCTCCCATCCGTCATCCTGATTAAAGGACACAGTGTTATACCTTTATCTGTCTAACTTCATCAGTTGAAACTCAGGGGAGATAAATTATATTTTTATCCATGGTAATTGACTAATAAATAAGAGTGATAAAGGCCATAACTTGTTTCTTTCATCTCTTTGACTTTATTTTCTAGCAAACTAATCCTCTAAAACTTAAATATATCAAATTCTATATTGATTAGAACACCAGTTCTCCTTACTGGCTGATGCTGTGAGCTAGGCTCTAACACTGTTGATGGATACAGAGTTTCTTTGGGTCTACATACAGACTTTTATTTACAGCCAATTTCCTGAAAGAGAGTTCTGATGAGTGATCCTATTTTGATTAGCAAGTCTGCTTTGTTTTTTGTTTGTTTTTTTTAAACAGGATGATGAGTCTCTGAGAAATATCTGGATCTGCCTGATTCATTCCTGAAGGTATCAGCAAAACACTTGCAGTGACAAACCCAGCACTAATCAAACCAGGATATATGTTGTTGCAGACTGATGGAATGTGTTCAGTTAGGAAAAATGATCTCTACCTAAGATACCCTGTGTCATGAAGCTACAACTGTGCATAATCGACACTCAGTAATAAAGTTCTACTTACTGAGGCATAAGGATTTCCATAAATACATTTTGTCAGAATAATCTGTAACGTCACAGTGCTAAGTCTGCCTCTCTCAAGACTGCATTTCCATTTTCCTTAAATGATTTCATCCGCATTCACATCTGACATATTTGAGGGAGCATGTTAAGCTATGATATACCAGGTAGGCTGCAGCAATCTGTTTCCCATCTCACCCAGGCAGCTCTCTTAGTAACACATCATCTTGATTTATGGCCACAGAAAGTACAGAAGATCAGCTCTTCAACTTCTTTTGCCCTATTGATATGAAATATAGTATTTACTTCAGGACATCTTAAAATTAACCAGAAGGGTTAAGCTAAGTCTATAAACCATGATCTTAGTGATCATTGCAGTCAAGAACCTATAAATTGAGTCATCAGATGGTTCTGTGTCACGTCTTCTTTTAAGGAAGTCTTTAGATAGAGCATAAAAATCAGCAGGAATCCAATTTCTTCCTTAAAACTGGTTTGGAGATTTAACTCAATATTAGCCACTAATACACACTTTTAGTGTGCACACCCTTTGTTTTATTTCTTGTGTAGAGATGATGGCATGGAAATATCATGATTACACCATACTCTGCAGTTGACATAATTTGCGACCATCTTATTCATCTGCTATGATTTATTCCTATCTCCATTAATTATCTGTTTGAATTATATAATATTTCTCCCTGGATCCCACCATGACCATACTTTCTAGCAAAGGTGCTGGCATGAATAAAGCTGTTAATAATAGCAATATCACTAATATTTCTACTTTGCACCACACCAGGCGGATGTCTTGGGATTAGACAGATAAGTATTCACAGGACATATAAAAATAAAGAGGGTAATTATTAGAAAATCTACTAATACCATACTAACAATTTGAAATTTTTTGTTTGTTGTGCTCATTTAAAGTTTAAGGGTTATTTGACAAATTCATCATCAGTTACAGATTTACAAATTCAAGTCTCTTCTCTCCCTCTCTCCTCCCTAAATGCCTCTGTTCATCTTCTCTGTCTTTTTCCTTTGCGCTGTCCCTCACTCTCACTTACTCTCTTATTCTCTAACTCCCATCCCTCCATCTGTCTATGGATGAACCTCAAATGGAAGGCTAAATGTGGAAATATCAGAATCATAAATCAGGATTAAATCAAATTAAAACAAGTGGGCTCAAAATCACTACTGCTATTCACCAAACATTTATTTTTTTTCTGGAATTAGCAGTAAACTTGAGTATTCAAGAAAAAGAAATCAAGTAAAATAATAGAAATGATACACATTTGTAATTATTTTCTACAACACTATTTAGTTTTTGGAAAATCAGTACTACAATTAAAGGAAAAAGTGAATACCGATGATAATAAAAGTATGTAAAATTGTTATACTATTTACATACAAATAGCAATGGCTTTTATTTAAATCAACAATATTTGACCCAAAAATCTAACAAGAGAAAATCTTAGTACAATAACAGTAAAAATGATTAAAATAATCACACACAAAAATCACTAAGCAACAATTAAAACTTTTTAAAAAAGTTTAAATTCTATTGATTTAACCAAGTAAAATATATAAATAGAAGAATGTAAAGTCAATATTTGACATATGTCAGTTCTTATACTAATTAATTTAATGTAATTTTTCTTACAAACTTTACTTTTTGTTTTAAACATGGGAAAGCAAACTATAAAACACCCATAAAGGAGTAAAGTACAGGCAAAGATGGAAAATGTAGAAAATGGGATGTAAGAATGAAAGACTAAGCTAATACTTTTTATTACTGGTTATCAAATATGTAGATTGTTCCAGGAAATAAAATACTGACTAAAGCAATTCAAATATATGTGAAAATCCAGTGTACATTGAGATGGTATTGTGGGTAAAATATAACCAATAACATTATGACAAATTACAAATTATTTGAAGAATTAAAAACCGAGAAATCTTCCTGATTGCATATATCAAAATTAATTCCAAGTTTATTAAATATTTTAAGTTTTCAAAGTAAAGTTAGTGAAATAAATCATTGGAAACATTTGCTTAATTAACATTATTAATAGTTGATTCACAGAAGAAATAGCCAGGTAAAAGTTAAGAAGATTATCATCTTTAGTTGAGTTTATAAGTTAAGTTTATAAGTTAAGGCAACTAATTACCATATTGGTCTTTTGTATTTACAAATACTTCAAAAACAGGATGGTATGAATGATTTGGCTTTGACTGCAGATAAACAGATGATCTTATGCATTGCTTATGCAATGTTTAAGTACTTGAATGTAATACCAACTTTTGTAATCCAATATTTCTTTTTGTTAGCTTATTTTTTAATTGAAATCTAGTTGATTTGCAATATTGTTTTAGTTTCAAGGATACAATAAAGTCATTTGGCTATACACACACACACACATATATATATATATGTTTTTATACCTAGTACTTATACACACATGCACACATACATACAGTTCTGGTCTTTGGAAACAATCTAAATACTTAAACTTTTAAAGTTGAAGTTTGTCAAGAAGATCTCTCTTATAAAGGATATTTGAGGCAACATCTAAGACATGCTAAGTAACAGAGCATGTGGGTTTCAGCAGAGAGAATGACAAGTTCAAGGATTATGAGGCATAAGTATGTTTGTCAGGTTTGGGAAACATTTTAGAAGCCAATGTAATTGGGTCACAGGGAGCTGGCAAGAGATGGTTAAGCAAGTGGATGAGTGGTAGAGGCATTCGACATTATTTGAAGCTTGTGAAGGTAAAAAGGCCACTTTGCCTTTAAGAGAAAGTAGAAGCTACTGTAATGTTTTGAGTGACAGAGTGTTTAAGTATACTATTAACCACACTTTCAAGCCTGAAATAAAGTTTTGTTTTCAGACCTTATTATGTGGGTACATATTTCTGAAGAAATAATCTGAATAATTGTAAATGGATGTTTTGGGTTACCATTGCCTTATAATTTTTATTACTTTTAAGTACACAGAAAGGACGATACAGAAAAATTAGTCTTTATGGACAAGAACAAATGTATATATACTTAAATAAATATATATATATAGTTAATTTAATATACACTTATCCACTCAGTGTTATAATAAAAATATAATGAGCTAATGTACAAATGTGACTAGTGTAGAATATTGGTATTCAGTGAACTTATTTGACATTTATTTGGAAGAAAGACTTCATGCTTTAGAATTAAGGATATCTTGATTCAAACTGGGCTTCTCTGGTGGCTCAGACAGTAAGGAATTTGCCTGCCATGGAGAAGACCTGGGTTTGATCCCTGGGTCAGGAAGATCCCCTAGAGAAGGGACTGGCATGCCAGTATTCTTGTCTGGAAAATTCCATGGACAGAGGAGCCTGGCAGGCTGCAGTCCATGGAGGTTGCAAAGAGTCAGACATGACTGATTCAAACTGCTGCTTATTATCTTTGGTAATTTATTTAAAGTCTCATGGTCTCAGTTATATAAGGTAGGACACAGAGATAATGAGATCAAATTTGAGGTGTTCTTGTTTAGACTGAAATCGCTAAACTTTCATGTGAAGTTCTTCCAAAGCAGATACCATATAAGACGATATACAATATACAGTATAGTGAGCTTTTGCATTTAATATGTATGTCATATTATATATTTGTATTTATCTCATATACATAACACAAAACATATCAAGATGACAAAAAAGAAACTAGCTTTCTATTTCTGAAGCATACATAGAAAAGCATGATCATGTACATATGCAATGATTTTCAAAAATGCTAAAAATATTGCTAGAGTGGTTGTCATTTTTCTCTAGTTTTCTCTTTTTAGTTTCTTTGTATTGTGTTTTGAAACAACTTCTTTTGAGATATGTTTGACAATATTATAAAAGTATTTGTTTCTAGTAAATGCCAGTGAATGGTATCTTTTAAAATTTAATTTCAGAATTTCAACTGACTAGCCAAAAAATAATTCAAGAATCCTAACTGGTAGTTTATTTTTTAATGACAAAAAGGGGTACAGTTATCAACAATTGTTTCAAGTGTTTTGGTACTGTACTAAATAACAAAAAAAACTTTTGTTTGGCAACCACTCAACTATTTCCCCCTTGATCTGGCTATGGATATATAGTAAATGCTCAATAAAATATGTTGTTGTTGTTTTGTTGTTTAGTCATATCCAACTCTGCAACCCCATGGACTATAGCCCACCAGGCTCCTCTATTCATTGGATATCCCAGGCAGGAATACTGGAGTGAGTTGCCATTTCCTTCTCCATGGGATTTTCCAGACCCAGAGATCAAACCCACATGTCCTGCATTGGATGGCAGATTCTTTACCACTGAGCCACCAGGGAAGCCCAATAAAGTTGATGAGCTGTAATTTATAAGATGAGATGAAAGAGGGGAATACAGCACTTCTTGGACAAACACTTGGGCACAGCAACTTACCAACATCAATTATAGTCAGTGTTGCCTGGGTATATTTTCTTCAGGATGAAACCTAGGTAACTGTCTACATTCTCCGTAAGAGACAGAGACAAAACAGTAAATGAAGAACCATCAAAATCTGGACTCTTAACAGACAATAATTTCTGTGACCAAGAAATATTTTTCTACATTAAAATCTCTCCTATCAAGTCTCTCTAATTTTCACTGGAGACAAGTGAAATCTGAAAATGAAAATAACTGTGAGATTTAACCAACTAGTATAAATACTAATTAAACAATAATTAAGGGCATAAAATATTTTCTAGCTTTAGCATTGCAAATGATTATAAGCTAGAAAGAATTGTGTTACTATGGTGGAAGAGAGCATTTCTCTTAATATCTGCCAGAGATAAACTTTGTTATAAACTGTATTATTTTTAGTATATGTTACCATACTCAACAGACAAAGTGTAACCTATTCATAAAAATAATTATAATGAATGTATGTTAGTACCCTATGAGCATTACTTAATCATGAGAATATAGCAAATATTTTCAAATCTGTTGAAGTACACAGAGCTAAGACTATGTATTTAGAAAGATTTTTCTTCCCCTTAACTGTATGTGATCCTCTTAATAATATCTATTCTTAAAGGAACTTAAGATAATTATAAGATGACATTTACTAAATGACATGTTCTTTTATAATATTTTGATTTTAGATAATATTTAAAGGCAGGAGCTAAAATAACTGCATCTTTAAACCTGTTCCTGCTGGTAAATGAGTAAAATGAGAAATTTTATTGTCATATTTGCTAATACTGCCTCATTAATTAGGTTAATTTATTTTTACTAACTTTGAAGAGTTTATTTTGTTGTGGCTCTCTGAGCATTATCAATGTCATATGTGCCAGTTATTCTAGATTCCTTAACAGCCAATTGTCATTTCATTTTTTTTCATTAACTGATCAACCCTGTTATAAGTGGTAATAAATATGGCATATTACCAAATAACTAAAAACATGCTCATTTTAATTGCCAAATAGTAAATAGATTTTGAAACCTTTAGTAATATATCAGAGTTGAGTTTAATATATGGTGCACATTTGATATATATTTCATGGACCACACTTCTTAACACACTGTTTTGGGGAAATGGTCTCCTGATTGCAATGATGATTTTTAAAATGTAACATTAAGTGAATTAAGTGAAATATTAAGGCAATTATAAATTAAATATTTGATAAAATAAGCATATTCAGTCTATAATAACTAATGCTTATTGTTCTGCTTCAGCATTAGTCCTTCCAATGAATATTCAGGACTGATTTCCTTTAGGATGGACTGGTTGGATGTCCTTGCAGCCCAAGGGACTCTCAAAAGTCTTCTCCAGCATCACACTCCAAAAGCATCAATTCTTTGGTGCTTAGCTTTCTTTATAGTCCAACTCTCACATCCATACATGACTACTGGAAAAACAAAGCTTTTACTGAATGGATCTTTGTCCAGTGGTTATGTCTGTATCTTATCGACTGAAAAAACATTTTTCAGAATCTGATCTCTACATAAGTAATCATGTATTTGATCTATGTGTATATAGAGGGACTTTAACAAGATATTCTTTCCTATTTGAGCTTTTAATGATAAAGAATGGCTGAAGAAGTGAAAGAGAAATGTGTCTTTAGCTAAGCTAAGTAATTTTTTTAATTCAGTCAATGCATGCATATATAAATCAGAAAATGAGAATATGTCAATATAAGAGGTTTATATTTGTATAGAAAAATGTACTATATTTTATTTTTAATGTATGAAATACAGTTTCTATCTCTACAGTGTTTTAAGACAACCTATTCTAATTTGCTGAATCTTTTTTTTTAATTATGTCAAATAAAATTTTATTAAATTAGCATCCTGTTTCTTTAAGTTTGAATAACATCTGACAATAATCAAATGGAAATTTGTTCTATCTATTTTTCTTTAAGAGACTACAACCCTTTTAGTAGAACATATCTTGATGGGAAAGTATATTATTTAACATAGGGGGCTTTTGTTTTTTTACACAGATTCATAAAAGTACCCAATTCACTAAATGTTCATTTTATTTTTATATATTTTACACACCTGTGTACTCAGAAACAGATTTGTAAATAGAATTTGACAGCAAGGCAGAAACTATCCAAAGTACACTTCCAGTTACCCCACCATCAGTGGTAATCATAATTATGACCTCTAGCAGTACTGATTATATATGCTTGTCTGGCCACTTTGTACATGTATAATCATATAGTATGTATTCTTATGTATGTGATTTGTTTCTCTCATTATGCTTATGGGATTCAGCAGTTGCTATGTATTATTGTTGTAACTACATGCCATTTTATGACTATATCACAATGTATTTTTCATTCTACCCTTGGATAGCTATCTGGGTAGTCTCTAGTTTGATGCCTGAAGCAGGAAAAGGCTAAAGGAGTCTCATATTTGTATACTGTTGCCACGTCAAGTGTGCTGGTCTATGGCAGTGGTGGTCAGACGAATTTCAATAGGACCTATACTTATTAAAGCCTCTAACCAGAGACTATCACGCACAAAACCTGCAGTCAAGCAAAGTTGGATATAATGGTTTGTTGTGGAAATGGAGGATGGGAAAAAGAGACAGTGCGGAGTCAGTGAAGGATACTTCTAGGACATGGAGGGCTAGACTTAGCTATATGATTCATTATAATGTGTAAACCAGTAAAGTGATTGAAATAATCAGTCCCTTTATTTTCAAAAACATGATTCAGTGCAGAGTTACTGCTAGGCATATCAGTGGTCTTGTATACAGATATAAATGCACTGGTGAGGTGTTTGAGCTTATCTTTCATGTCATATTTGGTATTGTTTGCTTATTTTGCAAGTAGCAGTAACATTTGGAAGGTGGTTGTTTCTGCTTCAGTTTTAAGTTCTGTTATCACAATCAAGTGGCTAGTATGTCTTCTTCCTTTTTTTTTTTTCTTTTTTTTTTTGCTAAGATTTATGTCTCTGGAAGAGAATTGAAGCAGGAGACAGAAGCCTGAATGTGCTCATTAGTGTCCTACTACCACAACAATTTAATTTTGATTTTAAAAAGTTATTTTTAAATCAAATACTTACATGCACATGGATATCAACATACCTGACCAAACTTTGTGAGAGAAAATCTGTATATTCAATTTAGAGAAACTTTGGAAAGAAGTGAAGACATGGAGAACATTATCTTTTCAGACTTTTTTTTTTCCAAATCATGTGTCAGTTCAAAAGTTTAGAAGTGATTATGTTGAGGCCAACTAGTTTACCAAAAGACAAATTACTACCACTTACAAGAGAATAGACTGAAAATGGAGTGATTGTAGAGCAATCAAATATAGTGCTTCTCTCTGCGAGTCATGCTGTTTCTCTGTAGGGACTCTGTTGGCTAATAAGAGGGAAAAGATATTTACCAAAAGCTCCTATTCTCTCTAATACAAGCTGGATAAATAATTTGATGGTCTTCATCAACATTTGTACTTACTGAAGTTTATTTTCTAAATTAACCATGGGAAAGGGGATAATATTTATGCTAATCTACATGGGAAATCTGTAGTTCAAATGGTAAAGAATCTGCCTGCAATGCCGGAGACCTGGGTACGATCCCTGGTCAGGAAGATCCCCTGGAGAAGGGCACGGTAACCCACTCCAGTATTCTTGCCTGGAGAATCCCACAGACAGAGGAGCCACAGAGGAGCCACTAAGGCAGACTAAGCCACTAAGGCATAGACTAAGGCAGGCCACAGTCCATGGGGTCACAAAGAGTCAGACACAACTGAGCAACTCACACACACACACACACAGAGGAAAACTAATTTTTGAGAGCTGAAGTAAATAAACAGCCTGTTGCTACAGCTTTAAAACTCTAAAAATTCTTTGAATTGTAGAAATTAAATAGGGAATGCTGTCAAAGAGAATGTGTTTAGTCATAAACAATTCAAGCAGGTAATAACTAATATCCACTGATTTCAAAGAGAATTCAGTTATCTTCCACTTACATGTTTTGCAGTCTGCAGCTATGTGTTTTTACAATCCTCATAATTGCTCAAGCCAAAAACCTCAGAGAAGGTTAAGTTTTTCTCTTTTTATGACATCCTGTACCCAGTTCCCATGAAGGTATTGGGTGTAAAGAAAAAAGTGACAGTTCAATCTTGAAGTAGCCTAGAAGTCTGAGGGTTTGGCAGGCAATGGGCCCTCTGAGAAAATTAGGAAAAAATCCCCCTCTTTCTCAAGACATTCTCAGCTTTGCCCTAGGGATCAGGGCTTGGAGAGTAGACAGCTTTTCCCACTACTGGAGGCCACTGTGTGGATGTCAACCTTCACACACTTAGACCACATCTTAGTATTTAATCCACCAGCAAATCCTGTCATTTTTATCTTCAAAATATATTTAAAAATATGTCTCATATACACTCCATTGCTGCCACCATATTCCAAGAAATTGACATTTTCTGTCATCTGAATTAAGTTGTGTCCTACCATATGGTCTTCCTAATCATACAGTTGTGCTCTTATAGCTTATTCTTCATGCAATACCTTAAGGGATTATTTCAGTCCTTTTTAACATCCTCCTCCAATACCTTCCCATATCACTCTTTTCTTGAGCTCCAGAATGACTGCAGATGGTGATTGTGGCCATGAAATTAAAAGACTCTTGCTCCTTGAAAGGAAAGCTATGAAAAACCTAGACAACATATTAAAAAGCAGAGACATCATTTTGCCAACAAAGACCCATATAGTCAAGCTGTGGTTTTTTCAGTAGTCATGTATGGATTTGAGAATTGGACCATAAAGATGGCTGAGTGCCAAAAAATTGATGCTTTCGAATTGTGGTGGGCTGAAGAAAACCCTTGAGGGTCCCTTGGAGTTCAAGGAGATCAAACTAGTCAATCCTAAAGATAATCAACTCTGAATATTCATTGGAAGGACTCGTGCTGAAGTTGAAGCTCCAATCCTTTGGCCACCTGATGTGAAGAGCCAACTCATTAGAAAAGACCATGATGCTGGGAAAGATTGAAGGCAAGAGAAGCGGGCAGCAGAGGATGAGTTAGTTGAATGGCATCACTGACTCAATGGACATGAATTTGAGCAACGCCATTAGATAGTGATGAACAGGGAAGCCTGGCATGCTCCAGTTCATGGGGTCGCAAAGAGATGACTTAGTGACCAAACAACAAAAAATCACTCTAGACAAAAGTGAAACCACTTATAGTCATCAGAAACAGCCCATTGACTCTCATCAGTAATCCTGAGAAATACTAACTACAGATTTGATAACTATAGTCATTTCTGAACTATTTCTGTTCACTCTTCCTAGAATTATTTATCCTACAAATGAAGATGGCCACATCTTTGTTTACCTCAGACTATTTAAAATTGCAACCATAGTGGTGAAAGCTGACTAGTTGGCTAAATTTATAACAGCGCTAGCTAGGTCTTTAGATTGTGCCATCCACACCAACAGCAATGGCAATGTAAACCATCAAAAATGGTGCATCCCACTGCAACACATATTAAATGCTATATTTTACCTTCATAACAGACTTGAATAATTAATATAGTCCCCAGTTTTAAAAAGTAAACTGAGTCTTATAAGTGTCAAAAAATTTGCCTAAGATTATAGTATTTAAGTCAGAGTAGAAAGTGAACTCTAGGCTGTCCTGAATTAGCATCCTCATGGTTATGAAAATCCTGCTAGTAAACGTCTGTCCTTTACTATTAGAGCTTCCCTGTTATTTGACACATTAGATTTGCCTTCCACCTTGAAACACTGCCCATTCCATCACCAGATAAACAGGAAATAGAAATAAAATATTCTAAAACTGCTTAATTTTGCAGTCACTGTTTTACGCGCTATGACTCCTTAACTGTGGACACTATCCAATACTTCATACTCATTTCTAGATTTAAAATCCTATTTTTTAAATCCTATTTTTCCTAATTTAATTGTTTCTAAATTACTGAAATAAGACAAAATTAAAATATAATTGTATCTCTCCTGGGTCTCCTCATTTCTGCTGCCTCTAGATAAAGGTGTCCCAGCTAAGCATGCTGATGGTCCTCACTTTAGAAATTTGTCACCTCATGAAAATCATCTGTTTTGATTTAAAAAGGGAAGATCATGGCTGAGACGTCACACATCTTAGATGTTATAGTGCTGAAACTGGATTGTCAGACATCTGCTTTTCAATATACTTCTTCTGTCTTATGATCTCATTAAATAGTTCCTCAAATGTTAAGTCATAAATGGGCAGTTCTAACTTCTCATTCATGTATAAGTATATATCTTCGATTACACATTTAATCTTGGGTGACTAGCATAATTTCTAATTCAGCAAGTGTGAATTCAGTTTCATATTTTTTAGCAGCCATTTCTAGAAATTCCCCTTCTTAGTTTTTCTTTGTATTTTAATAGGACAAATATCTTCCTAGATATACGTACTAGACACCTTGGATATTTTTTAATTCCTTTGATCTTTAACCAGCATCACCTGTTCAGCTACAATAATATCCTTTGGATAAAGATTTATACCCTTGTTTACACATTTATTTACTCACTGTTGCTTTACTTTTTCTGAAATCCAATATACAAGTACTGTATTTTTATTTTTATTTTTTTTTCAAGTACTGTATTTTTAAAGTAATATTTGCTGGTAATCACAAAATCTAGATGATAATAAAGTAGAATTTCTACTAGGCCCTCCAAACCTATAGTATTTATTTGGATTAAGAAAAATAGATAATATTTACTTATAAGGTGTTATGTATCAAGGGCTATAATATATTCTTATTCTAACTGATGTGTTCTTAGTCACTTCTCTATATTGCATGCTCTGATTGATATAAACATTATTTATTATTTCTCTTATGTTCATGTTTTCATGTCTGTTCCATAATGAGTCCTTGAAAAATGTGTAGTGGCAAATCATATTATTCCTATCAATTATTATCTATTAGGGACAAACTCATTAGCGTGGAAATACAACTTCTGTCTCCAAAGGATAAAATAAATGACATATCAAGATTGATCTTGAGAACAGTTCATCCCACCCAGTTCAATAATAGGTGTCTAATGTTTCAAGATTGGAATAGGAGGGTTGAATTGTTCTATGTGGGAGAATAGGGCTAATGTTTTATTAATAAATTATTAATGTGATACTTTAAAATTGCAAAGTAGATTTGATAGAAATAGAAGATTTATTCCATCCAAGAGAAGACAAGGAGAAAGTAATTGAACTCAAATAATAAGTGTCATGATTTGGCATCTGTCTTGCCCTTCAGCTCCAAAGGAGTTAGGAAAGATACAGAGACACTAGACATCCAAGAGATCTAGGAAGAATGGATTCAGGTGGTGCCCTGGCTCTCACAACTATCAGCCCTAGGATTGAGGTAGAATCTCCCCCTATGATTATAGAATAGTAATGTGATATATCACTAATAATTTTCAAGTTGGAAATTATTGAGATTTTAATTATGCAGCTGCTTTTTATAGGTTTTCTAGAAGAAACAAGACAGGATGCAGAAGTTGCATACATTCTAAACAGCAGAGATAGAACAAAAGCATGCAAGCACTCCCTTAGTCTTTCAATATACTACTGATTTTTTTGTCTTAGATTCCTCCATGAAACCACTCACTTAAGTATGTTATGGAGTCTAATTTTTTCTCATTGATTTATTTCAAGTCATTTTATAATCAAAGTCATATCACACTTACCTTTATTTTATATTTTAAAAAGTTATATTCTATAGTCAGTCTTCTTATATGATCATCTACTTTCTTTGTATATTCATCAACCTAAAATATCCTTTTTTGTATTTATAATCTAAGCCATTTTTGCTGTCTATTATATAGATATTCTGTCACGTTCATTGGTAATTTCACACATACTTGTGCTTTGTTCTAGAGTATATTTAAAATACCTGAAAATAAAATATACATCTTATTCTTATTTCATGTCTCTTCTAGTCATTCTGGTATTTTAGCAAAGCTGAAGGTTAATCATTTTAGTTGATTGACATTTTCCCCAAATGTCATCAGTCTGTTTCTGCATACAAAAGGAAGACTCAGAATACCCATTTTGTTACTCTCTGACTTAGGTGCATGATTAATGTGTATTCTAAGAAGATATGAAATTATTTTGCATACATATTTTTCCAAAATAGAATCATATAATTAAAGGTTTAATATTCTTTGTAAGTAAAGTGTTAGAATTCAGTAACTCCTATTTTTTAGTTAAATGCCACTTAAAACAGAGTGCCCAAAGCAGAGTATATTGGATGATAACTAAAACAAATAGCATTATGATCTGAAGAGAAATAGAAACTAAGCTGTTTTTATTCTCTGTAGTGACCAATCATCTATAAATCAAATAAATTATATCTGGGAAAGTGCCACTTTTTCCAGATTAACATCCTGGGTATTTTACAGGAAAAATAAAAACTAATAAAATGTGTATAAACATAACTATTTCATTAGATGCTTAATGTACTTTAATAGTTAAATTGGTGCATAAGATTATATGGATTGTCCACTTCCATAAATCAATGTGTTTGCTAACTATAACAGGTAACTTTTTTGTACTATTAGTTGAAAGTATTATAACATTTATAGCAGTAAATTGTCTAGCTGTGTGCTTCACATTTGAAGATATAACTATTATCTACTTGACCTGCATACAGATTTCTCAGGAGGCAGATCAGGTGGTGTGGTATTCCAAAAAAGGTCCAACGGTATGGTTTTCCAGTAGTCATGTATGGATGTGAGAGTTGGACTATAAATAAAGCTGAGTGCAGAAGAATTGATGCTTTTGAATTGTGGTGTTGAAGAAGACTCTTGAGAGTCCCTTGGACTGCAAGGACATCCAACCAGTCCATCCTAAGGGAAATCAGCCCTGAATAGTCATTGGAAGGACTGATGCTGAAGCTGAAACTCCAATACTTGGGACATCTGATGCAAAGAACTGACTCATTGAAAAAGACCCTGATGCTGGGAAGGATTGAAGGCAGGAGGAGAAGGGGATGACAGAAGATGAGATGGTTGGATGGCATCACTGATGCAATGGATATGAGTTTAAGTAGGCTTCAGGAGTTGGTGATGGACAGGGAAGCTTGGTGTGCTGCAGTCCACAGGGTCACAAAGAGTCAGACATGACTGTGTGGCTGAACTGAACTAAACTGATTATCTACTTACATGAAGAAAGGTGCATTTTTGTATTAATGTAAAATTATTTAATTTTGCAATAGCAAATCTGGCATTAAAGTGTAAAACACTGTGGAAGCAGATTCTATTAATATTATTATCAATTACTAAAATAAAATTAGAAAAGACAAGAAACTTTGATATACAGTGTCAAAGGCAGGGAAACCATGAACACCATGATTAAAAGGATTGGTGCAGATGTCAGCCTGAGTTTTCTGGACTCAAAGAAACTATAGCTATGGACTTAAATCATTTAAGTTCAATGTGGACACTAAAAATTAGTTTCTGCAAAACCATTCTGAAACTGTCAACTCTATTTATCAAATTTTACTCAGCTATTAAATTCTGACTATATTGAGGCAGCAGTCACAAATTGGAGGAGATTTGAGGAGAATTCACCACTACAACAATTATGGGTTTCATGTTGCAGCATATTTCAAATGAAATCAAATGTTTTATGAAGTGGAATTCATGATTTTGATCTAGTTCTCCCCCCCTTTCCATTTGGTAACCATAAATTTATTTTCTATGTCTATCAGTCTGTTTCTGTTTCATAAATTTATTTGTGTCATAGTTTAGATTTCACATATAAGTGATATCACATGGTATTTGCCTTTATCTTTCTGACTTACTTCACTTAGTATAATCATCTCTAGGTCCATCTATGTTGTTTCAAATGGCTTTGCTTCATTATTTTCTGTAACTGAATGATATTCCATTGTGTATACATACATATATATATATATATATATATATATATATGAATGTGAACGTGTTAGTCACTCAGTCATGTCTGATTCTTTGCAAGTCCATGGACTTTAGCCCTCCAAGCCCTTCTGTCCATGGAATTCTCAAGGCAAGAATACTGGAGTGGGTTGCATTTCCTTCTCCAGGGGATCTTCCCAACACAGGGACTGAACCTGGGTCTTCCACATTGCAGGCAGATTCTTTACTGTCTGAGCCACCAGAGAAGCTATATATGTGTGTATATATATATATATATATATATATATATGCAACATCTTGTTTATCCATACATCTGTTGATGGACTTTTAGGTTGCTTCCCTGTCCCTGTTTTGGTTATTGCAAACCCTCTGCTCTGAACATTGGAGTGCATGTATCCTTTCAAATTAGAGGTTTCTCTGGATGCATGCCCAAGAGTAGAATTTTGGGATCATATGGCAACCCTATTTTTAGTTTTTTAAGAATCCACACACTGTTTTCCATAGTGGCTGCACCAATCTACATTCCCACCAACAATTAGGAGGGTTCTATTTTCTTTGCATCTTCTTCAACACTTGTTATTTGTAGACTTTTCAATGATGGCCAATCTGACTGGTGTGGGGTGTCATCTTATTGTAGCTTTGATTTTCATTTCTCTAATAATTAGCCATTTTGAGCATTCTTTTCATGTACCTATTGGCCATCTGTATGTCTTCTTTGAAGAAATGTCTATTTAGGTATTCTGTCCATTTTTTGATTGGGCTGTTTGGTTTTAATTTTTTTATTAGGTTGTATGAGCTGTTTGTGTATTTTAGAAATTAAGCCCTTGTCAATTGCAGCACTTTAAATGTTTTCTCCCAGTCCATAGGCTGTCTTTTGTTTTATTCATGGTTCCCTTTGCTGTGCAAAAGCTTTTTTGATTAGTTCCTATTTGCTAATTTTTGCTTTTATTTTTGTTGCCTTGGGAGACTGACCCAAGAAAAAACATCAGTACAATTTACATTAGAAAATGTTTTGTCTGCGTTCACTTATAGGAATTTTATGGTGTCATGTCTTATAAGTCTTTAATCCATTTTGAGTTCATTTTTGTGAATAGTGTGAGGGTGTGTTCTAACTTCATTGACTTACATGTGGTGTCCAACTTTCCCAGCACCAGTTGCTGAGGAGACTATCTTTCTTTCATTATATAACCATACCTCCTTTGTTGAAGGTTAATTGACTGCAGGCGTGTGGGTTTATTTCTGGGCTCTCTATTCTGTCCCATTGGTCCATGTGTCTGTTTTTTGTGTGCCAATACCACACTGTTTTAATTACTGTAGCTTTGTTGTGTAGTCTGAAGTCTGGGAGGATTATACTTCCTGCTTTCTTATTTTTCCTCAGAATTGTTTTGGCAATTCTGGATCTTTTATGGTCCCATAGAAATTTTAGGATTATTTGTTGAAAATCTCATGGATAACTTGATAGGGTTCACATTAATCTGTAGATGCTGTGGATTTTGTGGCCAATTTAATGATATTAATTCTTCCAATCCAAGAGCATGGGATAATTTTCCATTTCTTTGAATCATCTTTAGTTTCCTTCATCAATGCTTTAAAGTTTTCAGTATCTAAGTCTCTGTGGGAAGTAGCAAAATGAATGTATAATGTAATTTAAGTAGCATCAGTCATTGTTATTTGAGTATATTACTGTATCTGTTATATATTTCATTATAAAGGCATATTTGAATGTTCTCAATGTTGACTATTGGAGGTTTAGATATGCTTTGAATGGTAAAAGGAGAGAATCTGTAACTTATGGTCCTGTAAATTTTTTTCACTGTATAACTAATTCAGATATTGAGATCAAATATATTTCAGTTGCCAGGCACTGAATATAAGTATAGATAGAATCTGTTCTTCTAATAGAGAATACACTTCAATTAATACTAAATTTGACATTGTGTATACCTGAGAACCTTCAATAGCCAACTAACTTAGAAAGATGACTTACTGAAGACAAATCAGACTGAGTAATGAAAGCAATTATCTATAAGTGAGAAATGAGAAATCTTAAATCCCTTTTATTCCAATCTCAAGTGGTTAATACATGACTCTGCATGAATCATAAAAAATATTCTTTGAATTTCCAAGCTGACCTCATCTGGAAAGCTGAATTTGTCATTTAAATATCCCATCTTCCTGAATATGAAGAAGAACAACAACGAAAACACCCCTCATAATGTCTAACGTCCCTTTTACATTCATTCAAAATTTTTACATTAATATATAAAAGTACATGGAAAAATCACAGTTTGAAAACAATGCAAAGTGAGTTAGAATGTGAAGATATTATAAATGTTGCCCCTGTTCTGACTTGTTCTATAGCATATCACTAAACTTTAATGTATTCAATCTCTGATTTTTTAATATCTAGGGTCAAAGTTTGATTTTAAAGTTTTAATGAAAGCTGTTAAATTTTTGTTCTTATGTATGAGATTATCTAGTTAGTTTATGCCATTTCTAAACCTAATTATTTCATGAAGCCTGAAAAAAATTGCATTATTTTTCCCTAAAATTTAACTTCTTGACACAGTGCATGTACTTTTCAGTGTGTATTATTGTGAGTATTCCAAAGAGAGAAGAGACTATCCATGTGAATTTTCATGGCACATGTGGGTGAAATGGAGGAAGATGAGAGGAAGGGTAGGACGTGGGAGAGAAAGGATGGTAAGGATTTGGGAGGGGCTTCATCTCTCAATACATACAAGATTCTCTGTATTTTCCATTTATTAGATGTTTCTGTCTAAAAAAAGTGAAATTCAAATTTCAATGGGTTCCCATTAAATAGAATTTTATCAAAATCTTATCTTAGAGAAACTTGGTTAAGAAAATATAAATGATGAAAACAATTTTTCCACTTATTTGTTGTCCATAAATTATTGGCCATCTTTCTAGGCAACAATTTATTACCAACTTAGCAGGAATTTCTTTCACTGTATTCTTACTTGCTAAGATGCTAATTATCTAAATATTATATATTTATAAATAGAAACATATTATTAAAATTACTTTGGGCTTAATGATACTGCCATATACACTTAAAGAAGTGCATCAACTGTACATGTACATCTTATTAAATTAAAGTGAACAGACTCACCAAATAAGACATTACTATCAAACTAGAAACCTTCTTACTCCTGTCCCCATTTATCACTTCAGTCCTCCTCCTGAGAAATAAGCTCAATTCTGACATGTAAAATCATAGATTAGTTTAGCTGACTTTGGAAATGTATGCAATGGGAACCATGAAAATATACGATTTTGTAAGTGGCTTAACGTTCTCAATATAATTTGTCGTATATTTTGATTATTGTCCATTACTATTTCTTCAACTAATGCTCTTGCCTCATGTCTCCTTCTTTTCCATTGAGACCTCAATATCATTTATGTTATACTCATTATATCCCATATTTTAAAATCACATGTGCTCTTTTTTTAACCTTATAATTGTCTCTCTGATCTTCAGACTGTGCATTTTCTTCTGATATAACTTCAAGTCAACTAACTCATTTTTCAGCTTTTTAAAATGTGTTGTAAAACCTACTTATTGAATTTTGAGTTTTAATTATTTTATCTCTAGTTTTGGAATTTTGGGTAAACCCGGGAAGTTGGTGATAGACAGGGAGGCCTGGCATGCTGTGGTTCATGGAGTTGCAAAGAGTCGGACACGACTGAGCAACTGAACTAAACTGAAACTTTGGGTTGATTTAATTTTTTCACTTGGCTTAGTGTCAGTTCATATATACAAAACTTATTGTTTGGATTATCAGAGCTTTGAATGAAAATGAAGTTATAGTTTGAGGTTTGGGATGCTATCTTACATGGAGATGGTTAGGGTAATTTAATCTTAGATTGTATAGTAGGGACATGCTACCTGGATCTATTTAGGCACTGAACTAGTTTTAAATCTTTAAGAGTTCGTGAAGTGGCTTAATGGTAAAGAATGTGCCTGCCAATACAGGAGACAAAGGTTCAGTCCCTGGTCTGGGAAGATCCCACACGCCATGAAGCAACTAAGCCCCTGAGCCACAACTATTGAGCCTGTGCTCTAGAGACTGGGAACCACAGCTACTGAGCCCACGCACCCTAGAGCCTGTGCTTAGCAAAAGAGAAGCCTGAGCACTGCAACTAGAGAGTAGCCCCCACTCACTGCAACTAGAGAAAAGCTCATAAAGCAAAAAGACACAACATATCCAAAAGATAAAAATTAAAATAAAGTTTTTTTTTTTAAGTTTGTGAAGTATTGTCTCAGTCTTGTGTACCTTTATCCCAGAGTGACTTTCTCCATATTTCCCATTCTAAAGCTTCCTTGCAATAGTCTCTTCTCTTTGAAAGACACTACTTTTCAACTTTTCCTCTACTTAGTGAGGCCCCTGAAAACCCTGTATAGCTTTGTAGCATCTTAACAGATTTGGGCTCCGTTATCAGACTTTCAGCTACACTGTTTAATAAATAATGTCTTAAGGAACTAGCAATGCCAAATAATTGGACTGACATTTCTTGGCTTCCCCTATTTCTTTCATTTTGACCCTACAAGTCTGCATTGATTGACAGCTTTCTAGAGTTATCAAGCATATTTTTAACACTCTTGAGATTTCAGAGTTTGTTTTTTTTTTTACTAGCATTCTTAATAACTTATGCCAGAAACAGAACTAATGCATTGTAATATTTATTGCCTGAAAGAATGTGAGATAAGCAATTTACATGTTTTATTACAAATAAGTCTTGTAAGAACCTTGTAAATTGTATAATGTCCACTGTTATAGGTATTCACATTTATATTATCCAAAAGTCTTTAAATTAGAGGAAAACATATTCTTGAATAATTTGAATAGAAGCATAAAAATGTGACTATATACAAACACATGGCTTCACAGTGGGTTTCAATAGGATGTAATTTGATATGTGTTTACCATCAAAATAGACTTTGAAAAACTTATTTAATGGTTGAATGGCTTATTTTTATGAAACTGTCTGTGATACTTAAAAAAATACATTTTTGGTCAAGTATTTACAGTGTTTAGATTATATTTCAAAGAGTGTTTGATTTGATATATGTCTGATTGGGGAAGAAAAGTAACTAAAAGATGACCAATTTTCTCATTTCAGATTTTTTATAGGTAGATGAAAAATTATAGACAAAGAGGTATGAGTAGCAAACAAATGTAAAAAGTAGGTTATTAAAAAATTGAGTTTCTCATTTTATAAATTATAGTGGTTCTCAAATAACACTCTTTAAGCAACAGTAATATAGATAAGGAGGTGATACTTGAAATTAATGATTAAAGATTATATATATATATAGGAATTCTCCTTTTTTTTTTCAATCCAGAGTGATTAGCTATGTGAATGTATATGTGTGTCTCTGGACATGTATTTTGTAAGCCTATGTACATATTACAGATGCTCACATAATCCCATTTGCACAAACTTGTTTTTATGTGTACCACATAAGAATTTACAATATTGGTAATAGTTCTCCAGAGAAAAATAATCAATAGGATATGTGTTATTTAGTGGCTAAGTTGTGTGAGACTCTTTTGGGACCTCATGGATCGCAGCCTGCCAGACTCCTCTGTTCATGGGATTTCCCACACAAGAATCCTGGAACGAGTTGTGATTTCCTTCCCTAGAGGATCTTCTCAACCCAGGGATCAAACCTGTGTCTCTGGCATTGGCAGACACTCTTTACCAGTGAGTTACTTGGGAAACCCTAGGATATGTGGGTATATAGAAAAAAATCATTTCAAGGAATTTGGTCACATGACTGTAGGGGTTGCCATGTCTGAAATCTGCAGGGCAGGCTGGCAGGCTGGAGACCCAGGGAAGAACTGATATGGTAGCTCAAGACAAAAGGCAACCTGTAGGCAAAATTCTCAGTTTTTCTCTATTTTGGCCTTCAAGTGGTTGGATCATGCTCACCCACATTATGAAGAGTAATCTGGTTTACTCCAAGTCTATAGATATAAACATTAATCTCCTTTAAAATATTCCTTCACAGCAACATCTGAACTGGTGTTTGAACAGACACCTTTGTACCATGGCATAGTCATATTGATGCATAAAATTAACCAACAGTTCTTAAATCATGACCTTATACATCATAATACTGAACTTCATTTTTTTCTTTAATTAAGTAATGGAAGTCAAACAGCAAGTTCAGACTGTTCAATGAATTATGAAGTCTAGTGTTTAGAGTAGTTCAAGAGCTTTATGTAAGGAGAGATAAAAAATGTTTGATTTCATGATATTCCCAGATCTTGGCTGAGCAGAAAGAATAGAAGGAAATGATAGGTCTCCTGAACCTTACTAAACATAAAATAGAAACGATTCAAGATGTATATTCTTTGTTCAAACCCTGAAGGGGAGATGGCAAGCAGGTTCTCAGGAAGAGATAGAGGCCTTATCAGTAAGGGATCCTCAGAACTCAAGGTATTTGTTCCCATAAAGAGAAGTTGATGAAGAAACTGCAATTATTCGGTAAAAAAGCACAACGGATGCATGTAAATATAAAAAGTAAGTCATCATTATTCATGGATTCCATATTTGCAAATTTTCCTACTCACTAAAATTGATATGTAATCCTCCAATCAATGTTCCTTGGCCCTTTTGTGTCATTTGCAGACAGGCACAGAGAGATGGAAAATTTGAATCACCTTCACATTTCAATCTAAGGCCAAACATGGTGGTTCTAATTTATTGTTTCAGCTCTTATACTATAAATATATCCTTTCCATGATATGTTTAATATCATATTTTTTGGGTTGTTATGACTTTTGCTGATGATTTCACTGTTTAAAGTGTCCCCAAAGGAAAGTTATGACCAACCTAGATAACATATTCAAAAGCGAGATATTACTTTGCCAGCAAAGGTCCATCTACTCAAGGCTATGGTTTTTCCAGTGGTAGTGTATGGATGTGAGAATTGGACTGTGAAGAAAGCTGAGTGCCAAAGAATTGATGCTTTTGAACTGTGGTGCTGGAGAAGACTCTTGAGAGTCCCTTGGACTGCAAGGAAATCCAACCAGTCCATCCTAAAGGAGATCAGTCCTGGGTGTTCATTGGAAGGACTGATGCTGAGGCTGAAACTCCAATACTTTGGCCACCTCTTGCGAAGAGTTGACTCATTGGAAAAGACCCTGATTCTGGGAGGGATTGGGGGCAGGAGGAGAAGGGGATGACAGAGGATGAGATGGCTGGATGGCATCACTGACTCGATGGATGTGAATTTGGGTATACCCCGGGAGTTGGTGATAGACGGGGAGGCCTGGCATGCTGGAATTCATGGGGTCACAAAGAGTAGGACACGACTGAGCGACTGAACTCAACTGAACTGAACTGAAAGTGTAGTGCTAAATTTCTGTTCAGAGTTCCTAAGCACAAGGTTGTGGTATGTCTAAAAAAAATACAAGTGTTAGATAAACTTTATTCAGACATGAGTTGTAGTACTGTTAGATAATATATATTAAATAATGTGTCTAAAATGCACATAAAAGAAGATTATGTGTTAATCTGCTGATGAAACTGTTTGAGACTGGAGTCATACCTAACTCTACATTTCACTTAGTAGTAAGGTTTTAGTAGTAAGGTCTTTGCTAATTGAGAGTTCCTGGTTCAGTTAAGTTCAGTTTAATCGCTCAGTCATATCTGTTCTTTGCGACCCCATGGACTGCAGCATGGCAGGCCTCCCTGTTCATCACCAACTCCCAGAGTTTACTCAGACTCATGTCCATTGAGTTGGTGATGCCATCCAACCGTCTCAGTCTCTGTCATCCCCTTCTCTCACCTTCAATCTTTCCCAGCATCAGGCTCTTTTCAAATGAGTCAGTTCTTTGCATCAGGTGGCCAAATTATTGGACTTTCAGCTTCAGCATCAATCCTTCCAATGAATATTCAGGACTGATTTCCATTAGGATGGACTGGTGGATTCCTTGCTGTTCAAGGGACTCTCAAGAGTTTTCTCCAATACCACAGTTCTTCGGCGCTCAGCATCAATTCTTCGGCGCTCAGCTTTCTTTATAGTCCAACTCTCACATCTATACATGACTACTGGAAAAACCATAGCTTGACTTAATGGACCTTTGTGGGCAAAGTAATGTATGCTTTTTAATATGCTGTCTAGGCTGGTCATAACTTTTCTTCCAAGGATCAAGCGTCTTTTAATTTCACGGCTGCAGTCACCATTTGCAGTGATTTTGGAGCCCCCCAAAACAAACTCTGTCACTGTTTCCACCGTATCCCCATCTATTTCCTATGAACTGATGGGACTGGATGCCATGATCTTAGTTTTCTCAATGTTGAGCTTTAAGCCAACTTCTTCACTCTTCTCTTTCATTTTCAACAAGAAGCTCTTTAATTCTTCTTTGGTTTCTGCCATAAGGGGGGTGTCATCTGCATATCTAAGCTTATTGATGTTTATCCCAGCAATTTGATTCATCCAGTCCAACTGTGCTTCATCCAGTCCAGCATTTCTCATGATGTACTCTGCATATAAGTTAAATAAGCAAAGTGACAATACACAGCCTTGATGTACTCCTTTCCCAATTTGGAACCAGTCTGTTGTTCCATGTCCCATATCATAGTTCTAGCTAAAGTAGAAGAGGTGCAAGAAGCTAAAGTGGATGTAACTCCCAAACATCATCTTTTAATCTTCTCTCTAAGTGGTCTACCTGTTGCATTTTGACCTGCATACAGATTTCTCAGGAGGCAGGTAAGGTGTCTGGTATTCCCATCTCTTTAAGAATTTTCCACAGTTTGTTTATATCCACACAGTCAAAGGTTTGGCATAGTCAATACAGCAGAAGTAGATGTTTTTTTTGGAACTCTCTTGCTTTTTCAAAGATCCAGCTGATGTTGGCAGTTTGATCTGTGGTTCCTCTGTCTTTTCTAAATCTTTCTTGAACATCTGGAAGTTCATGGTTCAGGTACTGTTGAAGTCTGGCTTGGAAAATTTTGAGCATTACTTTGCTAGCATGTGAGATGTGTGCAATTGTGTGGTAGTTTGAGCATTCTATGGTATACGCTTTCTTTAGGGTTGGAGTGAAAACTGACCTTTTCCAGTCCTGTGGCCACTGCTGAGTTTTCCAAATTTGCTGGCATAAGAGTGTAGCACTTTTCCAGCATCATCTTTTATGATTTGAAATAACTCAACTGGAATTCCATCACCTCCACTAGCTTTGTTCATAGTGATGCTTCCTAAGGCCCACTTGACTTTGCATTCCAGGATGTCTGGCTCTAGGTCAGTGATCACATCATCATGATTATCTAGGTCATAAAGGTCTTTTTAATATGGTTCTTTTGTGCATTCTTGCCACCACTTCTTAATATTTTTTGCTTCTTTTAGGTCCTTACCATTTCTCTCCTTTATTGTGCCCATCTTTGCATGAAAATTCCCGTGGTATCTTTGATTTTCTTGATGATATCTCTAGTCTTTCCCATTCTATTGTTTTCCTCTATTACTTTGCATTGAACACTGAGGAAGGCTTTCTCATCTCTCCTTGCTATTCTTTGGAATTCTGCATTCAAATGGGTATATCTTTCCTTTGCTCCTTTGCCTTTCACTTCTCTTATTTTCTCAGATATTTGTAAGGCCTCCTCAGATAACCATTTTACTTTTCTGCATTTCTTTTTCTTGGGATGGGCTGATCCTTGTCTCCTGTACAGTGTCACGAACCCCTGTCCATAGTTCTTCGGGCTAATTTAGGTCATACCTGAATGGTCTAGTGGTTTTCCATACATACATCAATGTAAGTCTGAATTTGGCAATAAGGAGTTCATGATCTGCGCCACATTCAGCTCCCAGTCTTGTTTTTGCTGACTGTATAGTGCTTCTCCATCTTTGGCTGCAAAGAATATAATCAATCTGATTTTGGTATTGACCATCTGGTGATGTCCATGTGTAGAGTCTTCTCTTGTGTTGTTGGAAAAGGATGCTTGCTGTGACTAGTGTATTCTCTTAGCAAAACTCTGTTAGCCTCTGCCCTGCTCATTTTGTACTCCAAGGCCAAATTTGCCCATTACTCCAGGTATTTCTTGACTTCCAACTTTTGCATTCCAGTCCCCTATAATGAAAAGGATATCTTTTTTGGGTGTTATATCTAGAAGGTCTTGTAGGTGTTTGTATAACTTATCAACTTCAGCTTCTTCAGCATTGTTGGTCGGGGCAAAGACTTGGATTACTGTGATATTGAATGGTTTGCCTTGGAAGTAAACAGAGATCATTCTGTCATTTTTGAGATTGCATCCAAGTACTGCATTTTGGACTCTTTTGTTGACCATGATGGCTACTCCATTTCTTCTAAGGGATTCTTGACCACAGTAGTAGATGTAATGGTCATTTGAGTTAAATTCACCCATTCCAGTCCATTTTAGTTTGCTGATTCCGAAAATGTAATTGTTCACTCTTGCCATCTCCTGTTTGACCACTTCCAATTTGCCTTGATTCATGGACCTAACATTCCAGGTTCCTATGCAATATTGCTCTTTACAGGATCAGACCTTGCTTCCATCACCAGTCACATCTACAACTGGGTGCTGTTTTTGCTTTGGCTCTGTCTCTTCTTTCTTTCTGGAATTATTTCCCTACTGATCAGTAGCATATTGGGCACCTACTGACCTGGGGAGTTCATCTTTCAGTGTTCTATCTTTTTGCCTTTTCATACTGTCGTGGGGTTCTTAAGGCAAGAATACTGAAGTGGTTTGCCATTCCCTTCTCCAGTGGACCACATTCTGTCAGAACTCTCCACCATGACCTGGTGTTCCTTTTTTACTTTATAGTGTACGAGTACTATATTTAATGAGAATCAACTGCATCTGTGGCTTCAAGTGTGTGTGTGTGTGTGTGTGTGTGTGTGTGTGTGTGTGTTGAGATACCTATCTACAAATATATATACAATTAATTAATGACAGCATTCATCAGCTAAATGTGTGAGCAGTTTCACTGAAAATGGAGTTTCAGTTGAAACATAGTGTACTTAATTGCTGATGACTATTATTTCACATCTTCACCTTTGATGCACAGACCTGATATTTCTATAATAAATATTTCAAACTGTACATATAAAATTTTGTTGATGTTTATTGACATTTTAGCCATCAGAGGTACTGCAAGACTAATAGTTATTGGAATTTTAACCATTTTCTCCCTTTTATCTGATGAGTCACTTTTGTTATTTAAACTAAGATCTTCCTAGGGTTGAGGTTTAATCACAGGAAGTGATCACAAGTCTAAACTCTCAGTGAGCTCACAGACAAAAATCCTTTCACATTGCTTCCCAAATGGATTATATAAACATTTTATACATGATAAGAATATATTAATATATATTAGTATTGTAATAATGCTATAGACAGATGGATATAGCAAGAGATTTCAGGAGAGATTTATTTTAACTTTGGAGTAAGCATTGGTGAATTTAACTTTCAGTGAGTCATTCTCATTACATGATTTCAGAAAAAGTCACATAATTCCTTTAACCCTAGTATGTCTCAATTATAAATCAATAATAATGATGCAATTTTTAATTAACTTAGTGAGGAATAATTTATACTCATTAAAACTTTTAAGTGTACACATCCTTGACTTCTGACAAATATATACACTTGTGTTCCACTCTCAGGTCCAGAGTAGCTGCTCTGCTCATGTGAAACATTTGGTGTTGTCCATCTATGTATATAAACCCTAGCTCTCCCCAGATGACTTTCAGGGGATCCCATTAACTCCTCGAATAACATTTCTAAGCAGCTCCCTACTTTGGTGTGCTCCTGCAGATGGCAACCAGTCTGCTTCCCTAGACTCTGATCTTGCCTTCTCAGTTTACTGGGACCCCTGTGCTGTATATGAAATTCTGTTCTCTGTGTGGCCATGGGGAAATTTTTCCCATGCATAGATCTGGCCCAATCCATGGAGCTTGCCTTTTTCTTTCTCTCCTCCCAGGGATTACAGTCTTGCATGGTCATTCATCACTATCTTAAAGTAGTTGCTTCAGATATTTCACCCAGTTTTATGGTTTATTGGGAGATAGGCAAATATATATTCTATCATTGATGAAAGCCAGTGTAGATTTTGCAACTGTTTTGGAGAGGAGAAATCTGAAGAGGCTTATAATTTTATTTATTCCTCTTTATTTAGGTAAACATGCTCTATTTATTTTTAGCGACTTTGTTCCCTATTCCCTCTCCCTCTAGAGATTTATGGTACTTCAGAGGGATCTTACTATAAAACTATTGCTATAACTTATCATTTTCCCCTATCTATAAACAAATATTGGAGAAGGCAATGGCATCCCACTCAAGTACTCTTGCCTGGAAAATCCCATGGACGGAGGAGCCTGGTGGGCTGCAGTCCATGGGGTCGCTAAGAGTCAGACACGACTGAACGACTTCAGTTTGACTTTTCACTTTCATGCTTTGGAGAAGGAAATGGCAACCCACTCTAGTGTTCTTGCCTAGAGAATCCCAGGGATGGGGGAGCCTGGTGGGCTGCCTTCTATAGGGTCACATAGAGTCGGACACGACTGACGTGACTTAGCAGCAGCAGTAGCAGTATAAACAAATGTTCTGTTAAATAATTAGAAATCGGAAAGGCATTCACTCTCTGCTGATCCTTGGCTTGTAATTCTTGGCTTCCACAATAATATGTAATTTATTTACATTCCATGGAAGCAGTGATAGGTTTACCCACTCCCTGTCTTCATTTGGGCTCTCTGGAAAGGTGAGAGAGATATGGATTTAGGCATACAGAATAGTATTGGTAGTAACACCTGTGAAAAGAAAAGTGGACCAAAAGGACAAGACAGTTAACCACATGCCTGGAGTGCAAATATGATGCAGCCGAGTGGGGAGGTCTGAAGTGTAAATTGTCCATTCGAGGTATGCCAGTTAGTGTAGAAATCAGAAGGTTTTAATACCTCTTTTCAACTTAGTCATTGGCTGGGGCCATCCTGAGAATAGAGTGTTCTCAATAACTACCATCATGCTCATTCATTGGCAGAAGGGCACCTTGAGAATAGCATGTCCTTGGCTTGCCTAGGTCATGATTTTGGAAGGTGTGCTAGAGTGGCGATTTTGAAGAATGGCCATATCTGAACTTTATGCTGATGTGGCAAAAGATTGAACAAATACAGGGGAAACTGAGCAAATAAGTAAACACTTATTGCTGATTGGAGCCAGATTTAACTTAAATAAAATATGTCATGGTATAAATGATAAAGCACTCTATGAGTAATATTACTTAATGTATTTTCATTAGTACAAATTCCTGTCTTCCAGCCTTTTTCTTCCTGGATTTATGTTCATATTAAAGAATTTGGTCTTCAGTATTTCCATATCAATTTAGGGCTGAATTTAATTTTCATTATACTTGTTTTTATATTTCTATTGAGTTTCTATAATGATTTTGATACAGTAACTTAGTCAAAGTTTACTTGGTGGCTGGGAAAAGTTAATTCAGTTTCTATAAAGTATTTCATTTCCTATCAGTAGCTCTTTTAGGCCCTGGGAGAATCTGCCTTATCTCTATTATTTTCACTCTCTTCAAAGTAAACAGAGGCAGGTATTGTTATCACATCTTAGGAACAGGAAAGTTGAGCCCTGGAAATTTAATGGCTTGCCAAGGTCATTTTCACCTGAAAACACAGCTGAATCCATATTTCATGTATAGAATAAAGATTTCTTTTAAAATAATTCAATATAATTATATATTTGGGTATGTGCAAAAGGTTATGATTTTTAAAATAAGCAGAAAAATAAGCTGTGTCTTGGCACCTAGCCAATCAATGCATTGACTATTATGTAGATTTATGTACCACAATGAGGTAGCTAGGCAAGGCTTTAAAACATA
This sequence comes from Bubalus bubalis, assembly GCF_019923935.1. Taxonomy (NCBI): domain Eukaryota; kingdom Metazoa; phylum Chordata; class Mammalia; order Artiodactyla; family Bovidae; genus Bubalus; species Bubalus bubalis. The sequence goes on from NC_059173.1 coordinate 46,582,044, forward strand.
AAAAATATACAGTAATTTCTCATTTCCATTTGTGCCATGAACTCATTAGAAAAATGAAGACCTCCTCTGTTTTTACAACTCTCAATCCTACCCTAGTGACATCTATTTGATTGCTTATAAGGCTCTAATACAGGTAACTACTAACCATATTATTGACAACCTAGCTTCCATTAGCCGATTTCATGGGAGACTAATCTATTTGCATTTGCCAGGATAAAATTATTTCTGAATCTGTGCAAATTATACTATTTTGTAATTTATATTACAACTTTTGATTGCCCTGTCAATGTAATTTGTAGTATTTATATTTTAAAGCTTAGATTTTACGTAGATATTTAGATTAGCTAAAATAATCAAAAATATAGTATTTTTACAATATTAAAGGTAAACTTTTGAAATTAAAATTTCCATTAAATATTTTCAAATATTCATTATTATAACATATTTGAAGTTTGAAGTATATCCATATCATTGTTTGATGCCTGCTAGAAAAATTAGAAAAAATTTCTGATCTACTTTAAAAGATAGGTCTTTAAGTATATGGATTGTATGGAAAATTAAGAATTGCAGAGAATTATTGCTGTTTACTATTGTGTTTCTATGTAATGGCTATGTGACGTTTGCTGCTGCTAAGTCACTTCAGTCGTGTCCGACTCTGTGCGACCCCATAGACGGCAGCCCACCAGGCTTCCCCGTCCCTGGGATTCTCCAGGCAAGAACACTGGAGTGGGTTGCCATTTCCTTCTCCAATGCATGAAAGTGAAAAGTGAAAGTGAAGTTGCTCAGTTGTGTCCGACTCTTAGCGAACCCATGGATTGCAGCCTACCAGGCTCCTCCATCCATGGGATTTGCCAGGCAAGAGTACTGGAGTGGGGTGCCATTGCCTTCTCCGATGTGATGTTTAAGAGGTTTCTAAAACCCAGGCATCTCTTTCTATTCCAGTTTTATTTCTTTTTTTTTTTTTTTTTTGTATGTCTTTTTTTTTTAAATTTTATTTTGTTTTTAAACTTTACAATATTGTATTGGTTTTGCCAAATATCGAAATGAATCCACCACATGTATACATGTGTTCCCCATCCTGAACCCTCCTCCCTCCTCCCTCCCCATACCATCCCTCTGGGTCATCCCAGTGCACCAGCCCCAAGCATCCAGTATTGTGCATCGAACCTAGACTGGCGACTCATTTCATACATGATAGTATACATGTTTCAATGCCATTCTCCCAAATCTTCCCACCCTCTCCCTCTCCCACAGAGTCCATAAGACTTTTCTATACATCAGTGTCTCTTTTGCTGTCTCGTACACAGGGTTATTGTTACCATCTTTCTAAATTCCATATATATGTGTAAGTATAGTGTATTGGTGTTTTTCTTTCTGGCTTACTTCAGTCTGTATAATAGGCTCCAGTTTCATCCATCTCATTAGAACTGATTCAAATGAATTCTTTTTAATGGCTGAGTAATACTCCATTGTGTATATGTACCACAGCTTTCTTATCCATTCATCTGCTGATGGACATCTAGGTTGCTTCCATGTCCTGGCTATTATAAACAGTGCTGCAATGAACATTGGGGTACACGTGTCTCTTTCCCTTCTGGTTTCCTCAGTGTGTATGCCCAGCAGTGGGATTGCTGGGTCATAAGGCAGTTCTATTTCCAGTTTTTTAAGGAATCTCCACACTGTTCTCCATAGTGGCTGTACTAGTTTGCATTCCCACCAACAGTGTAAGAGGGTTCCCTTTTCTCCACACCCTCTCCAGCATTTATTGCTAGTGGATTTTTGGATCACAGCCATTCTGACTGGCGTGAAATGGTACCTCATAGTGGTTTTGATTTGCATTTCTCTGATAATGAGTGATGTTGAGCATCTTTTCATGTGTTTGTTAGCCATCTGTATGTCTTCTTTGGAGAAATGTCTATTTAGTTCTTTGGCCCATTTTTTGATTGGGTCATTAATTTTTCTGGAATTGAGCTGTAGGAGTTGCTTGTATATTTTTGAGATCAGTTTTATTGACCTTGCAAATGCGATACATTATTGTTTACTTTTTGGGGCTGAAGCATTTTAAAGGACATGCTGGGTCATTTTACAAAACATTTTATAAAAATATATCATTTTAATGACCAGCAGTTATCCTCCTTTAATAGTATTCTTTTTCTTTTATGTCAAGATTCTTGGAAATTTCATGATCATAATTAGAAGGAAGAAGTTATTTATTATAAGCAAACAATTAAGTATTTTCTCTTTCCAGAAACAATAAGTTGAAAAACTTTAAATATGGTAATAAGCAACCAAAGAAACAAAACTTAAACTTATATTTATAATGCAATTTTATATTTCTTTTCCCATAAAGTAGATATTCTTTAATCCCTTTTTCATGTGTCAATTAATTTCTTACCCTCTCACAAATAATAATGAGTTAATGTAACCCAATGTAAAATATAATTCCCTAATTTTATCTTGAGACAAGTAGCTTATTTTAGTTCCAACAATTCTATTGTGATCAAAACATAGAAGTATTAACATGTCCCTTTTTAAAGCTTCACTTGGTGAAAGCAAATACTTTTACCAAGAACTTGCACTGCTAAATGTTAGATTATATTTTTAAACAAAATTACAAGTGTGTTTAAGGTTCTCCAGAGAAACAACCAAAATATGTAGATCATAGATAGATAGACTGAAATAGATATGTTTTCATGGGATAATGAGGATTGACCCACATGATTATGGAGGCTAAGAAGGTTCACAATATGCCATCTGCAGGCTGGAAACCCAAGAAAGCCCATGATGTAGTTCCAGTCTGAGTCTGAGGGCCTGAGAACCAGTAGAAGTGATGGTATAAGTCTTGTTCAAGAACAAGAGAAGACTGATATCCCAGCTTGGCAGTCAGACAGAGAGAGTAAATTCTCTCTTTCTCCACTTTTTTTTTTTTTGTTTTATTCAGACCCTCAGTGGATTAGATGATGCTCACCCACCTTGAAGGCCTTCTCCTTTACTCAGTCTGTGTATTCAAATGCTAATCTCTTCCTGAAACATCTTCATAGATACACTGAGACATATATATATATATATATATATATATTTTTTTTTTTTTTTTGCTAGGAATCCTAACAAATCTGGGAATCATGTGGAAGCTAACACAAAATTAACTACACATTTTCTATATTTCAAAACTTATGTAATTCAAATTGCAGCTCAGCATTCCTCAGTCAGTGCCTTCTGCACAGGATAAATGCTGTCTACATGGTATACACAAAAGTGTTTTTATTTTTATCTTATAAAAGAAAATTATGTTAGAAAAGCATCCAATCAAGAACTTTAATGTAAAATAAAGTGCGACCTTGTAACTCAGGTAATTTTGGTATTCTGTGTTTGCCCTAATTATGTGATTTATTAAGAAATACAGTTCATATAAATATGCCTTCTGTAGAACCAACAGATAAAATCTAATCATGAGCACATAGAAGTACTAACCCTGTTGGCCCAAATTAACTGATCCTATTCTCTAATGAGTGTCAAGCATAGGAAAATTTTATTTTAGCATATTAGTGCAATTGAGGGGCATAAAAAATTTATCATTTTACATGTTAATGTTGTTTAATATATAATATTTTATATATAATAAGATTTAATATATAATAAAATCTATCTAATTTTAAAAAGCAATATTGCCATGAATATGTTGCAGGAAGGGGGGCACCTTCCAGGGCCCAAGAGTGAGCTCTTGTTAACACTTGGAGAAGAATTTTCTGAGGAGACACACTAGCTGACAAAGCAAGAGTCTTTATTGGAAAGGGGCACTGGGGTGGGGAGCAGTAGGGTAAGGGAATCCAGAACTGCTCTGCTATATGGCTTGCAGTCTTGGGTTTTATGGTGATGGGATTCGTTACTGGGTTGTCTTTGGCCAATAATTCTGACTCAGGGTCCTTCCTGGTGGTGCATGCATTGCTCAGCCAAGATGGATGCCAGTGAGAAGGATTCTGGGAGGTGGAAGAACACGTGGCGTCTGCTTTTGACTGTTTCCAAACTCTTCCATTTGGTGGTGGTTTGTTCATTCTGTGACCTTTACCAGGACCTCCTGTGGTAAAATAACTCACACAAATGGTTACTATTACTCCTGGCCAGGGTGGGTGGTTTCAGTCAGTGTGCTTCCCCTAACAACTAGATATGTTTATTTAAGGTGATAAATCAATTAATAGAAAACTTTGGACATATGCATTCTTCTCCTTATTGCTAATACAGTATCTTTTTTCATTTGTTTACTTCTGTAATTCTTCTGACTTGAAATAAAATCTTCACTTGTTTTCCTTAGTCCTAAAGTACCACAGCATACAACTCAGTTGGGGTGAATTTTGTACCTCGGGCTTGTTTTCTTGCTCCTCTTAAGAATTTAATTAGCTAATTAGCTTTCTCAGGTGTAAGCAACAGATGCCTTACATCTGTTCATAATATGTGACTAGCCAGGAGCACTTTTCCCCCCAAATTTGGACTGAAGAAATTCATTATGTCTCTTTAGTTGGCTTTTTCTTACACACATGATTCCAGCTAGTCCTGAAGCTAATATGTTGGTTCTTAATATTATTTCTCCCCAAGGAGACCAGTCTACATTGAATCTTCAGTTGTGCTAAAGAACCAATTATTGTTTCTCTCTATTCCTATCTAGGTCCCTAACTTTTGCCTATGTCTTCATGCTACTTGCATATAAAGAATGCATTTTTGTTGTTGTTGTTGTTTTGATGTAGTTTAACTTTTACAGAACAGATACTTTCTCACTATCTTTTGGCACATGTGTGGACTTTTCCCCCCACCACAGAGACATACATAATCTATTTATATGACCTGGTGTCCTTAAAAGCAAGCAACAAAAATGACTAATCTGAGTCAAAATTATTTTACAGACTTCATATTTTCCTTAGAGAATCATCCAGAAGAATCAAGGGATCTGTTGGGAAATAGAAAACAAAGGGAAGCTGCAAAGTCAGAACTAAGGCAAAATCATAGGACAGAACATTCTGAGTAAAAGTCATCTTGATTGCCCACCAGCACTGTTAGCACTTAAGTCCTGGTAGTTACCCTGCTATCTCTGCAAAATGGATGTTGCTGCTTTTATTGTGGCTATTAACATGGAATCTTCACATTTTTGTCACTGTAGTTCCTGATTCAACTCTGGTACTGAAGCCATTTGGGTCTAGATCACAAATGCATATGCACTGATTTTTAGCTTCTACAAAAGAAGTTTAAAACCAGAAGTTTGAAATAAGTCTTTCACTGGAAATTAACAGTGGAAGGCAATCCAAATATTAGCAAATAGTAAGGAACCACAAAAACTAAACAAATGCAGAAATCTACTACTTCAGTGCAGAAAAATTTATATCATGTAGAATCATAAATTCAAATACCTAAAATCATACAGCATACATCTGCAGTGTTTTTGTTAAAAGAACTTTCTAGGGTGATGAAAAACTTGTATATTCTGTCGATAAATGGTAAAGTATTTGCCAAAAATCCATCAAATCCATCAAATATATATGTGTGCATGCACACATATGTTAATAGTGAAAAATTACATTGTGTAAGAATTTCTATCTGTATAATCCAGTTTGATATATACTACTGAGTATATCTGATATCCCATTTCTAATATACACACTTAATATATAGATCATATAAGCATTATATATTTATTATATATTAGAAATTATATAAATATAATTCACATGTACATACACATATCCACATACCCCAAGGTACAGATGTTCATGAGAATAAGATCCAATAGAGAGCAAAATCAGAATATTCAAATATCCTATTTAATGAGTGAAAATGTATTATTTCTTACTATGATCCACATACATACTTCAAGTACAAATCTATGCTGCACTTAATTATTTTTAATTTCATGTTTTAGAGCTCACTAGATAGTTTTTGTCAATATTTTTGAGCCAAAATGTCTTTATTGTTTCTAAATTTTATTCTTCTTTTTTAAGTTAAAAGAATAAAGGAGTTGTCTGCAATTTCCAAGATAAAGCAGTAATAATTAGGCTGAATTCAAGTTTTATCATATCACATTTGAACCACTATAATTAAGAGTCTTCAGGCCTTTCAACTACACTTTTCTTATATATTTTGTTATTTATAATTATACTTTAAGAAAATGACTTCTCAATTATTCAGAATTGAGGGGAAAAATCAAACCTTATTTTGAGCTAGAATATTCAATAAATTTTTCAAAGGAATAAATAATTTATTCTTCAAATACTACAGCTATCCATCTTAACAATACCACCTTAGCTAACAATTATTTTGTTTGACAGTCCTAGTGTTCAAAAACACTACAAAAATTACAACTAAATAACAATTCATGATCATTTCCTACACATTGTAGATTAAATAGGCAAAAATATCTTTATGCAGCTATGAAAATTAATGATTTAATAAAATAAAAATCATCATAAAACAATGTATCATCACTGAGTTGTATCACATATATAGTATATATATATTCACTTATTTATAAATATGAATTAAAATTCCATAATAATTTCATAATATTTTTTAGAGTAAGTTAATACAAGGCAGCTGTGGATGTTCAATACGAAAATAAATGGCAGAGGAGTCAGGAATATATGAAACATTATGAATCTTTCTCAGATTGAGCCCCTATTCCATCCACAATTGTGTCATATTCCAGCCTGTGCTGAGATTCTTTTTCATTCTTTACCCAAACATTTTCTATTTTTACACTTGGATCTGAGGCTAGAAATTTTATTTATCAATTCATTGTATGCTTTAAGTAATAAAATGTAGACTTCTTGTTACTTCTTAGAAACTTTAGTTCAGTTCAGTAGCTAAGTCATGTCCAACTCTTTGTGACCCCATGGACTGCAGCACACCAGGACTCCCTGTCCATCAACAACTACCGGGTTTTACCCAAACTTATGTCCATTGAGTCAGTGATGCCATCCAACCATCTCATCCTATGTTGTCCCCTTCTCCTCCTGCCTTCCATCTTTCCCAGCATCAGGGTCTTTTCAAATGAGTCAGCTCTTCACATTAGGTGGACAAAGTATTGGAGTGTCAGCTTCATCAGTACTTCCAATGAACACTGAGGACTGATCTCTTTAGGATGGATTGGTTGGATCTCCGTGCAGTCCAAGGGACTCTCAAGAGTCTTCTCCAACACTGCAGTTCAAAAGCATCAATTCTTCGGCGCTCAGCTTTCTTTATATTCCAACTCTCACATCCATACATGACTACATGAATGTTTATAGGCAAAGTAATTTCTCTGCTTTTTAATATATTGTTTAGGTTGGTCATAACTTCCCTTCCAAGAGGTAAGTATCTTTTAATTTCATGGCTGCAATCACCATCTGCAGTGATTTTGGAGACCCCAAAAATAAAGTCAGCCACTGTTTGCATGGTTTCCCCATGTATTTGCCTTGAAGTGATGGGACAGGATTCCATGACTTAGTTTTCTGAATGTTGAATTTTAAGCCAAATTTTTCACTCTCCTCTTCCACTTTAATCAAGAGGCTCTTTAGTTCTTCACTTTCTGCAATAAGGGTGATGTTATCTGCATATCTGAGGTTATTGGTATTTCTCCTGGTAATCTTGATTCCAGCTTGTGCTTCATCCAGCCCAGCGTTTCTTATGATGTAATATAAGTTAAATAAGCAGGGTGACAATATACAGTCCTGATGTACTCCTTTTCCTATTTGGAACCCGTCTGTTGCTCCATGTCAAGTTCTAACTGTTGCTTCCTGACCTGCATACAGATTTCTCAAGAGGCAGGTCAGGTGGTCTGGTATTCCCATCTCTTTCAGCATTTCCCACAGTTTATTGTGATCCACACAGTCAAAGGCTTTGGCATAGTTAATAAAGCAGAAATAAATGTTTTTCTGGGGCTCTGCTGCTTTTTTGATGATCCAACGGATGTTGGCAATTTGATCTCTGGTTCCTCTGCCTTTTCTAAAACCAACTTAACATCTCAAATTCATGGTTCACATATTGCTAAAGCCTGGCTAGGAGAATTTTGTGTGTTACTTCATTAGCATGTGAGATGAGTGCAATTGTGCAGTAGTATGAGCATTCTTTGGCATTGGCTTTCTTTGGGATTGGAATGAAAACTGACTTTTTCCAGTCCTGTGGCCACTGCTGAGTTTTCCAAATTTGCTGGCATATTGAGTGCAACACTCTTACAGCATCATCTTTTAAGATTTGAAATAGTTCAACTGGAATTCCATCACCTCCACTATCTTTGTTTGCAGTGATGCTTCCTAAGGCCCACTTGACTTCACATTCCAGGATGTCTGACTCTAGGTCAGTGATCACACAATTGTGATTATCTAGGTCATGAAGATTTTTTTGTACAGTTCTCCTGTGTATTCTTGCCACCTCTTCTTAATATCTTCTGCTTCTGTTAGGTACATACCATTTCTGTCCTTTATTGAGGCCATCATTGCATAACATGTTCCCTTGGTATCTCTAATTTTCTTGAAGAGCTCTTTAGTCTTTCCCATTCTATTGTTTTCCTCTATTTCTTTGCACTGATCACTGAGGAAGGCTTTTTTATCTCTCCTTGCTATTCTTTGGAATTCTGTATTCAAATGGGTATATCTTTCCTTTTCTCCTTTGCTTTTCACTTCTCTTCTTTTTTTAATTTATTTATTTTAATTAGAGGCTAATTACTTTACAATATTGTATTGGTTTTGCCATACATCAACATGAATCCGCCACAGCACTTCTCTTCTTTTCACAGCTATTTGTAAGGCCTCCTCAGACAGCTATATTGCTTTTTTGCATTTCTTTTTCTTGGGGATGGTATTTCCCCCTGTGTCCTGTACAATGTCATGAACCTCTGTCCATAATTCATTTAAGGGACTATCAGATCTAGTCCCTTAAATCTATTTCTCACTTCCTCTATATAATCATAAGGAATTTGATTTAGATTATACCTGAATGGTCTAGTGGTTTTCCCTACTTTATTCAATTTAAGTCTGAATTTGGCAATAAGGGGTTTATGATCTGAGCCACAGTCAGCTCCTGTTCTTGTTTTTGCTGACTGTATAGAGCTTCTCCACCTTTGGCTGCAAAGAATATAATCAATCTAATTTTGGTATTGACCAACTGGTGATGTCCATGTGTAGAGTCTTCTATTATGTTGTTGGAAGAGGGTTTTTGCTGTGACCAGTGTGTTTTCTTGGCAAAAGTCTATTAGGCTTTGCCCTGCTCGTTCTGTATCCCAAGGCCAATTTAGACTGTTACTCCAGGTGTTTCTTGACTTTCTACTTTTGCATTCCAGCCCCCTATAATGAAAAGGAATTTTTTTGGGGGGTATTATTTCTAAAAGGTCTTGTAGGTGTTCATAGAACCTTTCAACTTCAGTTTCTTCAGCATTACTAGTTGGGTCATAGACTTGGATTATCGTGATATTGTATGTTTTGCCTTGGAAATGAACAGAGATCATTCTGTCATTTTTGAGACTGCATCCAAGTACTGCATTTCGGACTCTTTTGTTGACTATGATGGCTATTCCATTTCTTCTATGGGATTCTTGCCTACAGTAGTAGATATAATGGTCGTCTGAGTTAAATTCACCCATTCCAGTCCATATTAGTTCTTTGATTCCGAAAATGTCGTTGTTCACTCTTGCCATCTCCTTTTTGACCACTTCCAATTTGCCTTGATTCATGGATCTAACATTCTAAGTTTCTATGCGGTATTGCTCTTTACAGCATCAGGTTTTGTTTCCATCACCAGTCACATCCATAACTGGGTGTTGTTTTTGCTTTGGCTGCGTCTTGTCATTTTTTCTGGAGTTATTTCTCCACTGATCTCCAGTAGCATTTGGGGCACCTACTGACCTGGGGAGTTCATCTTTCATTGTTCTATCTTTTTGCCTTTTCATACTGCTCATGGGGTTCTCAAAGCAAGAATACTGAAGTGGTTTGCCATTCCCTTCTCCAGTGGATCACATTTTGTCAGAACTCTCCACCATGACCCATCCATCGTGGATGGCCCTACACAGCATGGCTTAGTTTCACTGAGTTAGTCAAGGCTGTGGTCCCCGTGATTAGATTGGTTAGTTTTCTCTGATTGTGGTTTCTGTCTGTCTGCCCTCTGGTGCCCTCTCTCAGCACCTATCATCTTAATGGGGTTTCTCTTAGAAACTAAATGAACCTATAAACCTGAATGGAGAAAGAAATTAAAGATTTATTATGTTAGTAGTGGAAACAGTTTGAGATGTGATTTTCATGTTTATCTTTTTGTGTAAGAAAATATGTACTGGGAGGTAGAGATACTGATGAAAACCTTCACTGACAAATTGCTTGTAAGTTGAGCATTATTATAATAGCAACATTCCAAAGCAGTTATGAAATATGCTTGCTTTCCTGAAATTTAGATCTTCAAAGAAGTTTTTAGAAAGTTCCTGAAAGGCTTACATTGAGATAACATTTTTAAAATGCTTATTTTTTAAGTAGACATTTTTGTATGACTTTAAATGCATGAACTATTTCAAGTTTGTTTTCTCATTTACTGATTAATTAGTAGTCTTATGAAGGACAGTATACAATCAGATTATTTTTCTTCATTGAAAATTGCACATTGCAATAATTCAAATACATACCAATAAATATCTAATTACTTAGAATTTAAGTTTTTTTCCAAATGCAAACAAAGTAAATTTTAAAACTTAATTCAAACTTATTTAGTGTGTGACCAACTGATGAAGTTTTACATTCCTAAAACTTGAATATTTGTAGTTATACCTCCAACTATCATAAAAAATTGTTTTTATGCTATTGAGTCATCTCTAGGAAGTCAAAAAATGTAGCTAATATATATGAAAAAAATTACTGATTTTTCCAATGATAACTGTTTTGAATTTATTTCATGTTTAATTTATAAACTATAACAACATAAATCTTTATGAAATTGCATTAAATAATTTAATTTAAATATAAATCATTTTTCTCTTTAGTCTATAAGCATAGTCTTTTAAAATAATTTATTATATATTATATATTAATACAGAGAAGGCAATGGCAACCCACTCCAGTACTCTTGCCTGGAAAATCCCATGGGCAGAGGAGCCTGGTAGGCTGCAGTCCATGGGGTCGCGAAGAACTGGACATGACTGAGGGACTTCACTTTCACTTTTCACTTTCATGCATTGGAGAAGGAAATGGCAACCCACTCCAGTGTTCTTGCCTGGAGAATCACAGGGACAGGGGAGCCTGGTGGGCTGCCGTCTATGGGTTCGCACAGAGTCGGACATGACTGAAGTGACTTAGCAGTAGTAGCAGCATATATTAATTACTAATAATTTAAACTCATCAAAAACAATATGTGCTTTCAGTTCAGTTGCTCAGTCCTGTCCGACTCTTTACAAACCCATGAATTGCAGCTCGCCAGGCCTCCCTGTCCATCACCAACTCCCAGAGTTCACTCAGACTCACGTCCATCGAGTCAGTGATGCCATCCAGCCATCTCATCCTCTGTCATCCCCTTCTCCTCCTGCCCCCAATCCCTCCCAGCATCAGAGTCTTTTCCAATGAGTCAACTCTTCACATGAGGTGGCCAAAGTACTGGCTTACTATTGTTATATTTAAGCAGCATATTCTCAAAGCAATATTTTCTTATTATGCATTAAAATTGTAATTAAAATGTGACTGTTGCTATATAATTTCATCATCATTTGACATATGATATAAAAAGAAAGAGTTTCCTTTGTAGCTCAGCTGGTAGAGTCTGCCTGCAATGCCGGAGCTCTGGGTTCAATTCTTGGGTTGGGAAGATTCCCTGGAGAAGGGAACAGCTACCGACTCCAGTATTCTGGCCTGGAGAATTACATGGACTGAGGAGAGTGACAGGCTACAGTCCATGGAGTTGCTAAGAGTCAGACACAACTGAGCAACTAAGTACACACCCACATAAAAAGAAAACGATGACTAAAACCTTGCAGTAATGCAAACACACACACACACACACACACACACACACACCATGAGCTAAAGTATGTGTACCTACTGTAGGTCTTTATTTCCTGAGAAAACAATAGTCTAATTGTTAAGTTTGGACACATATTTTAAAGAAGATCACAATACATAAGAATTTCTGAAATTTATCTATCCAGTACATGCAGATGACACCACCCTTATGGCAGAAAGTGAAGAGGAACTCAAAAGCCTCTTGATGAAAGTGAAAGTGAAGAGTGAAAAAGTTGGCTTAACATACAGAAAACGAAAATCATGGCATCCGGTCCCATCACTTCATGGGAAATAGATGGGGAAACAGTGGAAACAGTGTCGGACTTTATTTTGGGGGCTCCAAAATCACTGCAGATGGTGACTGCAGCCATGAAATTAAAAGACGCTTACTCCTTGGAAGAAAAGTTATGACCAACCTAGATAGCATATCGAAAAGCAGAGACATTACTTTGCCAACAAAGGTCCGTCTAGTCAAAGCTATGGTTTTTCCTGTGGTCATGTATGGATGTAAGAGTTGGACTGTGAAGAAGGCTGAGCACCAAAGAACTGATGATTTTGAACTGTGGTATTGGAGAAGACTGTTAAGAGTCCCTTGGACTGCAAGGAGATCCAACCAGTCCATTCTGAAGGAGATCAGCCCTGGGATTTCTTTGGAAGGAATGATGCTAAAGCTGAAACTCCAGTACTTTGGCCACCTCATGCGAAGAGTTGACTCATTGGAAAAGACTGTGATGCTGGGAGGGATTGGGGGCAGGAGGAGAAGGGGATGACAGAGGATGAGATGGCTGGATGGCATCACCAACTCGATGGACGTGAGTTTGAGTGAACTCCGGGAGTTGGTGATGGACAGGGAGGCCTGGTGTGCTGCGATTCATGGGGTTGCAAAGAGTCAGACACAACTGAACGACTGAACTGAACTAAACTGAACTAAACAAAAATACAAACATATAAGCAAACAGTTTTTGGCATAAAGCATGGACATGGTAATTGTAAGCTGTAAACAAGTAATAAAACAAAGAATTAAAATGTGAAATTACCTCTCTCTTATTGTTCTTTGTGGTGATGAAGTTTTTCAGTTTCCATAAAGACAGTTGCTATCCACAGGGAAGCTATGTAGAAATCAGAAAAGAAAATAAACATTTGCACTATAATAAATATTGAAATTATCAGTAGATTTTCTGTTTCAAAGTAGTTTTCTCAATGTAAATGCACATGCAAATATATATTTTCAGGTCTTTAGTAATAGTAATAACATAATACCAAATATGTTCATTGGTAAATAAGTATTGAATTATGAGCTTCTCTACCCAAAGGCAGTAGACTGACAGACTGTATCATCCATAATGTTTCTCTATTTTCTGAAGATTTTTGTTCTTTAATTTATAAATTTATCTCTGTAGAAAAGTAGAACTTTTTATTTACAGGAAAGATAGTTCAATGGTTGGATGATTAAATAATTATAGCTCTGTGACAATTTCACTAAGTGAAATGATGAAGTAAAGATTAGAATACTGCAAAGTTTTTGATATCACAGGTTTCTGATTCATAGATTCAGTTTCCTTGCATTGGATAAATTTTCTCATTTTATGGAAAACTTAAAACTCCCTGTGCCAGAACCTTTTATGAAGTCTCAAAATTGTTAGTAAAGCAATTTTATTGACTTTGCATTACCTGTATATGACCCTAAGGATATTTTTAAGGTTCTCTTTTCTCAGTATCCAAGCAGGCATATTTAGATTACAGATCACAAACACAAAATGTAAAGTAACATACCTCAATATTTTATTAAAAGTATTTGTTTTCCCATTGGCATCCAAGTTACTATAAGTCTTTTGTGGATAGATTATTCCCTTTGCTCATTTAAAGAAGAATACAAATAAAGCATTAAAAGAATTCCAATAGTAGAAGCTTAGAAGATTTGCTCTAGCAAATATTAAAACAATAGCTATCAAACTAAGGGTTTCAGGGTGGGATAAATTCTTCTTGATACAGAAAATATATATTATTTTATGATCTCATAAAATGATATATTGTGCAGCCAAGTGTGAAAAGAAAAAGAAAGAACTTCTCTTAATAGGAAGATTGGAAACCATTTCAAAGAGAACATTCTATAGCACTGAATATTCACTGAATTTAACTATTTTTTCCTAAAGTTTAGAGGAAGGAGACTGTTAGATTGTTTGCTCATGGATTCAACACATTGATTACATAATATTTATTGGGAGTATTTTAGGTACCAGAGGTGCAATAGATTAAAATCAGAAAATTTCCTTGCTCTCTGGAGAATGCATCTATAGGAGGAAGTATAACAGATGAATAAACAGACACACAAAACAGTTTCAGTATAAGTTCTGTGAGTGAAAATCATGCACGCTGAGTGGACTGACTGCTGGTTTAAATTGAAGAGATAATATTTGACCGGATCAGAATCAAACAAGATCCAGCCATGTTGTGTGCGTTAGGAAAGCACATTTCAGGAAGCTGGGGGGAATGAGCGGGGGGCATCCTAAGATTCTTTAACCTCATGCTTGTGTGGGGAGTTTGATGATCAAACTACTGGCTAATGATGAAAAATGGGGGATATAAGGTTAGAACTTTACAGCAGTTAGGTCTTGTTGCAAATTCCATTTCAAGTAAAGAATTCATCCTATATAGGAAAATAATCTAAAAAAAAAAGGGTGGATATATGTGTGTGTGTGTGTATATATATATATATATATATGATTCACTGTTCTATACCCAAAACTAAAACAAGAATGTAAATGAACTATACTCAAAGTTGGTTTTTTTTTTTTAATGAATTCATTTCATGCCAAGTGGAAGAAAAGACTTTCAAATACAAAAGTAGCGAAGTGACAAATTGTAGTCTTTTTTTTTTCTCTTGGTTTATGGAAAATGAATCAGGAGATTCAATGGGGAACAAGTAAAATCAGAAACAGGAAATAAGTAGTATTTTGGTAGCCTAAGTGTACAATCTTATTTTGTTGGTAATGATTAAAATTTATTTAGAATGAGGTCACATTTTCAGTATATATCTAAAATAAACTTTTAAATGATTGAAGATGAATTTAAAGACAGAAGATTAAAAATGATTGGGAAATTACATATTCTTTAGCTTCATGTACTTCTCTTTTAGCTAGAAGGAGAAGGACATGGTACATGGAACAACAGACTGGTTCCAAATCAGGAAAGGAGCACATCAAGGCTGTATATTGGCACCTTGCTTATTTAACTTATAGGAAGAGTACATCAGGTGAAATACCAAGCTGAATGAAGCACATGTTGGAATCAAGATTGCCCAGAGAAATAACAATAACCTTAGATATGCAGATAATACCACCCTTATGGCAGAAAGTGAAGAAGAACTAAAGAGCCTCTTGATGAAAGTGAAAGAGGAGAGGGAAAAAGTTGGCTTAAACTCAATATTCAGAAAACTAAGATCATGGCATTCAGTCCCATCACTTCAAGGCAAATACATGGGGTAACCATGGAAACAGTGACACATTTTATTTTCTTGGGCTCCAAAATCACTGCAGATGGTGACTGCAGCCATGAAATTAAAAGACACTTGCTCCTTGGAAGAAAAGCTATGACCAAGGTAGATAGCATATTAAAAACCAGAGGCATTAGTCCATTTAGTCTGAGGAAATGGCAACCCACTCCAGTATTATTGCCTGGAAAATCCTGGTAGGCTACAGTCCATGGGGTCGCAATGAGTCGGACAAGATTGAGAGACTTTACATTGACTTTGATAGATTTTACAGTAGTCAGTCATGTATGCATGTGAGAGTTGGACTATAAAGAAAGCTGAGAGGCAAAGAAATGATGCTTTTGAACTGTGGTGTTGGATAAGACTCTCCAGAGTCCCTTGGACTGCAAGGAGATCCAACCAGTCCATCCTAAAGGAAATCAGTCCTGAATATTCATTGGAAGGACTGATGCTGAAGCTGAAGCTCCAATACTTTGGCCGCCTGATGCGAAGAACTGACTCATTGGAAAAGGCCCTGATGTTGGGATGGATTAAAGATGGGAGGGGAAGGGGATGACAGAGGATGAGATGGTTGGATGGCATCACCGACTCCATGGACATGAGTTTGAGTAACCCCTGGGGGTTGATGATGAACAGGAAAGCCTGACATGCTGCAGTCCATGTGGTCACATAGAGTCAGAGACGACTGAGTGGCTGAACTGACTCTAGCTTCTTGAAAATTGCTCTAAAATATCCCTATAGATGTGCTTCCCCCAGTGTCTCAGCAGTAAAGAATCTGCCTGCAATTAGGAGCCACAGGAGACAAGGGTTTGATCCCTGGGTCAGGAATATCCTCTGGAGAAAGGAATGAAAACCCACTCCAGTATTCTTCCTTGTAGAATCCCACGGACAGAGGAGCCTGACAGCCTACAATCCATGGGGTCACAAAGACTCAGATATGAATGAAGAGACTCAGCAAGCATGAAGGCATTGCGAAAGACAGTGATTCTCAGCATGTGTGTGGGGTGGGAGAGGAACAGAGTTTCCACGTCCTATGGATCGTTTGAAGTTTGAGTTTGCATTTTGTTGTCCTTATGATTGAAGGGACCCAACTAATACTTATTCCTGTGAACATTTATCTTTGATGTATTAGCTGTCCTGGCTTTCAGCAGGTCCCACATAATTGTCCTGTGCCTTGAACAAATTATCAGAACTTTATTCATAGATCCAAACATATTTTAAATAGATTTAATGTTCACTGATATTTCCAGAATTGTACCTAATATTCAAAATAAGGAAAATATTTACCAGAAATTATCATTATTTTGGAAAAATCATACCATCAATAATAATTCTACTTAGGGTGAATTTGAATCAAGAATACAATAAAGATGTATCAGTCTGCATTTGTATCTGTTGCATACAATTATGTACCAGAAATTTTTGAGGGTCCTTTTAACAGTTTCAAAACCAAAACATTGTGACATTTGAAACATAAAATGAAAGAATCTCTTTGCTGCTGCTGCTGCTAAGTTGTTTCAGTCGTGTCCGACTCTGTGCGACCCCATAGACGGCAGCCCACCGGGCTCCCCCGTCCCTGGGATTCTCCAGGCAAGAATACTGGGGTGGGTTGCCATTTCCTTCTCCAATGCATGAAAGTGAAAAGTGCAAGTGAAGTCGCTCAGCCGTGTCCGACTCCTAGCAACCCCATGGACTGCAGCCTACTAGGCTCCTTCATCCATGGGATTTTCCAGGCAAGAGTACTGGAGTGGGGTGCCATTGCCTTCTCTGAAGAATCTCTTTAGATTTTATCAAAAGAGGTTATGTTCAAAATGAATTATATAGTTATCATTTCATATTTACAGTTATAGTAGAACAATGTTAAGAATGATGTTATAAAATTCTATATCGAATTTATTTACTTTTTTCTTGCACTGATAAATATTTACCTTGCCCAAAGCAATGAAGATGCTTTCCAATTTTTTCCTCTGAAAGCTTTACTGTTTTTCCTGACATATTAAGAACAGTCCCTCTGCATTTGACTTATACCATCTCCCACATTGTATTCCTTTCTTACATTTGTATTCTTTTTTTGATCTTACTTTCAATTTGGCTTATTTTTATTTATCTATCTTTAGTGTCAATAATTTCATCCTATCCCATAATCTTTTGCTAACCCTCTTTTTTGAATTTTGATTTTAAATATGCCTTTTTTTTTAATCTTTCTTTCAATTTGGCTTATTTTATTTACTTATCTTTAGTGTCAATAATTCCATCCTATCCCATAATCTTTTGCTAGCCCTCTTTTTTGAATTTTGATTTTAAATATGTATTTTTCAAATCTAGAATTTCCATTTATAATTTTAATGTATTCCTATACTCGATTTTCTCCATATTTTAAACTATCTTTAAAACAGTGGCATGTCCTCTGTTTTCTTTACTATATTAACTGTATTTAAAAATCTTGGATGTACATATTTGTGTAATTAGAGAGTATGCTGTACAAAATGGGTATTATGACCCTGCTAGCACTTTGAATAATTTTTTATTTTGTGTCAGTCACTTTGGGTAAATCTTCTGGTCCTAGATGAAGTGATCTTCCTCTAGAGGTGGTTCTTTATTTCCTTTACTAATTAGAGAGATTTGGGAGCTCATTTCCTTAAGTCATTTAGTGATAAAAATGAGCTACAGTTAGGTGGATCTCGGAGTTCCAGCTGAGATTATAGTGTATGCACCTGGGTCATGCCCTTAGGGATGCTCAAGTGTCGTCTTTGCCTTTTCAGGGCTGTAAGCCTGCCAAAGTTCCAGTCAGCTTAGATTTTAGACCTCTATGCTGCACAGAATTTAAAAATGTTTTTAAAAGAAAGCCTTTTAACTGCAAGACTTCAAAAATGTCCTTTATTTTTCTCTGTCCCTGCAGGAGTAGTTCTCTGCTTCTACAAAGCGTAAACTCTTAGCCTCTTAGGACCACTTAGAATTGCAGAAGCCACTGGGGACTCTCAGGGTACACATGATTAACTCATCACTGTAATCTTCTCCTCCAGAATCATAGCCCTTTTCATCAATCTTGAGTTAGGCATCTCTGATACCTGTAAGCAATTTATTTTGGTGTTTTGCATTTTATCTGCTTTTTGTTTATTTGGGTTTTGTTTTTGTTTTTTAACCTTTTCTATACCATCAGTTCAGTTCAGTTCAGTCGCTCAGTCGTGTCCGACTCTTTGCAACCCCATGAATCGCAGCACGCCATAAATTGGCCACATTACAAGCACGTGTTTTATTAAGAGATACTCTCAAGAAAACTCATAAATATTACATTGTATTTCATGAAATATCTCTTCAATTTTAACATGAAAGTGATACTTTGCCAAAATTTTGTCTAAAATTAACATTGCAGAAAAATAAACGTCTTTGCCTTTTTCTTTTGCCCACTTCCACTCATCAAACCATTGACTCCTAACTGGGATCTATATGTACCTATTTGAGAAGCCTAAAATGTTAACAGTATTTGAACATAGTTCAATATGTGTGAAAAATGGGGTAAACTTTTCTGTTTTAAATGTGCTAAAATGGTAAAATAATAAGGTTAAATCCTGAGTAGGGAATTTTAAGCAAGGATTTGAACTGTGATCAGAGTAGATTTTGCATGTGATTCCTGGAAATTGAAACTTTCTTCTCTTTTATGTTAGTTATCTTTGGTCAAAAATAATTGCTTGTTTAATTACATTTCACAATTTTTCCAATAAAAGGGAATATTAATAGATAATTTGTATATATTAAACTATAAGAAAAATGAACACATCTCATTAGTTGTAGCATGATAAACATGTACAACGAAGTCCTGGGTTTACATTTAAGTCCTGCCATTTCAGTTTTTTGCCACCAACCCTTAGTGTCAACTATTATTTTCATAACAGTTTACAACCTATATTGTGGATTACAAAGACTTGTCTCACAATCTTTCAAAAACAAAAGGTAAATTCAAATTGAAATGAAAAAGGCATCTCTATTCATATGTAGGGATTATTATCAAAATCATGAAAACATTATATTGATACCTATCACTTATTGTAATGGCTCCCCAAAGATATCTATATCCTAATTTCCAGAAACAGTGACTACATTAAAGTATATGGCAGAAGAAGAGTATAAGTGCTGTTGTTTTTGTTGTTTAGTCACTAACTTGTTTCCAACTCTTATGAAACCTCACGAACTGTAGCCCACCAGGCTCCTCGGTCCATGGGATTTCCCAAGCAAGAATACTGGAATGTTTTGCCATTTCCTCCTCCAGGGGATCTTCTAGACCCAGGGATCAAACCCACATCTCCTTCAAGTCTCCTGCCTTGCAGGTGGATTCTTTACACACTGAGCCACTGGGGAAGCCCCATAGTGATATAAAAGTACTAGCTTTACTGATATTTATTGTCCTTCCTATTACCCTACACTGTGTTATATCATTATTATTTAGTTTAATGCTCAAAAAAAAACCCTCTGAAATATTGCTCTTTATATCTCAGATCATAGGTAATGAAGCAGAAGGTGAGGGAGGTTAATTTGCCCAAGTATTGGAAACCCCAATGTAAAATAATTGCCAAACAACAAGGCTAATTTTAATAAATTTAAGAATTATTGCTTTCCTGTGTATCCAGTCTTGTACTATTCTAAATGTTCTTTCGTCTGTACTGGAAGTGTCAGTAAATTGTGGCCACTAAGTCAGAATTCAATTTGAAAGGTCATTTAGAAGAAGAAAAATCAAAAGCAAGAAAAAAGAAGGGTATTTCTCAGTATTGTAGAAATACATGTTTTTGACAAAATATTGAGTGTTGATGCCTCAATTCTTACCCCTCCTTTTACAACATTATATCATCTCAAATAGGCTGTCAGTTGAGCTCTAATTTCACAAAAACAAATTTTATTTTTCATGATTTTACTTCTCTATTTCTGGTCATCTAAGTAGCTTCTTCAATGGCTTCCCTTACTCCCCATATTCTCACAGACTATGCTCATAGATTAGTTACAGAAATGTTCTAAAAATATAAATTAAATAAAATAATGTACTTCACTTAAAACATGATGACTTCCATGTATAATATGAGTGCAACTGTACCACGTACTTTTTGCCTTTTCATACTGTTATCAAGGCAACACTATGAAAAGGCAAAAAGATAGGACACTGAAAGAGGAACTCCTCAGGTTGGTAGGTTCCCAATATGCTACTGGAGATCAGTGCAGAAATAACTCCAGAAAGAATGAAGAGATGGAGACAAAAAAAAAACAACACTCAGTTGTGGGTGTGACTGGTAGTGGAAGTAAAGTCCAATGCTGTAAACAGCAATATTGCATCAGATCAGATCAGATCAGTCGCTCAATTGTGTCCGACTCTTTGCGACCCCATGAATCGCAGCACACCAGGCCTCCCTGTCCATCACCAACTCCCAGAGTTCACTCAGACTCATGTCCATCGAGTCAGTGATGCCATCAGCCATCTCATCCTCTGTTGTCCCCTTCTCCTCCTGCCCCCAATCCCTCCCAGCATCACAGTCTTTTCCAATGAGTCAACTCTTCGCATGAGGTGGCCAAAGTACTTTCAGCTTTAGCATCGTTCCTTCCAAAGAAATCCCAGGGCTGATCTCCTTTAGAATGGACTGGTTGGATCTCCTTGCAGTCCAAGGGACTCTTAACAGTCTTCTCCAACACCACAGTTCAAAAGCATCAATTCTTCGGCACTCAGCCTTCTTCACAGTCCAACTGTCACATCCATACATGACCACAGGAAAAACCATAGCCTTGACTAGACGAACCTTTGTTGGCAAAGTAATGTCTCTGCTTTTGAATATGCTATCTAGGTTGGTCATAACTTTCCTTCCAAGGAGTAAGCGTCTTTTAATTTCATGGCTGCAGTCACCATCTGTAGTGATTTTGGAGCCCAGAAAAATAAAGTCTGACACTGTTTCCACTGTTTCCCCATCTATTTCCCATGAAGTGATGGGACTGGATGCCATGATCTTCGTTTTCTGAATGTTGAGCTTTAAGCCAACTTTTTCACTCTCCACTTTCACTTTCATCAAGAGGCTTTTGAGTTCCTCTTTACTTTCTGCCATAAGGGTGGTGTCATCTGCATGTCTGAGGTTATTGATATTTCTCCCTGGAATATTAGGTCCATAAATCAAGGCAATTTGGAAGTGGTCAAACGGGAGATAGCAAGAGTGAACAATGACGTTTTCAGAATCAGCGAACTAAAATGAACTGGAATGGGTGAATTTAACTCAGATGACCACTACATCTACTACTGTGGGCAAGAATCCCTTAGAAGAAATGGAGTAGCTGTCCTAGTCAACAAAACAGTCCTAAATGCAGTACTTGGATGAAATCTCAAAAATAACAGAATGATCTCTTTTCACTTCCAAGGCAAACCATTCAGTATCACAGTAATCCAAGTCTGTGCCCCGACCAACAATGCTGAAGAAGCTGAAGTTGATCGGTTCTATGAACACCTAAAAAACCTCCTAGAACTAACACCCAAAAAGATATCCTTTTCATTACAGGGGAGTGGAATGCAAAAGTTGGAAGTCAAGAAATACCTGGAGTAACAGTCTAATTTGGCCTTGGAGTACAGAATGAATAAGGCAAAGGCTAACAGAGTTTTGCCAAGAGAACACACTTGTCACAGCAAACACCCTCTTTCAACAACACAAGAGAAGACTCTACACATCACTGGACATCACCAGTTAGTCAATACCAAAATCAGATTGATTATATACTTTGCAGCCAAAGATGGAGAAGCTCTATACATTCAGTAAAAACAAGACCAGGAGCTGACTGTGGCTCAGATTGTGAACTCCTTATTGCCAAATTCAGACTTAAATTGAAGAAAGTGGGGAAAACCACTAGACCATTCAAGTACGACCTAAATCAAATCCCTTATGACTATACAGTGAAGTGACACATAGATTCAAGAGATGAGATAGATGGAGTGCCTGAAGAACTATGGACAGAGGTTCATGACATTGTATAGGAGACAGGGAGCAAGGCCATCCCCAATAAAAAGAAATGCAAAATGGCAAAATGGTTGTCTGAGGAGACCATACAAATAGCTATGAAAAGAAGAGAAGCAAAAGGCAAAAGGGCAAAGGAAAGATATACCCACTTGAATGCAGAATTCCAAAGAAAAGCGAGGAAAGATGAGAAAGCCTTCCTCAGTGATCAATGCAAAAATATAGAGGAAAACAATAGGCTAGGAAAGATTAGAGATCTCAAGAAAATTAGAGATACCAAGGGAATATTTCATGCAAAGATGGGCACAATAAAGGAGAGAAGTGATATTGACCTAACAGAAGCAGAAGATATTAAGAAGAGGTGCAAGTATGCACAGAAGAGCTATAGAAAAAATATCTTCATGATCTGGCCTAGAGCTAGATATCCTGGGATGTGAAGTCAAACATTACTATGAATAAAGCTATTAAAGGCGATGGAATTCCAGTTGAGCATTTCAAATCCTAAAAGATGATGCTGTGAAAGTGCTGCACTCAATATGCCAACAAATATGGAAAACTCAGCAGAGGCCACCAGACTGGAATAGGTCAGTTTTCATTTCAATCTCAAAGACAGGCAATGCCAAAGAATGCTCAAACTACCACACA
This sequence comes from Bubalus bubalis, assembly GCF_019923935.1. Taxonomy (NCBI): domain Eukaryota; kingdom Metazoa; phylum Chordata; class Mammalia; order Artiodactyla; family Bovidae; genus Bubalus; species Bubalus bubalis. The sequence continues at coordinate 46,605,137 of NC_059173.1, forward strand.
ATTGCACTCATCTCACATGTTAGCAAAATAACGCTCAAAATTCTCCAAGCCAGGCTTCAACAGTATATGAACCATGAACTTCCAGATGTTCAAGCTGGATTTAGAAAAGGCAGCTTAGATTTAATATACCTCTCTGATATGTTTTATATAGCCCTTCAAAATTCAGCAATTTGAAATAAAAATGTTATTGGAGATATTGGGTATACAAATTTTTTTTAATCCAGTATTTTACAAAACTACCATATATATCCTTAATTCCTTTCAGTTTAGTTCAGTTCAGGCACTCAGTCGTGTTCGACTCTTTGCGACCCCATGAATTGCAGCACGCCAGGCCTCCCTGTCCATCACCAATGCCCAGAGTCCACTCAAACTCACATCCATTGAGTCAGTGATGCCATCAGCCATCTCCTCTTCTGGCGTCCCCTTCTCCTCCTGCCCCCAATCCCTCCCAGCATCAGAGTCTTTTCCAATGAGTCAACTCTTCGCATGAGGTGGCCAAAGTACTGGAGTTTCAGCTTTAGCATCATTCCTTCCAAAGAACACCCAGGGCTGATCTCCTTTAGAATGGACTGGTTGGATTAATTATTATTATACATGTAAATATTAAAATAAAAATAAGATTCATTAGAAAAATATGGGAGTACATATATAGCATATTACTTTGTATTCCCATTGAAAAATCTAAATTTCACATTCTCAGCATCAGTGTAGAACTATATTCAGTTCTCCAGTTTTATTGTAAAACCAGTATGAAACAATTCTAATTTAAAGGCCATGTGGCCTTAAAATCAAACCCTAGAAATGAAATTGCTTCAATATTAAGATAAGCTCCAGGGATGGGTTTTAAATTCCAATTTTTAAAAAATTTTATATGTCTTTGATGAGCCATTTCTCATGTTCATTCCAATGAACAATAAGATCAGAGTAATCAAAAACAAGAATTTCAATTCCAAACATATCCCTAGAGATGACATCAATATAAAAGCAGTTTTATCTGGATAGGTTTTGAATTTTCATTATTTCTAGGGAATTTGTGCTATTTCTTTATTGTTGGTAAATAGCCCAGTAATACTTATTTTGATCCTAAGGCAGATTAATGTATTATGCCACATCATATTAGTTTCATATGCCACTCTAGTGAAGAAAACATGATTTTTAAATCCTTCTTGTCTCTTCATTTATCAGTTTATCACTGTCTACATTTAATATGTGTTTCAACTGCTATTTTACTCTATTTTACTCTTTGTTACAGAATAGTTTATGACAGCTTTCATTTATTATGTGTTTATACTGTTCTGAAGACAATGCGTGTTCTCACTTAATTCTCCAAATAACTCAATAAAGAATCAAGTCATGGAGAGAACATATAGGAGCTTCTTCTAGATCAAAGAACAAGTCAGGGTTAGGACAAAGATTTTAGGCTAACAGCCTGAATCTAGAGTCTGTTTTTCTAATCTTAATGAACAAGCTCTAAACAAACGTTTCTCAGAAACTAATTTAGTGACTGTATATATGTGAGTTTGTATTTATACATAATATGTGACATATTGTAATTTTACCATTTAAAAAATTTAAAGAATATCCTTCAATATTTATTTTAAGTATATATTTGGCATTTAATTTTTCTCTTCTGTGTCTATGAATACACTTAACTATGAGTATATTGTGTAAAACAGTGCAGAGAAATAATGTCAAGTTTATCTTTTTGCTTGAATAAGTGAATATTAATAGAAAAGCCAAAGATATCTTTAAATATTCTTTTAAAAACTTAATAATTCATTTTACTTTTGTAATTTTCTATCTAGGCTTATTCTAATGTAGTTTTAAATAAGAATAACATTATATAAATCAGATAGATTGATAGAGATAGATGATGGATCATTGTAACAAGGGGTGGGGAAACTGTAGGACTTTCAAAAGAGAAAGGAAACACACAAAGGAGACCAAAACCCAGAAACAACAAGGATTTAAAAAGTTAGCCAGTTTTGCTTAGTCAGAGTTGATGTTTGTAAAAGGTTCACGAGAAAACTTGATTATTAACAAGAATAGAGTTATCTTTGTATGCCTGGTTTAGTCATATTTGACTGCAATTCCACCAGAGAAAATAAGAAATCATATTAGCGTCACTTATTTCAGAAAAGTGAAACCTACAAAGAAAGAAGGCATAAATGTAAATAAAAGAGATCAGTAGTAGGAAATGGCATAAATGGTAACAAATGAGACTTTCAGCAACATAACATCTCTCTGACAATTGCTTCTTTCTGACCACAGTTAGGAAAGTATATGATTTTTTAGGAATATATGCAACTGGGTTAAGCTTATCTAAAAAATTCAGGGTTAAATCTTCATCTCAAGGTCCTTAATTTAATCAACCTTGAAAAATTATTTTTGATATTGTCATATTTTTGGTTTATAAGAAATATGTCAATAATAATCTATATTATTGGCCTTGTTTCCTGTTTCTGGCACAAAGCTTCTAAAACTCTTGATTAAATTTCCTAAATGATAGGATAGGGGAGGTATCTTTTGTTATATAAACATAAGGTGACTTTTGGAAATTCCCTAGTAACATAAGTGCTTCCTGGTAGTTCAGGTAGCAAAGAATCTCTCTGGGTCAGGAGAATTCCCTGGAGAGGGGAATGGCAACCTACTCCAATATTCTTGCCTGGAAAATTCCATGGACAGAGGAGCCTGGCAGGCTACCATCCATGGGGTCACAAAGAATTGGACACTATTGAGCAACACACACACACACACACACACACACAATCTAAGGATAGGGGCTGGTTGCCTGCAAAGGAAACCCACCTTGTGATTAGAGGGTGGGAACTCAGTCCCACTCCTGGACCTCCAAGGAAGAGAGAATAGATGGAGATTGAATTCACCTGCCTCTGTATTACACCTGATTGAATTTAATCATACCTCTGTAATGCAGGCTCCATAAAATTCCCAAAAGATAAGCTTCTGAGAGCTCTGAGACCCTTCCCAAAGACTTAGCCCTATGCATCTCTCTGTCTAGCTGTTCCTGAATTCTATCTTTTTATATTAAATTTCTCAGTTCTTTGAGCTGCTCTAGTAAATTAATTTTATCAAGGAGGGGTTTGTTGGAACATCTGTCCTATAGCCTACAAGTGAGAACAGGTATAACCACAATTTGATATTGGTATCTGAATAGAAGGGGATCAGTCTGGTAGAACTGAACCCTAAACTTGTGGTATCATCTCCTATTAGACAATGTCAGATTTGAATCAAATTGTAGGATGTCCAGTTGGTTTCAGAGAATAGCTTGATTTCTGGGGAAAACTCACACATTGAAATTGCTCTCCGAATCGTAGAAGTATCAGTCAGAATCATAGGCAATATATATTGACAAGTTCTGAGATTAGAATTGATATCTTAGGGGGCTAATATTCTGCTTGCTGATGCTAACTGATTCTGAAGCTAAAGCTCCAATATGTGGCCCCTGATGCAAAAAGCTGACTCGTTGAAAAAGACCCTGATGCTGGGAAAGACTGAGGGCAGAAAGAGAATGGGGTGACAGAGGATGATCAGATGGATAGCATTACTGACTCAATGGACAAGAGTTTGAAAAAACTCTGGGAGACATAGAAAGACAGGAAAGCCTGGTGTGCTACAGTCCATGGGGTGGCAAAGACTTGGACACAAATTCGTGACTGAACAACAGCAACATTCTGCCTACCAAAAGAGTACCTACATTTCGGGAAATTATTGGCAAAAGGATCTCTTTGTTATGATAAATGACTTTGTCTAAACCCTAAAGTGTAGACATTATTATTCCTTTTACAGTGTCTGTAGCAGGTACAGCCACACTGTCAAATAAATATTTCATGAAAACCAGTTGTGGGCAATACATTTAGCATTTATATAAGGATATAAGTAGCTTAAGACAAATTAAAATGTTTAAGCAGTTATTCTAGACAATTCATCGTTTAAGAAAATACAACTTTATTCATACATAATTATTAATTTTGTTTAAAGACTATTCAAACATATCATTTCCTATAGGAACAGGCAAGAAAAATGCATATAATTAGACTGTGATAGTATAGGAGGAGTTAAGGTAGAATTCAGAATGAGTCTTGAAGTTTAAATTAATAGTAGGGAGGAGGAAAAATAAACATTTGAAAACTATAGGGCAACACTCAACAAAATTCTATGGAAAGATAGAAGTACATAAATGAAAGTCTAATAGGAAACACTTTCTAGTGAGCAAAGGTTCTCTTCATGTGCTGTAAAAATTCTGTGTGAATGATACTTAGCATCCAAGTTGTGGGACTTCAAGTTCAGCTTCAGTTCCCTTCCATTATCTCCTATGAATCCTCCTGCTGCTGCTGCTTTTCTTTTCTTGAAATGCTTGTGCTCATAAATTTATCTGATCAGTATCCGATTAGTTTATTTCTCATATAATGTACTTGAATCCTTGTTAAGGCTTTATCATTCTAATCTCTTAAATCATGACACAGTAATTTTAAATTGTGCCATCTAACACAGGCTATTCTCTTTAGGAATAAGTCATCATTATTTGTAACAGGATATATAAATATGGCTTTGACCTCCCATTTTTTGAGATATTTGCATAACTCTTCAATTCAGTTCAGTCGCTCAGTCGTGTCCAACTCTTTGCGACCCCATGAATCGCAGCACCCCAGGCCTCCCTGTCCATCACAAACTCCCGGAATTCACTCAGACTCACGTCCATCGAGTCAGTGATGCCTTCCAGCCATCTCATCCTCTGTCGTCCTCTTCTCCTCCTGCCCCCAATCCCTCCCAGCATCAGAGTCCTTGCCAATGAGTCAACTCCTCGCATGAGGTGGCCAAAGTACTGGAGTTTCAGCTTTAGCATCATTCCTTCCAAAGAAATCCCAGGGCTGATCTCCTTCAGAATGGACTGGTTGGATCTCCTTGCAGTCCAAGGGACTCTCAAGAGTCTTCTCCAACACCACAGTTCAAAAGCATCAATTCTTCGGTGCTCAGCCTTATTCACAGTCCAATTCTCATATCCATACATGACCACAGGAAAAACCATAGCCTTGACTAGACGGACCTTTGTTGGCAAAGTAGCATCTCTGCTTTTGAATATGCTATCTAGGTTGGACATAACTTTCCTTCCAAGGAGTAAGCATCTTTTAATTTCATGGCTCTAATGTCCAAATATTCTTTCTGAGTCTCTTCTGGTGCCATTGTTTGTTTTGAAACATACCAGCTAGTGCCAGTTGTCATTTGCAAATGCTTTATAAGGACAAGGCAAGAGAGCCAGCATAGTGTCCTGGGTGAGTTCATTAGCCATACTCTGTACTCTGTAGTAAGCCTGTCCAGATTTGGATCCAGGTTAGCTACATATCAGTTTTGTGATCATGTGCAACTTAGACTTCTCAATTCTTCATTTTTCTTGTCTGTAAAAAGTGTACAGTAATAACAAGCATTTAATCCAGTTGTCATATGGAATTAAAAAATTAGTATCAGAAAACAAATTGTGTCTAAAATATGACAGATTCTATATAAATGTTAAATAAATAAAACAAACTTGTCATCTAGTTCAGTAATATGATGCAGTAATATGGTTCTTTCCAGGTTGTCAATTTAAAGTTTGCATAATTGATTTTTTTCTGTCATAACAAAGATTTCATTAGTTGATACATATAATAAAGATAACACAGTACTTGTTTCATAGAAAGTACTCAATTCATTATATATATTATTCATCTTGGTATTATTGTGAGACAATAACAATTTTATTTAGTGAAAATCAATCCATTTAGCTCATGAAATGTAGCACAAATGAGCACATATTTAAAATAATCATATCTTTAAAAAGAAAATATGCTCCTAAGGCTAAAGAAGAAAAGAAAGAACATTTAAAAACAGGCATTTATAGTAGTTTATAATAGATATGTGAAAAATTTAAAAGAAAAAAACTACTAATTTCATTGTAATTTTTTTGTAATATTGTACAAAAAGTGGTCAAATGAATTAAAAGACTGAAGATCATGTACAAAATCTATTTTTTATGGCACAGTGAATAAAATAGATGAAATGCTCCAAGCAGTGGAAATTATTTTTAGTTGAAAGTTTATTAGGAAAGAATCCTTTGACCGATGGAAAATTAGTATCTACCTCGCTTTATTCAAACATGATTTGGGGAGTTATCAGAGTGAAAGTTGCACAAAGACATGAATATCCAACTGGGAATATCAGCTTAAGTTTAATGGGTAGTAGTTACCTAGGAACAGAAATTATCCCTAGACCATTAATAAGAAAAGAAGTTCTTTGGAATTACAAAGGCAATGTATTTATTTTTTTTTTAAGGCAATGTATTTAAAAAAATGTCCACAAAGTGACAAGCAGAAGATAACTAATAGACTGCTATGCTGAAAAAATTAGGCTGGAAATGTGGTGAAACTGTGTAACATAAGGATATGACATCTTTATATCAAAAGGCTATTCATTAATGCATAAATGTCTAGGAAACTAAAGGCCAAAATAATTAAGAAACTGACATCTACATGCTGAAAATCTGACAAAGATATAAAAACAATGAATCTACGTCAATATTTATTTAAGAAAAAAAAAGCAATAGTAACAGTAATATAAAATCATGGAAAACACAAGGCGAGTTTAATCATAACTTCAGTACCCTAGAAAATTTTTTGCAGACTTCTCTCCCAGGAGGAGCTTCCCTGGTGGCTCAGACGGTAGTCTGCCTGTGGTGCCGGAGAGCAGGGTTCGATCCCTGGGTTGAGAAGATCCCCTGGAGAAGGAAATGACAACCCACTCTAGTATTCTTGTCTGGAAAATCCCATGGATGGAGAAGCCTGGCAGGCTACAGTCCATGGGGTCATGAAGAATCGGACACTACTGAGCGACTTCACTTTCACTATCCCAGGTGGTGCTGATGGTAACGAACCCGCCTGCCAAAGCAGTAAACTCAAGAGCCCAGGATTGGATCCCTGGGTCAGGAAGATCCCCTGGAGGAGGAAATGGCAACCCAATCCAGTATTCTTGCCTGGAGAACTCCATGGACAGAGGAGTCTGTTGTGCTACAGTCCATAGGATCACAAAGAGTTGGACCTGATTGTGCACACATAATACACAGGGATGTCTGTTTTTAGAATAAATGCAATACATAAGAGTCCTGCAGTGTTATATGAAAAGGAGAAACTTTGCTAAATTCCTAAATTTAAAACGTTGGAGATCTCTAGTGTATACTTTTAATATGCTAGTTTATGAAACTCAAATGTACTATCATTTAATAAGATTAATGTATTTTTGAGCCATATGAATGGGCAGCATACAAAAAGAATTTGAGTAATACTTCCCTAGGTGTTCATAAGAATTACCTGATTGACACTTTCTTGTAATTTCATCACCTCTCATACTATGTAAAGTCAAGAAAGGAACAAAACAGGTGCTATTTATCTGCTCTGAAAGTTTTTTAAAGCTAGTTGGAGTGACTCATCTTTATAATCAGATGCCTAGCTAAATGACATTGAGTTTCACTATACTCTTATATTTCTGAGTGCAGGAAGGAATTTGTCTTTGATGCAAAATAGAAAGCAAAGAGTTCATTTGGGCATTGCACAGAGAATAAAAAGAAGGGGCTGACCTGGTGAAAATTACGTATTCATGGAATATTTTATATTAAATTGCTGTTTCTAAATGCAATCCTATAAGCTTTAAATGGAAAATTTCCTTTGGTTATAGTGAGTTTTCCTGTATATAGACTACAATATTACATTTTTACTTGTTTGTTAATGATATATGTTGCTCATTTTTCAAAAGCAAGCCATTTTGGAAAATTTATTTGCAAATAACAACATAAAATTAGGCAATATTTTCTTCAAATGGTTATTTTTATAAATAGGTTATAATCTGATTTTTTTACTTGAAAAAATTACAATGGCCAAAGACTACTATTGTTTTCATCATGGCATTCTTAATAACTGAGCAGTATTTTTTAATAATTGTGCAGACTGAATCTTTCAATTTGGTGTTTCTCTTACTTCTAGGAGAGAAATAACTGCTGTACTTTGCTTCTTTTCATTGTAATTAAAATTCATTTAAACTATATATACCAGAAAATAATGGATGAGTGGGACATGACTGAGCTAATAAGCACATACAAGGTAATATTTAAGATTGTGTTGTATCACAGGATTGGATATTGCTAAACATCATGTGAGAGAATCATATATATTCATATATCATCAGTGTGTACACACAGAGAAATTGATAGATTGGATCATAAATATCTGTTCATATGTACATACATGCACATGCAATCATATTAATATATACAGATATATGCATCTGTTTGCACATATATCACTCACTGCATGCAAGCTCAGGCACACCAAGCTCTTTGTGACTCCATGGACGATGGCCTGCCACGTTCCTCTGTCCATGGGATTTGTCAAGCAAGAATATTAGAGTGGATTGCCACATCCTCCTCCAAGGGATCTTCCCGACCCAGGGATCGAACCCATGTCTCCAGTATCTCTTGCATTGTTAGGTGGATTTTTTACCACTGAACCACTTGGTAAGTCCCATACACATGTATACCCACTGGTATATTCTAACTCAATTACTTTCATAATATATACATGTATGTATGTATACACACATACACCAGATCAAAACACCTCTGGATCAAATATGATTTTGAGGTTGAAATTGAAAAGGGTAAATACACATGTAGTGTTTACACAAACACACATCACACATATAAATAAATACACATAATGTAATATTTGACATCTGGATTGGAGGAAAATCGTTTCTCAGAGACCATCTTGCATTTGATTCTGCTGTTGGCTTTAAATTAAAAAAAAATAATAAGGCTAATGTATTAATAAAATCACTGGAATAATTTTAAAATGTTAATTTCTTCTTAAGATTTTTATATATTTTTCAATGTTTAGTTATATTAAAATGACATTAGAATGCAAACTGCCTACCCGTAAACTCCCCTGATGGCTCAAATGTTAAAGAACCTGCCTGCAGTGCAGGAGACCTGGGTTTGATCCCTGGGTCAGGAAGATCCCCTGAAAAAGGGAATGGCTACCCAATCCAGTATTCTTGCCTGGAGAATTCCAAGGATAAAGGAGACTGGTTGGCTACCGTCTATAGGGTCGCAAAGAGTCAGACACAACTGAGGGTCTAACACTTTCACTTTCAAATTTTGGAGAAAAATTTAAATTATCTAATTCTCTTAAAAATATTTTGTTTCAGAAAACTTATCTCATGAAATTATTTATTTAAATTGTTAAGTAGCAAACTTCTTTTCTCTATAACTCGATACTCAGATTAAAAATATTAGCAATTAGATAAAGTGGTAATTTTGTCTAAATCAAAGGGTCCTAGTCTTAGTGTAATGTAACTATTAAACACTTGGTCCTCATATAGCTTCACTTATCAAATAAATGAAATAAACATCTAATTTAGCTGTATTAATGAAGGTAGAAATCAATTATCAGACTTAATATTTGTTAATTTAAAGTTACTCTGAGTACCATTTCATACCAGTTTATGTTATAATATAATAAAAATTCACATGGGATTTTAAACCCTAAACATTTTATTGAATTATGTAATTATGAGATTATGATAGTACCTTTACAAAATGTATCCCTTTGTCTGTATTCTAGTAGGCTGAAATATCTCAGCAAAATTTTCCAGTACAGATAATGTGAAATTCCCACAAGTTTCTGTCATTTTAAGTACAAATAAGACAAATATATTTTCAAGATTAACAGAAAGTTAATTTATTTTTCTCAAGACACAGTACTTAAGTTCTGCTTTCAGTGTTATTTAGTGAATGACAAAAAAGAATATCATTTGATGAGTACTCACACATCATAAGTCAGAAAATTCTTTATCTCTCTGTTTCCAGCCTTACCAAGGAAAACAGGCAAGGCAAATACAACTTAATTTTAAATTCAAATCTATCTCAATCATGCGTTTTAGGTTCATTGCAAGCAAAATTCTAATTAAAATGTTCATAAAGAGCCAGCTGCTACTGCTGTCGCTTCAGTCGTGTCTGACTCTGTGCGACCCCATAGACGGCGGCCCACCAGGCTCCCCCGTCCCTGGGATTCTCCAGGCAAGAACACTGGAGTGGGTTGCCATTTCTTTTTCCAATGCATGAAAGTGAAAAGTGAAAGTGAAGTCGCTCAGTCGTGTCCAATTCTTAGCGACCCCAAGGACTGCAGCCCACCAGGCTCCTCAATCCATGGGATTTTCCAGGCAAGAGTACTGGAGTGGGGTGCCATTGCCTTCTCCGTGAAGAGCCAGACTTATATTAAACAAAAATTTATGAAATGAAATTCTTGTTGTAAATTCCTTTTCCTAAGTAAATGTCTTTTAGATTATGCTTTATCTCAGATTCTAATTTTTATTGAAATTATGTGACAAGATTATTTCCTGTTTTTGAATTTGTGTATCTATCTATATCTCTACACCCAACTCGTAGGGTAAATTGACTGAGTTAGACAATGTATTCAGTTTCCTCTGAAAACTACATAGTGTTGTAAAATACGACTTGCAATGTTAATTAATTCCATAACATGAAATTTATTTCTCAATTATGTGCACTAATGTAGGAAGCACATATGAATAACACAAATCAATTTGTATTCTCCATAGAGAATGTTTGAATTTTTATTGAAATGTGGATGTGTTGAAGATCTGGAAACTCATTTAATACAATATAAATACACGAACAAGAACACGATTAGAGGTTGCTAAGTTGTCAAATATCCTCATTTTTTCCCAATACTCATCTACTCCTTGAAGTCTCTTCTCAGTAGGAAATGCTTTGTTTTCTCAAGTTTTCTTGTAATGTTTTCTTGAAGTGAAGCTTTTAAGCATTTGCAATTTATATTCCCTTTATCCTTGCAAACAAAAACTTTTAAACTGCATATATTCAAGGGCAAACAAATTTGAGGTCTACAAGTGAATATTAATTAGAGTAGCAGTCTCAAAGCAATTGTGATGGAGAAATAAAGCAATGTGCTTTAATAAATCATTTGTATAAAACCTGGAGTGATAATATCAGAGTAGTAAATAATGTTAGAAACATGAATATACATACTAATAATTAACATTAAGAATATATATATATATACATTAATTACAAAGAAAAGCAGAAAATACTGGGGAGGATAGATAAATATTAATTTCTATAATAAAACAACCCAGCAGAATATAATATTTTTAAATGCCTCAGAATGTAAGATCAGATCAGATGAGATCAGTCGCTCAGTCGTGTCTGACTCTTTGTGACCCCATGAATCACAGCACGCCAGGCCTCCCTGTCCATCACCAACTCCCGGAGTTCACTCAGACTCACGTCCATCTAGTCAGTGATGCCATCAGAATGTAAATCAAACCTAAAATACCTAGTAGGGAGAAATAAAGTAAACAAAACTAATTGCTGCAATAATATCCAATAGAGATTAGAGACAGAAAGATCAGATTCTTAGCAATTTCACTTGGCAAATTAGCCAGGTAAAACTAATTAACTGACTAGCACTGACTTATTTATTAAAGCAACAATGTAAAACATATTTAAAGATTATTCAATGCAGCATTCATAAAGCATGTATAAAAATATTAGACTACGAGTTTTAAAACCACAGATTTTAAGTCATTACCATCTCAGTTCTTCTTTGTTCTCTTTTAACTCATTAAAATTTTTCAGTCCATGAGATGTTCTTCTGTCTCCTTTTCCCTGATTTCTTCCTTTATTCGTTGTCTGTGAAATGTGGTCTTCTGGTCCAGGACAAATTCCACTGAGATTATTTTATTTATTCTTTCTGATATCCTTTTTGAACCAATTCTTACAGTGAAAATAATCAATTTTGCACTTTTGTTGTTGTTATTGTTCAATCACTAAGTTGTGTCCAACACTTTGAAACCCATGGACTGCAGTTTGCCAGTCTCCCCTCTCCTTCACTATCTTCCGAAGTTTGATCAGTTTCATGTCCATTGATTTGGTGATGCTATCTAACCATCTCATTGTTTGCCTCCCCATTCTCCTTTTGCTTTCAGCCTATCCAAGCATCAAGGTCTTTTCCAGTGAATCAGCTCTTCGAATCAGGTTGCCAAAGTATTGGAACTTCAGCATCAGTCATTCTAATGAATATTTAGAATTGATTTTTTTTAGGATTCACTGGTTTGATCTCCTGGCCATCCAAGGAACTCTCAAGAGTCTTCTCCAGCACCACAATTCAAAAGCATCAATTCTTCAGCACTCAACCCTCTTTATGGTCCAACCCTCAAATCTGTAGATGACTACTAGAAAAATCATAGCCTTGAATATATGGGCCTTTTTCAGCAAAATGATGTCTCTACTTTTTAATACACTATCTGGATTCGTCATAGCTTTCCTTTCAAGGAACATGTGCCTTTTAATTTCATGGCTTCAGTCACCATCCACAGTTATTTTGGAGTCCAAGAAAATCTTTCACAGCTTCCACTTTTCCCTCTTTATTTGCCGTGAAGTGATGGGACCAGATTCCATGATCTTAGTTTTGTGAATGTTGAGTTTTAAAACAGCTTTTTCACTCACCTCTTTCCCATTTACTAAGAGGCTCTTTAGTACCTCTTTAGTTTCTGACATTAGAGTGGTATCATCTGCATATCTTGGGGTTGTTGATATTTCTTCCAGCAGTCTTGATTATAGTAGGTCAGGTAGTGACAGTCCTCTAAATTTATTATTTTCCTTCAATATTATATTGGATTTCATGATCAATCATAAATATTTTGTTGCTCAGTTACTCAGTTGCATCCAACTCTTTGCAACCCCACGGACAGCAGCATGACAGGCTTCCTTGTCCTTCACCATCTACTGGAGCTTGCTTAAACTCATGTCCATTAAGTCAGTGATGCCATCAAACCATCTCATCCTCTGTCATCCCCTTCTCCTACACTCTATCTTTCCCAGCATCAGGGTCTTTTCTAATGAGTCAGCTCTTCGCATCAGGTGGCCAAAGTATTGAACTTCAGCTTCAGCATCAGTCCTTCCAATGAATATTGAGGGTTAATTTCCTTCAGGGTTAATGGGTTTGAGCTCCTTGCTGTCCAAGAGACTCTCAATGGGTTTGAGCTCCTTGCTGTCCAAGAGACTCTCAAGAGTCTTCTCCAATACCACGGTTCAAAAGCATCAATTCTTTGTCACTCAGCCTTCTTTATGGTCCAACTCTCCCATCCATACATGACTACTGGAAAAAACATAACTTTGATTATATGGATATTTGTCGGCAAAGTGATGTCTCTGAGTTTTAATACGCTGTCCAGGTTTGTCATAGCTTTTCTTCCAAAGAATAAGTGTCTTTTAATTTCATGGCTGCAGTCACCATCTGTAGTGATTTTGGAAACAGGAGAAAATAAAGTCTGTCACTTTTTCCCCATCAATTTGCCATGAAGTGATGGGACCGGGTGCTATGATCTTTGTGTTTTGAATGTGGAGATTTAAGTCAGCTTTTTCAGTCTTCTCTTTCACCTTCATTAAGAGGCTCTTTAGTTCCTCTTTGCTTTCTGCTGTAAGGGTGGTGTCATTTGCATGTGTGTGTGTTAGTCACTCAGTTGTGTCCAACTCTTTGTGACCCCATGGACTATAGCCAGTCAGTTTCCTCTGTCCTTGGATTCTCCAGGCAAGAATACTGGAGTGGGTTGCCATTCCTTTCTCCAGGGGATCTTCCCAACCAAGGGATCAAACCCAGGTCTCCCACACTGCAGGCAGACTCTTTACCTTTTGAGTCACCAGGGAAGCATACGTGAAGTTATTGTTATTCCTCACAGCAATCTTGATTGCATTTTACAGAATTCTTGATTCCATCTTATTTCCACCCAGCACATTTCTCATGATGTACTCTGCATATAGTTAAATAAGCAAGGTGACAATATACAGCCTTGCCGCACTCCTTTCCCAATTTGAAACCAGTCTGTTGTCCCATATCTGGTTCTAACTGTTGCTTCTTGACGTGCATACAGGTTTCTCAGGAGTCAGGTAAGGTAGTCTGGTATTCCCATTTCTTTAAGAATTTTCCACAATTTGTTGTGATCCACACAGTCAATGGCTTTAGTATAGTCAATGAAGCAGAAGTAGGTGTTTTTCTGGAATTTTCTTGCTTTTTCTATGATCCAATGGATGTTGGCAATTTGATCTCTGGTTCCTCTGCTTTTTGTAAATCCAGCTTGAAAATCTGGGAGTTCTCAGTTCACATACTGTTGAAGACTAGCTAGGAGAAGTTTGCTTATTACTTTGTTAGCATGCAAAATGAGTGCAACTATATGGTGTTTCAACAGTCTCTAGCTCTGCCTTTCTTTGGGACTTAATGAAAACTTATCTTTTCCAGTCCTTTGGCCACTGCCGAGTTTTCCAAATTTGCTGGCATATTGAGTACAGCACTTTAGCAGCAGCATCTTTTAGGATTTGAAGTAGCTCAGCTGGAATTCATCACCTCCACTAGCTTTGTTGTAGTGATCTTCCTAAGGCCCACATGACTTAATACTCCTAGATGTCTGGCTCTAGGTGAGTGATCACACCATTGTGGTTATCAGGTCATTAAGATATTTTTTTATATAGTTCTGTGTTATCTTACCACCTCTTCTTAGTGTCTTCTGCTTCTGTTATGTCCATACTCTTTCTGTCATTTATTGTGCCCATCTTTGTATGAAATGTTCTCTTGGTATCTCTAATTTTCTTGAAGAGCTCTCTAGTCTTTCTGATTCCATTGTTTTCCTCTTTTTTTGCACTGTTCATTTAGAAAGGCTTTCTTATCTCTCCTTGCTATTCTTTGGAACTCTGCATTCAGACATTATAAACATAGATGAAGTAAATTTTAGAAAAAATCTTAGCAAAGGAATTAAAAGTATCAATAGAGAAATAAAATCTATAATAATGAAAAGTCAAATGGAAATTCTGAAACTGGAATATACTGTAGGAGAAACAGCTCAATGGGTAGGCTCAATATCAGATGGAGAGAACTGAATTAGAAACCAGTGACCTGAAATATAGAAAAAAAAAAAAAGTCCAATCTAAGCAGGAGAGAAAATAGTGTGAAAAAAATGTGGCAGAACTCCATGGATCGTTAGGCTATATCACTCATTTAATCATAGTCATTTGCAACTAATAATAATGTAATTTATACTAAAATAATCATAATTTTGTTTTAATTCTTCTACATGCCATGAAATGTATTTGTTCTAACTTGAAAACTTTCTTATGGATTATCCTTAGAAAATAGGAGTTATAAGGTATTATTTATTGATATTTCTCTTTATGTTATCCTGTTTTCAGTGCATTCAGCCATTGGTATTTTGACTCTGAGACAACTTGGCAGGAGTTTTGAGTTTCCAGACTTTTGACTTAGTTGCCTTTTCCACCTGTCTAAAATTTGTCAGTCACTATGCTGTGACCCTTTATTAGGACAAACTATTATAATCTATAATATGCAGCAGCTTGTGATTTTTCCTAATTGATGAGCAAAAGGAAAGCAAGCACTGCAAAGTGGGAGCTCTGGGGATTTAGTTACCTTCCCTTAAAAAATTTCAGATTTATTTAAAAAGAAAGAAAAAGAACAACATGAATTACTTCCTACTTACCTTCCCAACTTCAGAAGCACAACTTTTGAAAAAAGAAATGAATAGTATTGATTATTAGAGTGACATTATTATAAGAGTTGCTTTAGTTGAAGTAATAAGTTAAAAAAATACTTTATAAGACCAGTTCATATTTTTCTTTGTTTTGCAATTCAGATTACTTCTTGTAAACAATGATGAAGTCATAAGAAAGCAAAACATAACAATTGCTACTGCCTGTGTCTAGAATATGACATATATAACATAATGTTTTACTATATACAGCCTAAGAGACTTTGTAACAATGTTGAAACTAACTTTTGGTAAATGTTATTTTCAGTTTTCCTTAAAAATGAAAATGGAAATGTCTCAATTGCTAATATTCTGTACAAAGAATTCTGATTTGTTAAACCAGTGTTGAGAGCTGAATCTCTGTATATTTTTCTTTATAGAAATATACCTGGACAAATATGTTGGGGTTAAAAGAAATGTAGTTACTCATGGTAACTGATGGTGCTGGAATTTTCCAGCCTGATAAGAACACAAGTTCTGTACCCAAGGAATAGTTAAATAATAGTATTGGCCAACATTTTTATAAATAATGGAAGAAGTTATTGTGACTTTTACCTTTGACATTTTCTCTTAGTACTTATTAGTCTACTCAATGCATGCTTTATAATACTGTATGGAAACACTTTGACAATTGATTCCGATTCTAATTTTATTATAAATCAGGTATTTTTGTTTATTACCCATCTATAGAAATGGCAACCCACTCCAGCGTTCTTGCCTGGGAATCCCAGGGATGGGGGAGCCTGGTGGGCTGCCATCCATGGGGTCATACAGAGTTGGACACGACTGAAGCAACACAGCAGCAGCAGCAGCATCCATTTTAGAAACAAAGCCATATTTAATTACTACATTGTTGTCTATGATTTTATAATGTTATAATAATTTATTTTTTTACACAGCAAGTCTATTAAATTAAATCATGTATTCTTTTTTATCGCATATGTACAGCATCCTCTGAATCTGTACCACACCAAGAAGGCCTGAATTGAGAGTTTTATCACTTTTCAACCCTCCCAATATCTTCATCATGTTTTAAATATCATACAGACACACACAGAGATATACATAAAACACTTTCATTAAAATCTGGAATAAGATATGAAATATTTACTTAATAGTAATAGATAATTATTTCATATTAAGTGTAGTTATTAAGTTTAAAAGAGTTGTTAAATTTAAAACAAAATGCTTTGTAGTTAAAAGCACCCAGGATGGCACCAATTATAATACAAGGACACTATAGGAACAGCTATTACACATTCCATGTGCCAGGTGCAAAAACAATATACCTTTCTGGGAGTAATTAAAAACTGCAATAAATCCTCTATTAATACAATGAATGTTACATATAAAATATTTCCAACTCAATTGCATTTTTATTACCCTTTGTATTCTGCTTGAATACCATCTTCCTGTTCTATTTGAACATTAATTTGTAGGTGGAATGATTCTTAATTTTATATTAAATCAAAACTTTTTTTGAAATATGAAGTTAATTAAACCAGAAAAATACAATGGAAATGTTATGTTACTAAGTCATCTACAATGCCTAATTAAGTAATTAATATTTCACAATACTGCTCTTAAGGAAAACTTGTTAAGAAGGCTGGGTGCATGGAAAGACCCACTGTGCAAGCATAATTCCAAGTCTTCTACACAGTTGACCCACAACTTATTTCACAAACATATGGACATGTGCAGGTACATGCATGCACACCCACACCCACACACACATACACACTCAATTTTTTTTTTCCCTCTCCTCTAATCTCTAAAGAAGACTTAGCACTGAAGAATTGATGCTTTTGAACTGTGGTGCTGGAGAAGACTCTTGAGAGTCCCTTGGACAGCAAGGAGATCAAACCAGTCACCCCTAAAGGAAATCAACCCTGAATATTCATTGGAAGGACTGATGCTGAAGCTGAAGCTCTGATACTTTGGCCACCTGATTCAAAGAGCTGACTCATTGGAAAGCCCCTGATGCTGGGAAAGGTTGAAGGCAAAAGAAGAGGGCGGCAGAGGATAAGATGGTTAGATAACATCACCAACTCAATGGACATGAATTTTAGGAAACTCCAGTAGATAACAATAAACATGAAAGCTGACGTGCTGCAGTCCCTGGGATCACAAAGAGTTGGATATGACTTAGCAACTGAACAACAACACAGAGTATGTACCCAAGATAATATAGTAAGCTTCTAGATAATAATCTGACAATGATGATTCAAATGCTCCCTTCATCTTTCTACTTCATAAGTATATTTAAATTGAAAATAACACTTCATAGAATTGAACCAGTAACTAAAGATAAAATCCCCTGTATGCCAGATCAGACTTATTTCTTACTTAATTTTACAAAGCACAAGATCAATATTTCAAGTTAAAAAAAAAAAACAAAAAACACTTGGGTGGTGATTTTAAAATAGTGTTTTGGTCTCATCTGGTTTTGCCCAGTACTCATGGCCAGTTGTAGGTCAGGTAGGTTGCTCTCTTTGTCTTGGCTGGTCTTTCCTACTTGTTTGGGAAATGGCTGCTGTATATTCTACAGGAAGCCAAGAATGGGGAAAATGAGGTTTCTTTCAAATAGTGTCACATCTTTCACCAGGCTATTCTGGCTACTTCCCATGGCAGTGTCATGGTTCCAAGACAGTGTGGTTGTCTCTGAACACCTAGGCTCAAAACTCACAGAAAATCATGTCTACCACATCTCCTTTAGCAAATGCAAGTCACAAGGCTCAGAAAATATGGAATTAGATTTTCTTTTTCAGAGGGTAAGCTGCAAATTCACGTTGACAAGAACACCAGCATAGGGATAAATAATTGTGGGAAGTTTAGCAATTAATCTATTGTAATATCTCTTTAATTGAATGGTCATATTAAATTTCTCATATCAAATAACCCTCCCACCTAAGTATTACCATAGAAAGAAAGAAAAAAAAAATACTGCTTCTCTCCAAATCTCCCATATGTCTAATGGGACAAAAATTTTACCGGACAAAGTTAAACAGACAAGGGAGACACTCACAACTATTGCAATTCAACTCCTGTGAAACAAGATATTTGAGTTATTTCTGAGTTTCCAAATGTTTGTCTCTGAGTTTAGGTCACCCGTGTATGCTGTTTGGCACTCAGGGAAGTTAGGCTTATTCTCCCACAGAGACTAGGCTATCAGGGCTCTACATTTAAAAAAAAATTATTTATTTATTTATTACTTTTGATTGTTGCTGGGTCTTCATTGCCGTGAGAGTTTTTCTCTAGTTTTGGCGAGTAGGGTGCTACTCTTCATTGTGGTGTGTGGGCTTCTCATTGTGATGTCTTCTCTTGTTGCAAAGCATGGTCTCTAGGGTGAGAGAGCTTTGGTAGTTGCAGCACATGGGCTCAATAGCTGCGGCTCCTGGGCCCTAGAGCATGGGTTGTAAGCCTGTGCGTTGTGGCTCATGGGCTCAGTTGCTCTAATGGCATGTGGAATCTTCCTGGATCAGAGATCAAACCAATGTCTCCTGCACTGGCAGGTGGATTCTTTACCACTGAGCCGCCAGGGAAACCCAGGGCTCTGTCTTAAGGATTACCTTTCAAAGGGATGGCTCCCAGGTCCTTAAAAAAGACATTTCTTGGGTCCTAAACCTTGCAAGAGGTAATTTATATATGTTTCAAAGAGGAAAAAATTGCAATGGCAAGTCATCTAGTGCATCTGTGTTACCATGGATAAAACCAACTTTTCACTTGATATTCAAAATCCTGATAGGTTTGTGTTTCAAAATGTACTGAATTTATAGATTAAATGGTGGAACACTCACATCTTTACAATTCTTTTAATAAATGACCATGCTGCTGCTGCTAAGTCACTTCAGTCGTGTCTGACTCTGTGTGACCCCATAGATGGCAGCCCACCAGGCTCCCCCGTCCCTGGGATTCTCCAGGCAAGAACACTGGAGTGGGTTGCCATTTCCTTCTCCAATGCAGGAAAGTGAAAAGTGAAAGTGAAGTCGCTCAGTCGTCTCTGACTCTTCGTGACCCCATGAACTGCAGCCTACTAGGCTCCTCCATCCATGGGATTTTCCAGGCAAGAGTACTGGAGTGGGGTGCCATTGCCTTCTCCGATACATGACCATAGTTATGTATTAAAGAGATGTAATTAGATCTCCTTTAATTTCTCTCAATAATGCTTTAAAGTTTTTTTTTGGTACACATCATGCCCATGTTTTTTGGGGTTAACTTTGGAATGTAATATGGCATTCCCAAAGTATCAGCACAAAATAACATGCAGTCTTTTATTTGACAATTTTGTGGTTGGTCTATTAGGCTCTGTGGAGTGATTCTACTGATGTGGGCTTTGCTCAGCTGATTTTAGTTGCATTCCCTTATGGCTCTGTGTATTGTTACTATTTTATGTAGGTCTATAATTACACTGGATAAAAGGTCAGTGATTCCTGCAACTGTAAATCCTACAGTTAAGACACTGTGAACCCTATCCTGTGTACATCCAGCCAGCTAGTTTTCTGTGATGGACTTAGGAACTGTTTCTTTAATTGCCCCCTAATGAATGATTCTCAAGCAGGTATAATAATTAGACCATTTTTCACTGTGTGCACTATTGTAGAGCTCATATTTTATTTTTAGCATATTGTATCTTGGATATATGGTGAAGGGCCTGAATATATGGACACCTTATATATATTAATAGTATATGTACCTATTTGAAGATTACTTTAGAGCTTAATTTATTTTTACTTTCTGATATTTGTACATATTTATTAGTGAATAGATAATTTAAAAATACAAGTAGTTCAAGGTGAGTCCTGTTTTCCCATCTCCTAATCCTGCCTGAGGACATGGAGGGATGCCATAATAATATAATCATGAATGTCAGGAGTCTTTCTAGATGCTAATAGTGGATGACACAGAAAGTCAGAGACAGTACTGGGATTCAGTTCAGTCCAAAGAATTGAGGTGAGGGGAGGCGGATGAATGGGGGGGAAAAACATGTTTCTTCAATAACCCTCTGTATCCACATACACACACACACTTCTGCAGTTAAAGGGAACAGCTGCATACACTAACAGTACAGTTTACTTTGATTAAAATTTCCCTGGTTGTTCAATATTTTAGAATAAGATTTGTTATCAAATATTTCAGTAACACTAAATTTTTCAATGAGATATTTTATTCTAATATATTAATAAGGACAACTTTAGGAGCTTGGTTCTTATACACTTTAACTAACAAAGGAAACAGGAAAGGAAGCTAATATTCTTTAAACTTGGTGCTAAATTAGGTGCTTTTCATATCATGTTGCATTTATGTGTATGTTTGGAAAGCCACTGACATCAGTATTTCAAAATATAAAAATTATATGATATATATATATATACATATATATGTATGAAAATTGAGCTTTCAAATACAGCTTGGAAAAGTAAACAACACTTTAAAAATTGAAGAGTAACAAGTAACACAAGAATAACAAGTAACAAGCAACACAAGATGATATCTATTCCAAATTTGAGAGCATTTATTAAAATTCTTATTAAAGAATTTGGAACTGTGACAGAGAAGAGACTTTTTAAGGCAGTGAAACTATTCCATATAATACTACGATGGTTGATATTTGTCATTATACATTTGTCCACAGCTTTAAAATGAACAGCCTTGAGAGTGAACCTAAGGTGAATGATGGACATTTGAGTGATAATGACGTGAGAGTGTAGGTTCATGGATTGTAGCAAAAGTATCACTATGATGTTCAACATTGATAGTGGAGGTGTTATGCACATGTCAGGGCAGGGAAGATATGGGATTTCTCTATGCTTTCCTCTTAGTTTTGCTGTGAACCTAAAACTTCCTTAAAAATAAAGTTTACTATTAATAAAAAGAAAAATTCATGACATCTAATTAGATGGAGAGAATGTCAAAGCTTATTTAACCTGATTTAACCCATTAACCAGCTCATGCTCCTGATTATTTTCATGGTGACAAATACTGAAAACCAAAAAATCCAAGTATCTGTAGGAATGAAAGAAGATGTGAGAGATGGTATTAAAGGACCAATCTATATTTCTGAATAATAGATACAGAAATAGAATTATGACACTGGAAAATATATGTGGTATGAGAATGGAAAAATAAATAAATTCTCTCTTAAATTATGTTGGCCTTCTGATTAAGCAATACATATGAAAAAGAAGAAAATGGTTCCATTGAAATTTAAAATAGTAACAATGTAGAACAAAAGATAAAGTAGAGAAGAGAAAAAGGGAAGAAAGAGACATGAAAAGAAGTTTAGTAGTTCTTCTTTAATAACGAATTAAAGTGGTGTCCATATTCTTATGTTCTTTTGAAAACATTATAGCTAGCTAGTAGCTGTTATTTTTTCTTCATAGACATGCTGCAAGTACTTTTCAGTCATTTCACAAATTTTCCTCATAAAAAGTAGTATTGCATCAAAGACCCGGTTAGTCATCATCAACCAGGAAAATACAGAATCTCAGTCCAGACTCCGAATCTACTGAATCAGAATCTGCACTTAAAGTCCTCAGGTGGTGTGTGTGTGTGTATTAAAGTTTGAGAAGACTGCCTTATGGCTCAGAAAGTTTTTATAAGATCATGCAGAGAGTAGTTCAGTTCAGTCGTGCCCGACTCTTAGTGACTCCATGGACTGCAGCAAGCCAGGCTTCCCTGTCCATCACCAACACCCAGGGCTTACTCAAACTCATGTGGATCGAGTCAGTGATGCCATCCAACCATCTCATCCGCTGTCATCCCCTTCTCCTTCCACCTTCAATCTTTCCCAGCATCAGGTCTTTTCCAGTGAGTCAACTCTTTGCATCAGGTAGCCAAAGTATTGCAGTTTCAGCTTCAGCATCAGTCCTTCAAATGAACACTCAGGACTGATCTGCTTTAGGATGGACTGGTTGGATTTCCTTGCAGTCCAAGGGATTCTCAAGAGTCTTCTCCAGCACCAGTTCAAAAGCATCAATTCTTCACAGAGTAGAGCAGAATATTAATTTGCCATCCTTTTAACCAAGCTAGTACTACTGCGTATATCACATAGACATTAAATACAACAATGGGCTCAAAAACTGTGTGGGAAAAAAGTCAAGATTGAGTATGTGTTATATTTCTGTACATGTTCATCCAAAAAAGAGTCTATATCAGAAGCATATCAGTCTCAGTAGAGATTATTCTGCCATTGTATTTTATAAGGACTCTTCATGCCTCAAAAGATGAATGAAAATCCATGTAATCTTGGTGACCTCTTTTGTACAGTCTCCTAATAGTTAAAATTATCAATTTAAATTAAAAAAAAATGATGAGATAATGTACCTGGAGAGTCCTCTCAAATACATGAGAAATGTGTTGAGAATGGTACGATGTAAGCACACTATGGTAGTTCCATTTTGTTTATTTCTTATTCAGTATTGACTCAATGGATGTAAAATTGAGTTTCCTGTACTCACAGAAATGTAATGCCTTCTTTAGTTTTTGGATGGATCTACTGAATTTTTTCATTCTCTTATGTCTTTTATTAATGAGTGCCTGCAGATAGTTATTATTTTGAAGAAAAAATAAAATAATTAACCTGTATTCTGTTTTGAATCATGGATGTGATAGTTGAACTATGTACCTGTGATGTGTTGCATGGAGCAAATAGATTTAAAAAAAAATGTAACTGTAAAATTAATTGAGGCATAGGTACTTTTATGTGTCTCTAGTTAGACTGTATTTAGAAATTCATAGTTAAAAGGGCTTTGTTATGTGAATATTATCAAAATTACATTGAGTCTATATGCATATCATATGCTTTAAAAGAGACCATCTGCCTTTTACAGTGTGTTATCATAACATTTACACATAGCTCTGAAAATAACTATTTAAGATTGAAATCTTAAAACACCCATAAAAATTAATTGATTTTTTTACTACCCTTCTGAGTTCATTGCATTATTGGTATGAATATGTATTATACTGTATTATCTCTTTTCCATCTCATTACTCCTTTTTGGCACCATAAGAACAGAACATTTTAAAAATAAGAACATTGTAGAATTTCAAACTCTTTGATAGTTCACTTTTACTAAATAAAAAGTGACTATTTTCAAAAATAAGTTAATTTTTCTGGCACTCCATTAGTATAGCTATAAATCATTGAAAGTTATCTAAATCATGCAAACAACTGACTCTCTTTGAGAAATTTATAAACCAATAAAGCTATTCATACAGTTTCAAATTTAATTTACATATTAATACTTTAAAATGTAAATGCTTCTTTATTGTCAAATCTACCCTATTCAAATATACATTTTATTCCATTTTTATATTTCATATTTTGATACATTTAAAATACTTGAGAAGCTCAAGACTGACCAAAATTTTAATAAGACACAATGGAAGTCATCTAATTTCTGGTGGTCTGTGGTTCATTACTTAGGTTCCTCTCATTTTTCAGGTGCATTGATGTAAATTCTCTTAGAACACACCGACCTTTGTACTATTAAGTGAATTAAATGTCTGTTTCATTGGCTCTGGAAAGCTTAATGCTATTCCAAGACTTCTTGTCGTTGCTGGAGTTTTATCTCACAATCACCTCTGCCAATGGGTTTAGAGACTATTGTCCTAATGATGGTTGCTTCAGTACCAAACCAGTTGCCATCTATTCATTACATCTACAATTACTTTTTCCTGAGCTTTGTCCATTACTTTGCCCATTGAGCCAAGAGAATGCTTGTTACATAAAACTGAGTATTGGACATGTTTCTAAAAATGTTATGTGCCATTTGACACACTCTGCCAACTATATTTTTTATCCTTTTTTTTCTTTTCTCTACAACAGATTTTCTCAACTTAGTTTTGTTGAAATTTTAGGCTCAATGATTATTTTTTTGGTAGACACCTCTGTTGTACATCGCAATGTGTGTAGCAGCATATCCTACCCTTCTACCTTCTAGGAGCCAATGGCAACCCCCACCAACATATGACAACCAAAAATATCCTCTGATATTGTCAAATATCCCTTGAGGGAACCCTCCTTCCCCTGTTGAAAACAATTGCACTAGGAAAACAAAATTTTTTAGTCTTTAATTTTCAAATATATAGAATTAAGCCTTGCCAGCGCCTCTTTTCTTTTCTGAAAATTCAAAATGATAATTATTTTGTCAACATGGATCCACCAGAATTTCTATATGGAGGGTTAAGTTCATATTTTTATAAAAATTGAGATAAATGATGGATGTTTATTACATATGTGTACATGTATAACAGCATATTAGTGTACATATATGTTTATTACATCCAGTAAAAAGTTTCTGAACAGTTTATAAAATAGTGAGATAATATCCCCAATAAATAACAATTTTAATAGATGCAATAAATTTTAAATATTCACAGGTATATAAAATGTAGCTAGCATAATTTTTGGAGAAGGCGATGACACCCCACTCCAGTACTCTCACATGGAAAATCCCATGGACAGAGGAGCCTGGTGGGCTACAGTCCATGGGGTCACTAAGAGTCGGACACGACTGAACGACTTCACTTTCACTTTTCACTTTCATGCATTGGAGAAAGAAATGTCAACCCACTCCAGTGTTCTTGCCTGGAGAATCCCAGGGATGGGGGAGCCTTTTTTTTTTTTTTTTTTTTATATTGACTAATATTTATTGCGTGCTTACTATGGGCTAGGCATCATGCTAAAATACTTTACATACATTTATCTCATTTAACCCACATAAGAGCTCTGTGGGAAACGAATGATTATTACCTCCATTTTAGACACAAAGAAGCTGGGGCTGAGTGAGGTCAAGGTTCCCTGCCTGTGATCACCCAACCTGTGAGTGACAAACCCAGCACTTGACCCCAGGCCTCTCTAGCTCCAGAACCTGACTGTCCAGCAGTATGCCGTTCAATGTTCAATCTTGTAACTACCCATGGGCAGACTCCCACTGCTGGAGGGAACCTAAGTACAGCATTGGGGGGTGCCAAGAGTAATATCCCATGAGAGGTCTCTTGGAACCACGTGTTCTTACCCCAGAAACTGGTAGGAGGTCAGAGACTGGGAGCTTATTCTTCACAGGGGAAGGCATGGATCTGATTTCAGGAAGCATTTGTACTTCCTGAAGCATGTGCCCTCTATGGGGTTGCACAGAGTCGGACATGACTGAAGTGACTTAGCAGACTTAGCAGCATAATTTTTATTTTATCTTTGAAATTTTACCATTAAAATATTTCAATCATGCAAATTAAAGATAACCAACTGTAGTATTGTCTTATATGACATATTACATGGTTTTATAAACACACTATAGGTCAATGATAAATACATAAATACATCTTTAGAGTAAGAAAATCATTTTAAATGTAAAAACATAATCTTTAATCTTTAAGAATAATTTCTTTAAAATATTTATACAGTGAGTATATATATATAGTTGCATGAAGATCTTTACTATCAGGCCTGAACTACTGTATAATTATATTAAAAGTCTGGCACTCTGTGATGACCCGGAGGGGTGAGATGGGGAAAGGGAGGGAGGTTCAACTGGGAGGTGATATATGTGTAATTACGGCTGATTTGTTGGAGAAGGAAATGGCAACCCACTCCAGTATTCTTGCCTAGGAAATCCCATGGACAAAATCAGCCTGGTGGTCTACAGTCCATGGGGTCACAAACAGTTGGACATGACTTAGCAACTTAGCACATGGCTGATTTGTATTGTTGTATGAAAGAAACCAATACAAAATTGTAAAGCAATTTTCCTTCAATTAAAAGATAAATTAAAAAACAAATAAGTGTTAAGAGAACAGCTCTCTGAATCTATAACTCAAAAAAAAGAAAGCATCTTTTCATGTGTTTGTTAGCCATCTGTATGTCTTCTTTGGAGAAATGTCTATTTAGTTCTTTGGCCCATTTTTTGATTGGGTCATTTATTTTTCTGGAATTGAGCTGTAGGAGTTGCTTGTATATTTTTGAGATTAGTTGTTTGTCAGTTTCTTCATTTGCTATTATTTTCTCCCATTCTGAAGGCTGTCTTTTCACCTTGCTTATAGTTTCCTTTGTTGTGCAGAAGCTTTTAAGTTTAATTAGGTCCCATTTGTTTATTTTTGCTTTTATTTCCAATATTATGGGAGGTGGGTCATAGAGGATCCTGCTGTGATGTATGTCGGAGAGTGTTTTGCCTATATTCTCCTCTAGGAGTTTTACAGTTTCTGGCCTTACGTTTAGATCTTTAATCCATTTTGAGTTTATTTTTTGTGTATGGTGTTAGAAAGTGTTCTAGTTTCATTCTTTTACAAGTGGTTGACCAGTTTTCCCAGCACCACTTGTTAAAGAGATTGTCTTTTCTCCATTGTATATTCTTGCCTCCTTTGTCAAAGATAAGGTGTCCATATGTGCGTGGATTTATCTCTGGGCTTTCTATTTTGTTCCATTGATCTATATTTCTGTCTTTGTGCCAGTACCATACTGTCAATGTACGATACTGGATGCTTTGGGCTGGTGCACTGGGACGACCCGGGGGGATGGTATGGGAGGCAGGAGGGAGGAGAGTTCAGGATGGGGAACACATGTATACCTGTGGCAGATTCATTTTGATGTATGGCAAAACCAATACAATATTGTAAAGTTAAAAAATAAAATAAAATAATAAAAAAGTACCTCATATAAATTTTTTCATCTTTTTCCATGAATAGTACTCTCCAGATGAAATTTATCATGCTGTATGCTAAAGTAATATGTTACATACAGAAATATGTTATATTAAATTGAAAAACAACAGCCATTATTCATTGGTGGCTGGTCTGAGGAGGATTTTTAAGGAAAGTGGTTACTCCTACCTTCTAATATATGACCTCACAATATTCTGCTATTACAGAAGGATAAGTCATTTTCATAGAAAAAAAGTAGGATGATGAAGTTGAGTCAACATTACTCATTTAATGTCTGCATTAAAATGATTATTTAAGAGTTTTTGACAGATCAATAACTGAGAAAATTTTTTTCTTGAAGGAACAATATGTTATTTGCAAGCAATTAAAAAGGAGAAAATCAAATTGCTATATTTTTAAATTCAAATAACAGCATAGGGCTTTAGATACATATATCATTGACTTGTGCTGTGCTGTGCTTAGTTCCTCAGTTGTGTCTGACTCTTTGCAACCACATGGACAGTAGCCCACCAGTCTCCTCTGTCAATGGGGATTCTCCAGGCAAGAATACTGGAATGGGTTGCCATGCCCTCCTCCAGGGGATCTTCCCAACCCAGGGATCGAACCTAGGTCTCCTGCATTGCAGGTGAATTCTTTACTGTCTGAGGTACCAGGGAAGCTATCATTGACTTCAATTAGCAGAATCAGAAAATTCATATAATATTAGATGCAAAAAGGTATATAAACTGAAGTCTTATATTGGATGATAGATCTTTTTACTGTCAAGTAATTTAGGAAATCAATTCATAGCATTGGCAGGAGACAAGAGGAAACTGAGCAGGTGAATCCTTTTCCTTTCTTTATTATATTTCTAGAAGTTATATTTCTAGAAGTCCTAAGGACCAAGTGACTTTATTAAGTAGTAGTGACAGTAGTGAGGTACCAAATACAATTATTTTGTATCTCTCCTCCCTTACTTTTATTATTGTTATGACTATTATCATTATTTTAATTCTCATAGCCTGGAATGTGTATTTTCCAATGTTAGCACCCTAATTTTTAGCTGAGGCTCTGCTTCAAATGAAAACAATTGGGATTTACAATTAAAACAAAAAGTTTTGAATATAATTTATGTAGGTGCTTTCAGGAGAAGACAATGGCACCCCACTCCAGTACTCTTGCCTGGCAAATCCCATGGATGGAGGAGCCTGGTAGGCTGCAGTCCATGGGGTCGCTAAGAGTTGGACACGACTGAGTGACTTCACTTTCACTTTTCACTTTCATGCATTGGAGAAGGAAATGGCAACCTACTCCAGTGTTCTTGCTTGGAGAATCCCAGGGACGGGGGAGCCTGGTGGGCTGCCGTCTATGGGATTGCACAGAGTCGGACACAACTGACGCGACTTAGCAGCAGCAGGTGCTTTCAAGCAGAACTTACATTGTACTTCTATTTGATATTCAGAAAATATGTTCAGAGGAAAAATGTGTTCAGAGGAAAAACATCTACAAGCAAATTATTTGGCAGGCATTTGTGTAAGAGCTTTTAAATCATACTTTACATGCATGTCAGTTGTGCTTAAAAAATAAGATAGTACACACAGCAAAGAAAAATACACATACTAAGATTAAATCAGGAAAAAGTTAACAATACCCAAGATTAGTACAAGTAAAATATATCAATTCTAAGCACATTTGACTTTCTCTCGTAAATATGTTATTCAAGTTCAGTTTCAAAAATACCAGAATACCTGGTAATATTCTATTTAAGATAACAATTTCAGTGAGTATATATATAGCTGCATGAATATCTTTACTATCAGGCTTGAACTATTATATATTTATATTAAAAGCCTGGCACTCTGTGATGACCTGGAGAGGCCAGATGGGGAAAGAAAGGGAGGTTCAACTGAAAGGTGACATATGTGTAATTACGGCTGATTTGTTGGAGAAGGAAATGGGTTAATACTTAACGCCTGTGTACAACATCATCTCTCTGTCTATGATATCTATCTCTGTCCATCTGTAGTCTGGCACTGGAAATCTTCAATGAGGTCTCGTTATTATATCTCAAAACCTGTGTTATACCCTCAGCTGTTGCAAAACAGTGAAATTGATAGAAACACTGACTGTGCAAAGTTAGGACTGGTTTTCATTTGAATTTTTTCTGACTGTATGCCATTTGGGGTGTGTGTATGTCTGTGTGTGTGTGTGTGCTCAGTCATGTCCAACTCTTTGTGCCCCATCAGCTGTAACCCACTAGGCTACTCTGCCCATGGAATTCAATAAACAAGAAAATACTACAGCGGGGAGTACCATTTCTTCCTAACAAATTACTTAACCTTTCCAAACTACAGCTTAGTCACCTGAAAAACAGATATGATACGAATTTCCTCATTGTGCTGTTGGGTAAATTCTACAAACATTGTTTGAATATTCCTTTGTTCTCATGAAATCAAGCCATTGTGAAATATATTTCTACAGAAAATATTTTCTATTTTTCTAGATTAGCAAACATATTCATGGCACAGAATGCACCTTTGGATAGAATACATTAACTCTGTGTAATTACAAAGCAGCATTTAGGTCAATGCAAAAATATTTAAATCACCAGAATGCTAAGAAAAGAATACTTATCCTTATTATGCAAATATTTAATTATGTTTTATTCTTGGACAGATAAAATCAATGAACTGTTAAAACTAAAACAAGAACATTTTCTGACCTTGAGAACGTCTTTAATCACTTAAACAGAGAAAAACTACCTAACTCAGACTGAGGAAATATTAGCACATGTGTTATACTGTTTTGTGTCAGAACAATGACTCTAATGGTGAAGTGACTATCAGAACATTTGAAGGTACTTTTTTTCTGTGCAAAGTTTATGTTTATGACTCCTTATTCATAGCATTATTTACCTGGAGAGATATATATATATACAGGAAGAATCAGAAAGCCACTCCAGTGTTCTTATCTGGAGAATCCGAGGGACAGAGGAGCCTGGTGGGTTACAGTCCATAGGATTGCAAAGAGTCAGACACCACTGAAGAGCAAGCACATGTATGTGCATATATATTTACTATAATTGGCAATATTATGTTCTATCCTATCCCATTCTATATATTTCCTTATTGTTCTAATTAGTATGTTCTACTAAATGTTGACTAGTACAAGTGATTGATGGCCACATTATCTTACTGCTGCTTTAGTGGTAATTCTTTTAATGTTTTACACAATGTTTGTTTATTATAATGTTTACTTACCATGATATTATTGTGATAATCTTCTAACATACTAGTCATCATGTAAAGAAGTTAGTTTTCATTTACAGTTTACTTCTTTTGCCAGAATATTCCATGCTTTGTATACTTTTTGAGCATCTCCTTTTTAAGCCACAGTTCCATGAATAACAGCTGATGAATATGACCCATAATATTTATTGGAATGGCTCAGTATCAGTATTCCTCATGCAAAGAGGGGTAGTTTCTTTGTAACAGAAGGAGATCCAGGAAGAATTTTCAAATAAAATCTGTACTCTAATCAGTAATTTTAAAACTTACATTAGCTTGTTTACTCAATAAAATTTTACTGTTATTTTGGTAGTACTTTACAACATGTCATTTTTAAATAGAAAATCTGACATGGATTAATTTATAAGATAAAAGCAGCATTAAAATTACAGTCAAAATGCACAACTTATAGTATTGGAGAAAATACTTACAAGTCTTATACCTGATAAGGATTCAAAAAGTAGAATATATAAAGAACAGCTCAGTGACAAAGGACAAGTCACTTGAAAAATAGGCAAATAATTTGAATAATTATTTCTTCAAAGAATACATAGAAGGACCAATAAATGCCTGAAAATATGCTTAACAAAATTAGTCATTAGGGAAATTAAAATCAGTGAGTTACCACTCATATTTACTGTAATATTTCTAATATTAATAACTGGAAAAGATGGAAAATAAGACATGTTGATGGAAATATGAAAAAACCAGCACAAGCATTGCTGGTAGAAATATAAGATGGTGTAGCTGCTGTTGAAACAATTTGATGGTTCCACAAAACATGAAGCATAGGATTACCATATGATCCAGCAGTTTGACTCCAAATTAAGTATCACTAAAACTGAAAATAGAGATTTAAACAGATACTTATATTAAAACGTTTATTGTAGAACTGTTTACAGTAGCTGAAAGGTTAAAAAACATTAAGTCTTCATCAACTAATGAATGGATAAATAAAATATACTATATGTGTATCTTTCAGACATAAAAAAATAAAGTTCTAATGCATGCTACAATATAAACTTCAAAATATTATATTAAATAAACAAGACATAAAAGAATAAATGTAATACAATTCCACTTATATGAAATATCTATAATAGGCAAGTTTATACAGACAGGGTGTAGATTAAAGGTTATGAGGGACTAGGAAGGGGGAAATGTTGAGTTGTTGCTTATTCGATATAGAGTTTCTACTAGTGCAGTGAAGATTTTTCACATAGATAGTGGTGATGATTGCATAATACTGTGATTGTAATTTTGTCATTGAATTGCTCATTTAAAATGGATAAAGTATAGAATTTTATTCTGTATGTATTTTTTTCTTCTTTTTTTAATTTTTTTATTTTTAAACTTTACAAAATTGTATTAGTTTTTCCAAATATCAAAATGAATCCGCCACAGGTATACATGTGTTCCCCATGTATGTATTTTACTATAATGAGGAAATCTATATGAAAAACAGGAATATCAAAGGTGGTGATTTATGTTTACCAATTATAAATGCTTACACAGTAGTTACAAGAGGAAACCAGTTTGAACTTGCATAAGCTCAATTGTGGTTCAGTCCCTCTCTTATCCGACTCTTTGTGATCCCACGGACTGCAGCACACCAAGTTTCCCTGTCCCATACTATCTCCCAGAGTTTGCTCAAACTCATGTCCATTTAGTCGGTGATGCCATCCAAATCTCACCCTCTGGCCTCCCCTTCTCCTGACTTCAATCTTTCCCAGCATCAGGGTCTTTTCAAATGAGTTGACTCTTCCCATCAGCTGGCCAAAGTCTTGGAGCTTCAGCATCAGCCCTTCTAATGAATATTCAGGGTTGATTTCCTTTAGGGTTGACAGATTTGATCTCCTTGCAGTCCAAGGGATTCTCAAGAGTATTCTCCAACATTACAGTTCAAAAGCATCAATTCTTTGGCGCTGAGACTTCTTCATGGTCCAACTCTCATATCCGTACATGACTATTGGAAAAACCATAGTATGACTAGACAGAAATTTGTTGGCAAAGTAACATCTCTGCTTTTTTATTCGTTGTCCATGTTTGTCATAGCTTTTCTTTCAAAGAGTAAGAGTCTTTTAATTTCATACCTGCAGTCACCATCTGCAGTGATTTTGAAGCCCAAGAAAGTAAAGTCTGTAACTGTTTCCATTTTTCCCCCATAGATGTGCCATGAAGTGATGGGATCAGATGCCATCATCTTCATTTTTTTGAATGTTGAGTTAAGCCAGCTTTTTCACCCCCTCTTTCACCTCCATTAAGAAGCTCTTCAGTTCATCTTCCCTTTCCGCCATAAGGGTGGTATCATTTGCATATCTGAGGTTATTGATATTTCTCCTAACAATCTTGATTCTAGTTTGTGCTTCATTCAGCCCGGCATTTCACATGATGTACTCTGCATTGTCACCCTGCTTATTTAACTTATATGCAGAGTACATCATGAGAAATGCTGGGCTGGAGGAAGCCCAAGCTGGAACCAAGATTGCCAGGAGAAATATCAATAACCTCAAATATGCAGATGACACCACCCTTATGGTAGAAAGTGAAGAAGAACTAAAGAGCCTCTTGATGAAAGTGAAAGAGGAGAGTGAAAAAGTTGGCTTAAAACTCAACATTCAGAAAACTAAGATCATGGTATCTCGTCCCATCACTTCATGGCAAATAGATGGGGAAACAGTGGCTGACTTTATTTTTCTGGGCTCCAAAATCACTGCAGATGGTGATTGCAGCCATGAAATTAAAAGACACTTGCTCCTTGGAAGGAAAGTTATGACCAACCTAGACAGTATATTCAAAAGCAGAGACATTACTTTGCCAACAAAGGTCCATCTAGTCAAGGCTATGTATTTTCCAGTAGTCATGTATGGATGTGAGAGTTGGATTATAAAGAAAGCTAAGCACCAAAGAATTGATGCTTTTGAATTGTGGTGTTAGAGAAGACTCTTGAAAGTTCCTTGGTCTGCAAAGAGATCCAACCATCCTAAAGTAGATAGGTCCTGGGTGTTCAATGGAGGGACTGATGTTGAAGCTGAAACTCCAATACTTTGGCCACCTGATGTGGAGAACTGACTCATTTGAAAAGACCCTGATGCTAGAAAGATTGAGGGCGGGAGGAGAAAGGGACAACAGAGGATGAGATGGTTGGATGGAGTCACCGACACAATGGACATAAGTTTGGGTGAACTCCGGGAATTGATGATGGACAGGGAAGCCCAGCGTGCTGCGGTTCATGGAGTCTCAAAGAGTCAGACATGACTGAGTGACTAAACTGAACTGAACAGAACTGAACTCTGCATATAAGTAATATAAGCAGGGTGACAAAATACAGCCTTGTCATACTCCATTACCAATTTGAACCGGTCCATTGTTCCATGTCCAAGTCTAGCTGTTGCTTCCTGACCTGCATACAGTTTCTCAGGAAGCAGGTAAAATCGTCTGATATTCCCATCTCTAAGAATTTTCCAGTTTGTTTTGATCCACATGGTCTTCCTTGGTGGCTCAGCTGATAAAGAATCCACCTGCAATATGGGAAACCTGGATTCAATCCTTAGCTTGGAAAGATCCCCTGGAGAAGGGAATAGCTACCCACTCCAGTATTCTAGCCTGGAGAATTCCACGAAGTGTATAGTCCATGGGGTCGCAAAGAACTGGACACAACTGAGTGACTTTCACTTTCAGCTTTCTTTTCACACAGTCAGAGGCTTTACCATAGCTAATGAAGCAGAAGAAGATTTTTTTTTTTTTTTTCCTGAAATTCCCTTGCTTTGTCTATGATCCAGCAGAGCTCAGTAACAAATCAGATAATCAATCTTGGAAAGACAAAGGTAAAACGTATCAGTATTTGAAATGAGAAAGAATTTTCATATTTGCTACATTTTTACTACATTATTAATTAATTCTAAGATTTTTAAAATTTTTAACATAATTCAGAAATAATAATAAATAATAGTTAGTAGTGTTCAGTTATGTCTAACTCTATGTGACCCCATGGACTGTAGTCCACCAAGCTCTCTGTCCACAGAATTTTCCAGGCAGCCCTTTCCTTCTCCACGGGATCTTCCTGATGCAGGGATTGAACCCCCATCTTCTGAATCTCCTGCATTGGCAGGTGGATTTTTTACTACTGAGCCACCTGGGAAGCCAATAATATTAGTTGAATAATAATAGTGGAAGAGTTGAATGACTGAAAATTGGGATCTCTTTGGCACTAGTGTTAACATGGTATTAGTTCTGTCCTTAGTAGCTCAGTCCTGTCTGATTCTTTGTGACCCCATGGACTGTAGCCTGCTAGGCTCCTCTGTTCAAGGGGATTCTCCAGGCAAGAATACTGGAGTGGGTTGCCACACCCTCCTTCAGGAAATTTTCTTAACCCAGGGATCAAAACCAGGTCTCCTGCATCGCAGGTGAATTCTTTACCAACTGAGCCATCAGGGAAGCTGAAGTATACTGGAGTGGGTAGCCTAACCCTTCTCCAGGGGAACTTCCTGACACAGTAATCAAACTGGGGCCTCCTATATTGCAGGCACATTCTGTATCAGCTGAACTACCAGGGAAGCCTCTATGATTGTTAGATGTCATCAGATTAAGAACAGGCATCACATATGATGATTGTTGGTGGTGACCCCTGACCACCACCAACAGGGGTGGTGACCCATGGCGTTAGTTCTCAGACCTTTTAAGTTACTAAACCACTTGCAGCCATGTTTTCTCATATCCGTAAAATGAGGGCATTCTAAAGAATAATCTTTGAGGATTCACAAACTCAAACGTACTGTGATGGTATAAAATTTTTCTGTGCATCTTAACAAGTTGATATAAAGCTCATTAAAAACATGAACTGTCATCAAGATAAAACAGTTACTTCAAAACCATTTCTGTGATGATATTGATTCCACTAGTTTCATGGATTATTAGACGAGTAAAAATATGGAGACTTTAACAGTTAATACAAAGGAAAACTAGCATTATTGGTATATCAACTTGGAAGTGTGCTGTTTTAGTTGTACTGTGAATAAAAAATTTCTTGTCATGTGAAATAAATGTGGGAAGCTCGATTTCCTTTCTGTGAATAAATGAAACCAGAACTTTCTGATTTCTTGGATGACTGGATTGCTGATCACTTATAAATTGGTTCAGTGGCCTTCACAGAAAGGTTGACTTCCTTTCTGAGTCTTGGACACTCAGAAAAATTCTATAATTATTAAAGTAAGTTTTATCCTTCTTTATAAGAATAATCAAATAAAATATATTTATTATTTAATATATTTTTAAAATGATTAAATTATATGTGTTTAAGGGATTCATATTAATCCTCACAAATGGAAAATATATAAACAGCACTTATTTCAGAGAATAAGCAAGGAATTAGGTATACCTTCAACTTGACTTTCAGACTCATAATCATAGAAAGTTATTTTCCTGTACTAGTTAAGAAAATGTGAAGTTTACATGACTGTTTATTAGCATGTGAAGGAGTATAGATCAGGCTCAAGTTTTTTCTTATTAATACAATCTCATTAGCAATCAATTTCCATTAAATCATCATATTTAGTTTCAGGAGCTTATGTTCAGAGTATCTAAAATTGCTTTTGTATGACATTATTTTGTAGGTGAATTATTTTGCATATTGAGAAATCAACTAAATTTGAAAAATTAAGCTAAAAAGTACAGCTTGATTTCAATTATTCTTTAAATAAACTCAAGTATTTGGCATTTAAGTTTCAGGCTTCCTGATCCAGATTTTTGTCCTGCTTTCATTTACTGGATCTATTTATAATCCTTTCCCTCTCTCATAGATGTTAGTCACAGCCTGCTGTGAGAAGCTTTCTTTACTCATAGGTTTGCTTTATGGAGGTAAGGGTTAATGGCAGCAGGCAAGACTCCCTGCAGTAATCTGGGTCACTTATATTATACAGATCAGTGATTTCTTTACCCAGAAGAATCTTAAATTACAACCATGAATACACACACACATACACATACATGCGTGCACACATATACTACCCTTTCACTTTGTTCAAGAGTTAATAAGAACAAAATGCAAATTGAAAAAAATGGAAATATATTGAAAAGTAATAGTACGGAGAGAAGGTATATAGCATTATAATTACTATTTCTATGCTTACATTTTCTATGATTTTTCCTGCTTTCAGTAGTCTCATTTATGAAAAAATATATTCTATAAGAGAAGATGAAACCCATGGATATTTCTCATATTTAAAAAATGTTTTAATGTCAGTGCATAGGCTCTCTTATCATAACCATCATGGCCAAAGTAACTATTTCAAGCATCCATATTAGTTTAGCAATAATGCTGCTGCTAAGTTCCTTCAGTCATGTCTGACTCTGTGTGACCCCATAGACGGCAGCCCACCAGGCTCCCCCGTCCCAGGGATTCTCTAGGCAACAACACTGGAGTGGGGTGCTATTGCCTTCTCCGAGTAATCATACTGAGATATATTACAACTCTACCCACGCCCACCACCTCAAAACTATAATTAATGACACAAGAATCTGTAATTTCATTTAAGCTGTCTTTTAATAATACCTAAGAATTAAAATTCTATTCTTGCGACTAACACTTTCATTTTGTTGGTTATCTGGGCTTCCCTGGTGGCTCAGATGGTAAAGAGTCTGCCTGCAATGTGGGAGACCCAGCTTCAATCCCTGGGTGAGAAGATTCCTCTGGAGAAGGAGATGGCAACCCATTTCAGTATTTTTGCCAGTGAAATCCCATGAACAGAGGAGCCTGGCGGGCCTGGGGTCACAAAGAGTCAGACACAACTAAATGACTAACACTTTCACTTTCAAGAATGAAAATAATCAATTTATTATTTTAGGTTATTCTTTGATTGTAAACAAATATTCATTCTAAATAAGTAAACCTTCCATATGAATAACAAACCATCAAAGGTAATTCAAATATAAGATACTCTGATATGTAATAAAGATGAATCATTATGACTCTAACAAAACCATTATGTTTAATTTTTTATTATATTTTTATTTTTATTCATGATATGCATAAGCAAAGGGATGCTTTTCCTCTCTTTAATTTATGCATTACTACACACATTGTATAAAAAATTATGTTATTTTATAAGCTAGAAGTTCACATGTTAAATGTACAATGAGCATCTTTACATTATTAAACAATTTCAAAAGTCTATAATTTTTTGATGATTGAATGATTTTTTGACTGACCATCATATAGATTTAATTTAATATTTTTAACCAGTCATTTTTTTTGGAAGTGTTCATTTTTTTTTTCATTTTAGTAACCAGTGTGATAACAAATAGACATCAAGTTAAGTATATACATCAGTTCAGTTCAGTCGCTCAATTTTATGGATGTGAAAACACAAAACTTTACAGTTTCTGATGTGTTATGAAATTGTCTTCTAGAATACTGTTCTGAAATACATTCCTACAAGTAATACAATTTCCTGTATTCCCATGATATTTGGTATCATTTTATACCGCCATTGTTTTAACATTAATAATTTAGAAGTTGACACTGCAACTTTATTTCCTTCATTTCTATGCTCACCTTTTTTTCCCTAGAGATTTATTTTCATTTGAAAAGTTTTATTCCTCTCTTTGCAAATATCCTTATTATTGATGTCTTTTAAGAATAATCTGATGTTTGAAAAAATAGCTTTCCAATGTTGATGTTAATCATATTTATATAACAAGTATGTGTTTCCTTTATAAAATCATGGTAACTGTTTAAGGTTATTTCTTACAATTATTCAGTCAGTAAAGTAGCTAGCCTTTTTGTACAGATTAGAATTTTATGGATTTTATACTTAATACAGTCTCCTCAGTTAAGTTCAGTTCATTCGCTCAGATGTGTCCAACTCTTTGCAACTCCATGAACCACAGTATGCCAGGTTTCCCTGTCCATCACCAACCCCTTGAGTTCACCCAGACTCATGTCCATTGTGTCGGTGATGCCATCCAACCATCTCATCCTCTGTTGTCCCCTTCTCCTCCTGCCCTCAATTTTTCCCAGCATCAGGGTCTTTTCAAAAGAGTCAGCTCTTCACATCAGATGGCCAAAGTATTGGAGTTTCAGCTTCAACATCAGGCCCTCCAATGAACACCCAGGACTGATCTCCTTTAGAATGGGCTAGTTGGATCTCTGTGCAGTCCAAGGGACTCTCAAGAGTCTTCTCCAACACCACAGTTCAAAAGCATCAATTGTTTGGCACTCAGCTTTCTTTATAGTCCAACTCTTACATCCATACATGACGACTGGAAAATACATAGCCTTTACTAGACGGACCTTTGTTGGCAAAGTAATGTCTCTGCTTTTTAATATGCTCTCTAAGTTGGTCATAATGTGCCTTCAAAGGAGCAAGAGTCTTTTAAATTCATGGCTGCAATCACCATCTGCAATGATTTTGGAGCCCAGAAAAATAAAGTCAGCCGCTGTTTCCACTGTTTCCCCATCTATTTGCCATGAAGTGATGGGACCAGATGCCATGATCTTAGTTTCCTGAATGTTGAGCTTTAATCCAGCTTTTTCACTCTCCTCTTTCAATTTCATCAAGAGGCTCTTTAGTTCTTCTTCACTTTCTACCATAAGGGTGGTGTCATCTGCATATCTGAGGTTATTGCTACTTCTCCTGGCAATCTTGATTCCAGCTTGGGCTTCACCCAGCCCAGCGTTTCTCATGATGTACTCTGCATAGAAGTTAAATAAGCAGGGTGACAATATACAGCCTTGACGAACTCCTTTTCCTATTTGGAACCAGTCTGTTGTTCCATGTCCAGTTCTGTTGCTTCCTGACCTGCATATAGGTTTCTCAAGAGGCAGGTCAGGTGCTCTGGTATTCCCATCTCTTTCAGAATTTTCCACAGTTTATTGTGATCCACACAGTCAAAGGCTTTGGCATAGTCAATAAAGCAGAAATAGATGTTTTGTTTTGTTTTTTTTTTCTGGAATTCTTTTGCTTTTTCGATGACCCAGCGATGTTGGTAATTTGATCTCTGGTTCCTCTGCCTTTTCTAAAACCAACTTGAACATCTGGAAGTTCATGGGTCATGTGTTGCTAAAGCCTGGGTTGGAGAATTTAGAGCATTACTTTACTAGTGTGTGAGATGAGTGCAATTGTGTGGTAGTTTGAACATTCTTTGGTATTACCTTTCTTTGGGATTGGAATGAAAACTGACCTCTTCCAGTCCTGTGGCCACTGCTGAGTTTTCCAAATTTGCTGACATATTAAGGGCAGCACTTTCACAGCATCATCTTTTAGGATTTGAAATAGCTCAACCAGAATCTCATCATCTCTACTAGCTTTGTTTGTAGTGATTCTTCCTAAGGCCCACCTGACTTCTCATTCCAGGATGTCCAGCTGTAGGTGAGTGTGAGTAATCACACCTTAGTGATTATCTGGGTCATGAATATCTTTCTTGTACAGTTCTTCTGTATATTCTTGCCACCTCTTCTTAATATCTTCTGCTTCTGTTAGGACAATACCATTTCTGTCCGTTATTGAGCCCATCTTTGCATGAAATATTCCCTTGGTATCTCTAATTTTCTTGAAGAGATCTCTAGTCTTTCCCATTCTGTTGTTTTCCTCTATTTCTTTGCATTGATCACTGAGGAAAGCTTTCTAATCTCTCTTTGCTATTCTTTGGAACTCTGCATTCAAATGGGTATATTTTTCCTTTTCTCCTTTGCTTTTCACTTCTCTTCTTTTCACAGCTATTTGTAAGGCCTCCTCAGACAGCCATTTTGCTTTTTTGCATTTCTTCTTTTGGGGAATGGCCTCGCTCACTGTCTCCTGTACAATGTCACGAACCTCCGTCCATAGTTCATCAGGCACTCTGTCTATCAAATCTAGTCCCTTAAATCTATTTCTCACTTCCACTGTATAATCGTAAGGGACTTGATTTAGGTCATACCTGAATGGTCTAGTGTTTTTCCCCACTTTCTTCAATTTAAGTCTGAATCTGGCAATACGGAGTTCATGATCTGAGCCACAGTCCACTCCCAGTCTTGTGTTGCTGACTGTATAGAGCTTCTCCATCTTTGGCTGCAAAGATATAATCAGTCTGATTTCGGTTTTGACCATCTGGTGATATCCAATGTGTAGAGTCTTCTCTTATGTTGTTGGAAAAGGGTGTTTGTTATGACCAGTGCGTTCTCTTGGCAGCATTCTGTTAGCCTTTGCCCTGCTTCATTTTGTACTCCAAGGCCAATTTTGCCTGTTAATCCAGGTGTTTCCTGACTTCCTACTTTTGCATTCCAGTCCTCTACAATGAAAAGGACATCTTTTTTGGGTATTAGTTCTAGAAGGTCTTGTAGATCTTCATAGAACCGTTCAACTTCAGCTTCTTCAGCATTACTGGTCGTGGCATAGACTTGGATTACCTTGATATTTAATGGTTTGCCTTGGAAATGAACAGAGATCATTCTGTCATTTTCGAGATTCCATCCAAGTACTGAATTTCTGACTCTTTTGTTGACTATGATGGCTATTCCATTTCTTCTAAGGGATTCCTGCCCACAGTAGTAGATATAATGATCATCTGAGTTAAATTCACCCATTCCAGTCCATCTTAGTTCGCTGATTCCTGGAACGTCAATGTTCACTCTTGCCATCTCCTGTTTGACCACTTCCAATTTGCCTTGATTCATGGACCTGACATTCCAGTTTCCTATACAATATTGCTCTTTACAGCATCAGACCTTGCTTCTATCACCAGTCCCATCCACAACTGGCTGTTGTTTTTGCTTTGCCTCCATCCCTTCATTCTTTCCGGAGCTATTTCTCCACTGACCTCCAGTAGCACATTGGGCACCTACCGACCTGGGGAGTTCATCTTTTGGTGTCCTATCTTTTTGCCTTTTCATATGGTTCATGGGGTTCTCAAGGCAAGAATACTGAAGTGGCTTGCCATTCCCTTCTCCAGTGGATCACATTCTGTCAGATCTCTCCACCATGACCTATCTGTCTTGGGTGGCCCCACACAACATGACTTAGTTTCACTGAGTTAGAAAAGGCTGTGGTCTGTGTGATTAGATTCGCTAGTTGTCTGTGATTGTGGTTTCAGTCTGTCTGTCCTCTGATGCTCTCTCACAGCACCTATTGTCTTACTTGAGTTTCTCTTACCTTGGACGTGGGGTATCTCTTCATGGCCACTCCAGCAAAGCACAGCCACCGCCCCTGACCTTGGACGTGGGGTAGCTCCTCTCGGCTGCACTCGGGCGCCGTCGCAGCCGCCGCGAATGTCTCCTAGAAGGAAATAAAAACAACTATGAAATTTTGTCAGATAAGTTCTTTGAATTATCAGTATAAAATCTAATTAGTACATGTCTTCACAAATTAAAACATTTAGTAGCAGTACAAGTTTTAGTATGAAAGAGTATACCACTACTTGAATGTGAATTGAACCGTATATTCCAATTAGTATCTTTAATACTATATGGGAAATACTGGTGCATTATGAAGTGTAACATTAAAACTTTACTAAGTCAAACTTAAAATCTATTAAAAATAAATATA
Organism: Bubalus bubalis; assembly: GCF_019923935.1. NCBI lineage: Eukaryota > Metazoa > Chordata > Mammalia > Artiodactyla > Bovidae > Bubalus > Bubalus bubalis. The sequence goes on from NC_059173.1 coordinate 46,647,258, forward strand.
CATGCATTTGTCTCAGTCCCTTCAACAAGCATGCAATTTTCATACTATTTTCTTGATTGGATTGCTAAAGCAGGAAATTTTAATAAACTTAAATATTTCTTAGATCTAGTCCTTAATTTTAAGTTTTATTCCAAATGGAAGTATATTTGCAGTTTTAATTATTAAGAATAATGGTTATTTGTAAAATAATTTTGTGTAGTTTCAAAGTACATATAAAGGGCAAAATCACTCATCATCTTAACACCTAAACATTATAAAATAATTGTATTGGTGTGCATCACTAAAATTTTGATTTAAATATATGTGAAGGTTTATGTATGGATGTCTACAATTATTTACAAAATAAGATGACTGTTATCAATATTGCATGGTGACCACAGTACCATATCAAAGGATATGGACATTTTGTAAAACTAGTCCTGCATATTTAAAAGGTATATTCTGAAATGTACATGTTATCACAAAATCTGAAGAGTGAACTGAACCTCACCTCTTGATAATGTTACTACTAGTATCCTTTGTCATCATTCAAAATAAAATTTCTAAGTTGTAATATTACATTGCATTGTGTTTCTGTGAATACCAGTAAAATGAAACAACTTTTGTTTATTTTTTTGAAACTTTTTGCAAATTTTCTGAGTATACACTGACCTTTTCCCGCTTTGAGTTATTCATTTATGTATTAATTAATAGAAGGTTTTTTCTCTCTCACTGATATTAAGTTAATATCACATGATACAAATATTTTTCACATTTTGTAATGTTGAGGTAATTTTTGTGTTGTTTTTATTTAAAATTCCTTGAGTTGTAATGTTTATCTGTATTTTCCTTTAAACAGGGAAATAAAGGTTTCTGTTTCCCTGTTTTCCTATTTTATGTTTGGTGCATAAGTACTAAATGTACTTATGCTGGTTAAATATATAGCTTTTCTTGTACTTTATAATTTAATTTTAAATATATACTTTTAATTCACTTATGTTTTATATTAGATATAAAACACATAAAGTGTTATGTAATATTTTATGATAATCATACTCATCTTAAATTTTTATATAATAGACACAATATTGCATGCTATTTGTCTATTATGTACAGCCATATTATGTTTTATATGTCTACTATATAATATCATTTATTAACATTTAATTTAATAAAATTAATTTTATTTTTGGTTGTGTTCTCCTTAGCAGTATATATGATCCTGTTGCCAAATATTTTTCAGTATTGATGAAAATACATTGCAAATGAGAAAGAGATCAATAAGGTAAATTAATAGTTTTGAATCTTAATAATACCTTCAGATTTGTTGTCTCTTATATTTATTAGACCATGGATAGAATATTTGTATGTACAATCTCATTTGATCATCACCTACCTTTATGAAGAATATTATTTTCTTAGCCCCAGTTTACAGCTGAGTAAATATTTATTCAGAGCATTACAATAACCTGATTTATGTCCCAGAGACAGAACCAAAAAATCTATTCCACCATGAATTACCATAAAGACTATTATGTTGCTTATGTAGTATGGATTAAGAGCTTGTTCTCAACAATAAGAAAGACTCAGGCTGCATCTTAGTTGTACAATCTAACATGTTGGCCAAGACAGTGCTGCTGCATGCGTGCGTGCTCAGTCGCTCAGTTGTGTCCAACTCTTTGAAAAACCGTGTTCATGGATTGGAAGAATCAATATAGTGAAAATGAGTATTCTACCCAAAGCAATCTATAGATTCAATCCAATCCCTATCAAGCTACCAATGGTATTTTTCACAGAGCTAGAACAAATAATTTCACAATTTGTATGGAAATACAAAATGCCTCGAATAGCCAAAGCAGTCTTGAGAAAGAAGAATGGAACTGGAGGAATCAACCTGCCTGACTTCAGGCTCTACTACAAAGCCACAGTCATCAAGACAGTATGGTACTGGCACAAAGACAGAAATACAGATCAATGGAACAAAATAGAAAGCCCAGAGATAAACCCATGCACCTATGGACACCTTATCTTTGACAAAGAAGGCAAGAATATACAGTGGAGAAAAGACAATCTCTAACAAGTGGTACTGGGAAATCTGGTCAACCACTTGTAAAAGAATGAAACTAGAACACTTTCTAACATCATACACAAAAATAAACTCAAAATGGATTAAAGATCTAAACATAAGACCAGAAACTATAAAAATCTTAGAGGAAAACATAGGCAAAACACTCTCCGACATACATCACAGCAGGCTCCTCTATGACTCCTCCCAGAATATTGGAAATAAAAGCAAAATTAACAAATGGGATCTAATTAAACTAAAGAGCTTCTGCACAGCAAAAGAAACTATAAGCAAGGTGAAAAGACAGCCTTCAGAATGGGAGAAAATAATAGCAAATGAAGCAACTGACAAACAACTAATCTCAAAAATACACAAGCACTCCTACAGCTCAATTCCAGAAAAATAAACGACCCAATCAAAAAAATGGGCCAAAGAACTAAATAGACATTTCTCCAAAGAAGACATACAGATGGCTAACAAACACATGAAAAGATGCTCAACATCACTCATTATTAGAGAAATGCAAATCGAAACCACAATGAGATACCATTTCACGCCAGTCAGAATGGCTGCCATCCAAAAGTCTACAAGTAATAAATGCTGGAGAGGGTGTGGAGAAAAGGGAACCCTCTTACACTGTTGGTGGGAATGCAAACTAGTACAGCCACTATGGAGAACAGTGTGGAGATTCCTTAAAAAACTGGAAATAGAACTGCCTTATGACCCAGCCATCCCACTGCTGGGCATACACACTGAGGAAACCAGAAGGGAAAGAGACATGTGTACCCCAATGTTCATCGCAGCACTGTTTATAATAGCCAGGACATGGAAGGAACCTAGATGTCCATCAGCAGATGAATGGACAAGAAAGCTGTGGTACATATACACAATGGAATATTACTCAGCCATGAAAAAGAATACATTTGAATCAGTTCTAATGAGGTGGATGAAACTGGAGCCTATTATACAGAGTGAAGCAAGCCAGAAAGAAAAACACCAATACAGTATACTAATGCATATATATGGAATTTAGAAAGATGGTAACGATAACCCTGTATGCGAGACAGCAAAAGAGACATAGATGTATAGAACAGTCTTTTGGACTCTGTGGGAGAGGGAGGTGGGTATGATTTGGGAGAATGGCATTAAAACATGTATAATATCATATAAGAAATGAATCGCCAGTCCAGGTTTGATGCAGGATACAGGAATCGATGGTGCACTGGGACGACCCAAGGGATGGTATGGGGAGGGAGGTGGGTTCAGAATGGGGAACACGTGTACACCTGTGGCAGATGCATGTTGATGTATGGCAAAACCAATACAATATTGTAAAGTTAAAAAAATAATAAAAAAATAAAGTGAAAAACCATGGACTGTAGCCCCCCAGGCTCCTCTGTCTCTGGGATTATCCCAGCAAGAATACTAGAGTGGGTTGTCATTTCCTCTTCCAGGGAATCTTCCTGACCCAAGGATTGAACTCACGTCTCCTCCCTTGGCAGGTGGATTCTTAACCACTGAGCCACCTGGGAAGCCCAGACTGTGCTGCTATTTTAGATAAATTGGGGAATTATGAAACCATGAAAAAGAGAGAAAGTTTGTGTAGTGATATAAATTAAATCGGTCACAAATTAAAATCAATTAGGCACTATGTAATAAGTTAATAGCACATTTATTAATGCAGCATTTGTATTTTAAACATAAGCTATTTAAAAAATTTCTACATTATAGTGTATTTTAAGGATACTTTATTTTACCAAATCCTGCAGTGAGCATCTACTCAGCTTCCATAACATGTGTCAATGAAAGTAATAACAGAAAATATTATATTTGAAGATTCCAATAATGACAGCAGCTAGCTAATACATATTATGGAAAAATAAAATTTATCACAGGTATTCACAGTACATTTTGTCCCTCCAGCTAAAGTTTATTAATATTTTGAGATACCTCTTCTATTGAAATAGAAAATGAAAAAAGTATTTGAGAAGTTATTGAAATGACAAAAATGTTATTTTTATATTGAATGCCTTTATTATTTGCAAGAGATATTATATTTTCAAATGAAGTTGTGAACACATTAAGAGCAGTTTAATCTCATTGTTTTGGAATCTGTGGGTAAAATATCTTGTGTTTTCCAGACAGTCATATTATATTCATACCTACGGACACATATTCACATGTGTGCCTACCTGTATATGCACATACCTATATATGCTAGTATATTTCTTCATTCTATACTATTGCCTTGTCTTTAGGTACTAATTCAAAAATATTTCTCAACATTTGATTGATTTCTTACTATAGAAACTTAAACATAAAAAGGAGGAAACAATTGTAAATATTCTAAGGCCTCATTTATATGTAGGTTTTGGTGGAATAAAAAGAGATTTTAGGGTAAGTTTAAAAACAAATGACATTCTCCTTCCACTTTGCTGGAGGTTGGTAAAGAGGTTAATCAGAAGAGAAATGTGAGGAGACAGAAGAAAAGGGGAACCAGGAAACAACATCACTTTAAGAAATATATTTAGAGAATCCTACTAGTAATATAAATCTGTTTTTAATACTGGTCTTGACAACTGTGTAAACATTTTCTACATAAGTATGAAACTAATTTGTACTTATATTGCCTGTAAACACAAGGTAATATTTAACACTTCTGGCTAAGGATTTCTCTGGCGATTCTTCTTTCATAGGAAACTGATCCAATTCAAGAGAGTTTTACCGCTATAATCAAGCACTTTCCAAAGCCCTCACCCAACCATACCATCATCTTTGGTAGTTAGGACTTAAGCATATGAATTTTTGGTGTCGGGGACAAAGTCTCCAATCATTTATTTATATCTGAAATCATTTATATATATATATATATCTGAAATCATTTATATATATATATTAAATCATTTATATATATTATATATATATAAAACTACTGAAAAAAGCCTTTTTATTCAGATATTTATAATGCTAAATAGAATGAATCAGGCAATGTTTATGTTTTGTAACCTCAGAAAATTAAGCAGGGCAAGTGAGGTAAATAGCAGATATTAATCAATAAAATCAGTGCAAATAATAAAATAATAAGTTGAAAATTCACAGTGATATCATTTATGATTGTATTTATTTATTAACTTTTGACTGCACTGGGTGTTTCTTGCTGTGGAGGCTTTTCTCTAGTTACAGAGATCCACGGCTCCTCTAGTTGCAGTACATGGGCTTTGCATTGTGGTGGCGTCTCTTGCGGGAGCACAGGTGCTAGGACTCCCGGGCTTCCCTAGTTCAGGTGCGTGGGCTCAGTAGTTGCGGTGCAGGGTCTCTAGAACACAGGCTCAGTAGATGTGGTGCCAGGGCTTAGTTGTCCCGCAGCATGTGGGATCTTCATGTATCAGGGATCAAACCCATGGCTCCGGCATCGGCCTGCATATTCTTTACCACTGAGCCATCAGGGAAACCCGAGATATGACAGTTTTTAAACGAGGTAGTTCTATTTTATATTGTTGTACATATCAGCAAGTTTCTTCGGTCTACCTTAAGAGAAATAAAATACGAGAAAAGTTCACATTTGGATAGAAAAGTTGGTCATTTCACTTAAAAACCTCCAAAAGAGAATAATTTAGCATTTGCTCTCTCAAGTCATGAAAAGGAAAAGCTATTTTTAGTATAACAAATAATTATAGTGATCTATATATTATGATATATAGCAAATAGTGGGCAAAGCATAAGTTAATTCCATGTCATTCAAAGAGTGAGTGAAGTATAACCAAGAATTCTTCTTTCTGTCTCATTTCTGTGGCAACATATTTAAAAATCATAAAATATAAAAATAGGAATGAACAGCAGAAAATTGCTAAATTTTACCATTAGACCCATAGTCCCTTTAAGATACAAACAGCCACATTGTCATTAACTGAATGAGTGATTTCCATCCAAGCATAAATTCCAGCTGTGAAAGTAACTGAAGTCTTCCACTCTGCTGTTTTTTAAGCTAGTTTCAACTTGGAATCAAGTTTTCCAAAAGCTAATTATCCCTATTTTACTCTTTAGCCTAGTTGTTGCATTCCCTTATAATAGTCAGTGTGAGGTTTATGGTTTCTTTTAGAGGTGGCAAAGCTTGCAGGAGGCTTTCAATGAGGCAAATTAGGCCAATCTTTGCTTCTTTCAGAGGAATGAAAAAAGCAAGTTGTGATGCTTTTAGTGCACCTCAAATTATCAAGCTTCCATCATTTTGAATTGGTTTCTGACCACTGGTCTTTTTTTTTTTTTTTTTTAATTTTTTAACGTGTAGTGATTCCTCAAGTTTGAGTCTCTGGACTATTATTCTTCCCCATCACTGTCTTCCCCTCTTCCTCCCTCTCTTCCCTCCTCTCCTCCTCTTTCTCCTTCTTCTTTTTCCCCAACTCCATTATTTATAAGGCTTCAGTTGCTTTGTAATTTTTTTAGCGCACCAAAAGACGAAAAAATACATGAGTTGATAAATGTTTTTAAAGTATTTCATTTAATACAAGGAAATGTAGCAAAGAAGCATCAATCAGTGGCATGTAATGAGGCAAGGTGGGGTTAGATATTAACAGGATGAAACATTTGGTCAATCACAGGCAAAATGAAGAAGAAGGGATGTAAAACTCCTCTTCTCAGAGTTGCACAGAATGGCCAGTCTTTTACCAAGTGCATCAGAGGGTGGCTTAATTAACTGAAGTTGTTTCTAGAATAGGAACACTTAGGTTATCCCTAGGAGGATCTCCTCTCAGTATTTAATCTCCTTTTAGTAGCATAACCACATAAATGTGTTTGTAACTAACATACATTATTGCAGCACAAACGGAATTTATTTCTTAATTTAAAAAAAAATCAGCAATTTATCTCTTCCAATTCTTTTTTTAAATAATTTCCCATTTGAAATTTAAATAGGTATCATCCTAATCCTGACTATTATTAATTTCCAGTATTACTCAATGGCCTTGTATTTGTCTAAGCTTATTCTAATATTTCTGTTTTATATATAATACGTTCTGCATAGAGATTAATCAGAATGTAACTGGCATTGACTATGTGGATTTCTTTTAACTAACTTTCTACCAAAGTACTGATAACAAGAAAATTATTTTAACCTACATTTCAGACAATCGGCTGTCTAACAACTTATACCTACAACCTTATTTCTCCTTTCCCTCTAGGTGTGTTCTCTGTTCCAATAATATTTAGAATAGTTGCAATATTTGTTGTCTAACTAAGTTGATGGTTGAAAACTAATGAAATAAAAATAATTCTATCAAAATATAATGTTTGTCCTTTATTACAAAAGAGTTACCTACTTAATAAAGTACATTAATTAAAAGCCAATTAGGAACTTATGTAAAAATGATAGGACATAACTGAAATGCACTAAATTAACTTCTGAGTCTACTGGATGCTTGGGGCTGGTGCACTGGGATGACCCAGAGGGATGGTATGGGGAGGGAGGAGGGAGGAGGGTTCAGGATGGGGAACACATGTATGCCTGTGGCGGATTCATTTCAATATATGGCAGAACCAATACAATATTGTAAAGTTTAAAAATAAAATAAAATTACAAAAAAATAATAATCATTCCTATGCCTTTTATGTGAGAAATTTCCCATTGAATAAGTGGAAATCAGAAAGAATAGGAACATCCTTATTCTTTTCCCTTTCTTCCTGTTCTAATATGCTCTGTGGGGATCAATGTCTAATTCTCCAGTACCTGGATGAGATACAAGACAGGTCTCAAGACTTATCTTTTCAGACAATGACAACACTCTAGTCACTATAGGTTATAAAATAATTATACTTATCATTAAATATCCAGTCCCATTAAATAGTCAAAAATTATTTAAAATGTATTCAAATAAATAAGTGCACTTTAAATATTGAACTTTATTTTAAAATAATGTATCTCTCTATCTGTAATTTAGAACTACCTCTGGAAGCCTTTAATGGAAATGAGTACCATTGGCTTCTCCATTTTTGTGCCTATACTTCTTTCCCTCTCTCTCATTAACTTCTCTTTTTTAACCTTGCACACCAAGGCAGAAAGATTAAGAATCAAAATATGTCTTCTCTTACTGCTTATGTGATCAGTCTGAGTTTGATAGGAGTTGAAAACTGATTATCTTCTGAGATGCCTTTCAGAGGCTATTAAGAACCCCCATCATTTGGCCTCTCTGGACAGCTCTTTCCTCTCTTAGGCTATGGGTTAGCATGACTTGTTTCTGTTGAATTCTACTCACTTCTTTAGGCTACTATTATCTAAAAGAATGCCAGGCCAATTCTCTCATCTGGTATGATAGAACTACAGTGTTTTGTCTGATTGCAAATGGGTTTGTAGTTTTTTCCAGCCTGCAATGCACAGACCACTTTAATCTCTTGACTTTGAGATTCCTTAGACATAATTTGCATGGTAGTCTCAACATATTCCTCAGGCTTTACAAAACATATTAAATTTTCTAAGGAATATCCTTGAGGTAGAAGAGAAAACATCCCAATCTTCTAGACACTAGTAAAGATGGACTCACAACTTACTTGTAAGTAGTTCCAAAAAATATTCCTAATCCAGTGATATTTTTCCTCAAATATTTCAACACCTTTTTAATAGACTGGAGATTGTTGGTTACCTAATTGTTTCTGATTTGACTCTTGGATACCTCTTTTGCAAGTCTTGAAGAGGTAATTTAGAACCTCTGTTTAGAACATGAAAGTAGTTGACATGTTATTGGATCACAGTAAAAACTGATACAAAATCCCAATTTAACATCATGTAACATGTATTTACTCATTCTCTTAGTTACAAATTGATTTTTATTTTATTCATTTGCATTCTATAGGATCATAAATATTGACCACATAATATGACTTTAGAGACAATCAGATAAGTTGTTATAAATTTTTACAAAAGGAAAAAATAAACTATAGTGAAAATTACTGAAAGTATGAGGCCATATAAAGATTACTGAGAAGTTGATTCGTGTGGAATCATATTGATCTCTAAAATGATATTTAATTAATCTGTAATACTTTAAAGAAATGTTTACGGAAGTACAGTTGATTTACAATACTGTGTTAATCAGTTATATGTATATATACATACTTTTTAATATTCTTCTTAATTTTTGTTTATCACAAGATATTGAATATAGTTCCCCCCACTCCAGTACTCTTGCCTGGAAAATCTCATGGAGGAGGAGCCTGCTGGGCTACAGTCCATGACGTAGCTAAGAGTCGGACACGACTGAGCATCTTCATTTTCACTTTTCACTTTCATGCATTGGAGAAGGAAATAGCAACCCACTCCAGTGTTCTTGCCTTGAGAATCCCAGGGATGGGGGAGCCTGGTGGGCTGCCGTCGCACAGAGTCGGACACAACTGAAGTGACTTAGCAGCAGCAGCTATACAATAGCACCTTATTATTTATCCATTCTATGCATATAATTTGCATCTGATAACCCGAAATTCCCAATTCATCCTTCTCCCACCCACTTTGGAAACCATAACTCTATTTTCTATGTCTTTGAATCTGTTTATGTTTTGTAGATATGTTCATTTGTGTCGCATTTCAGATTTTTTTAAATTTTATTTTATTTTTAAACTTTACAATATTGTATTAGTTTTGCCAAATATCAAAATGAATCCGCCACAGGTATACATGTGTTCCCCATGCTGAACCCTCCTCCCTCCTCCCTCCCCATACTATCCCTCTGGGTCGTCCCAGTGCACTAGCCCCAAGCATCCAGTATCGTGCATCGAACCTGGACTGGCAACTCATTTCATACATTATATTATACATGTTTCAATGCCATTCTCACAAATCTTCCCACCCTCTCCCTCTCCCACAGAGTCCATAAGACTGTTTTATACATCAGTGTCTCCTTTTGCTGTCTCATACACAGGGTTATTATTACCATCTTTCTAAATTCCATATATATGTGTTAGTATACTGTATTGGTGTTTTTCTTTCTGGCTTACTTCACTCTGTATAATAGGCTCCAGTTTCATCCACCTCATTAGAACTGATTCAAATGTATTCTTTTTCATGGCTGAGTAATACTCCATTGTGTATATGTACCACAGCTTTCTTATCCATTCATCTGCTGATGGACATCTAGGTTGCTTCCATGTCCTGGCTATTATAAACAGTGCTGCGATGAACACTGGGGTACACGTGTCTCTTTCCCTTCTGGTTTCCTCAGTGCGTATGCCCAGCAGTGGGATTGCTGGATCATAAGGCAGTTCTATTTCCAGATTTCTAAGAAATCTCCACACTGTTCTCCATAGTGGCTGTACTAGTTTGCATTCCCACCAACAGTGTAAGAGGGTTCCCTTTTCTCCACACCCTCTCCAGCATTTATTGCTTGTAGATTTTTGGATCGCAGCCATTCTGACTGGTGTGAAATGGTACCTCATAGTGGTTTTAATTTGTGTTTCTCTGATAATGAGTGATGTTGAGCATCTTTTCATGTGTTTGTTAGCCATCTGTGTGTCTTCTTTGGAGAACTGTCTATTTAGTTCTTTGGCCCATTTTTGATTGGGTCATTTATTTTTCTGGAATTGAGCTGCAGGAGTTGCTTGTATATTCTCGAGATTAGTTGTTTGTCAGTTGCTTCATTTGCTATTATTTTCTCCCATTCTGAAGGCTGCCTTTTCACCTTGCTAATAGTTTCCTTTGATGTGCAGAAGCTTTTAAGGTTAATTAGGTCCCATTTGTTTATTTTTGCTTTTATTTCCAATATTCTGCGAGGAAATGGCAACCCACTCCAGTATTCTTGCCTGGAAAATCCCATGGACAGAGGAGCCTGGCAGGCTACAGTCCATGGAATTCCAAAGAGTCAGACACAACTGAGTGACTGAGCACACACATATATTTTCATTTATATCTACTAGTAATTGTGTAAAGTGTAATTTTTCTTTTATTCCTTTTAATATCCTTATTGCAGGCAACATTTGGCATAGGCATAGTTTTAAAATTTGCAATGAGAATTTTTTTTTTCCCCCAAGAAAAACAAACTAGTGGACTCCACTTAGTCACTGCCTCATCAGAGAGAGTTTTTTGTAGAAATTAGAGCTTATAATCCTGAAGAAAAATTCTGACTAGAATTTTGGTTCAAATTTGTCACCCATTTTTGTATCGCATTTCTCCTACCATGTTATAGAGTGAGTGGTAATCAAAGGCTCCTGTTCTAAGGTAAATATAGAACACTGAACAGACAGGGACATACAAAATAGAAGGACTGGAAAAGGTCAGTTTTTATTCCAATCCCAAAGAAAGGCAATGCCAAAGAATGCTCCAAACTACTGCACAATTGCACTCATCTCACACGCTAGTAAAGTAATGCTCAAAATTCTCCAAGCCAGGCTTCAGCAATACGTGAACCGTGAACTTCCAGTTGGTCAAGCTGGCTTTAGAAAAGGCAGAAGAACCAGAGACCAAATTTCCAACATCTGCTGAATCATCAAAAAAGCAAGAGAGTTCCAGAGAAACATCTATTTCTTCTTTATTGACTATGCCAAAGACTTTGACTGTGTGGATCACAATAAACTGTGGAAAATTCTTCAAGAGATGGGAATACCAGACCACCTGATCTGCCTGTTGAGAAATCTGTATGCAGGTCAGGAAGCAACAGTAAGAACTGGACATGGAACAACAGACTGGTTCCAACTAGGAAAAGGAGTACGTCAAGGCTGTATATTGTTTCCCTGCTTATTTAACTTATATGCAGAGTACATCATGAGAAATGCTGGGCTGGAAGAAGTATAAGCTGGAATCAAGATTGCTGGGAGAAATATCAATAACCTCAGATATGCAGATGACACCACTCTTATGGCAGAAATTGAAGAGGAACTAAAAAGCCTATTGATGAAGGTGAAAGAGGAAAGTGAAAAAGTTGGCTTAAAACTCAACATTCAGAAAGCGAAGAGCATGGCATCTGGTCCCATCACTTCATGGGAAATAGATGGGGAAACAGTGTCAGACTTTATTTTTGGGGCTCCAAAAACACTGCAGATGGTGACTGCAGCCATGAAATTAAAAGATGCTTACTCCTTGGAAGGAAAGTTATGACCAACCTAGATAGCATATTGAAAAGCAGAGACATTACTTTGCCAACAAAGGTCCGTCTAGTCAAGGCTATGGTTTCTCCAGTGGTCATGTATGGATGTGAGAGTTGGACTGTGAAGAAGACTGAGTGCTGAAGAATTGATGCTTTTGAACTGTGGTGTTGGAGAAGACTCTTGAGTCCCTTGGAGATCCAACCAGTCTATTCTGAAGGAGATCAGCCCTGGGATTTCTTTGGAAGGACTGATGCTAAAGCTGAAACTCCAGTACTTTGGCCACCTCATGTGAAGAGTTGACTCATTGGAAAAGACTCTGATGCTGGGAGGATTGGGGGCAGGAGGAGAAGGGGACGACAGAGGATGAGATGGCTGGATGGCATCACTGACTTGATGGTCGTGAGTCTGAGTGAACTCTGGGAGTTGGTGATGGACAGAGAGGCCTGGCATGCTGCGATTCATGGGGTCACAAAGAGTCGGACATGACTGAGTGACTGAACTGAACTGAACTGATGCTCACACTAGGCTTTTACCGTCTATAGGAATGTGTAGCTTCCATTAAACTATACCAGTATTCTTGCTTGGAAAATCTCATAGACAAAGGAGCCTGGCAGGCTACAGTCCATAAGATTGCATAGAGATGGACACAACTGAAATGACTTAGAACACATGCACTCATGCCACTCTATGGAAAACAAGTCAGAATTTAAAAATAAAATAAAGTTCCCGCTCTGAGTTCAAAATTCATTTGTTAAGGAGAGAGTTTGGTGTTGCTGGTGAGATAAAAGGAAATATATTCAGCAATCCAATAGGAGACCTAATATTTTATTTAAGAGATTATGTTGTTTAGTCACTAAGTCATGTCTGATTCTTTGCCTATGATATTTCCCAGGCAAGATACAGAAGTGGGTTCCCATTTTCTTCTCCAGGGATCTTCCCAAACCAGGGGTTGAATCAGAGTCACCTGCATTGACAGATGGATTTTTTTAACCACTGAGTCACCAGGATACCCAATTAGATTACTAATTAAAATTAAAAATAGAGGAAATAAAGAAACTCAGGTATTGATTTTTATAAAGGCCACCACATGGCAAGCAACCTTTTTATAATTAGAGTTGGACACAGAGAAAGGACTGAATACATATATTTTTTTAAATTAAACCCCATACAATTTAGCACATACTTATACGACAATCAGTTCAGTTCAGTAGCTCAGGCATGTCTTACTCTTTGAGACCTCATGGACTGCAGCATGCCAGGCTTCCCTGTCCATCACCAATTCCAGGATCTTGCTCAAATTCCTGTCCATCCAGTCAGTGATAACATCTCATCCTCTGTTGTCCCCTTTTCCTACTGTCTTCAATCTTTCCTAGCATCAGAGTCCTCTCCACTGAGTCAGTTCTTCACATCAGGTGACCAAAGTACTAGCATTAGGTTGATTAAACACATACCAAAATTCTCCAAGCCAGGCTTCAACATTACATGAACCATGAACTTCCAGATGTTCAAGCTGGTTTTAGAAAAGGCAGAGGAACCAGAGATCAAATTGTCAACATCTGCTACATGATCAAAAAAGCAAGAGAGTTCCAGAAAAACTTCTGCTTTATTGACTATGCCAAAGCCTTTGACTGTGTGGATCACAATAAACTGTGGAAAATTCTGAAAGAGATGGGAATACCAGACCACCTGACCTGCCTCTTGAGAAATCTGTATGCAGGTCAAGAAGCAAAAGTTAGAACTGGACATGGAACAACAGACTGGTTCCAAATTGGGAAAGGAGTCCATCAAGGCTGTATATTGTCATCCTGCTTATTAACTTACATGCAGAGTACATCATGAGAAACGCTGGGCTGGAAGAAGCACAAGCTGGAATCAAGATTGCTGAGAGAAATATCAATCACCTCAGATATGCAGATGACACCACCCTTATGGCAGAAAATGAAGAGGAACTAAAAAGCCTCTTGATGAAAGTGAAAGAGGAGAGTGAAGAAGTTGGCTTAAAATTCAACATTCATAAAACTAAGATCATGGCATCTGGTCCCATCACTTCATGGCAAGTAGATGGGAAAACAGTGGAAACGGTGACATATTTTATTTTTGTGGGCTCCAAAATCACTGCAGATGGTGACTTCAGCCATGAAATTAAAAGAAGCTTGCTCCTTGGAAGAGAAGTTATGACCAACCTAGACAGCATATTAAAAAGCAGAGAAGGTCCATCTCATCAAAGCGATGGTTTTTCCAGTAGTTGTGTATGGATGTGAGAGTTGGACTATACAGAAAGCTGAGCGCTGAAGAATTGATGCTTTTGAACTGTGGTGTTGGAGAGGACTCTTGAGAGTCCCTTAGACTGTAAGGAGATCCAACCAGTCCATCGTAAAGGAAATCCATCCTGAATATTCATTGGAAGGACTGATGTTGAAGGTAAAACTCCAATTCTTTGGCCACCTGTTGTGAAGAGCTGACTCATTGAAAAAGACCATTATGTTGGGAAAGATTGAAGGCAGGAGGAGAAGGGGATGACAGAGGATGAGATGATTGGGTGGCATCAATGACTCAACGGACATGAGTTTGAGTAAGCTCCGGGAGTTGGTGATGGACAGGGAGGCCTGGTTGCTGTAGTCCATGGGGACGCAAAGAGTTGGACAGGACTGAGAAACTGAACTGAACTGAACTTGTCCTTGTATGTGTGTTTTGCCTGCCTTCCAAACACTAGAAGCTGCCTTAGGGCATTATAATATGTTGATCAGTTGAGTCTTCTGTGAAGATAAAAGTTTATCCATAAAGTTTTAAGATTCAAATGGGTGAATGTAGAGATTTACTTTTTTTGCAGCCACACAAGATGAGACTCCTCTGTTAAGTTCCCTTGCCTATTAGATCTGCCATCTACCATTGTGAAATGATGTGTCTCTTTCTTTGATCTCTTCTTGCCCTCTGTGTATGCCAGTTTCAGATTTTACCAGGGAATTTTACATGATTGCAAACTTAACATATACATAATGATTATATATATTAAGATATCTGAAAGCAAAACTTTGGAAGATAAATGGAGGTCAAATATTGAAGTTAAAAATGTTAATGATGAGTATAAAATAAATGCTAAAAAGGCACAGCCTGAAAATACAAATATGCATGGATCAGAAAATGTCATATTAGCAATAACCCTAGTTATAGTTTATTATGAGCTGTACATAGGGTGAAAAATTTCACAAGGCATATTCATATGAAACCACATACATAGGTATGCATTTGCATATATATTTTTATACGACCTAGTTGTATATTTTTTAAAGGTAAGCCAATGTTTATCTGATTTATGTCTTGGAAATGTTGGTCATTTTTTGCTGTAGGTATGTTGATGAAGGTTGAAAAAGATCCATAGAGAACTGAGAACACAATAAAAAGGTGATTTCCTGGTATCAGAAAACTTCATACTTCTAATATATTAAAGGCTACTAAGTTACCTAAGAAGAAAGTCTAATATGTAGGATTCTGGAAGTTTATAATTGATTTTTCTTCCTGATTTCTATCCTATAAATTAGAATAATTTATAAGGTATATAAACTCTAAAATGGGGTTATATAAGTAGTTTTCCCTTCTATAAAATAAGGATAAAAATTATATATTTTTTTCAGGGAAGATACAGAGGAGCTTAGTCTCAAATCTACAAGTTAACTATACAAGTTATAAAACATAATAAGGAAGGAAGAGTTCTTAGAAATCTAGTAATATAGGACTTCACTGGGATGCATAATCTTAAAGAAGTGTGGGGATTCTATCACATAATAGTAAAAAGAAAAGTTTCTAACAGGAAGAGAATAAATGTGTAGTAATGATTTAATAATGTATAAAAATAATAAATCATTATGCTGTAAATCTGAAGCTAATATATTGTATGTTAATTATATCTCAATAATAAGTTAAAAAAGTAAATTTATTTTGAGTGGGAAAAAAAGCACTCTACTTCTTAAGTGTCAGCAGATCTTAACTCGATAAATATAATTAAGATCCAGGCTTGGAAAAGTGAAGGAAAGGAATACAAGGGATGAATGGATTGTGAGAGGGAAAAAAAAAAGAGATACACAGAACTTTGCAACTGGGAAGCAGCAGTAAGGTTTTCTACCCCATGGATGGGAAAAAAGCATTAATAGAAATTATCATTAAGCCATTTAAGGTGTTGTATATTTCTTTCAATAAAACAGTATCTGTTTTTGGGACACTTGTGGCTTAATGGAAAACAATGGGATAATCAGATAACTAGTAGCTTCATCCAAGCATGCAAGGAAACACTTATCAGTGACTAGGGTAGAAATGAGTGGAGTGTGAATGACCTAGAGAGCCCATACTTCTCCATACTGTAAATAAACTTACCTGGCCAATGAATTTTTAAATAGATGATATTTTTTAAAAGTAAGAATCCTAATTTGTTAATAGTTTCTTAATATTATCTTTGGGAAAGATTTCTTCCATTAAGTTAGGCACACCAGAGTGCTTGGAATGGAGAAAATAGCAAGTAAAATAAATTATTGGTGAGCAGAAATATATCTTTAAAATGTGTATATACAGAAGTCAAAATTTTTAAAATGATGTAAAATCAAATTGTAAGAAGCTTTAACTAAAATAATTCAGACAGAAGCTAAATAAAAATAAGCCATAAATATGAAATCTTAATTAACTTATAATATCAACAATAATTTAGGTTATAAGGTTAATTAGATTGGAGAGCAATGTGCTGTGGGAATATAGAGATATATTTTAATTATAAAGTGTTTATAATTCAGTCTAACAATACACTATTTACAAATGAGAATAAAAATAGATGCATAATTTTGACTTTGAGTCATGAAATTTGTATTTATATTACTGGTATGATTTCACAATATGTAAATGAATTCACCTCCTGGAATGGAAAGTCAAGTGGGCCTTAGGAAGCATCACTATCAACAAAGTTAGTGGAGGTGATGGAATTCCAATTGAGCTATAAAAGATGATGCTGTGAAAGTGCCACACTCAAAATGCCAGCAAATTTGGAAAACTCAGCAGTGGCCACAGGACTGGAAAAGTTGTTTTCATTCCAATCCCAAGAAAGGCAATGTCAAAGAATGTTTAAACAGATTTGCAAATTGCACACATCTCACACACTAGCGAAGTAATGCTGAAAATTCACCAAGCCTGGTTTCAACAGTACGTGGACAGTGAAGCTTCAGATGTTCAAGCTGGATTTAGAAAAGGCAGAGGAACCAGAGATCAAACTGCCAACATCCACTAGATCATTGAAAAAGCAAGATTGTTCTAGAAAAACATCTACTTCTACTTTATTGACCACATCAAAACCTTTGACTATGTGGATCACAACAAACTGTGGAAAATTCTTTAAGAGATGGGAATACCAGACAACCTGACCTGCCTCCTGAGAAATCTGCATGCAGGTCAAGACACAACAGTTAGAACTGGACATGGAAAACAGACTGGTTCCAAATCAGGAAAGGCTGTATGTTGTCACCCTGTTTATTTAACTTATATGCAGAGTATATCATGAGAAATGCCAGGATGGCTGAAGCACAAGCAGGAATCAAGATTTCTGGGAGAAATATCAATAACCACAGATGTGCAGATGACACCACCTTTATGGCAGAAAGCGAAGAAGAATAAAAAGCCTCTTGATGAAAGTGAAAGAGGAGAGTGAAAAAGCTGTCTTAAAGCTCAACATTCAAAAAACTAAGATCATGGCATCCAGTTCCATTGCTTCATGGCAAATAGATTACAAAACAATGGAAACAGTGGGAGACTTTTTTTGGAGGGGCTCCAAAATCACTTCAGGTGGTGACTGCAGTCATGAAATTAAGACACTTGCTCCTTGGAAGAAAAGCTATGACCAACCTAAACAGCATATTAAAAACAGAGACGTTACTTTGCCAACAAAGGTCCTTAAGTCTGAGATCAGGGTACAAGCATGGTCAAGATATGGTGAGAGCCCTCCTCTAGGTTCATATATGGCCATTTCTTGTTCTGTCCCCACACTGTGTAGAGCAGAAAGAGAGAAGCAAGATCTCTTATAACTTATACGAGCACAAGTTCCATTCATAAGAGCTTTACCCTCATGATTTCACCACTCCTGATTACTTACCAAAGGCTCCACCTCCTAATACTCTTAACACAGGAGAGTAGGGTTTAAAAATATGAATGTAGGGGGACACAAGTACTCAATTAAAGGAAATCAGTCCTGAATATTCATTGGAAGAACTGGTGCTGAAGCTCAAGCTCCACTACTTTGGCCACCTGATGGGAAGAGAGAACTAATTGGAAAATATCCTGATGCTGGTAAAGATTGAGAACAAGAGAAGGGGATGACAGAGGATGAGATGGTTGGATGGCATCACTGACTCAATGAACATGAGTGTGAGCAAACTCCAGGATATAGTGAAAGACTGGGGTACTGCAGTACATGGGGTCGCAAGAATTAGACATGACTTTGCAACTGAACAACAATAAGCACTCAGTTAATAAAAATACTCCTCTCTGCCCTTATAAATGATTCAGAAAAAAAATAGGAAAATTTCAAGTGGATTGATTGCAAAAGAAAGAACAATAGTTAGCTGTTTCAGGCATCACTTTAAATGATATGTATTGAGAAGTACACATTCCTGAATAGTTATTGATATCATCAGCCTTGTCTTCAGACACTTAAGCACATCTGACTCTTTGTGACCCTGAGAACTGTAGCCTGCCAGGCTCCTCTGTCCATGAGATTCTCCAGGCAAGAATGCTGGAGTGTATGGCCATGCCCTCCTCCAGGGAATCTTCTCAACCCAGGAATCAAACCCATATTTGATGGGTTTGATCCAACCCATCTCCTGCATTGGGAAGTGGATCCTTTATCACTAGCACCACCTGGGAAGCCATTATTAGCCTTACACATATTCTAAGTAGAATGTTTATGTACTGGGAGCATATATGATATAGTCTATAATTTGTGAAGTTGAGTGACTGAATGCTAAGACAATATCTATTGTCAAGGTACCTAGTGTCCAGGGGAAATTACATTTTAATTACCAATGTTGGTGTCTCCAAGAAAAGCATATCTAAATCCGCAAAATTTCTTACACCCCAAAACAGTGAGGCAGTTCTTCCAACAAATATGTATTTACAGCATTCTTCATGTAGACATATTGTGCAGTCTCATGGCTGTAAAGATACAAAGATGATATTGAATCTGTTTTCAAAGAATTCAGAGCCTGTGAATGGGGATAGGAGAAAGGTATATAATAGATCAAAAATATAACATGCTAAGTTAATTGAATTAACAATTCTAATCCTAACAACTTTCCCTTTTCCATGTCTACATCTTTTGGTATTATTTCGATTTTTAAATAATTGAGTTTATCAAAGATTAATAAAATCCCTAGGTCCAAGGGCTACATATGCTCTTTCTCCCTCATAAATCACAATCATAGCACTATCTTCTTTAAAAAATATATAAGCATTGTTATAGTTGAAATTATTGTTCATATGTTTTCTCTCACTTGATTCCCTAGTCAGAACATGTAATGAAGGATGATGAAGGAAGCTCTTGTCTCTATTTTGTGCCCTGTTCAAGATCTTGTCTATTTTATTCAGTATTTTTCATTGTCTGATGCATAATAGTTCCTCAGTAAATAATTCTTGAATGAACTGTCAATATATTATTCAAGTCATTTGAAGTCCCCCTTTAGTGATGTTTTTAATCACTATTTTCCCTTCCAGAGCTTCCCCAAAGGCGTATATACACTTTGCCTACCAGCATCATGGACTTTTTTAGAAGACAATGTCTTCCAGATATTGTAAGTTTAGGAAGGTAAGTTATCTTTTATATAATTTCCCACCATCTTGAAAAGCATAGAGTTTCAAAAAATAGAGTGAATTTATCCCACTTCTAAAATATTAAAATTTCTCTATGCATTCTGAATAAAGTTAAAATTATATGTTTTATATTTTTATGTAAAATCAATTAGTAATCATACTATCTCTACTAAATTTTGTATTCATTAAAACATGCCACCCATCTGAACACTACCAGTTCAGGCATTTAAATTAACACTATTAATATTTCCATAATCTCTTAAAGATGAATATGTTCAACTCAATAATCTAATATTTTTGGTATATATAATAAAGTGTTTGATTTAATAGATATTGTAACACACTGTATTTGGCATGAAAATATGTTTGATTTTTTATGTGGAAGAAGATACATATATTTTTATCATGAATTAATATGTGGTGCTTACTCACCTGAGTTACTCAAATCCCAAAACCCAGAGGGATCTACTCTTTCTTATATATGTATGTAATTTTCTTTATATAATTCTAGAAGTTATGTGCATTTAAAATAAGTTAAACTCTAAAGTCTAATTTAATACAGAATGTAGTATGATGCATTTTTCCAGGAAAAGAGAACTTAATCAAAATGCCTAATTTTAAGTTATCAAAAATAATTTAACATCCATTGAGGATAATAGGAAAATATTGTAATCTTTCATGTCACTACTGAGAGATTCTTAAGTATACTGTATTTTTACATAAATATAAATTGAAAGTTATGTGAATGAGGTGTTTCTTTTCACTCAACCAATTAATGAAGAAAAGGCAGAGGACACCCCAATCAACCTTTATATTATTATCATAAAGAAAGTGAACTCTTCTGATGATATGCATCATTACCTCTTTTATAATGATTTCACTATTTTCTTTGAAGTATGGACCTTGTGTGCCTACTAGACAAATCAAGAAGATTTACACTCAGACAAGTAATATATATGTATAATGAAAAAATAATTATTTTCATTAAAATATTTAGATTTCTACTAATGAGTTAATTATAAACTGGGCTGAAAATTAAAATCTTACTTCAAACTGAAGATAAAATATCCACTATACTTTTATTTTCCTCAATGCAATGCACTTACCACTACAAGATAAGGACAGAAAAAAATAGAACTTTATAGTAGGATTTTTATAGAAATGAAATATATACATTTCTCAAAAATAACATAAAATGCTAATATTCTAATGTAACAGATTTTATTTTACACTTTGTCTTGAATGTGTACATTCATTTTATGGGATTTGAATATGATTTGTTTTACAAATTTTTCATTACCATTAAAATAGTCCACCATATAGAAGAAAGAGTTTCATATTCATCCTCTTATTTAGATAGTATGTCAAATTAGTTTAATATTTAAATCGTTTAAATTAATTATAAAATAATCAGATATTTGGAAGTAAACATTTATTGCATTTTTTGAATTTAGTGTAATATACTAATTGTAGAAACAATATAACATACATATATAGTCAAGATCAGACCAGATCAGATCAGTCGCTCAGTCGTGTCCGACTCTTTGCGACCCCATGAATCGCAGCACACCAGGCCTCCCTGTCCATCACCAGCTCCCAGAGTTCACTCAGACTCACATCCATCGAGTCAGTGATGCCATCCAGCCATCTCATCCTCTGTCGTCCCCTTCTCCTCCTGCCCCCAATCCCTCCCAGCATCAGAGTCTTTTCCAATGAGTCAACTCTTCCCATGAGGTGGCCAAAGTATTGGAGTTTCAGCTTTAGCATCATTCCTTCCAAAGAAATGCCAGGGCTGATCTCCTTCAGAATAGACTGGTTGGATCTTGCAGTCCAAGGGACTCTCAAGAGTCTTCTCCAACACCACAGTTCAAAAGCATCAATTCTTCGGCACTCAGCCTTCTTCACAGTTCAACTCTCACATCCATACATGACCACAGGAAAAACCATAGCCTTGACTAGATGAACCTTTGTTGGCAAAGTAATGTCTCTGCTTTTGAATATGCTATCTAGGTTGGTCATAACTTTCCTTCCAAGGAGTAAGCAGTCTTTTAATTTCATGGCTGCAGTCACCATCTGTAGTGATTTTGGAGCCCAGAAAAATAAAGTCTGACACTGTTTCCGCTGTTTCCCCATCTATTTCCCATGAAGTGGTGGGACTGGATGCCATGATCTTCGTTTTCTGAATGTTGAGCTTTAAGCCAACTTTTTCACTCTCCTCTTTCACTTTCATCAAGAGGCTTTTCAGTTCCTCTTCACTTTCTGCCATAAGGGTGGTGTCATCTGCATATCTGAGGTTATTGATATTTCTCCCAGCAATCTTGATTCCAGCTTGTGTTTCTTCCAGTCCAGCATTTCTCATGATGTACTCTGCATATAACATACATATATAGTCAAAGTGACTGGTAATTACATTATTAGAATGCAACTATTGGCAACAATTTGATGGAAAAATCTTTCCCTGTATAATTCTAAATGCAAGTGAATATATATTTATTCTATTATAATTTGTTTTGGTGCTCAGATGTTTTTGTGCTCTGTTTTGTTTAGTTTCAACTCAACTATTTAAGAATATTTAAGAATTAGACTTTCTTTTCTTTATTAGAGTTCACTTAGATTATAGAGTTTAAGTTTAGTGTTCAGGGAGTGCTAAATACATGCCAGTCATCTTCTAAGAGCTGAAGCTACAGCAGTGAACAGAAGAAACAAAGTTTCTGTCCTTGAGAAGTTGATGTGGTAATGAGATTGTGACAATAGCAGACAAGGAAATCATGGGGTAAAATCAAACATTATAATAGAGAAAGCTCTGCAGTGCAAAACATCACACCGTAAGATAGTGAAGGGAAATGTTATGGAAAGGTAATGTTTAAGTAGAAACCCAAATAAAATGGGAAATTATGGGAATATCTGCAGCAGAGGGTTTTCCAGGGAAGAAAAGAACAAATTTAACAGTTCTGACATGAGAACATGCTTTTCTCTACTCTGATTAAATAGGAGGACCAGTGTGATAGAAACCACTATTGGAAGTTCATCTGGACAGTTGTGCAGGGACCAATGGGAGAAGGCAATGGCACCCCACTCCAGTACTCTTGCCTGGCAAATCCCATGGATGGAGGAGCCTGGTAGGCTGCAGTCCATGGGGTCCCTAAGAGTCAGACACGACTGAGTGACTTCACTTTCACTTTCCACTTTCATGCATTGGAGAAGGAAATGGCAACCCACTCCAGTGTTCTTGCCTGGAGAATCCCATGGACAGAGAAGCCTGGTAGGCTGCAGTCCGTGGGGTCGCACAGAGTCGGACACGACTGAAGCAACTTGGCGGCAGCAGCAACAGCAGGGACCAATGCACACTGGCTTTTGTATTCATAGATAAGATGTTTGAATTTTACCATAAATTTACCGAGAATCCACTAATAAGTCTTTGATGCATTTTGAATGAATAAACTACAAGTTGGCTACCCCATTGTATCATCCTGCCTACCTCAAGGAAACTCCTCTAAATTGGTGATAATCATCTCCTTGCTTTTTGTTTATATAATAATGTCTAATAAAAATATGGTAAGAACCAAATATATACATTTTCTAATAGCCAGAAATAGATGAAAGTATTTTCAAAGATATTTTATTTAACCCAGTATATCCAAAATATTATCATTACAACATTTTATAATTTAATGAAATATTCTGTATTCAGTATATAAATCAGTGATCCTTTATTTAATCTGGCCTTAGTGAAAATTTTGAAAATATAAGCACAAAATTATATATATTAATTCAGCAAAGAAAATATTAGTCTTATTTTGCATTTTACTATTCTGATATTTGTAATGAAATAGTTCCACCATTTAAAATATATTATTAGTGGTTTTGATTTGCATTTCTCTGATAATGACTGATGTTGAGCATCTTTTCATGTGTTTGTTAGCCATCTGTATGTCTTCTTTGGAGAAATGTCGGTTTAATTCTTTGGCCCATTTTTTGATTGGGTCATTTATATTTCTGGAATTGAGCCGTAGAAGTTGCTTGTATATTTTTGAGATTAGTTGTTTGTCAGTTGCTTCATTTGCTATTATTTTCTCCCATTCTGAAGGCTGCCTTTTCACCTTGCTAACAGTTTCCTTTGATGTGCAGAAGCTTTTAAGCTTAATTAGGTCCCATTTGTTTATCTTTGCTTTTATTTCCAATATTCTGGGAGGTGGGTCATAGAGGATCCTGCTGTGATGTATGTCGGAGAGTGTTTTGCCTATGTTCTCCTCTAGGAGTTTTATAGTTTCTGGCCTTACATTTAGATCTTTAATCCACTTTGAGTTTATTTTTGTGTATGGTGTTAGAAAGTGTTCTAGTTTCATTCTTTTACAAGTGGTTGACCAGTTTTCCCAGCACCACTTGTTAAAGAGATTGTCTTTAATCCATTGGATATTCTTGCCTCCTTTGTCAAAGATAAGGTGTCCATATGTGTGTGGATTTATCTCTGGGACAACCCAGAGGGATGGTATGGGGACGGAGGAGCATTCAGAATGGGGAACACATGTATACCTGTGGCGGATTCATTTTGATATATTGCAAAACCAATACAATATTGTAAAGTTAAAAAATAAAATTAAATAAAAGAAAATAAAATATATTATTGAAGTATAAATTTTAGATTTCAAATGTGCCTTCAGTAGTAACTAAGTATATTCTCTGTTAAATTATTTATGACAATGTTATTTTTTAGAATGTAAATATACATAGTTATAGCTGTGTGAATTTAAAATTGGCTTTCTGATGTATTATGTGCACACTTGTAAAAATATTATGTAATTCTGTGATAATGTAGTTGCCAAAATGTTTATCTTAATGACACATGTTAATAGTAAATAAAAACGTTTAAGGATTTCAAAATACTTGTGTGCTTACCATTTGAACTGTTTTTACTCTATATAACTTTCATTAGTCATTTCATATCAGATACTAAGCCTTTGAAGTTGGGAGTTTATTTTATACTTAAAGCATATCACAGGTCAATCTTGACACCCGCCAAAGTGCTCAAGAGCTGTTTGTGGTTAGTAGCTACAGTATTCGATAGCTTCTCTTTATATTTTATAAAATACATATGTGTGTCTAAAATACATATATATTTATTTTGCATGCATATTTTTAAGCTTTATAAAAGTGTCGGTACAAATTATGGATTTTAAAAATTTCTGTTCAGTTCAGTCGCTCAGTCATGTCCAACTCTTTGCGACCCCATGGACTGCAGCATGCCAGACTTCCCTGTCCATCACCAACTCCTGGAGCTTACTCAAGTTCATGTCCATTGAGTCCGTGGTGGCATCCAACCATCTTATCCTCTGTCATCACCTTCTCCTCCTGCCTTCAGTCTTTCCCAGCATCAGAGTCTGTTCAAATGAGTTGGTTCTTCACATCAGGTGGCCCAAGTATTGGAATTTCAGCATCAGTCCTTGCAATGAATATTCAGGACTGATTTCGTTTAGGATTGACTGGTTGGATCTCCTTGCAATCCAAGGAACTCTCGGGAGTATTCTAGAACACCAAAGTTCAAAAGTGTCAATTCTTCAGCGCTCAGTTTTATTTATAGTCCAACTGTCACATCCATACATGACTTCTGGAAAAAACATAGCTTTGACAAGACGGACCTTTGTTGGTGAAGTAATGTCTCTGCTTTTTAATATGCTGTCTAGGTTGGTCATAACTTTTCTTCCAAAGAGCAAGAGTCTTTTAATTTCATGACTGCAGTTACCATCTGCAGTGATTTTGGAGCCCAAAATATAAAGTCTCTCACCATTTCCATTGTTTCCCCATCTATCTGCCATGAAGTGATGGGACCAGATGCCATAATCTTAGTTTTTTGAATGTTGAGTTGTAAGTCAACATTTTCACTCTCCTCTTTCACTTTCATCAAAAGGCTCTTTAGTTCTTCTTTGCTTTCTGCCCTATGGGTGGTGACATCTGTGTATCTGAGTTTATTGATATTTCTCCTGACAATCTTGTTTCCAGCTTGTGTTTCATCCAGCCTGGCATTTCACATGATGTTCTCTGCATAGAAGTTAAATAAGCAGGTAACAAAATATGGCCTTGATGTATTCCTTTCCTGATTTGGAACCAGTCTGTTTTTCCACATCCAGTTATAACTGTTGCTTCTTGACCTGCATACAGATTTCTCAGGAGGCAGGTCAGGTGGTCTGGTATTCCCATCTCTTTAAGAATTTTCTACAGTTTATTGTGATCCACACA
Organism: Bubalus bubalis; assembly: GCF_019923935.1. Lineage (NCBI taxonomy): Eukaryota > Metazoa > Chordata > Mammalia > Artiodactyla > Bovidae > Bubalus > Bubalus bubalis. The sequence continues at coordinate 46,673,431 of NC_059173.1, forward strand.
GTCAAGGCCTTTGGTGTAGTCAATAAAGCAAAAGTAGACGTTTTTCTACAACTCTCTTGCTTTTTTGATGATCCAGTGGATATTCACGGCTCACGTACTGTTGAAGCCTGGGGGTTGTAATTTATTTGTAGTGCTTCCACATTGCTTAGTTGACAATATTCTGTATTATTCAAATAATAAAAATCAACAAATTTGTACAATTCAGTTGCATTGGTATTTTATTGAAATTAGGCATAAATTTTGTGAAGGTTCATTGGGTTCTATGCCCCTTACCTCTCATGTCCATATCATAGTCTTTCCTGTATGTGACAGATATTTTATAATAAAAATTTTAAAATAAATAAAAGAAAAAGGAACACAAGGAAAAAAAAAAAAAAAACACAACTTCTTAGCAGCATCTCCATCCTTATCTCAAGAACAGCTGGGTCCTAAACAACTTCTTTTTACTCCATAGGTGGTGTTAGTGACACTGTGTGGTATCTCTTGCTCTGTAGCAGTAATGTCAGTATCTTCAGAGGACAAGTTCTGTGGTGCGGTTGTGCCCCTGGTCAGCAAACCTGGCTACACAGCTGTCCCAGTGGTTCTTAAAATGATTAAATTCCTCCCAACAGATTTTATTTCTTCCAATTTATTTTAAAATGTATATGTTTTTTTATTAATGAAACATGCAAATAATAACAATGGGACTCATCAGAAAAAAATATCTTGACCACAAAAAAACATTATATGTAGAATTTATGGAATAGAGATGAAAAAAACCCAAAATAAGATAAATACAAAACTTAAATAGCTCAATAAGCACTTAATACATTAATATCATAAACAACATTTACCAATAAAGAAATATCCTTTCTTATCTGGCAATAAGGTGAGTTCTCGATAAAAATCCAAGTAGATTTAACCCTTATATTATGGAGATTTTTCAAGAAAGAAGATGAAAAGGGGGAAATTACTCAATTCTATGGGCTTCCCTTGTGGCGCATCTGGTAAAGAATGCAGATCTCCACTTGCAATGTAGGAGACCTGAATTCAATCCCTGGGCTGGGAAGATCCGCTGGAGAAGGGAACAGCAACCCATTCCAATATTCTGGCCTGGAGAATCCCACAGACTTTATAGTCCATGGAGTCACAAAGGAGTCGGACACGACTGAGCCACTTTCACTCACTCAGTCACTCAATTCTATGAGGTTAGTAGAATTTTGCTATCAACATTTAATAATAGAAGTATGAAGGAGGTTACTGTGACATCTTATTTATATTTGAATATAAATGCAAATTCCCTAAGCTAATTACCTAACTACCTTCAACAGTGTATTTTAAAACATTATGTCAGAATCAAGTAGTATATATCCCAGTGGGCAATCATGGTTCAAAATCATTAATATAATTAATTCAATGAGCCATAGGTGTTCACATATTATTCTAGGTATATCTCTGAGGGTTTCTGAATGATATTAACATTTGAATCAGGAGACAAAGATTGCCCTCCCTAATGTAAGTGGACCTCATCCAATCAGTTGAAGACCTAAATAGGAAAAAAGGCTAATCTCAGGAGAGAGAGAGTATTTCCTCCTGCTTGACTGCCTTTGAGCTGGGCCATAGGTTCTTTCTTGTGTTTGGATTAAAACTGAAAAATCTTCCTTAGTCTCAAGTTCACTAGCCTTCAGAATGGAACTACACCATCAGATCACCTGGGTCTCTAGGTTACTGACTATGAATCTGGGATTTTTCAGCCTTTTAATTGTGTAAAGCTGTTCTTTATAATAAATGTTTTCTCCATCTCTGTAAATATTTTAATTCTTTTGGTTCTGTTTCTCTGGACAACTCTGACTAATAGAGCTGGTTTTAGTCATATTGCTGTTTTTATTCAGTCACTAAGTTGTGTCTGACTCTATGCAACCCCATGGACTGCAGCACATCAGGCTCCTCTGTCCTCTTCTATCTCCCAGAGTTTGCTCAAATTCATGTCCTTTGAGACAGTGATGCCATCTAACCATCTCTCCCTCTGCCACCCACTTCTCCTTTTGCCTTCTTATATTAATAATATACTATATGTATGTCATTTATTATTTTTATATATGTAGATAACAAATTATTGTTCTCTTTTTCTCCTTCCTTATTCTCTCTCTTCATTTCCTAATATTTGTCCCCATGATCACCTCTCAATTAAATAATCTGTATCTAGTACTTTGTTGCAAGTTCTATTTTTAAGGAAATTCAATCTTAAGAATATCATTATCAGGAATGATTGCAAGAAGTAGATGCATATTTAGAGTCTGGAAGAAGAGCTATCAATAGCTTTATGACAAGAAGGGGCATAAAATCAAGTGAACTGGGGATAACCCCTATATATTGTAGCATCATAGCAACTATTCACCTGTCCTGAATTAGAACTAAATACAAGGGAAAGTCCCAGGCTATGTAGCACTTTTATCACTGTGTTTCTTGAGTTGTGGACCAAGCCTAAACTGACAGCATCAGCCTTACCAGGAAATTTATTCAAACTGATATTTCTTAGGTCCAGTTCAAACCTACTAAATAAGAAACTTCGAGATTTAGGGCCCAGGATTTGTATGTTAATAAGCCCTCGAGGGGCACTAATGTTCGACAAGTTTTTATGATTCAATGATCTAGGATTTGGGAGCAATAATGATCATAAGGATTATAGAGTCAGTAATATTTATTAATGCTTTTAGAGTTTTGAAAATAATGGCAACCTGTTATTTACAAAACAAAAAAAGACTCACAGACATTGAAAACAAACTTACAGTTACCAAAGAGGAAAGTGGGGGAAAGGATAAATTAGGGCTTTGGCATTAACAGATGTGAACTATTATTTATAAAACAGATAAACAACAAGGAAAACTGTATAACACAGGGAACTATATTCGATATATTGTAGTAACCTATAAAGGAAGAGAATCAAAAAGTATGTATACTTTTTCTGGTCCCATCACTTCGTGGCAAATAGATGGAGAAACAATGGAAACAGTGACACACTTTATTTTCTTGGACTCAAAAATCACTGCAGATGGTGACTGCAGCCATGAAATTAAAAGACCATTGCTCCATGGCAGAAAAGCTATGACAAACCTAGACAGCATATAAAAAGCAGAGGCATTCCTTTGCCGCCAAAGTCCATCTAGTCAAAGCTATGGTTTTTCCAGTAGTCAAGTATGGATGTGAGAGTTGGGCTATAAAGAAAGCTGAATGCTGAAGAATTGATGCTTTTGAACTGTGGTGTTGGAGAAGACTCTTGAAAATCCCTTGGACTATAAGAGATCAAACCAGTCCATCCTAATGGAAATCAGTCCTGAATATTCATTGGCAGGACTGATGCTGAAGCTGAAACTCCAATACGTTGGCCACCCGATGTGAAGAATGGACTCATTGGAAAAGAACGGACTTATTGGAAAATACCCTGATGCTGGGAAAGATTGAAGGCAGGAGGAGAAGGGGATGACAGAGGATGAGATGGTTGGATGGCATCACTGACTCAATAGACATGAGTTTGAGTAAGCTCTGGGAGTTGGTGATTTACAAGGAAGCCTGGCATGCTGCAGTGCATGGGGTTGCAAAGAGTTGGACCCAATTGAACAACTGAACTGAACTGATACTTCAGTTAAAAAATTGATAGCCTCAGTTAGCTATATCTCAACTCTGGGTATATCATGAAAGCAAAAGTGATCTATGGTTGGCTTTGTGTGCCAAAGTCAGTGCCTTGATTGGTAATGAGTGAGTCTCTGAGACCCAGGATGAGGACATTTGAATGGATGCATATGAGAACTTTTAAAACCAGATTGTCCCAAAACACGTGGGCCAGGATATACAGACCATTTACACAAGAGAGAGGCCTTTCTCTATCTGGATACCATAAGAAAGAAAGACAAAGAGAGGGGAGGAAGAAAGAAGGAAACAAGTGGATAGAAAGAGAGATGGTGGGAATGAGTAAGGAAGGAAGGGGAAGGAGGAAAAAAAAGAAAGAGGTAAGGAGGGAGAGAGGAATGAAGGAAACAGAAGGAACCAAACAAAAATCTCATCTCAAGTGGATACTTTACAATGCACTAATGGGTTGATGACTAACCTCCCCAATACCCACCTTCTCTTCTTCTGATTATTTCCATATCTCTAACAAAAGTGAGTTCATATATGGAAGTAGATTTGAAGGTATTGGTTCAGGAAGTACAATACAGGGCTGAATAAAGAAAAGATTACTGAAATGGCAGCATGACATGGGATTTAAGACCCTGACAAAAATAACATTAAGTGTTCACACTAGTTCTTTTGGGATGATTCTTTGAAGTTTTACACGTTAGTGGCCTGAGGTTAAAAAAGTAGAGGTGCATGAACTGTCCTGTAGAGTATGAGAAAGACTTCAGGATGTACAGGAATGTGGTGTGGTCAAAATAAGTGTATTACATCAACCAGGGAGTATACAAATGATTGATGCTCTTCCAAAGGGCTAAGGAGACTTTCACTTTATTATTGCGAAGAAGAAGGCACTTGTGTGGGTGCACCAACATCTTTGAGTAGCTAAGTGTTTGATTTCCTCAGAATGCCAGCACTGACCTGACAGCCATGAAATTGGCCTCTTTCGTTAATAGGAATGAGGGGATTCTTGAATAGCGAAGGTCAGAAAGTGACAATAAAAAATCAAATACAAGTCAGAAATAATTATTGAATGACAATTAGGGCTAAGCCACAGCCAAAATCTCTTTATCTAAAGGAATCTGTAGTGATAGCTAATGGGATTCCCAGTTGACACTATTGGTAAAGAATCTGCATGCCATGCAAGAGACCTAAGAGATGCAGATTTGATCCCTGGGCTGGAAAGATCCCCTGGAGGAGGAAATGGCACCCCACTCCAGTATTCTTGCCTGGAGAATCCCATGGACAGAGGAGTTTGGCAGGGCATGGGGTCACAAAGAGTTGGATACAACTGAGGGCCTGGGCTCAGTGATGGCTAATAGACCATAGTGTCCCAAGACTGAGAAAAGTAACTGGTGATTTGACTGTGGGTGGACTTTTAGAACAGAAAAATCAGGTACAAATTATGTCAAGTTTCAAAATGGAAAATCATAATTCCTCCTCCAGTTTCCAGATCTAAGCAGTTCTTAAGCCCAGAGCCCGTGAATTGTAATGAAGGTAAGGTTTCTTTGAGAATGACCCTGAAACGTTATTATGAATAAGGACAATAAATATTTCCCCAACTCTTCCAAAACGATTCATAGTTACTTATCACAATGATTTACATGGTTGGAGCAAGGAGGAGAAACACTAAGATCTATTGAGAGTTGTAGAGCAGAAGTTCTGAGACGGCACTGATCCATGGGGATAAGTAATGGCCTTTATTGGCAGGTACTACGGGGAAAGTAGATCATAAATGCAATCAGAGCACACTTTTGCATTTAAGTAAATAGACCACAAGCACTCATTTTTTTCAATGCCCTGATTTTCAAGTAGCTGCTCAGGAGAGATACATTTAGTACTTGACAGAGCTCTCATTTGTGTCCCCTTTGGTTGTTCAGTTGCTCCATCCTGTCTGACTCTGTGACCCCATGGACTGCAGCACACCAGACTTCCCTGTCCTTCACCATCTCCCAGAGGTCACCGAAACGCATGTCCATTGAGTCAGTGACACCGCCCAAACAGCTCATCCTCTGTCATCCCCTTCTCCTCCTGCCTTTAATCTTTCCCAGCATGAGGGTATTTTCTAATAAGTCAGGTCTTCACATCAGGTGGCCAAAGTATTGGAGCTTTGGCATCAGCATCATTCCTTCCAATGAATATTCAGGGTTGATTTCTTTTAGGATTGTCTGATTTGATCTCCTTGCAGTACAAGGACTCCCAAGAATCTTCTGCAACACCACAGTTCAAAAGCATCAATTCTTTGGCTTTCAGCCTTCTTTATGGTCCAACTCTCACATCCATACATGACTACTAGAAAAACCATAGCTTTGACTAGACAGACCTTTGTTGGCCAAGTAATGTGTTTGCTTTTTAATACGCTACCTAACACTTTCATTCGATAGCCATTAATGAAAGAAAAAGCTTCCCTGGAGGCTCAGATGGTAAGAAATCTGCCTGCAATGAAGGAGACCTCAATGGGTTTGATTCCTGGATCAGGAGATTCCCTGGAGAAGGGAATGGTAACACACTCAGTTTTCTTGCCTGGTGAGTTTCATGGATAGAGGAGCCTGGTGGGCTACAGTCCATGGAGTCACAAAGAGTCATACACAACTGAACAACTAACACACACACACACACACACACAATGATAGAAAAGGTGTAATTGGAGTTCTCTGAAATGAAAACCCTCCATCTTTTCCACCTTTAAAGAATTAAGGGTATAGGAGTAGTGATGCTCATCATATCCACATTTGTATCAGATTTCCATCATTTGCCATCCAAAGTGGCAAACGATGCCAGAACTCATAACCAAATATAGTAGTCACAACTATAATTCAAACAGACATCCCCCATCATAGCTTTATGGTATCTGGTCTGGGGAAAAATACATCCTTTGAAAATTTTATAGGTTATTGATTTGGATAGTGCATTCATTTCAATCCCTATCAGTAAGGAAGATAAAAACCAATTCTTGTGCACTTAAGAATAGCAATGTACATATATTTTGCACCAGAATTAGTTAACTGTCCTTTTCTGTCTCAACATGGTTCAAAGGGTCCTTGATCATCTTGAGATATCACATAATTCATGGGTGACATCATGCTAATTTCATCTAAATAACAGGAAATAAAACAGATACTAGATGCTCTAATAAGAAACATGCAGATGAAGAAAGTGGGACAACTCAGATTTAAAACAAGCATTCTGTCTCCAGAATTGTACCTATAATCACTGTGTTGTGTTACTTCTGTTTATATATTTATTATTATCACATTTTGGTGCATAAGTAATATATATTTCACATTTATGCATAAGTGAAAGTGTTAGTCACTCAGTCGCATCCAACTCTTTTGAGACCCCATGTCTATAGCCCACCAGACTTCTCTGTCCATGGGATTCTCCAGGCAAGAATACTAGAGTGGGTTGCCATTTCCTTCTCCAGGGGATATTCCCAACATGGGGATCAAACCCATGTCTCCTGCAGGAGATCCTGCATTGGCAGGCAGGTTCTTTATCACTGAGCCACTTGGGAAGCACATATGCATATGTACACAGGAACAATTTTAAAAGAACATACACTAAACTGTTGGCAAAGATTTTCTCTGACAAATAGGATCCAAATTGTTATGATATTATTAAATAGTCATTTCAGGGAATACATTTCATTGTATCATATAGAATATTCTTTATATTGTATTTCACTATAATAAAATTACACACAAAAACAAAAGTTACATTAACAAGTAAAACAAAAAATTTTAAATGAACAAAGGTAAAAAACAGTGGAATTAATAATTAAAGAAAACAATTACATAAGAAACATTTTATAACAGAATATTAAGTGAATTAATTGTAAACAATAATTAGCTCCTTATAATATTGTATAATATGAACAATAATTAGCGCCATACAATATTATATATTATACAATATATAATATTATATATCTGAATACAATATTATATATCTGAATATATATATATATATCTGAATGGATCTACATTTGAGAGGAGTGAGTCTAGGAGTGAGTAGATATATGTGCACACCTGTGTTTTTGCTTGTCTCTATGTGGGACAGAGATTTGCAAGAGGATTAGAGGTTTATGTTTCATAATTATTAATAAAGAGAAAAAAACCCTCACATGAAAATATAAAAAAGTAGAAAAATAATCTTAGTAAACCCCAAAAAAATCTCTATAGGTTCAAAGTCTAAAAGTTTCTTGGGAGCAACAATCTGCATTATTGAGGATATAGTATAGTAATAGCAGTAGTGTTTTTGCCTGTAAAATACATATCAGTCACAGACTTAGAATCGTATGCAGCTCACCAGAATGCCATAGTGAGACTCTGTTCCTGTGAGGGCATATGAGATGAGTAGATATATGAGCATATCATCACCAGTGTGGGCTGGGCTAGCAGACGGTCTCCTGGGTCTGCAAATCCATCACATGGCTATTTCCACAGTTCCCAAATATATACTGATTGAAATGGACATACTAGGTATTAATAATTTGAAAATTTTTCTATTTGTGCCTTGCCTTGCAGGGTAAGAGTTATCATAGAGAAACCCAAGTGAAAGCTTCTAAAACTACCACCTCCTATAGGGAAGGAATTTTCCTATTTTTGCATTGTCAGGACTTTTTGAGCAAAGAAAAGCAATGTGCTATAAAGACAGAGAATGTGCCATTTTCTCCAGAGCTATTTGCTCTTCACATTCTAGGGGTGTTATATCTATAGTTGTATTATTGCATTGTAAAAGTAATAAAACCCTAAAGCATTTGTTTATATTCCAAAAAGCTGTAAAAAACAAACTTTTTTTTTTTTCCCCTAAGAGAGAATTTGCTTACATTTTAAAAAAGTTTTCTTTCCGTTTCTCAGGGGTGGGGGTTTGAGGAGTGGAACAGGGGTGGTGTAAAGGAGTGCCTGTGTAAGCTTCCAGTCACAATTTCAAGGCTTCTTTCCTATAAATGGGCAGGTGACACCTGTCCTCATTGTCCAGCCCAAGAGGGATTAGGGCCCAGGCAATCAGTGCTGTTACTGCTATACTAAATCTAATCTCGAATCCAGAAACCTTATGTTTACTTTCAGAGGAAAATAATTAAATATAGATATTAAAAACATACCAGCCCCCAGCCAAGGAGATAAATGTAAAAATATCGAGTCTTGTGGGAAAGGGCAGAAATTAGTACAACTCTTAAAGATCTAAAGGATCCAGAGACTCATCATATCTGCATTTTAACCATCTGGCTCAATAAAAAAACAGATGGAACCTAGAGACAGACAGTGGATAACCACAAACCCAACCAGTTAATAAATTGTAGCTCCTCTGCCAGATGTGATGGTCTTTGCTCAAGAAAATTATCATGGCCTCTGCTCCATGGTAGGCAGCCACTGATCTGGCAAATTGGTTCTCTTCCATTTCTATCAGAACAAAGGATCTGAAACAATTTGTATTTACTTGGAACAGACCTCAGTGTTCATTTACTAACTTGCCCAGGGCTCTGTTGTTTCCTTTACCTTCTGTCTTCATATCATCCAAAAAGACTAGGGCCAGCTGGACCTGCTACCGCTGTAATATTCTTCCACTGATGAACGAGTCTAAGCCTCAATGCCAGTGACACCACTGATACAAGCAGCATTGCTACTTGAGAGTCAGGAACCTAGAATAGATGACACGGAGGGAGAGCAAAAGAGGTGATGCATACCAGTTACAGTCCAGAGCCCAGCTGCAAGTGTGGAAATGCAATTTGTCCCACTAACCTTCCTATTTTCGGTTGCCCTCCGGAGAATAAGTACACCAGAATCCTGGAACTCATGTAAGGTCAATTTCCAGTATAGCAAAAAGTGTAAGCTATAGTGATGGATTCCCCAGACTCTCTTTCAGAAATGAAATACTTTGTTCATCACACTCCATTTCTTTGGAGCACTCCTAACAGATGTTTTTAGTTATCAGATCTTGTCTGCATTTGCCTCACCTAAACAAAATCCCTTTATTTAAGGTTCCATTGCCTTTCTGAGGCAACCCACAAACAGTGACTACCTAGATGAAGATGCTGAGGGCTAACCTCCTCACCGCGGTTCAGGGCTGCTCTGAATGGGCCATTCTAGTTTCAGCAGTTGGTCCCCTTGCCACCGCCTGAGGTTTTTCTAAAGACTCGATCACAACCTAACTTCCACCACTACCCAATGCTGCTTCTCCTCCTTCTCCTTCAGAGTTTTTGCCTCAAGAATATCCCCTCATATATTTCTTTTTATAATTTTATGTATTTCATTAGTTTTGGCCATGCTGAGTCCTTGTTGCTATACAGGCTTTTTTGTCTCTAGTTGTGGTGAGCAGGAGCTACTCTCTAGATGCATGTTGGTTTCTCACTATGGTGGCTTTGTTGCTGTGGAGCACAGGCTCCAGGGCACTCAGGCTTCAGTAGTGGGCTCAGGAATTGTGGCTCTCTGACTCTAGAGCACAGGCTAATAGTTGTGACACACAGGCTTAGTTGCTTTGCAATATGTGGGATTTTCCCAGATCCAGAATAGAACCCCCTCTCCTGCACTGGCAGGCGGGTCTTTACCATTGAGCCACCAAGGAAACTCCCTCATATATTTCCATATTCTATTCTCCATCTCAGAGTTTGCTACCAATTTGCGGCAATAAGTAAAGGAATTCTTTAGTATCTTGAAATCCTTAGCAAAGTGAGATTATTTTGTGTCTTTTCATAATTAATAGCATTATCACATATTGGAAATGGCAATACAGTTCTTAATAGATTCCTTTCCATGCAACATTTAGTTCAGCATGAATTTTCAACATTCTCTTGCTTGAAACACTCTGGTGATATGTACTACCAGCAAAGTGAGCATGTACAGTAATTCCATGTAACCTGTCATCAAAACCAGCAATGTGTCAAGCCCAGGATATTTAACAAGACAGTTCAGTAAAATTATTCATTGTTTTGTTAGCATCACAGTTCTTTTGTTTTACTTCACTCTTTTGAGTTTTATGACCTTTAAAAACAAAATAGCATTAAATATTCTATTAAAATTGTCTACTTGATAGGGCTTGATATAAAACTGATGTGTTTTTTAAGAAATTTAATAGCTACTGTCATAAAATTTTTTGTCAATTGAAGACTGAAAGCTTGGCATTTTACCCTGTGGCATTTTCTCAGTTCTAAAAAAAGTGAAGAAAAATATCCCCAATGGATATTTAACACAATGTACAGTGTCAAATGTATATCAATAAATTACAAGTAATTTATGTAAATTTTACCTGATAACTCATAGAAATATATTTTATATTTTAGAAAAAATGCTTTTCTATTAGTGATATGAACTAGATCATGATTATTTTAAGTAAAAATAGCCTTTCTCACCCTGAGTAATTATGAATTACTTACAAAACATTCTTAGGTAAAACAAAATCAGAATGATCATTTTAAGACTTTCATATATATTTAGTTGGACTTTCATTTGAATTTACATTTACCTTTATAAAATGGCACTGTTTCCAAACAAATAAGTTCACTGAGGTAAGATCTAAATTATTTTTTGTGTTTTCTGATTATGAAAAACAATTATGTTAAGATTGTGGGTGTGAGCAAATTGAATAAATTATTTGATTTTGTATACAACAGAGTATTAGTCTTAGGTAATTGATTTCATTTGAACATAATGTAGTTTTATACCCTTGAAAATGTATGGTTAAAAGCTTGAATGTTTTATTCTGGGGATCTTTTTCAAAATAGACAATAAGTTATATTTCTTTGGTATCTAGTTAAGCAGCAGTTACCTCTCTTTACTGCAAAACACCCAGTGATAAAAAAAATTAAAAGAATCAAAAAGGCATTAACCCAGAAAGGTGGAGAACAGAGTGAAGATAACAGAAAACTGCTAAAGTAATAACAATAACAACCTCAACAAAACCCAAACACCTTAGAATATTAAAAGCAAGTTGCAGCAGACCCTCTTGGTGACCCATGCATGGCCTTCCAGCCCATATCTAATTTCAATTTCAGCTAGGCAGTCAGTGTTTTGAGGGATCAGATTCACTTTCTGATACTAAGTTTGCATCATCAATTGTACTTTTGAATTTAGAGTGAACTGTAGTGCAGCATGAGTCCAGCCCATTGACTAGAACCAGAAGAATGTACACCCAGGATTAAACCTAGGTATTATCAATTTCAGACTGCTACAGCTTGGAGCAAAGTTTGGGTTCCCAACCAGAGATTGGGCCGGGTCACAGTGGCAAGGGCACCAGATCCTAGCCACTAGATCAGTGGTCAGTGACAAGGACCTTGGCCCTTCTACTTTGCAGAAAAGGATACCCACAAATGGAAATAGTGAAGCAAGTGTTTATTAGAAGAAAAAAAAGAGCACAGTACATGTGGATAGACACACAGGTGTACTCAGAGAGAGAATTGAGCTCTCATGGTGGTTTGGGTCTATTTTATAGGACTTTTCTTCAAAATTTCCTTTGACCAATCATCTTGCTTTGCCTGGTTCTGTAGTTGGTATCTCTCAAGATCCTTCCATGCATGAGTGCACATTTCTTAGCCAAGATGGTTTCTAGTGTAGAGGCCAATGGGTAATTGACATCACCTACTATGAGGTGATACCTCTCCTCTTTGACCTTCAAGGAGCCTTCTACACATGTGCAGTTGGGAAGCTCTCCTTAACTTCAAGAATGAGGAATATGTGGTCTTTTTATCTCTTATCTGGACAGGGCCCAGCCTCCTCTATCACCTTACTTTTATGGAGTTTTCTGCTATTATGGAGTTTCTGTCCACAGGGGATAAACCATTCAGCTTGAGACCCATCTATGTTCTGCCTCATTTGAGTGAAGGCTCTATTAGATGCTGTCAGCATTGTATCTTAGACCTTTATCACAGCTTGCCTTCCATTGAACATATTGTGGTTATACTCAAGAGTATTCTGAGTATTATAAATAACAGCATTTAATTTTCAATACCATAATTTTCATTTTAAATGTTTTCAGATTCAGGATTGATACCACCTAAGATGTTCAAGTTGGTTTTAGAAAAGGCAGAGGAACCAGAGATCAAATTGCCAACATCCACTGGATCATGGAAAAAGCAAGAGTGTTCCAGAAAAACATCTATTTCTGCTTTATTGACTATGCCAAAGCCTCTGACTGTGTAGATCACAATAAACTGTGGAAAATTCTGAAAGAGATGGGAATACCAGAAGACCTGACCTGCCTCTTGAGAAACCTGTATGCAGGTCAGGAAGCAACAGTTAGAACTGGATATGGAACAACAGACTGGTTCCAAATAGGAAAAGGAGTCCTTCAAGGCTATATATTGCACCCTGCTTATTTAACTCCTATGCAGAGTACATCATGAGAAACGCTGGGCTGGAAGAAGCACAAGTTGGAATCAAGATTGCCAGGAGCAATATCAATAACCTCGGATATGCAGATGACACCACCCTTATGGCAGAAAGTGAAGAGGAACTCAACAGCCTCTTGATGAAAGTGAAAGTGAAAGTGGAGAGTGAAAAAGTTGGCTTAAAGCTCAACATTCAGAAAACGAAGATCATGGCATCTGGTCCCATCACTTCATGGGAAATAGATGGGGAAACAGTGGAAACAGTGTCAGCCTTTATCTTTTGGGGCTCCAAAATCACTGTAGATGGTGACTGCAGCCATGAAATTAAAAGACACTTACTCCTTGGAAGGAAAGTTATGACCAACCTAGATAGCATATTGAAAAGCAGAGACATTACTTTGCCAACAAAGGTCCATCTAGTCAAGGCTATGTGCCGGGAGCCACCACAGGAGATCCCACCCATGACAAGGTCATGTGGAAGAGATCTGACGAGCAAGGCGGATCAGAACTCAAGGGACCCCCTGGATCTGCTCGAGCATCTACCCCAAAACCAAAATCTGTCTACTGTTTATTATATTATGCCTTTCACCAACTCTTCTGACATTAGCAGGGGGCTATCCCCGACCACCTTTCTCTGGAAAAAATCAACTTAGGTCTTTAGTTAATAAGTCTCCTGGGCATGATAGGAGTGTTTCAATTCAAACCCCTCTGATGGCTTTCTAGCTTGCCTGACAGGTTTATCTAGACTCTTGGATTTAACACACATGATTGTTCACAGCCTCCCAAGAGACAAGGGAAGCCTAAAACATTCTAAAGATATAGAGCCTTTCGAAGAGTTAAAAACTATTAGAGTAGTGCTGGTGTAGGATTTCATTGTTAAGCCAATGCTTGCTGCCAAGTGCCCATATCCCTTATCCATTGTCCACGGGAGTGCATTAGTTAACATAGTTGGAATGTAAGAAAAACAAGTAGCAGCCTTGGAATTAACCACATCAGACCTTTGAGCTAATTGGTTCTTTCTTTGTTGTAACTCACTGCACCTTTGCTCCGTGAGAATGTAACTCTGTTTAGCATTTTCTGAGGCTGACATAGATTTAGAAATATAGAGAAAAAAACACTTAAAGGGAAAATAAGTTTTCTGGTTGAGCAGTCTTTATCAAAAAAGGGTCATAAAATGTCCACAGGCCTCCAAGGCCAGAAGATAATGTACACAACATTGTTTGTGGGAAAGGTATGCAGAAAAAATCCTGGTTTCGATAAAGACAAAACGGATGTAATGTTTTGGCTGACTCTGTATGACTTTGCATCTTTCATTTCCCTCTATGTACAAGTCAAGGTATAAAAGTTCCTTTTGAAAATAAAGTTATGGGCCTCACTCACCAAAGCTTGGTCTCCCTGTGCCATTCTTTTTTCCTTTTCTCTCCTTTTCTCTCTCTGTTCTTCTTTCAGGATGACTCCTTGGGGCACAGGGGCTCTCTGAGTTCACTTTTTTGCCTGGGCTTCTAGGACCCAATCAGGAAGGCGCCCTGCATCTTCACCCTGCTTCCTCACCCCACCGAGAGGGTGCCTGCGGCCTCCATGAACAGAGAAAGTTCTGTGCCAGGAGCTTTATTGGCTTTCTGTGTTAACCAAGGAAGGTCAAGCCTCTGTTCTCTCCGCTTTGCTATCCTTTCACCTATGCTGTCATCCTGAGGGTACCTCTGGATCCTGCTGGGGCTGGACCCCGGCAGCTATGGTTTTTCCAGTGATCATGTATGGATGTGAGAGTTGGACTGTGAAGAAAGCTGAGCACCGAAGAACTGATGCTTTTGAACTGTGGTGTTGGAGAAGACTCTTGAGAGTCCCTTGGACTGCAAGGAGATCCAACCAGTCCATTCTGAAGGAGATCAGCCCTGGGATTTCTTTGGAAGGACTGATGCTAAAGCTGAAACTCCAGTACTTTGGCTGCCTCATGTGAAAAGTTGACTCATTGGAAAAGACTCTGATGCTGGGAGGGATTGCGGGCAGGAGGAGAAAGGGACGACAGAGGATGAGATGGCTGGATGTCATCACTGACTCGATGGATGTGAGTCTGAGTGAACTCTTGGAGATGGTGATGGACATGGAGGCCTGGCGTGCTATGATTCATGGGGTCACAAAGAGTCGGACACGACTGAGCGACTGAACTGAACTAAACTGAAGATGCTCAGTATTTCTTAAAATAGTGCAAAATATGTCTTTCATTTTTTCTCTAAGAAAGCATCATAAGTGCATGCTAAGTCACTTTAGTCATGTCCGACTCTTTGTGACCCCATGGACTGTAGTCCACCAGTCTGCTCTGTCCATGGAATTCTCCAGGCAACAATACTGGAGTGGGTTGTCATCCCCTCCTCCAAGGGTTCATCCTGACCCTGGGATCGAACCTGTGTCTCTTATGTCTCCTGCATTGGCAGGCACACTCTTTAACACCAGTGCCACCTGGGAAGACCATAAAGCACCCAATAATATGAAAGTAAATAGATGAATAATGGAGGGTAAGCCAGGGCCAGCTTTATGGGTGTACAACCTGTGCAGTTATACAGGTCCCTGCCCTGAGAAGGCATCCATGCTCAGTTTCATGCTCTGCTGTCTTGAAATTCTTAATAATTTTTGAACAAGAAACCCTGCAGGTTCATTTTGCTTTGAGCCTGGAAATTATGTAGTTGATATTGTGGATATCAAAATCCTCTAACTCAGAGTACTGATCAGAGTTTTTACTGTTAACAGGGTAATGGGAAAAATGGGCAGCCTCATGCTAACAATCATTTTCAAAAAAAACCTTTGTTTCTTCTCAATAAAAATGTGATTATAATTGAATGTGACATACCTAGTTTTTACTTAAGAAAATATGATGACATATTTCAATGTCCATTTGTATTCTTATAGTAAATAATTTTAGATGGGTACTTGCTGCTTTATTATATAGATGTACTATTTAAATCAATATTCTATCATGGAATATACACTTTCCAGTGTTTTGCATTAGAAACAACTCTGAAGGAGAAAATTGTCCTATAAATTGAACTTCTAGGTTAAATAGTAAAGAAAATTCATATAGTATCAACATAACCTCCTTTTCTTTAAAATTGTTAAATTTCTTTTATTTTTTTTGTTATTTTATTTTATTTTTAAACCTGAAACACTGCATTAGTTTCGCCAAACATCAAAGTGATGCATGTTTAAAATATATTTGAGTTATATTTGTTGAAAAGGCATTTAACTGGTAATTATTTCTTAAAAATAAGTATTTAGCTCATAAAAAAAGTAAAGTCTGCAAAAATAGTCTGTAATTTCATGCATTCTGTTTCAGAAAATAAAATAAATTTAATTAGCTTAATTAACCTTGGATTTAGCATCTAAAATTCACTGCTCCTAAAAGTATCTATTTTCTGTCATGCTTGTTTTTTTTTCCCTCTGTTTCATCTATACATAAACATTCACATTACTCATTTGTAAGCACAGCTAGAAACATTATGCTACTCCTTTATTCTTGGAAATTTAATTTTATCTACAGTTTTTCTCTTACTGTTTCACTTTATAAAGATGGGTAAGTACATAATATCTTGAATACTCTCTAGTAATATATTTTTGAGAGTGAGAAGGAGCAGTCACAATATTAAAAGAATTTTTGTGGTTCTGAATTTTTGTGGTTCTTCAGATTTATTGCTGTACAAAATTTTAAGTAAATTGAAATATTTGATGCACTTACATTGTCTAAGTGTATGAACATCTATACAAGACATTTTCACTTAATTCTTTCCTAAATAAACATATGCAAAGCAGCTTCTCAAAGGCATTTTATTTGGCATATCAGTTAAATTGAACTCCTTTCTAAAATGTTGTGATGTATTCTATAACTTTAAGAAATGTTTATCATTTTTTATTTACCCATGTGTTTTGATAATTTTTACAGTGACTTTCTGTAGTGAGAAACAGATCCTTATCCAAAACATTAAAAAATAACTTGGAGTGGAGCAATGTCTATGACAGAGAACTTTGAGGGGTTAAATCAATGCAGTTTATTGACAGATTGAATGTGAGGTGGAGAAGAAAATGTCTTGGGTGTGTTTATATGACTGAATGAATGACCTCACAAATCACCAAAACAGAGATTGTGTTTAAAAGAGCAACGACAATAAATATTTGTTTTGAGCCTGTTAAATCTGAGAAGCCTGGGGGATATTCATGTTACAAATACTCTAGAATAGAAAGGATTATGGCTTGATGAAAATGTCAAGAGAAAAGTTATATTTTTGTGAGCCACCAGAATAACCATGGAATATGTTTGTATGGAGGGAAGAATGTATAGCATGAAAATATAAAAAAGATGACATAAACTACCCTAGAGTGCACATAGATCTAACAGGAGTTTTTTAACTTTCAATTTTACCGTGGTTAGAAATTATTTTTTCAAAACTCTTTTTTCAAAGATTAGAGAATAGTAAACATATGTTTAAAAATTCACCAGTATGATCTTCCTAGAACTATATTTTTCTATAACTTGTATTAAGAAAAAATGTTGAAAACTGTAGCATTGGGTGTTTCAAATTGAAATGGCTCTTCTTTGAAAAAGGTCCTATTGGCAATTTGTACCTTAGATTTTTTTGCTTCGTGTTGTGCTGTATGAACCTACCAAAGTTTAAAAACCAGGTATATAATCTGTTCTTCAGAGTCGTGCCAGGATGAATAGGTACACAGTGCAGCATTTGTCAGATGCTTTGTTACAAGGCTCATTTCACTCATTTGGTTGGTTGAGCTACTCTTCCTTTTCTCATTGGTGCATGTTTCTCCCTAATTATCGATGTGTTGAAAAATAGACTTCTGATTCTCAGGGTCATCCTTTCAAGCAGCTATTTCAATTCCAAAGAGTTTGTCTTTTAGTATTTACAGTTCATAAAGTAAATATTCTGTGTAACAGTGCTAATTCTAACACTATCATAGAGACGGTTAAATGATTTGTGTAAACTAGGTTGGAAACCTGACTAGACTCGGGATGAATTGTCTTGTCAGTGACCAAGAAAAAAATTACTGCCTCCAAATTCAGGTTTCCCTTCTTTCACTTCTCTTGTTTCATGGTATTTTGGAAACAATATTTGGTTTTAAAATATTTTAATGACAAGAAAATTATGTGATCTCTAGAGCCATTATGTTTATAAGAGGCGTCATGATTTCTAAACCATTTACTTGTTCCATTTTAATACAGCAGAATAACAAGTTCATGATAAAAGTAAATATTTTTTGACAGGAGAAGAAATATAACCTGAGGGTGTCCGTAGTGGAATAAATATCGTAAAGGACTTCCATCACGGCTGTTAAATGTGAAATGGCATTTTCAGCTACAGTGCTCAATAAAGGCTTTTTAAACTTTATAGTTTAAAAGTAAACCAAGAATCAACTAGTTCCATTTTTTTTTCATTAATTTGAAGCTGATGTTTTATTACTAAAACAGAAACTTGATCATCTTTTTTAGGTTATAATCCCCAATGATAGGGAGAAATTTATTAGAACCATATTATTATTGCATATTTTCTCAGTAGAAATTATAGTACCTGTGCCAAATTCAATTTTATGGTTTTATGATCAAGGTCCTAGTGAGTGAAAATTATATCATTATATCTCATTTTGTGTTTAATTTCAATACTTTCAATTACATTCTAAACATACTTATATTTCTTATGTATTAATTAATTTGACAAATATTGTTAGAACTTATTATATATAGATTTTACTTTATAGCCACCAATTATTTGTGAATTAGATATAACTGTATCAGCACAATATGTATATTGTAGCATAGGTACTTATAGTGAAAATATTTTCTTGTTTTGGGAGAAAGTGATGGTTTTCTATAATTGCCTTGAAATTGACTTAATAAAAAGATAGTATTATTCTTTTTAACTTATTTCTTACCAAAACATTGGCTTTGTAAATTGCAATTTAAAAACAAATAATATGTATATAATTTAAAGCTTCATGCACAGCTAAAGTTCTAAGAAAAATATATGGGTTTATGAATTTAAAACACCTCTATCTGTGTTCCATTTTTGGTTTTGGTTTTTCCATACTTTAAAGCTGATTTTTCTCTAAAGAATTATTCTCTCTTTTCTTTGCTACTTCACACATTTTCTCTTGAATTAGTTCTTCAACTTCAGAGCTTCAAATCTATCTGTGTTTTCTATTTCTTATCCTCAAAGTGATCATTTTACAGAGGCACAGTAGTCCCCACAAATATCCCAGTGGATGCCTGAAACCTTGGCTAGTGCCACATCCTCAATATACTATTCATTTTCATATATATGTATATTGCACGCCTATGCAATGCCCAAAACTATGATAAAGTTTTGGGGCTTCCCTGGTGGCTCAGCTGGTAAAGAATCCACCTGTAATGCCAGAGACCTCAGTTGGATTCCTGGGTTGGGAAGATCCCCTGGGGAAGGGATAGGCTACCCATCCCAGTATGCTTGCCTGGAGAATTCCATGGAAGAGGAGGCTGACATGCTACAGTCCATGGGGCTGCAAAGAGTCAGATAGGACTGAGTGACTTTTGCTTCACTTCATGATAAAGTTTAATTTGTAAATTAGGCAGGATAAAGGAAGATCCAAATTGCCAGCATCACTACTCTTGTGATTTCAGTCCATTATTAAGAAAAATAAGGATTGCTTGAACACTTGCACTGTGATAGAGCAACAGCTGATCTGATAACCCACATGGTGACTAAGTGACTAATAGACAGAATACTCTGGACAAAGGGATGAGTCACTTCTGGGGGGAAGGGGAGACAGAGTGGGGAGGTGTGAGATTTCCTCTTGCTACTTGAATGGCATGCAATTTAAAACTTATAAGTTGTTTATTTCTGGAATTTTCCATTTACTATTTTCAGATTACATTTACCATAGGTAGATGAAACCGTGGAATTTGAAACTGCAGATAAGAGGGGACTACTGTAGGGGTCTTCCCTGGTTGTCCAGTGGCTAAGACTCCAAGCTTCCACTGCAGAGGGCTGGGGTTCAATTCCTAGAAAGAAAACTAGATCTCACTTGCCATAACTAAGACCCAGTGCAGCCAAATAAAGATAAATTAATTAAGATAAATATTAAGAAAAAAAGAGGGGACTACTGTACAAAGTCTCTACTTGGAAGTCTCAAACTCACATATAAAACTGAACTCATTTTCTTCTTTTCCTAAACTGTTCTTTCTACTCATGTTTATTTTTTGATGGTGTTAATATCCTCCCAGTCACCCAAGATTAAATTTTTTAAAATAATTCCATTCCTTTTGTTCCCCATGTCTATCTGTAGGCTGCCTCTCCAATATTATTCAACCTACTGCTTCTTCTTGATTCAATTTCTATTAAAATATAACAACCACACTCAGGCTGTTGTAATATCACTTCACTGTTTCTCTAACTTTCAAACTTTCCCAGTGATTCTAACATCCAGATGCAAAATAATCTCTATACAACACAGTGTAAATTCTGTTTTCCTTTCAATAAGCCTTTAATGGCTTTCATTTTACATAATGTGAAAATTCTATCCCACCAGGCTTCTCTGTCCATGGGATTTTCCAGGCAAGAGTACTGGAGTGGGTTGCCATTTCCTTCTCCAGGGGGTCTTCCTGACCCAGTGATTGAACCCACATTGCCGACAGATGCTTTGCCCTCTGAGCCACCAGGGAAGCCCCAGAAGTTGCATGAGTGAGTGAGTGAAGTTGCTCAGTCGTGTCCGACTGTTTGCAACCCCATGGACTGTAGCCCCGCAGACTCCTCTGTCCATAGGATTCTCCAGCCAAGAATACTGGAGTGGGTTGCCATTTCCTGCTGCAAGGTATCTTCCTGACCAAGGGATCAAACCAGGTCTCCCGCATTGCAGGGAGACGCTTTACCGTCTGAACTGAAGGGTTTAGAGGCCGTCAAATGGACATGACCTATAAAGGCAATTTTGATGGTTTTACATAGAAATGATTTCTAATGGAAGAGAACACAAATGGGAACTATTTGAGATACATTTCTATGTAAAATGTAGTTTGCACATAATTCAGCATTTTAAATGAGCACTCTGTTACCGAGACCAAATATCAACCATCTCTTGAGGTTTTCTACTATGTACGAACATCAAATCTACATAGGAACAAATGTTACTCCTGCTTTCTTCTTCTATATCAAATGTCCTGAAGCCTTTGTGTCTCTGGAGCGAGGCTGAGTTTCTGAAGACACATTCCAGTATAAACATCATCGATGGGGTAGAGAAGGACCTGGTCAGAAGTTGCATACTCTCAACCAAATATCTTTTTAACTTTATTCTTTATTTTATCCAATCAAAATAAAATTGCGTCCCTCCTACAGTACTCAGAATTATCTGTGTGCTCTCACATTAGCCTTCAAAGCCTTCCCAAATCCTCTGCATACTTCAAAGCATGGTTCAAATACTGATTCACCTAGGAAGCCTACCCTAAATATGTGAAAATAACATTATTTTTGCCTAAGTCCTCATAACTCTTCTTCCGTCAACCCCCTTATGACACATTACTTTTTCAACTCTGGTTACTCCATGGATTTCCCTTCAAAATAGTCTACTTATTTTCATATGCTTCACCCACCACAACAGCACACATTAAATATGTTTACAATAAATCTTTTTTGAATGAATTATAAATATTTACCTTAACACTTAACTGACTGCAAGGAGATCCAACCAGTCCATTCTGAAGGAGATCAGCCCTGGGATTTCTTTGGAAGGACTGATGCTAAAGCTGAAACTCCAGTACTTTGGCCACCTCATGCAAAGAGTTGACTCATTGGAAAAGACCCTGATGCTGGGAGGATTGGGGGCAGGAGGAGAAGGGGACGACAGAGGATGAGATGGCTGGATGGCATCACTGACTCAATGGACGTGAGTCTGAGTGAACTCCGGGAGTTGGTGGTGGACAGGAAGGCCTAGCGTGCTGTGATTCATGGGGTCGCAAGGAGTTGGACGTGACTGAGTAACTGAACTGAACTGAACTGATAACTTCACAAGAATATGTCTTATTTAACAAATAAAAATAAAGAAGTCAAATAGCACAGTTATTAAAGGCTATATTTTGGTAGTGCATTGACAAGTTGTAAATTCCATTTTTACAGATTAGAGTAAGTCAAGAATAGAGAAAATTTCCCAGAAGAGAACAGTGCATCTATCCTCAAGAGAAGTGGGGAAAAGGAAATAGCCATTCAATTTTTATTTATGCTGAAGAAAAAAATGAGCTTACCCAAAAAATCTTAACTTTTGAAACAAATCTGTATATTGCTAGACTCTTGAATTTTTTTTTACAAGCACTTTCATTTCTTTCTTTTTTTATTAATCTGCACAGAAAATGTTAGATCTTCCTCCACAGGATCACTGTTTAATTCTATACTTATGTGAAAACATCTCAAGAGACCTGGATGTGATTAAAGCATGCTGCCTCTAGTACTCCTTGGAGCATTGCCTAACAATCAGCATTCAGAAGTTCTTTGGGTAATTTGGAAATCACCTGTGGAAATTCTATCATTTTGCATTTTTTAAGTAGAGAGGAAGTCCGACAACAGTTCTCAGTCACATATGGAACCACTTCCAAAGAGGTTTCTCAAGAATTTACCAATCTAATCTGTGAAAGTCACACAAAATACAGTTACAGATTATGCAAGATATTAGTATATTAATTAGATTTGGCCAATATCAATTGCTTTAATCAACATTGGCATGTAATCAATGAGAATTTTATTTTTTAGATACTCTAGTTCAGGAGGGAGGGGACATATATGCATATCTACGGCTGATTCATGTTGATATATGGCAGAAACTAAACTTGATGAAAGTGAAAGTGGAGAGTGAAAAAGTTGGCTTAAAGCTCAACATTCAGAAAACGAAGATCATGGCATCTGGTCCCATCATTTCATGGGAAATAGATGGGGAAACAGTGGGAACAGTGTCAGACTTTATTTTGGGGGGCTCCAAAATCACTGCAGATGGTGACTGCAGCCATGAAATTAAAAGACGCTTATTCCTTGGAAGACAAGTTGTGACCAACCTAGATAGAATGTTGAAAAGCAGAGACATTACTTTGCCAACAAAGGTCCGTCTAATCAAGGCTATGGTTTTTCCAGTGGTCATGTACGGATGTGAGAGTTGGACTGTGAAGAAAGCTGAGCGCTGAAGAACTGATGCTTTTGAACTGTGGTGTTGGAGAAGACGCTTGAGAGTCCCTTGGACTGCAAGGAGATCCAACCAGTCCATTCTGAAGGAGATCAGCCCTGGGATTTCTTTGGAAGGAATGATGCTAAAGCTGAAACTCCAGTACTTTGGCCACCTCATGCAAAGAGTTGACTCATTAGAAAAGACTCTGATGCTGGGAGGGATTGGGGACAGGAGGAGAAGGGGACAACAGAGGATGAGGTGGCTGGATGGATCGCTGACTCGATGGATGTGAGTCTGAATGAACTCTGGGAGTTGGTGATGGACAGGGAGGCCTGGCGGGCTGCAGTTCATGGGGTGGCAAAGAGTCGGACACGACTGAGTGACTGAACTGAACTGAACTGAACACAATATTGTAAAAAAATTATTTTCCAATCAAAGATAAATAATTTTTTTAAAAAAGGATAAATGATAGGGAGTAAATATTAGAGGATCATTTTATTATTGAAAGCTAGTTTACAGAATAGAAACAACTGTATCACATGGTTCCATACTAACGTTCAGCAACTATATTGATTGATCTCATTTGTGATTATAAAATGCAAGGGGATCCTTAACCCTGTCCAGAAATCATATTGTACTTCTCTAGTCAAATCATTCTCTGTTTGTTTTGTGTGTGTAACATCTTGACAGCTCCTGGCATCCCTACCTTTTGGTTGAGTCCTTTCTTCTCCAGAAAATATAATCAATCAGAGAGATCTATGAACTCTTACAACCACATTCACCCATCTTTTAGCATCCAAATCTGTTTACTCTACTTTGCTGCTTCTTACAGGACAGACAGAAAAACTTGTCTATACTTCTTTTAAGCCCAACTTATGCACAAATTTAATATATCTCCTCTTCTATTGCCTATGCAAGATAATACTACAGTCAGCTTCTTTTCTCTTTTCAATATCATATTTCTAGTGGACATTTCCCAACAGTGTACAAAGGTGCCTTTTTATTCAGTTATTCTGATTAGAATAATCCTGCCACACTGCTCCCAGATCCAGTGTATTTTTCTCTTACAGTTTAGAACTGGGTCCAGGAGTATCTAATTTTCTGTTTTTTAAAAAAATTCTGTAGCTACTTAATTATTGGGATGTGTGTGCACACTCAGTTGCTCAGTCGCTCAGTCGTGTCCTACCCTCTGCGACCCCATGGACTACAGTCCTACCAGCCTCCTCTGTCCTTGGGATTCTCCAGGCAAGAAAACTGTAGTGGGTTGCTTCTTTCTCCTCCAGGAGATCTTCCCAACCCAGGAATCATACCCATGTCTCCTATATCTCCTGCATTGGTAGGCAGATTCTTTACCATTGAGGCAACTGAGAAGCCCAATTATTGGAATATTGACAACTAATTTTGAAAGAGGGATTGAGATTATTCTCACATGTCAAAATTATCTTTATTGCTACATGTACTGCAAGTGGGAAATTGCCTGCCTGGATTTTGAGGGAAAAAAAAATGAAACTCATTTAAGAAAACTATTAGCTACAGATGTCAAAAATACATTAACATTCACTTGCTGCAAGTATTTGGGGAGTTAGGTGTCCATAGATAGTGACTAAGTCAAAGCACAGTCAGAATCGGTGAGAAAGAAATGGTTAGTGGGCCAGAGAAGGATGGCATCTCTGTATGAAGGGATATTGTATCTTGCCATAATTTGTCATGCCTTTTGCTTTCCAGTGTTATCTCCCATAACCAATCTGGATCTTATTTGTACTGTGATAGACTAATTGAATTTATTGTGTACTGTTTAAATATTTTAAAGCATAGTTCTACCACACCCAGGAAAACCTAAGTCATAAATCAATATTTGTCAGGAAATGTAATTGCAGTGCAAATGGGTCCCTAAGTTACAAAATCCCTGTATTTCTAAGAAAAAATGCACTTTTAAAATAAATGCTGCTTAAGTATATTCAATACTAAGAACATTGGTATTATCTTGAAAAGACAGTATGTTTGAAGTTCTTGACAGATGCTTTAACGAAGAAATCAGATACAAAAGTATGTTGTGAGAAAGACCATTTTGCAAAAAGAATGGTCAAAGATCAGTTTTACACATTTAAATGCCTCACTCATATCAAGTGTCTGAAATACATTGAGATGAGAAATATTAAGTAGATTTCTCTGAAGAAAGGTACTACTGTGCTGTGACTCCATGTAAATATTTGAAAGGACCATGCATCAAAATTCTATTTAAAAATGAATAACAAGCTGACAGTAGGAAAGCGGAACAAGAAACCACAAACTGATCGCATTTCCCTCCATATCGTTCAGAAATTTGTCTGGGTATTGTGGTAGCAGGGGAGAAGAAAGTGAAAGCCTTAGTCTTTCAGTCATGTCCAACTCTTTGCAACCCAATGGACTGTAGCCTGCCAGGCTACTCTGTCCATGGGGTTTTCCAGGCAAGAATACTGGACTGTGTTGCCATTTCCTTCTCTAGGGGATCTTCCCAACCCAGGGATTGAACCTGGGTCTCCTGCATTGCAGGCAGAGTCTTTAATGTTTGAGCCACCAAGGAAGCCCAATTTAGCTTTGAAAGAAATTGGAAGTTTGAATATTACAAAACCTAGGTCTAAATTAGTAATCATGTTTGCAATTTAAGGGATAGTAAGATTATGGATTATTAGTTAACAGAGGATCATTGCATTGCTAGAGTTTTCATTCATGCAGAGGAAGGACAGTGAGAGACAAAACAGGTTATTTTTATTACCTGATTTTCAACTGTGAGATTACAAAAATTTTAGAAAGTTATCTGTCTTTTGACAATAGCCATATTTTATCCATAATTAGGCAAAAGAGAAACTAAAAGTTGATATTTTTTTCTAATAAGACTAGTTTTGTTTTATATTTAGATTAGGATAGTATTTAGCTGTAAGCCTAAAATTTAATTTATCCCTCTTTTCATTGTTAATGATGATTATAATTTCATTTTTCAGAGTATCAAATTATACTGTTAGAAACTAAGTTATTTTTAATATTTAAAGAACTTAACTTTAGAAATTTTTTTTGTTTATATTTCACTATAGTAATAATGTTTCCTTTATTTTTAAAGGAAACAAAATCCTAAATTCTCATTGTATAATTTTGTTTACTGTATTTCATTTTAATCAAACAAGTATGGCATAAGGCTTACAATATCTGGCCTGGAATAAAGTCCATGATAACACAGATTTTTCTGTTTTACAAGTGAAGTAAGCCAGAAAGAAAAACACCAATACAGTATACTAACGCATATATATGGACTTTAGAAAGATGGTAACGAAAACCCTGTATGCGAGACACAGATGTACAGAACAGTCTTTTGGACTCTGTGGGAGAGGGAAAGGGTGGTATGATTTGGGAGAATGGCATTGAAACATGGATAATATCATAAAAGAAACGAATCGCCAGTCCAGGTTCAATGCAGGATACAGGATGCTTGGGGCTGGTGCACTGGGATGACCCAGAGGGATGGTACAGGGAGGGAAGTGGGAGGGGGGCTCAGGATGGGGAACACGTGTACACCTGTGGTAGATGCATGTTGATGTATGGCAAAACCAATGCAATATTGTAAAGTAAAAAAAATAAAAATACTTCTGTTAAAAATAAATAAATAAATAAAAATAAAGTTGCTAACCATGCTATGGAAAAATAACAAGCCAAAGAAAATTCTGATATTGTCAAAAATCACAAACTCAAGTGTTATTCTTTTATATAGCAGGCATTTTAATGCCATTTTTAATCTCATCTGAAGTCCTCTGTGGGTTTCCCAGGCAGAGCAATTGGTAAAGAAGCCCCTTGCCATTGCAGGCGGCACAATAGATGTGGGTTTGATCCCTGGGTCAGGAAAATCTCCTGGTGTCAGAAATGGCAAGCTACTCCAATATTCTTGCCTGGAAAATTCCATAGACCGAGGAGCCTGGCAGGCTTCAGTCCGTGGAGTTGCAAAGAGTCACAGCTGAGCATGTAAACTCACATTTTTGGGGGTGGGAAGGGGAACAGTAATGTATGCAATAAGCAGTAGACTATGACCCATCATTATCTGCTGTGTGACCTTGAAAATATTATTTAATCTCTCTGTGCCTCAATTTCTCATTATTAGCAGAAGAATAAGAAGAGAATCTACCCCTTCACAATTTTATGATGAATAAATACATTTTGGTGAACTGTGAACATTCAGAAATTAGTTGTTGTTGCTGTTTTATATGTGTTTCCTCCTTTAATTTGTATATCAACGGTATCGAGTTGGAATAATTTTATCTCCGTTTACTGATAAGAAAATGGAACTGCAAAAAATTTGAATCTCTTTAACTAAAATCTTATTTAGTTTCCAGGAGTCAAAACAATCTGACTCCCATGCCCTCATACACTATAAAACAAAGAGTTCTGCAGACCGACCAACACAAGAATTAAAAAAAAAAAAAAAAAACAGTTGAAGAATTAAATCCCTATTTTTTCCCTTGAATTAAACACACTTTTAAAAATAACATCAGTAATTGGCCATCTTCAGTGGACCTAGTGCATATGCTTAGTGTACTTTTATTTCTACAGATTTTATTCTAATTTTCCACTTGAATGCTGCTTCCATATACAAAGCACTGTTGTCCTCAGAGCAAGGACTGGCTTATAGCAAAATTCCATTGAAGACAAATTATTTTGTCCTTAAATGAGAACTATGCTGCCACATTTTTAAATTGTTGCATCTTTTTGCTCTAACTAGATTATGTTTAGATAATTCTCCCCAATTTGATATGACAGTTTTCTAAATTGTTTTCCACTCAAACCTTAATCTCTGCCAAGAAATTTGAAGTGCCAAAAATAACTGACAGCACATAGAGCCAAATACTACTGGTTTCCATAAAATAGCATTTGCAAATGCATTGTACACAATTATCAGATAATGTTTGCACTGCGTTCTGTGATCCTTAAACATAATTTCCCTTAAATAGGACATACATTCAATTTATACAAAACTATTTCCTCCTTGCGGAAATGTGTTCCAAATGACATTCTGTCACAGGTGCCAAGAATGAATCCATATTGGGTTCTATGTGCCAACAGTAAATCATCTGCTAATGAGCTATCGCATTTTTTTATTACCTAAATATTTTGGCAAATAGTGCTTAACTAGAAAAAGCACAGAGAAGGCAATGGCACCCCACTCCCGTACTCTTGCCTGGAAAATCCCATGGACAGGGGATCCTGGTAGGCTGCTGTCTCTGGGGTCTCACAGAGTGGGACATGACTGAAGCGACTTAGCAGCAGCAGCAGCAGCAGCAGAAAAAAACATGAAAGAGCTAGATTACTGTAAGATCAAAGGTCAGACATATGTATCATCAAAGAAATTAAGGGAGAATTTACTGTTTTCACTTTTGGAATCCACCTTATTGTATTTTTGTGTTATTTCTAGCCAAGAAGAAAGAGACTTTTTTCCTTTCATATATTGTTTTAAATGTATGTCTAAAATCATATGACCTTATTTCTTTGAAGATGTTTATTTGGACGGTACCAAACTGAGCAATCAAATACATATACAAATACATATACTTATGCATGTGAGTGGGTGGGTGTGTATACTGGAGTGGGTAACCTTTCCTTTCTCCAGGGGATCTTTCCAGCCCAGGGATTAAACCCAGGTCTCCCACATCGCAGGCAGATTCTTTACCAGCTGAGCCACAAGGGAAGTCCATATATACATATGCATAGACATAAACTATGTGTGGAAAGTGGGATGGATAATAGATATATATGTGTACACATATACAGTTATATATGATAGTTGGCTAAATTTATATATACAAATAGATATTTACATATATACATACAAGTATATCTGTGGGTGTATGTGTATGTGTATATTATGTGTATTGTCTTAGTATTTGGATATTTTCAAATTTTTAGATAATCTTCAGATAATAAGTAAGTTAGATATATCCCTAATCCACCTTCCATTAAGAGAATAAGAGAAAGAAACTTACTGCTATTTCAAATTTTATTGCACAGGGAGGAGAGGTTATTTCTATTACTCCAAATACAAGAAATTATCTTTCAAGTCACTAGATTCAACTAATGAACTGCACAATTTTAGAGATTTCAATCTGTAAGTATCTTGTTAATTTTTCTTTCTCTATTAATAGTGCATGCATGGGTGCTCAGCTGCTCAGTCATGTCTGACTCTGTGATCCCATGGACTGTAGCCCTGTCTGTCCATGGAGTTTCCCAGGCAAGAGTACTGGAGTGGGTTGACATTTCCTTCTCCAGGGGATCTTCGACCCAGGGATAAAACCAGTGTCTCTTGTATCTCCTCCATTGGCAGGTGGATTCTTTACTGCTACACCACCTGGGAAGCCCCTATTAATAGTATAAAGATTAAATTAAATGCAAGCTAAAACATAATATAATTAAAGTACAAGATTTAGCATCTTTTCTTTCATACTATTCATCTTTAGTCTTTACAATTTAACTAAAGGATAATTACTTTTAAAGAGGATCTGAACTGTGAAAAATGATGTAGTTCTAAAAATCTGTGGAACAATTTTCATAAAGTTTTTAAGAATTGAAACAGTGGTTTGTTACTATACGAAATGAATTGTTAATATTTTCTCTTTGTAAGACTGAATTTTAATATAATAATTTTAAAGGAAAAGCAGCACAATTAATAAAATCATGACAACGTATCTTTGAACTACATATGAAATTTAGTGGCTCATCAGAATACTAGTTGATAGGCTGGTTTTCCTTTTCTTAGAAACATGTAAAAAATCTTAGTTCAAATACTTTGAGCCTAGGAGAGTTCAAGTTCAAAACAGTTTGTGATGTTTTCTGATATAACTTAGAGCTTTGTATCTCCTTTATAAAGTATTACACAGTTTTTATTTCTGCTTTATTTCAGTATGTTAATTTGAATTATGAAAGATAAAAGCACAAAAAAGATTTCAGATATTTAACCAGTTGTCAAAACTTCTTGAGGTTATAAAAGTTGTTTAATTTGTAAGGTTTTAATAAAACTGTGCAAGGAGAATAATTATTATTCAGTTGTTAGTGACTCAGTCACTTGTGTGGAAAAAATGGAAGTTGTAAATATCACCTATTAAATATTACCTAGCATTCCTAAATATTTAGCTATTCCCCATAGAATTATTAAGCATTTTAATTGTAAATATACAACTCAAGCAACCATACCTATTCTAGTGTAGTGAAGGATTTAAAATAAGAAGGACTTTAAGTATAGGAATTAAGTCATATTTAGGTGATCGTATTTTGTTTCGTTTTTACATGATTGGTTGGTTGTCTCTGAGATGGAAAGAGAGTGTTACTGGATGTATACATATGGATAATATATTATATTTAATGTTAATTATATGTTCTCAATTAAGAAGAAATATATTTCTTAATAAATACCTCAGTTAATTAGACAGTATACTAAGAATTGCTATATACTTTGGTATTTAAAATATATATTAGTATCACTGAAGCCTTCTAAATACCTGTAACATAATGAAGAAGCTATAACAATTTTTGTTAAACTAAAAAAAACATGAAATTTTGTATATTGACTTTTAAAAAATGGTTTAAAATATGACTAGGAAAGTAATCAGGGAATTTCATAACAACACAACTTTTAGGAAGAAAAAACAGTAGCGTTTGCAATAATTTGGTATGAGATGCAGTGGCTCAGATAAGTCAGAAATGTAAAATCATAACATTTTTCAACATGCTAAAATAAAGTACTCTGGTAAATACTGTAATCCTTTATTCAAGTACCTTTATATTCTTTTGAAAAATTTGATCTTCATTTTTTGTGTGTGTGTGTGGCTTGAAACCATCTTCTGGTTTTTATTTATTTTTTATTATTATTATTTTTTAATATAAATGTATTTATTTTAATTGGAGGTTAATTACTTTACAATATTGTATTGGTTTTGCCATACATCAAACATGAATCCACCACGGGTGTACACATGCTCCCCATCCTAAACCCCCCTCCCACCTCCCTCCCAGTACCATCCCTCTGGGTCGTCCCAGTGCACCAGCCCCAAGAATCCAGTATCATGCATCAAACTTGGACTGATGATTCGTTTTGTATATGATATTATACATGTTTCAATGCCATTCTCCCAAATCATCCCACCCTCTCCCTCTCCCACAGAGTCCAAAAGACTGTTCTATACATCTGTGTCTCTTTGCTGTCTCACATACAGGGTTATCGTTACCATCTTTCTAAAGTCCATATAT
This sequence comes from Bubalus bubalis, assembly GCF_019923935.1. NCBI lineage: Eukaryota > Metazoa > Chordata > Mammalia > Artiodactyla > Bovidae > Bubalus > Bubalus bubalis. The sequence continues at coordinate 46,704,830 of NC_059173.1, forward strand.
ATGCGTTAGTATACTGTATTGGTGTTTTTCTTTCTGGCTTACTTCACTCTGTATAATAATGATCCAACCAAGGTCATGTAACAAAGTGTAAAGAAAACAAAAAACAACAAAATTCCTCTGAAGTTTGTTCTATACAAATGGAGTAATCAGAAAAGGGTGAAAAAAGACAAGAATTGTCCATTATTATTCTTTCTAAATCAATCTACCTTTGGAAAGTTTGTACCTAATGAGAAAAATTATGTTGAACTAAGTGGAATTAACTGATAGTAAATATTTCAGTGCTATAATTAATTTTGAGGTAATTAACTTTGAGAATTTAAAATAGCTGATTTTTGAATTTTTATGAAATGCATAAACTATTTTAAAATATAATTTTAGAGTAAAGATATATTTATGATAGAAAATTATAAAAGAGTAAAAAATATTATCAAAATTCAACTTATCATGCATACTGACTATTAAGATTTTGGGTAATTATGTACTCTCAAAATATTTCTAACCATCATATGTACATTTCTAAATATTCTATGTACTTTTTACAAAAGCAAAATAATGTATAGTAATGCTATCCAAGGATATACAATAATGTATCTGAAAGATTTGTATGTTGCTATTATAAACATATCTGTTTATATGCATACAAATATGAATTTCAGTTGCTTTTTGGTATTGAGAATAGGTTAAATTTTTTCAAAGTTTCTTCAATTTTATAATGTTTAGATTTAATTTTAGAACTCACTGCAATCCCCTGGAGGAGGAAATGGCAACCTACTCCAGTATTCTTGCCTGGAGAATACCATGGACAGAGGAACCTGGAGGACTACAATCCATGGGATCACAGAGTCAAACACAACTTATCAACAGAGCATACACTCATTGATAGTTTATGATAAGCATTTTATGAAAAGACTGTACTAGCTGATAGATGGAAATGCTATTTAAGACTTCAGCAAATATTATACAAATATAATTATGAAATAAAATAACAGCTAAAAATACATAGATGAGAAGGAAATAAAATTAAATAGACATTTGTTCATTAAAGCATGCTATTTATAGGTTTTAAAATAGAGAGAACTTAACACAAATTAATACAAAGTTATTTGGTTATACTTGATACATGATTATTTGTTTACATTTTTAACAGATGGTTCCTAAATTTGGGTATTTATTATAATCATATTTGAAGCTTTAAAACTCTTGGTGTCTGTCAATCTAGAAATTCGAATATAATTCATCTGTCATATAGCTTGGTTATCTGGATTTTTAAAAAATGTTTCCTAGTGTTTTTAATGAAAAACCAGAGTTAAGAACCACTCATTTGCATTTCTCAGAACATGAGGAAACTGAATTTTGCAATCTAACATAAGTGTAAAGGAATATCTCTCATGTATCCAGGCATTAGGGTAAAAGTATAGTTTTCTTACAAAATCTTCCCTCTTTTCACTAGCATTTTTCAATTGGTAGACTTTTAAAATTTTATTTCTATTCTTCAAGTGAACTGTTAATTGTAGCTTCTTTTCAGAACTCTCATATGTAACGGTGTGCAAGTGTCTAAATTCCAATTTAATTTAAAATAATTCTGGCTTTAAATAGCCATTAGAATTTTAAATCCTAAATCTGCTTTCTCTTCAAAGATGCAAAAGATCAAAGGGAAGTTAAAGGTGCTTTCAGGTTAGAAGAAGAAGCATCTGGAAACAGAAATTTCTCCATGTTAACATACACAAGTTGATCTATATTGGATCTCTTTAACAGAGATGATTTCAGATTTTGCCTATTAAATCTGGAATATTGTTAATACCAGTTTGCATATAGAAAATATGTTATACATACACAAGCACATATGTATACATGCTCTCTCCTACAGGCATATGTGTGTAAAAGACATTAACAGAAAATATATATCCACATTAACTAGGCAAATGTATGTCTGAAATTATCTTATTTATATAAGCCAGATAGCTTTTATTCAAGTAATCAGTCCAGTTCAGTTCAGTTCAGTTGTTGAATCGTGTCCGACTTTGCAACCCCATGGACTGTAGCACGCCAGGCTTCCCTGTCCATCACCAACTCCTGGAACTTACTCAAACTCATGTCCATAAAGCCAGTGATGCTATCCATCCATCTCATCCTCTGTCGTCACCTTCTCCTCCTGCCTTCAATCTTTCCCAGCATCAGGGTCTTTTCCAATGAGTCAGTTCTTTGCATCAGATGGACAAAGTATTGGAGTTTCAACTTCAGCATCAGATCTTCCAATGAATATGCAGGACTGATTTCCTTTAGGATGGACTGGTTGGATCTCCTTGCAGTTCAAGGGACTTTCAAGAGTCTTCTCTAACACCACAGTTCAAAACATCAGTTCTTTGGCCCTCAGATTTCTTTATACTCCAACAACTCTCACATCAGTACATGACTAATGGAAAAACCATAGCTTTGACTAGATGGACCTTTGTCAGCTAAGCAATGTCTCTGCATTTTAATATGCTGTCTACTTTGGTCATACCTTTTCTTTCAAGGAGCCAAGTGTCTTTTAATTTCATGGGTGCAGTCACCATCTGCAGTGATTTTGGAGCCCGAGAAAATAAAGTCTGTCACTGTTTCCATTGTTTCCCCATTTGTCATGAAGTGATGGGACTGAATACCATGATCATCATTTTCTGAATGTTGAGTTTTAAGACAACTTTTCCACTCTCCTCTTTTACTTTCATCAAGAAGTTCTTTAGTTCTTCTTTGCTTTCTGCCGTAAAGGTGGTATCATGTGCATAAATCTGATACTTTTCTGTGCAGAACTTTATTTCAGTTATAGATGGAATGATTTCCTCATTAACACTGAATGAAATAATCATATTTAAGAGGATTGAATTTGAAGATATTGCACCATGTGTATAATTAATTCTAAAAACAAATCATTGAAATATCCAGTATTCAGCTAAGCTAAAACTGAGAGCTCAGTTGTTTGCTATCAAATGTTCTGCTTTATTATTTCTAAAAAAAAAAAATGATATATATATTTTCTGTGCATCAGTGTGTAGTAAAGCCCAAAGGATTTTATTCTCACTCTAAAATATGCACTCTAGGATGGCTTAAGTATCATAAATATTATTAATAATAAGTTCTGTTGTTTGTTGGCATATGTTTGGCAAAGAATGGTAGTAAAAGACTTTGAAGTTGGAATGTACGTTTTCAGAGAGGATCTTTCACAGGTGTTGAAGCTGTATGGGCCTCAGATGTTCTTAAAGATCTGAGACAACAGAATTTCACTCCAAACCATTAAAGTTTGAAGAGCAACTGAACAGATGTTCATTCTTTCATTTAATATTTCAGACATCTGCATAACAGCTCTGTGTTGTTTTTTCACTTCTTTTTTTAAAAATAATATTTAAAAACTAAACTTGGTTTAAGGTCACTTCTGATGACAGTTTGAACTAGTCTGACAGCTGTTTAAATGTTTTTGGCATCTGCTTAGGAAGATGGAATTTCTTTCTTCTGCCTGAATTGATGCTACATTAAAAAAAAAAATTGTTCTTGAACAAAGTCAGTAAAAGTGAAATAATTTTTTTTGAAAGGTGGTATATTTGGGGTGTGCATACTTGGGTATATTCCTTGCCTCTATAATTTGTCATCCCTAAGCAAGAGATAACATAATTCTCCCAGAACCGGTATAGTATAAATGTCTTATCTGTGATTAAAATTAAAAGGGTTTATTTCATTTATACTTTATGAGCTATAAAACATTATTGCTTATAAAAAAAATTCCCAAATGTTCAATGTCACTTTCCCAAGAGATAGAACAGATGGTGAGCACAGGTATATTAAATGTAATCGGTACAATAACCCTGAATACTGATGCAATTATTAGAGATTAATCTGGATATTTGCATGAAAGACCTCTGGGATGCCCAGGTCTGGTCTAGCTGGACTCTGCTTTTCCTCATGACTTATTGGTTTTATTTTGGGAACTCAAAAGACCTCTGGAAATGCTTTCAAATCCTCTGCATGCCTGAGTTGGGAAGATTCATGTGGGAAATATTTTACACTATATGACAGACAGGAAAAACAACAAAACAAAACAACCCTCTAAAAGCTTGAGGTTTTAAACTGATCTTCGGCAGTATTAGCACTGTGTTTTGTCTCATGTAAGCAAAAATGAACTGTGGGAAAGCTGAATATGACAAAATGTGGTGTAGCTAAGATATATTTCTAGGTGTTTCTCTGAAGAACTTGGAGCTACTTTCTGAAAGTTCTGTGGATAATTTAAATACAGAGCTTGAAAGGATTACCATGAAAATTCATGCTGATGAGTATAGATCACCTGGCTCCTAGGAGGCCAAGAACTTTATGTGCCTGCATGCTCAGTCACTTGAGTCATCTCTGACTCTTTGCGACCCCATGGACTGTGGCCCTCCAGGCTCCTCTGTCCATAGAATTCTCCAGGCAAGAATACTAGAGTGGGTTCCCATTCCCTCTTTCAGGGCATCTTCCTAATCCAAGGATCAAACCTTCGTCTCCTGCATTGCAGGCGGATTCTTTACCCACTGAACCACCTGGTAAGCCCCTAAGAACTTTGTAGATAAATCTAAAGAGAAACAGGGCATCATTAAAAACTACCCCGGGAAAAATGTCATAGATGGAAGAAACCATGTGTTTATATCACATTAAAATAGTTACTGGGATCTATTTTCATGTATGGTAAAATAATTACACATTAGCAGGTAGAATAATATACGAAAACTAACATTGTTTTATTGAAACTATAGGCAATGCAGTTTAGGTCTCATTGTCTCCATAAGAGGAATATATACTTTTTTTTTTCTCATTAAACTTTTTTTAATGGGTCTCAAATTCTGTGACAGATTTTTGGTCAAGTTGTTTTCATTAAAAAGTACTGATTTTAAAAACTAATAACTTAAATTGCCACACACAAAACTTATGGTCTACAAAAACATTCTCCTTTCCTTCTGAAGGTTTTACGATGCATTGTTATCATTAACCAGTCTTTTACTATTAAACTTAAATGGCCAATTGAGACAAACAGTTCTGAGACTGTTCTTCCACCACTGATTAAAGGAATATATAAATTTTAAAAATTCTTAATAAACTTACCTAAGATCTTGGAGCTGCTGCTGCTGCTGCTGCTAAGTCGCTTTAGTCATGTCCGACTCTGTGCGACCCCATGGATGGCAGCCCACCAGGCTCCCCGTCCCTGGGATTCTCCAGGCAAGAACACTGGAGTGGGGTGCCATTGCCTTCTCCAATGCATGAAAGTGGAAAGTGAAAGTGAAGTCGCTCAGTCGTGTCTGACTCCCAGCGACCCCATGGACTGCAGCCCACCAGGCTCCTCAGTCCATGGGATTTTCCAGGCAAGAGTACTGGAGTGGGGTGCCATTGCCTTCTCCGGATCTTGGAGCTAGTAAGAATCAAACAGGGGATTCAAGTTCATATTTAGATTATTACAAAGATTATTTTCTTTCCACTAATCATATTATTTTTCCCAATAATAACTCATTATTTTTTAATATTTGGTCTCATAATATGTTGTTGTTGTTATTCATTGAATGGAATCCATTTGCCAAGAACTGTAAATTAAAAAAATCAAAATTTTTTACACACTTAGAATTATAAAGAACCATAAAAATAATTTAGTCCAAACTACCTGTTTCCTGTTTTATGGATAAACCAAACTGAGGCTAAAGTTGCCTATACAATTAGTTATAATTGGAGGGAGAGATTATTGTTTAAGTCTACTTTTTCTTCAAAAAGACAAATTGATGTAATGTTCAAAAGTGTAATAAAAATCCAAGATGGTCATTCAGATGGAGAATTTTAGAGGCTGTGTTGAAGCTCTTGGTGTTTAGCAAGTTAGTGTTATTCCAGGAGCCTCCCACTCACAGGTCAGCTCGCAGTGGTGACTCTTTTACATTCTCTAATTCTTACTTTAAACAGAATTTCTTTTAAATAGCAATGTCTTTGGGGCTTTTATTTTTAAGGAAAATAAACCAAGATAGGATAATTAAATTTTTTTAAAGGTTTATATTATTTATATTCAATAATCATTTACTTAAACACCTCACATATGCCAGTGCCCATGCTTAGAGTCAGGGGTTAAAAAGGGAAGAAAAAGACAAAATTCCTGTTCTTAAGGTACAATCATGAATGTCACATGGGAGAAAAATTTAAGTAAGCAAAATTAAATGAGCTTGTTATTATAGGGTCAAATCAAAATTTATCTTTACAAAACTGTAATAATTTTTAGATTAATAAGCATCAAAAGTTTTCAAAAGAAAGTAGATAATCAGGCTAGGCATTATCCTTGTGTGTTATTGGGTCCAAACATATTTTATCTTTGCTTGCTACAATTTTTTATTTTACTTTTATATATGCATTATGAGGGCTTTTTAGGTGATGCTAGTGGTAAAGAACCCACCTGCCAATGCAGGAAACATAAGAGACCCAGGTTTGATCCCTGGATCAGGAAGATCCCCTGGAGGAGGACATAGCAACCCACTGCGGTATTCTTGCCTGGAGAATCCCACTAACAGAAGAGCCTGACGAGCTACAGTCCATAGGGTCACAAAGAGCTGGACACACTGAAGCATTTGAGCAAGACCACACATATATTATTTAATCTCCAAGAATGTGATAGTCCCTGTAGTGCCTGCATGCAAGTTAGAAAGTACACTTGCAGCTTGGCCTTTCAGAAAGAATGTTTCAGAACCATGGTCACAGAGGCTTTGGCTCTTCACATATTTACACCCACACTCTAACCTACTCTCATACATGTCAGAAAATTGATCCGTCATTTATGATCTTCCCTCATAGCTCAGTTGGTAAAGAATCTGCCTGTAATGCACGAGACCCTGGTTGGATTCCTGGGTCGGGAAGATCCCCTGGAGAAGGGATAGGCTAGCCACTCCAGTATTCTTGGGCTTCCCTTGAGGCTCGGAGAAGGCGATGGCACCCCACTCCAGTACTCTTGCCTGGAAAATCCCATGGACGGAGGAGCTTGGTAGGCTGCAGTCCGTGGGGTCGCTAAGAGTCAGACACGACTGGGCGACTTCCCTTTCACTTTTCACTTTCATGCATTGGAGGAGGAAATGGCAACCCACTCCAGTGTTCTTGCCTGGAGAATCACAGGGATGGGCGGGTTGCCGTCTCTGGGGTCGCCCAGAGTTGGACACGACTGAAGCGACTTAGCAGCAGCAGCAGCAGCCACTCCAGTATTCTTGGGCTTCCCTTGCGGCTCAGCTGGTGAAGAATCCATCTGCAATGTGGGAGATATAGGTTCGATCCCTGGGTTGGGAAGATCCCCTGGAGAATGGAAAGGCTAACCACTCCAGTATTCTGGCCTGGAGAATTCCATGGACTTTATAGTCCATGGGGTCGCAAAGAGCCGGACATGACTTTCACTTTCACTTTCACTTTATGCTATTAGTAGTAGAAACAACCCAAATTTTCTGCGTCCTAATTGAAGGAAAGTTATTGGATTGATGTTAGCCAAGATAAGAATCAAGAACTGTGAAGTGACAGATTGGAAAAGAAAATGACCTTGGAACTTAGTATTCCTCAGCCGTGGTCAGGATCAACATCCTGTTCGATTCATTGTCTGTTCCATTGAAGAAGTGCATTCGTGTGCCATCAAATGAGTTCATGGCCTTGTGGGTTATGTGCAGGGGGCTCTCTCTGCTGCTCTAAGATCTCTCCAAGGGGCTTGGAATCTGTCATCTGCCCTTTAATCTGTCATTTTGTATCTGTGATGTGAATTATCTGTTTTAAATGGGACCTTTTGCATTGAACAATCTGTCCTGTATATCTGTACTGTACAGTTCTGAATATAGCAGAGTATTTCATAAATTCATTTGATTATAATATTATCAGATACACACGGAGAAAAGATCGGTCATTGTCAGAGACAGGGAGTAAGGGGTGGGTGAAATGGGTGTGGATGGTTTCAAAATTACACACTTCCAGCTTAAAATAGACAAATCATAGGGATATACTATACAACAAGGTGAATATTGTTAATAATACTGTATTGTGTATCTGAAAGTTTACTAGGAGAGTATGTTTTAAAAGTTCCCATCCAGAGGAAAAACACTGTAGCTATATATGGTGATGGATATTAACTAAACTTAATGCTTTATTTTGCAATACATATAAATATTGAATGTTGTATACCAGGGCTTCCCAGGTGGTGCTAGTGGTAAAGAACCCTCCTGCCAATGCAAGAGACATTAAGAGATGAGGGTTTGATCCCTGGGTTGGGAAGATCTTCTGGAGAAGGGCATGGCAACCCACTCCAGTATTCTTGCATGGAAAATCCCATGAAGAGAGGAACCTGGAGAGCTATAGTCCATGGGGTTGCAAAAGAGTTGGACGTGACTGACACGACTTAGCACACACACATACCTGAAACTAATATAACATTATATGCTAAATATATCTCAATTAAAAATATTGTCCTCTTTCCAGAAACATTTTGGAAGACTTTTGTATAGAGATAAGCAACTATTGGTAACATATTAAACAAGTATAATATTAAGTTCAGTCAATTTTAGAAGAATTTGAATTAATCTTCAAATGCTAATTAAATTAGAGCAAATTATGCCTTTAAAAGCCCAGTAAAACATATAAACATAAATAATAAAGTTGTTAAATAATACTCTGTAGACTGCCAGAGTTACTATTAATATGATGTACAACTTACCACTGATGAATTCATATAACTGTCAAGAAGACAAAGGATTCATAGATTTGACATCCAAAGTGCAAACTATAAAAGAAAAGTCAGTAACTAAAGACTTCATCAAAATCAAAAACTCTCTGTGAAGGCTACTATTAAGAGGATAAAAGGCAAGCTACAGATTAGGTATAAATATTTTCAAAATCAATATCAGACAAAGAACTTGTGTCCAGAATATATAAAGAACCCTCAAAACAATAATAAGAAAACTGGCAACCCTGTAAAAAATGGGCAAAATATTTGAACAGGCACTTCACCAAAGAAGATGAAAGAGATGTAAATAAGCAAAAAAAAAAAAAACACCTCATAATTAGTAGTCATTTAGTCGTTAAGAAATGCAAGGTAATAAACACACAGTAAGATATCATACCATGAAACACCGATTAGCATAGCTACGTTTTTTTTACAAAAACAAGGATGCAGAACAAAAGAAACACTCAGATACTGATGGTGGAAATGCAAAATAATGTGTTTTTTCTGAAATATGCTGTGGAAGTTTCTTTAAAACTTAAAAATGCTTACTGAATCACCTGGGATTTGCTTTTATTCTAGGTATTTATGCTAAAGAAATGAGAACCATGTTCATACAAAAACCTAAACAAAAATGTTTTAAAGCAGTATTATTGATAGTTCCCCAAAACCCAGAAACAGTCTCAATGTCCATTAATAGGTAAGCGGATAAACAAACTGTGTTGTATCACTCAATATTATGTAACCACAACATGAAAAATTCTCAAAGGCAATATGCTAAATGAAAGAATTCAGACTCAAAAGGTGACATCCCCTATGATTCAATTTATTTGACATTCTAGAAAAGGCAAAAATGCAGGAACAGCATACAGAACTCTTTGGGTTGTTTGAAATGTCTGTCAATTGACTGTGGTTGTGGTTATTAGAAACCATGCATGCATTAAAATATAAACAAGTGTACATCAAAAAAGTGATTTTCAGCAATCCTCTGGCAGAAGAGTGATTAGGACTCAGCACTTCCACTGTGTCGCCTGGGTTCAATCCCTGGTAGGGGAAGTAAGATCCCCTAGCCGCATGGTATACCTCCCCCAAAAAATAATAAAGTGATTTTCATAGTATATGAATTAATAATAATAGTAACCAGTGATATTTTATAATACACTTAAATGAGGCTAAAATATGAGTGAAGATTATTTTTAATGATTGCACATACCTCTCTTCTTTGTTAAATATATTTTATAAAGCAAATATTTCAATATAGTTAATACAGTAATTATTCTGCCATAACTGCATGTCAACCTAGATAAATATTCAATATTTTTAAAATGTACCTACAAATGAAGAATAAATTTTTCACCCTATTGTGTTCTGAAATTCTTTCTGTCAAGTTTTATGATTCTTTAGAGAATAAAATTTTTTATTTGCCTCTGATACTGTAGAAAATATACTGAAAACTGATAGTAGTGGGTGAGACAGCAGATAATAGAAGTCTTCTTCATCTAATGGTGGCCAAATCAATACCAAGTTGAGGTCACCACAGTCAGTAATAAAAGCTGATTCAAAAAGACAAGTGCTTACCACGATAGGTGGAATTCAGACAGCTGTGTTGTGATTCTAGAGATGGCTGAACCAGTAATAGCAGTTATATTCACACCTTTAAATGAGAAAAGTGAACTCCACAACCTGAGATTTAGAGCATTATGTGGGGGGAAATTGCAACACAGCAACTCTTGATTTACAAATAAAAGGAAAAATAACAGTATATTTTAAATACATCTTTCCAGCTTACTTTAAACCATTATAGGTAAGAAGAACAAACTTTTGCTCAAATGAGTATATTTATTCTACATTATTCATAGAAAGCTGCTTTAAATTAATTTACTACTGCATTGAAACTACTTAAGGCATAATTAAAGTTATTTCTTTTATATTCATAGATTCAAGTTCAGTGAATTTAAATAATGTTAATATTTTTGATAATGTAAATTGTTTAATTAAAAATGGCACAATTTCCCACAGTCCAAATTACTTAAATTAGGAGTTTAAGATTAGCATATACACAGTACTTTATATGAAATATGTAAGCAACAAAGTGTCCTCCCAGGTGGTGCTACTGGTAAAGAACCCTCTTGCCAATGCAGAAGACCAGGAGACTTGGGTTTGATCCCTGTGTCGGGAGGATCCTCTGGAGGAGGGGATGGCAATCCACTCCAGTATTCATGCCTGGAGAATCACATGGACAGAGGAGCCTGGCAGGCTTCAGTCCTTAGGGTCGCAAAGAATCAGACACTAAAGCGACTTAGCATGCATGCATGCAAGCAACAAGGACCTACTGTATAGCACAAAGAACTCTATTCAGATTTCTGTAATAACCTGTAATGGAAAAGAATGTGGAAAAGAATGTGAAAAAGAATGTGTGTATGTGTATATATGTGTGTGTGTGTGTGTGTGTGTATCACTGAATCACTTTGCTGTATACACTTGAAACACAACAGTGTTAGTTGCTCAGTCATGTCCGATTTTTTGAGACCCCATGGAGTGTAGCTTGTCAGGCTCCTCTGTCCTTGAAATTCTCCAGGCAAGAATACTAGAGAGGGTAGCCCTCCATTTCTCCCAGAGATCTACCCCCAGCCCAGGGATCAAACCTGGGTCTCCAGCATTTCAGGCAAATTATTTACCATCTAAGCCACCAGGGAAGCCCCTGAAACACAACATTGTAAATTAACTGTAACTCAATTAAAAAAAAAAAAACTGGAATAAAAAACAGCAAACATTTCTCTAATTTTGTTTTGAAAAGATTTGGTTACAAGTAATTTATTTAATTTGCAAATAGCAATAATTTTTCAATAATTATTTATATTATGGGAACATTTGTGACATGAGGAGAATCTAATCTCCCTGTCATTTTCGAATATAATGACTTGTTAATGAATACAAAGTTTGACAACACTGAAATTTGGTAGTGATTTTAAAAACTAGCACAAATTAATTTTCTTCCCTTCCAGCTTTATGATCTTTGGAGGATTTATTACTTTTAAGACACTAATATTATCTCAACATCTCATTTGAATGATATTTTTCAGCAAATTGTGAAGAATACTTTTCAAGAATTACTCCCCTCCATCCCCATCAAAATTTTATTAGATATACAGTAATTAGATTTGAAATTATTCTGCATTCTATCAAATTCAAACTGCATAGGAGAATTGCTTAAGGTTTTTTTAATGTATGTAATGATTTCATAAAATGATTTGGGTATATGTTCCTGTATAAACAAATTTTGTTAACCTTAAGAAAGAGCTCATGCATAGATATTTATGGGAGATAATACCCCCTTAGCACCACTTGTAATCTACCTGTAAAATAATTAAATAAATCACCTCTTACAATGAATATGAAATAATTATCAAAAATATTCATCTATAATATAAATATAAGTGCCTTACTTGGAAATTTGCCAAAATATAGTACTACAAGATGTTTCCATGTTAAATTTAAATTTCCAATGCGTTTTTTTGGAAAACAAAAATCTTTATTTTTCTATTTTTCATAGACTTCTAATGACTTGTAATTTTAGAAGGCTTTTTTTTTTTTTTTTTTTTTGCTGCATTTGGAAGTTAATGTTGTATTATTCTGAGAAAAGTCATACCATATGGATTCTTAAGGAGACTAGACTAGAGGAGGTTATTTGGTTATTTCTTCTCTTTTTTGAGGGAAGATAAGCATTAACAACACAGTGATACTGGGGGGAAAAAGGAATAAAAAGTTAGATTTATGAGATATTGGGAAGGTAGAATAAACAGAACTCTTGATTAAATAGTTGTTCAGGATGATTAAGAACAATGAGTTCGATGACCACTATGTTTCAGGTTTAATTGACCTGGGAGATGATGCTAACATTCAACAACCAATGGAATACAGGAGGGGACAGACTACGGGACGGGGCGGAGAATGAGGTTACATTTATATGGGAAGTAAAATTTACCTTTTAATTAATTATGCATTGACTGCATTTGTAATTTATTTCCAAAGAAAGGGTATTAACATTACCTATTATTTTGTGCTGTGAATCCAAATCCACTCATTAAAATCATAGATGGAAAAATTGGAAGTCTTGAACATTTTTTATCAAAAATTTAGTTTCTGCCTACAGAATGTTGCTATCACCAAAATATCACAACAGAAATGACATCACATTCTTTATGAGAGTATTAAAACATTATCTTAAACAAGAATAACATTTGAAAAAAATAAATGTTTTAACCACTATGACATTAGATAGATGACAAATACTGATACTTCCTTCAATATGCTAACCAAAGTTCCAAAGATGAAACAAAATGAGTTCTTAAATTCAATACATTTTCCACAAGATTTTATCTTTTTATAGGTATTTAATTCATTTTATATATTAATTTAAAAATGTATTTAGAATACAAACCAAAATGTTATAAAATCACATAATTTTATTAGCTCTAAGAAGATGGTTTAAATGAGAGACATAAGTGTGTATGTGTGTTAATTATGTTAGAGTGTATTGTAAACAGTATGTTGTGTTTGCTGCTTTTAATGTACTAAATAACAAATCCTTCTTTGTTTTCAATATGGTCTAGTAGTTGCTTATACATTAAAATAGCCATAAAGTATAAGAAAATTGTTGCAAAAGACATATGTGATAAAGGACTGCTATCCAAAACATAAAAAGAAATCTCAACTATAAGAAATCAAATTGCCCTATTTAAAACTGGACTAAAGACTTTAAGAGACACCTTACCAAAAAAAAAAAAAAAAAAAAGATAGCAAATAAGCATATGAAAACATGGTCCACATCATCTATCATCAAGGAAATTCAAATGAAAACAATGATATATGCCTGAACCCCTATGAGAACAATCAAAATCCAGAACACTGACAACATCAAATGCTGGCAAGGATGTGGAGCAACAGAAACTCTGATTCATTGCCAGTAGGAATGCAAAAGGGTACAGCCACTTTAGAAAACAGTTCAGTCATTCCTTATAAAGCTGAACTAATTCTTAAACCTACAATCCAGCAATTGCACCTCTTGGTACTTTCCCAACAAGCTGAAAACATTTCCACACAAAATCCTGCACACAGACAATTACATCACCCTGATAGAAGATATTAATAACAAAGAGGCTGTGTTGGAGGGCTACACTAGTATATGAGAAATCTCTGTGCTGTCCTCAGTTTTGCCCTGAACCTAAAATTGTTCTCAATACTAAAGTTTTAAGGAAAAAGAACCTTCTTATCTATAGAAGAGTAGCATGAAATTGAACAGCAGAGTATAAAAAAAGGCATGGATCATGAACTTATAATTTATTCTCTTTAGGACACCCCATACTCCATTACACTGTTCCTCTCCTTTTCAGATTCCAAAAGGAGAGCCCTGAAGGAAGGACTGTGTTTGCTCCAGATACATTGTTCTATCCTACTACAATCCTGAACCAAAGACAATAAGTTCAAGCTCAGAAAGAGGCTCAAACGCTAGCCCTGCCCAGAGATGCCTCTGATCCCTGAGAGGGAATGTAAACATCCAGCAGGACAGCAAATCTGACAGCCAGCTCAGCCAGGATTGCTTCCTATGTAAATCCCTCCCATCAACAGGAATATTTGTGTTCCCCTCTCCTGGCTCCCAAATATCTGCATGTTTGCTCAGTCATGTCAGACTCTTTGTGACCCTATAGACTGTAGTGCTCCAGGCTCCTTTCCTCTTGGGGTTGTCCAGGCAAGAATACTGGAGCCATTCCTGTTTCCTACTCAGAGGATCTTCCCTGACCCAGGAATCAAACCTGCATCTCCTGCATTGGCAGGCAGATTCTTTACCACTGTGCCACCTATCCCAAGCATGGGCCCAAGCATGGAGATGCGGTGGGCATTGCAGAAACCTTGCATTTTCCCCTCTTCTGTATTGAAAGCAATTCAGAGTAAAAAATAAGATATTTCCACTTTTAAATTTGTAGCGAAACAAGCATCTTTTTGTGAAGATATGCCTCCCTCTTGTTTGCTTCAGGAACATTTCTTCAGATTCCTAAAGATCCTTTGGAGCCTGGAAAGATAGACAAAGGGGCAGGAGTATAAAGAGACTTGCTTCATACATTTCTGGATGTTTAGAACTTTAAAGGGTCTGAGAGTTTACAACTTTCAAGTTAACAAGTTAGCTTGCAAAACTTGTATAGATACTTGCAAAACACAGGAAACCCCTGGGTCAGAGACAAAATAATGTATTACTCACAACACTACAGGCAGCCTTGGCTTGATGTTTTTGTAGGGTTCCATTGCTCCTCCCTAGGGCAGCACAGGGAAAATCCAGGAGGAATGTGTTCACGTTACATCTGAGGACCCCCAAGTTTAGAAAAACCCCATGTCTTATAAGAAGTCTCATAGCAAATATGCCTCAGAGGGAGACATTATTACCCTAGTCAGGAAACACATCTGTCTTCTTTTCCCAAAGGAGACACCCTATATCTCTCAAGATTCTTTCTGATATAAGTAAGCATCCTTGAAATGATAGTCTAGGACAGAAACTATCACAAGCTGAGTGGAAGCACCAGAAAATTGTTACCCATCCCTGAACAACACACAACATGGGGTGTTCTGTTTGGCAAATAACTATCCTTACATTTTTATTTGTTTTGGTTTTGGTTGGGGCACCAATTTATTCAGATCTTGCACCCACCCTGGGGATAATTTGTGTTTTTGCATCTTTTAAATCTGCATTTGAAACCCAATATCTTTATCTGATATAAATATGGAAATTACATGGCAGAGGAGTGTTTCACAAATATCACACTTGAAAAATAGAGAGGTGATTGTATATATAATTCAACATTGATATAAGCACTGGGTTTATTTATCATTTAGCCAATGCAAGAGAAGTTTAAAAGATCTTTCTACATTCTATTTATGTTTATTAAGTAAATTCTCAGTAAAATTTTATTAGTCAACTACTTTTGCTTTTCTTTTTCTTTTTTTTTTTTTTTTAAGTATTTGTTTATTTGGCTGCCTCGGGTCTTAGTTGCACCATACAGAATTTTTTGTTGCAGTGTGTGGACTCTAGTTGCGGTGCCCAGGCTTCGTTGCTCCATGGCATGTGGAATCTTCCTGGACCAGGGATCAAACCTGTGTCCCCTACACAAACAGATGGATTCTTAATCACTAGACCACTAGGGAAGTCCCATGTACTTCTGCTTTTCATTTAAGAATAATATCATATTGACATTGATAATTTGTTCCCTATTCATCTCACTTTTTCAGTGTTATGAGAGTTCATTATTTTTAACATTTAATAAGCATTTTAATCGGAGAAGGCAATGACAACCCACTCCAGTACTTTTGCCTAGAAAATCCCATGGACGGAGGAGCCTGGTAGGCTGCAGTCCATGGGGTCGCGAAGAGTTGGACATGACTGAGCAACTTCATTTTCACTTTTCACTTTGATGCATTGGAGAAGGAAATGGCAACCCACTCCAGTGTTCTTGCCTGGAGAACCCCAGGGACGGGGAAGCCTGCGTGGGCTACTGTCTATGGGGTCGCACAGAGTTGGACACGACTAAAGCGACTTAACAGCAGCAGCAACTGCAGCAAGCATTTTAATTGGAGGTTGAGAACATGCAGTGACACCTGCTTGCCAAGTAACAGTTTGAATTAGAATATTTTCTTTTAGATTTCCCTTCTCTTCAGAACGTATGGAAATGAAAATCATGTGTTCTTGGTCAGAGCAAACAGATGACTGATTCCTTAACTAATATGTGTCTCATATAATCTCTGTTTACATCCTTTCATCCCTTCAGTGTTTTCCCTCTCTATATTTAGTCTTATTTTCCATCCTCAACACATCTGTGTACATCCAACCTATTAGTCTGCTATTGAAAATCCAATATGTTGCTGATTTGATGATCCTTAAGTTTCTTGACTTTATTTAAGGTTGTAGTCTTTATTTCACAATTGTATTAATATATTTACTTCAAACTCTAGATCTAACTGACATGTGTGAATCTTTGAAGATCTCTAGGCATAAATTTCCCTCCCTTGGCCTTGGTTGTCTTTAGTATTTTAAATAGCTTTCCATTCCTTGGTTTCTGCTAAGTTAATCACACTACTTCTATATTTAGTTCACAATTTGTATTCCCAACCTGTTCCAACGAATTTATAAAATTTGAATTCCATATAGCTGGCACTTTTCTACGTACAAAATAATTATAAGTTATACAGTTTTCAGAAGACCCCACAAAAACTGAAATTCATCAGATGTCAGTCATACTTATGATAGAGCCACTGTAAGTGTGGTATGGGTAACATATTAGTTATATTAATATGTGTCCCTGCTAAGTCACTTCAGTCATGTCCAACTCCTTGAGACCCCATAGACTGTAGCGCACCAGACTCCTCTGTCCATGGGATTCTCTAAGCAAAAATATTGTAGTGGGTTGCCATACCCTCCTCCAGGGGATCTTCCCAATCCAGGGATCGAACCCACATCTTTTATGTCTCCTGTGTTGGCAGATGGGTTCTTTACCACTAGCGTCACCCAAACACGCTTAATTTAAGAAATCTTAATTGTTAATAATTTTAGAAAGAGACAGTCTTCTAAAGGTCCTGTGCATTCCTACATGTATGCTGAGAATAGAAGCAATGGACTGGTCAGTCTTTATATGTGTCATTTCTCAGGGAAATCTTGATGTAATACTTCCCCTTCAGACAGAGAGCAAGTTTACAACAGAAGTAATAAGTGGCCTCAGCTAGTGTTCCTCTCCTATGGTATGACCCTCTGTGTGTGTAGCCCTCCATCTCATCCACCTGTGTTGCCTCTTAGAGACTGGGGACATGAAGGAAGATCACCAACAAGAAATCTTGAGGCTTCCCTGGTGCTCCAGTGGTTAAGACTGTGCTTCCAATGCAGGAGACCTGTGTAATACCCTAGTTGGGGAGCTAAGATCCTATTAATACATACTGCTTGGTAAAGCCAAGACAAAAACAAATGAACACACACAAAAAACCCCAAACAAGAAATTCTGCTACAACTTCTGTGTTGACTAGTAAAGTTATTTGTCTTTGTTCCAGGTATATTGTGTCAGCATCCATAAACATTAAACCTACTGGGATTTTTTGCTCGTAGTTATGGTAAAATCTTAGACCCTTCACAGTTCTGTATAAAAATATAGAATATCTGTCACCAAAAATAAGTAAGAACTAACTGTTGGAAGTTTGCATAAATATCTATATAGCTAATTCAGTTTTACTTAATGAAGTATACAATTTATTTAATATCTATTAATTTAAAGAGAATGTATATATTGCAACCAAGAAATAATTTTTATTAGTTGTTACTAATCCAAAATTACAAACATGGACATCACCAGATGGTATATATCGAAATCAGAATGATTATATTCTTTGAAACCAAAGATGTAGAAACTCTATACTGTCAGGATAAACAAGACCAGGAGCTGACTGTGGCTCAGATCAGGAACTCCTTATTGCAAAATTCAGAATTAAATTGAAGAATATAAGAAACCACTAGACTATTCAGGTATAAGCTAAATCAAACCCCTTACAATTATACACTGAAAGCGACAAATAGATTCAAGGGATTAGATCTGATAGACAGAGTGCCTGAAGACCTAAGGATGGTGGTTCATAATATTGTATAGGACAAGGTGATCAAAACCATTCCCAAGCAAAAGAAATGCAAAAAGGCAAATGGTTGTCTGAAGAGGCCTTACAAATAGCTGAGAAAAGAAAAGAAGTGAAAGGCAAAGGAGAAAAGGAAAGATATACCCATCTGAATGTAGAATTCCAAAAAATACAAAGGAGAGATAAGAAAGCTTTTCTAAGTGAACAAAGCAAGAGAGGAAAACAATAGAATCGGAAAGACTAGAGATCTCTTCAAGAAAAGTAGAGATACCAAGGGAAAATTTCATGCAAAGATGGGCCCAATAAAGAACAGAAAATGTATGGACCTAACAGAAGTGGAAGACACTAAGAAGAGGTTGCAAGAACACACAGAAGACCTATATAGAAAAGATCTTAATGACCCGGATAACCATGATGGTGTGCTCAATCTCCTGGAATGGGAAGTCAAGTTGGCCTTAGGAAGCATTACTAGAAACAAAGCTAGTGGAGGTGATGGAATTCCAGTTGAGCTATTTCAAATCCTAAAACATGATGCTGTGAAAGTGCTGCACTCAATATGCCCGAGAATTTGGAGAACTTGGCAGTGGCCACAGGACTGGAAAAGGTCAGTTTTCATTCAAATCCCAAACAAAGGAAGAGTCAAAGAAGGTTCAAACTACTGCACAATTGCACTCATTTCACATGCTAGCAAAGCAATGCTCAAAATCCTCCAAGTTGGATTCAACAGTACGTGAACTGAGGACCTCCAGAATTTCAAACTGGATTTAGAAAAGGCAGAGGAACCAGAGACCAAATTGCCAATATCCAAAGGATCATAGAAAGAGGTAGAGGTCCAGAAACACATCTACTTCTGTTTTATTGACCATGCTAAAGCCTTTAACTGTGTGGATCAGAACAAACTGGAAAATTCTTAAAGAGACAGAATTACCAGCCCACCTTACCTGGCTCCTGAGAAATCTGTATGCAGGTCAAGAAGCAGCAGTTAGAATCAGGCTGTATTTCCCTGAAAAATTACTTTCATTCAGCTAAATTAAACTAAAGGTCTTGCTTAAATTTTTATTGTAACCTTCCAAATAAATTTGTTTCACTTCTGAAAAAAAAAAAAAAAAAAGAACCAGATATGAACCAACAGCTGGTTCCAAATTGGGAAAGGAGTACATCAAGGCTATATATTGTCACCTTGCTTATTTAACTTATATGCAGAGGACATCGTGTGAAATGACAGGCTGGATGAAGCGCAAGCTGGAATCAAGATTGCGGAGAGAAATATCAACAACCTCAGATATGCAGATGACACCACTCTTGTGGCAGAACGTGAAAAGGAACTAAAGAGCCGCTTGATGAAGGTGAAAGAGGAAAGTGAAAAAGCTGGCTTAAAACAACATTCAAAAAATGAAGATCATGGCATCTGGTCCCATCACTTCATGGCAAACAGATGGGGGAACAATGGAAACAGTGCGAGACTTTATTTTATTGGGCTCCCAAATCACTGCAGATGGTGACTGCCGCCATGAAATTAAAAGATGCTTGCTCCTTGGAAGAAACGCTATGGCAAATCTAGACAGCATATTAAAAAGCAGAGGCATTTCTTTGCCAACCAAGGTCTGTCTAGTCAAAGCTATGGTTTTTTCAATAGTCATGTATGGATGTGAGAGTTGGACTATAAAGACGGCTAAAGGAGTGAAAGTGAAAGTTGCTTAATCATGTCTGACTCTTTGCGACCCCATGAACTTTACAGTCCATGGAATTCTCCAGGCCAGAATACTTTAGTGGGTAGCCTTTCTCTTCTCCAGGGGATCTTCCTGACCCAGAAATCGAATTGGGGTTTCCTGCATTGCAGACAGATTCTTACTAACTGAGCTATCAGTGAAGCCCAAAGAAGGCTGAGCATTGAAGAACTGATGCTTTTGAACTGTGGTGCTGGAGAAGACACTTGAGAGTCCTTGGACTGCAAGGAGATCAAACCGGCCAATCCTAAAGGAAATCAATCATGAATATTCATGCAGAAGGACTGATGCTGAAGCTGAAACTCCAACAGTTTGGCCCCTGATGCAAATTGCTAACTCATTAGAATAGACCCTGATACTAGTAAAGATTGAAAGCAAAAGAAGGGGACAACTGAGAGTGAAATGGTTGGATGGCATCACTGGCTCAATGGATATGAGTTTAAGCAAACTCTGGGAGATGGTGAAGGACAGGGAAGTCCGGCATGCTGCAGTCCATGTGGCTGCAAAGAATCAGACTCAACTAAGTGACTGAACAACACATTCCAAAACTGGAACAGGAAAACTGTAACAGGGTGTGACCTTTAGAAATATTGAAAGCAGTAAAAATCCAATTATACAAAAAGCTGAATTTCTCAAAATTATGTTAATATATATTACCAGTTGCAAAAGTGGCCTCAATTTCTTTTTTAAATGGTAAAATGTAGTTAATTAGTAAAGCAAATGTCTGAATTCAGAATTATATAATGCTTGTGCAGATGGTGAAATTCATGAAATGATAATCAACACTTTGGGCAAAAATGGTTATTTTTATTGTTATAATCTGTAAAGTTATTATAATTCTACATATAAGTGACTTTTTCAATTTTCATATCGTTTTTCCCTAGACAATAGTGCTAACATATTAAGCAAGTGAATTTTTTCTGTATATTTTTTGAATATCAATAGATGAAAAAATAGATTCACATTTTTAAACTTCTAGAACTGAATCAGATTCCGTAAGAGGCAAACTCATTTTTAGTGCTTTTTTAAAAATAAAATTGTGCTCTGGACTGGTATCTTATATTTAAATTGCCAATAATGGTATTCATTTTAAAAATAAATAATAATACAAAAATATTAAAATGACCTATTGTTCTTGATAATTACCCTGAATAATAAAAACTGGCATAGATTTGATGCATGGAAAAGGTAAGAGTAATCAACCAAACCTTTAAGGTATGAAATAAAAATGAATGTTACCATCAACTTTTTAACCTCACTAACACTTCTCCCCAAATATATTATTGAAAGTATTTTCTTGCTTGTCCATCCAGAAAAAGTTTTAGCCACTGATATTATTTTTATAATATTGTTCCCAAGCATTACATTTGTATTGCTTCATTATTTTTAAGACTTCCAGAGTAATTTGTTGTATGAATGTAACAAAATTTAATAATCAATCTTCTTTTAATTAACATTTGTTGGTTTTAACCCCCACCCCAAAACACATAGTAAAAACAATGTATATACATATATTCTCTTACCTGTATATTGATGTAGTTTTGCTAATATACTGGTGGCTTAATTTTTAGCAGTGAAATTGTTGGGTAGAGGTTACCTCTTTTTTTTTCTAAAAATGTGAACAATTTGTATTACTAGTAGGAGTTCCTATTTTAGCAAAATATGATGGAAAATTTGTGTTGTAACAAATGTCTATACATCTCCTGCTTCTTATATTATTAGAATATATTTAATATATTGATCTGTCTATTAATACACTGATCAGATCAGATCAGATCAGTCGCTCAGTCGTGTCGGACTCTTTGTGACCCCTGAGAAGCCTAACAAATGTAAAATATTCTTTTAAATATTTATTAACTAAATGATGTTGGAAAATTAAAGCAACTTGAATATTTTGTGGAATCCATGTGATCAAATTCTTGGTAGCTAGAGTATTTCACAGGGAAAAAAAATACTGTTTGATGTGATCTAGAATCTGTAAAAGATGCCATTGCTGTTGAAACCCTACAATAGAATATATGGACATTCAATCCAAAGTATGGAAAGTACATCAACAGCATTGTATGTGTCTGGTTGGCCAGAAAGTTTGGTCAGGTTTTTCCATAAGATGGTATGCAAAAACCTAAACAAACTATTTGACCAATCCGATATATAGTTATTTTGCAATACTGCTTTTTGAGTTTGCTAGCTCACGTCTCCCTTTGATTTTCACTGAGAGTAAAACTAATATCCAAATATTTATATCCAAATAAATGTTTAGAGTCAACATGTTATATCCCTGAAATGTAGACTTTCATAAAAATATATTTTACTTACACTAAGAATAAAATGTAAATGCATACATACTACTGTTAAAAAGCTTTATTTGCCTTATATCTGCCTGTTCTTTTTGATGTGTTCAGTTCAGTTCAGTTCAGTCGCTCAGTCATGTCCAACTCTTTGCAACCCCATGAACTGCAGCACACCAGGCCTCCCTGTCCAACACCAACTCCTGGAGTTCACTCAAACTCACGTCCATCGAGTCCGTGATGCCATCCAGCCATCTCATCCTCTGTGGTCCCCTTCTCCTCTTGCCCCCAATCCCTCCCAGCATCAGAGTCTTTTCCAATGAGTCAACTCTTCACATGAGGTGGCCAAAGTACTGGAGTTTCAGTTTTAGCATCATTCCTTCCAAAGAAATCCCAGGGCTTATCTCCTTTAATGGACCGGTTAGATCTCCTTGCAATCCAAGAGACTCTCAAGAGTCTTCTCCAACACCACAGTTCAAAAGCATCAATTCTTCGGTGCTCAGCTTTCTTCACAGTCCAACTCTCACATCTTTACATGACCACAGGAAAAACCATATCCTTGACTAGATGGACCTTTGTTGGCAAAATAATGTCTCTGCTTTACAATATGCTATCTAGGTTGGTCATAACTTTTCTTCCAAGGAGTAAGCATCTTTGATGTATTACATTACCATTATTATGTGCATACTGCTTTGAATAGAAGCAACTTTCTTTTTAAGTCTGTATAAATATACCAACCTGATGGTATCTTAAAAACAACCCCTCTGGCCTTGAGTACTACCTAACATGTTACCCCAGTCATGTAACATCAGAAGTTTCACAATTCTAATGCTTCAAAAGATAAAACGGTACTTTTCTTTTAGAACATCATTCTGATTTTTATAAAATCTAAGTATTTGTAATATTACCACAGGAATTTTGAAGATAAACTAGCATCTTAAACATATTTATGTGTGCATGCATGCTAAATCACCTCAGTCGTGTCCAACTCTTTGCGACCCCATGGACTGTAGCCTGCCAGGCTCACCTATCCATGGGATTCTCCAAGCAAGAACACTAGAGTGGGTTGCCATTTCCTTCTCCAATTTAAATATGCATGTGGACCTTATTTGATATTCTCTTTAAATGTAGAGTAACAGAAGGGCCGCTGTAACAGACAGTTAGACCTGGAACTTACTGATGAATCTCAGACTGTGCTGTTTGTGTGTTAAGACTAGGCCTACTGAGTAGCTCATCTACTTCACACACTGCACAGCCGAGCTTGTAATGATAACGTCACCGTGCATGTGGCAAGCTCTGAGGATGCTGTCCACATCTGAGCACTGTTACTCTGCGCTTGAAGAAGTAATTTTAAGTGGATATTTTTGTTAACTTCCCAACCCATGAAATATTAAATAAGTGTTTGAAACAGGCTGCACTTACTTCATATACATATATAATCAACTGTTTAAATCTGCTTTAAAATTCCCAAGTGATAGGCAAGTAAAAATTATTTAAAAAAAATAAGATTGATAACATGGTTGTATGATATGAGGTTGCTAAAATTATGAAACAGAAATATATACCTTTGGAACATGCTTATCAATTGCTATGTAATTAAATATATAGACCATTTTGTTTGGGAATATGCATGTGTGTGTACACATGTGCACAGAGGCTTATCCCTAGGCATTTACAAGCTGTTTTATAAAATTAGTTAATCTGTAAATTTTTAATCTTTATCTTTAGCTAACCTTATCTTAGTCATCATTAGTTTTCTGTTGTTGCCCATAACAGGCCAAATGAATCAAAGATTATAAGCAGTAAAAAGTCATGTCATAAGCATCAATTCCCCTAACAAGCAGCTGAATAAAATATAAGTGATGTTCCTTTTAAGACTACAGACTCGGCAGCTTCTAGTTTTGCTTTCACAGTAGCATAGTTTTAAAACTTTTCAAAAACAAGATCAACAGAGCTATCAGATTTGAATTACAGCGTCCCAGTACAATCATCTTCTCTTCATAGGCCCACAAGCATTCACTTGGTTCATCACACAAATATGATCATTTTAGATGTTCAGTCATATGGTGTGGTGAACATAAACTTGAACAACTTTCTAAGCAGTCAAAAACTATTTATGAATATATATTAAATCATATTTTACATTTTACAAACAGCATATAAGCATTTTCTTTCACTGATTTTTTTACAATAATTATACTAAGTAAGCAAGAATTTAAGCATTTGAAATTGAGACTAGGCAGAAGGGAGCTAAAATTTACTGACATCCTTCTAAGTTGCTTTATTTACACTTTTGAAAACTAACTTTGCTTATGCATTTCCCCCTACCTTTTTAGAATTGGTTAAGTGATTTGTTCATAGTCTTAGAGTTAAAAAAACTTCATAAATAGAAAGATACTATTTCCACTAAAAAGATAAAGTCACATGAAAGCCAAACCCACCACCACTTTAATGCTGGCAAGAATTAGTCTCTACATAATTTAAAAGCTGTAACTAATATTGGAGGTTTGCTGTAGCAATAATAACAATAATTATAACAATAACAACTTTTTAAATGTTTTATTTATTGAGTCTTTTTTTTTTTATAGTCTAAACACTTACCTTCCTGTCTTTTGTTTCAGAAAACTTAAGCATTTTAGAAGATAGTCCTAAGGGTAGTGAAAAGTCAGATATTTCTGGATGTGGAATAGGAAGATGGGGGCTGAATTTTCAATACAGATATGTTAGAAAGAAGAGAAAATTTCCCTTAAATGAGGAAGGAGACAGTTGGTTCTGTTCTGTGTGCTTAGTGTGTTAGTCACTTAGTCATGTCTGACTCTGTGACCACATGGACTGTACACCACCAGGCTCCTCTGTCCATGGGATTCTCCAGGCAAGAATAGTGGAGTGGATTGTCATTTCCTTCTCCAGAGGATCTTCCTGACCCAGGGATCGAACCAGAGTCTCCTGCATTGGAGGCAGATTCTTTACCATCTGAG
This sequence comes from Bubalus bubalis, assembly GCF_019923935.1. Classification (NCBI taxonomy): domain Eukaryota; kingdom Metazoa; phylum Chordata; class Mammalia; order Artiodactyla; family Bovidae; genus Bubalus; species Bubalus bubalis. The sequence goes on from NC_059173.1 coordinate 46,730,190, forward strand.
CTATCTGTGTGCTTACCTTCCTTTAATTATTCAGGAGAGGTAAGAAATGACTTTGAAGTATCCTCTGGAAGTTTAGACTCCATATATTAATGCTATTCTTATCAAAAGGATACTTGGCTCCTCTATGATAATTCTTAACATAAAAGCACCAGAACTTCAGTATCTACTCTGGATGAAATATCAAAGGAGCTTTTTCTAACTCTATTGTGAAGACCTTTATACTAAGCACAGAATGGGAATATCCAAGGAGCCCCGCAAATAGCAGATTAATTTGTTGTTAGAAAAGTGGTATGGAGGATTGGGGTCAGACGTATTCTGATTTTTTCCAGATCAATTAATATGGCTGTGCATCTCATTTTTTGGAGTAATATTAAATACTGATATATGTATACAGAACAATTTTAAAATAAGAAAGTTATATTTTATATATTTTATCTTGTTCAATAAAAAATTAATATTTGATACAGGGAGGATATACCTTCTACTCATCTGTTTACAGTTAAATACACTGATACTTGGTGATGTGAAACAATATAGTTGTCCTCCACCCTTCTCTGATTTTATGGTGTGAAAAAGTGACAAAACCTCACTGATCCTTTGTACTGGATGAAAGAATAAGGGAGATTTTTTTATTTTTTGTGCATATGGTTTATTTTTAACTATTTTTAGTAATGATATCTGTGTCTTGCATCTCTTATGTACTGTTATATTTCTACACAAAAAACACTGAACACATTTATATGATCTAAGCTAAGCTTTATAGGCACAAAGATGAATAATTCATTATCTTATTCTCACTGTATATACTTTCATAATTGAACTTTGTATTCCATTTCATTTCAGCTATATTTGTAATTATAAGTAAGTTTGCTCTCCTCAGAGTGGAAAATACATTTATTAACAAAAACATGTGGTAAGTTCATCACTAATTGATGCAATCATATAAAGGTGGTAATAAGGATTAGAAGAATACTAGTTTCAACTCAAAAGAAGTAATATGAATAAATAAAAAGTATTGCTCTAGGCAGAAGAACTTAGTACTTAGCATCAAAACTTTATTGTCTTTTAGAAAAAAGGTTTTTAAAGGAATATAAAGCAAAGGAAGATAATACTGGGAAAGGCGTTTTTAATGAATGAGGGAAGTTTGATCTAAGAGGTTGATAAACCAAAAAATTAAATTAAATAAATAAAAGCTCAGAATATTAAAGGAAAATATTATAGATAAAAGACAAGACATATATTTATATTGCTAACATCATTTTTATTTTATATTTGAGAAGGAAACTGCTATGATAATCTGTTGAAAGTTGAGAGGTGCCATAGTAGCTGTTAAGGGCTTTTAGGAAGAGAACAAAAGCAAATTAAAATAGAAGTAAGACATGTAATCTATATATCAGAAGTGAAAGTGAAGTGAAGTCGCTCAGTTGTGTCTGACTCTTTGCGACCCCATGGACTGCAGCCTACCAGGCTCCTCCCTCCATGGGATTCTCCAGGCAAGAGTACTGGAGTGGGTTGCCATTTCCTTCTCCAGAAACCAGTTTTAATTAATTAGGTATGAGAAGGCATAGCATTTGTGTTAATGCCAGCAAGAAATTAATCTCCTTACATATTTTAAATACTAAAACTAATATTGGAGATTCACTATAATAATGATAATAATAACTATTTTAAAAGCTTTTATTTACTAAGCTTTTTGTATACTCCAGAGACTTACCTTCCTATTTTTTATTTCAGAAAACAAAACTTAAACACTGAAGACTGAAAATTGTCGTAATAGTAGTGAAAAGTTGGATATTTCAGGGTGTGGGATAGGAAGGTGGGAACTGACTTTTTAATGCAGTGTGTTGTTGAAGATAAGCCTGCCTAAACTAAAAGCAGATTGGGGAATATATATGCTTGTCCTCCATATTTTGGAATCAAGTGTTGATGCCAAAATAGCGTGTATTACACAACAGCCTGTTGAGTTTACACTTCCACACTTTCAAGTCTGACTTGATCAAAGCTGCAGCTGGGTTTCTAATCTCTCTGTATCTGGACAATATATTTATGCAAAATTCTCTCACTCATTCCTCTTTCTTAAACTGCTTTGAGTTTAACCAGGCTTATTTTGTACACAAGATCCAAATCTTCTAATATTTGATTAATTAAAACTATTTTCTGGTACATAGATTACACATCTTATTTGCTTTTATTTAATCTGTTACTTCTCTTCATAACAAGAAAACATTTACTAACTATCACCTTTGTCCTAAGATTATTTTTCAGTACCTACTGACCGTCTTAGCTGTTTAAGACATTCATTATTAATTCTGACTACACTTGAGAGACAGGGGCAGATAGAACTCAAAATTCTGATCTGCTAGCTCTATGAGGGTGCTTGAGAATCTGCATTTCTTTTTTTTTTAATCTTTGTTGTGATTCCAGTGAACAGTTAAGTTAAAGAAGCACTGGTGGATAGTTATTAATATTCCACAAGTAGCAACTTGGCAGTTATGTTCATTTGCAATTCAGTGAAATTTAAAGGGTTCATCACTTTGTCACTTTCACAAGAGACAAAGAATGCTATACCAAATTGGAGTTAGCTGGGAGGGACTGGGGGCAGGAGGAGAAGGGGATGACAGAGGATGTGATGGCTGGATGGCATCACCGACTTGATGGACATGAGTTTAAGTAAACTCCGGGAGTTGGTGATGGACAGAGACGCCTGGCGTGCTGTGATTCATGGGGTTGCAAAAAGTCGGACACGACTGAGTGACTGAACTTATAAGAGGTTATAAAATGCTATACTAGGTTTTATCATTGGCAGTCTAGTCCAGGCTTCTGAAAGTTAATGTGCAATACAAATCATCACTACAGAATTTTTGTTTAATGTAAGCAGTTAATGGTTCTTTCCTTTTCCCTTTCTTGTCCAGTAGTTTGTGTTTTTTCACAAAGACTGGATAAGACGAAGGACCTGCAGAGGTCCATGACTGTTCTGGTGCTTTTCTTGGGTAGGGGTGGGGTCTCTTCCCGGGGAAGGCCCCACAATGTTCTCCTTGGCTTCATTTCTAAATATAGGACTGCTGTTTGGTCGCTAAGTCCTGTCTGACTTTTGCAACCCCATGGACTGTAACCTGCAAGACTCCTCTGTCCATGGGATTTCTCAGGCAAGAATACTGGAGTGGGTTGCCATTTCCTTCTCCAAGGGATCCTCCCTACCCCATGTCTCCTGAATTGGCAGGCAGATTCTTTACCACTGAGCCACCAGGGAAGCCAGACATAGGATAAAGGTTACCTAATGTATGTCTTCTCTGAGAAAAATATAATCAGATCAAAATATACCAAAAAGCAGTTTCAAGGTATGTGTTACAGAGAATTCAGAGCATGGACAAACTATGTGAGCATGTGTACATTTTTAAGTAAAGTTCAAATGTCTAACAAGTATACAAAATTCACTTCTGTATATAATTTCATTTTTTAATTATATTTTTATTGGCAATTATTTTAGTTCAATTTAAAAAATGACAATGCTAAGTTGGTTTCTGCCATATAATAATGCAAATCAGCCATAATTGTACATACATCCCCTCTCCCCCAAGCCTCCTTCCCTTCCCCCTAATTTTACTCTTTTGAAAATCATATTTAAAACTGTGTTTGTCCTTCTAAGAAAAAAATATGAGTTCAATAAGATTGTTTATATAATAATGTTAGTTTGGTTTTTAAAGCATCATCTTTTATCTCTGTTCAATATGTTGATTGTAAAGAGAGTCTTGTTTTAGTCTAATGGAATGTGGGTCAAAGTCCTCTTCCTATAGCACTCCTTTTTCTGATGAATGATAAATCTTTATTTTTTCTTATTACCCAAATAAGACTTTTTTTTCTCTTTCTCCTTTCCTTTCTGTAACTAAATGCTGAGCCAAAAGACAAATCCATTTCACCGTTGAGTTTTCCTGCATCCTTATAAAGTATATAGTATGGATGAGACACCCTCCCCGCCAGCAAGCTCACCCATCTGTAAACACACATTAAATTCTTACTGTTATTTTCAGTAAGTTATATTCACAGTTTGGGGAACCATACAAATAAAATTTATGCAAGCTAAATCAACCTCACTGAAAATTATGTCTCATAATGTTTGGTCTTTTTAATTTTGGAAGAATACTCTTTAAAAAATCAGAGTAGCTTTCCACAAGCTATGTATGTTTTCTCTCTGGAGTGAGGAACCATAGAATTCTGGTCAGCTAATCTGAAAGTTCTTACTGTGAGTATGTTTTTGTTATAATCAAATTTGAAATGTTGAAACATTTTATGATTTAATTAAACTAACCTGCTTGAGATCATGTTGAAACCTACAACATAGTAGTGTAGCTTTTAGACATCTTACTACACTAAGAAACAATTTAGAGCGGTGTTTTAAAGCTTTTTAATAGATCTAGTCTCCATGAAATGCTTAATTCAATTAGATTATGTTTTCCTTTGGAGCAATGATCTTCTCTATAGAGCTCCTTGATCAGTAGAGCTACTTTATTCTTTAACATCAAGAAGAATTCATTTATTCATTGATTTATCCAGTGGATACTTATTGAGTTCTTACAGAAATTCTTATCCAATTCTTGTCTTGGGGACTCAAGTGAGATGTTGTCCTTACCCTGAAAGCCACACTGAGATTTAAAAAAAAAAAAAAATTGGAATCAGGATGGTAGATCTAATAATAGAACTATGAACAAGTCATAGAAGGGCTGCTGCTGGGATTGCCTCCTCTGCATCACTATATTACAACTTTGCTGGGAAGAACAAATCTCCAAATCAACCTTAATAGAGGTACAGGAAAATTGGAAAACTGATGCAAAGAAAATATGGGTCTGTTTACCAATATAGGGATACCATGTGTATGCAAGAGGGGAGCCCCTTTTTGCCTCCTTTTTCCCCTTTGTCTCTTGGGTCAAGTCTCCGAATTTCTGGTGTCCCTGAAAAATATCAAAAAACTAGTAAGAGGAAGGTGAACCATCTACATCTTCACTGTTTATATTGCAGCTTTAGGAGACCAAGTACTGGTTTAGTATATTAGAGAATAGAAATTCTGTGTCTTTTCAGTGCAATCCCTGACCCCTAACTCTATCTTCAAACCTTTCAACCATGACAGGAAGAAGAGGAAGGGACAGACAACTTCCTGTTAATGGGTAAAATCCAACCAAGGAGCATCCTGGCTGTAGTCCTGTTCACTCTACTGATATCTATACTCAACCCCTCATAGGTAGGGACTGGATGAGAGATCTTTACAGAAATTGTATTTAAAATATTATAAGCAAAATTATTTTAATATAGGGCCTTTACATGATGGTAATATATAAGAGTAAAGAAGAATAGACACAAAAATGATTGGCTAATGCACACAAAATATTTAATCTATAATATTCACTTGTCTTTATATTTTTAAATCTTCATGTGATGTTAATCATTTTAATAATATTCATTTTTATCAAGTGCTTTGAAAATATAGCATTATTTTGCTAAGGTTGAAAGCAAGTTTAGAATGAAAGAGTTTAAATAATTAAATAGTAGTTACTAATTATAATCTTAAAGGAATTAGTAGGTTATTTTGTCACTGTTGATTGATCTCACAAAGGAGAAATACATTTTCTGTCCATTTATAATTTTTATTTAAATAAAAAGTTTTGTTTTCTATTCTGCCACTTTCTTTTCTTCTCCTTATATCCATGGTATTTAGTGGTTTCCCAAAGTAGTATATATTTTACAATCACTTAATAAAATAACAGTTCATCCTCCTAATACCCTTTTCAATAAGGTTAATTGTTAACCTGCTGCTCCTGCTGCTGCTGCTAAGTCGCGTCAGTCATATCCGACTCTGTGCAACCCCATAGATGGCAGCCCACCAGGCTCCCCCTTCCCTGGGATTCTCCAGGCAAGAACACTGGAGTGGGTTGCCATTTCTTTCTCCAATGCATGAAAGTGAAAAGTGAAAGTGAAGTTGCTCAGTCGTGTCCTACTCTTAGCGACCCCATGGACTATAGCCTACCAGACTCCTCTGTCCGTGGGATTTCCCAGTCAAGAGTACTGGAGTGGGGTGTCATTGCCTTCTTCGTGTTAACCTGCTACCTCTTAACAACTTCCTTCTTCAGAAAATATGATCAGTTCAATTCATATGAACATGTGATGAAAACTCATCAAGTTAGACTGATGAAAATAGACTGATGAAATGGTAGAGACTGGCTAATTCTTAATTTGAAAATAATATTAAGGAATATATTTTTCAAAAAATTACCTGTGAAATTTATTCAAAGTTTCAACTTGTTTGTATAGTCTTCCTTTCCACGGTCAATGTGAATTCATGTACTAATGTAAGATTGGTGAAAAAGATTATGAATGAGTTTACCACTTAAAGTATGAACCAGACATTAAATATCTAATTTTTTTGTTTGTTTGTATGATTTTATATATATATAAAATAATATATATATATAAATATATATAAATTCTGTAAATTGTCTGTGGAACAATTTCCATGTTTTCTTATTAGTGTCTCTTTTACTTGAATTTCTTCTGATGTAATTATAGAATTACATACAGTTGAAAGAAATAGTATAGAGAGAACCTATTGAAACCCTTACTCAGTTTCTCCCAGTGACAAACTATTGCAAAATGTGCTACATCACAACTAGGATGTTCACATGTCTAATATATTGACTACATTAGACATGTAGTCAATACACAGAATATTTTCATCACTAAAATGACCTCATATTATCCTTTGAGTGATGTGTAAATTGCATCATCATTTTTCTTTTTGATACCCTTCATTGAATTCTTTTACTCCTCATTATCACCTCTGGAAACCACCAATCTGTTCTCTGTAGCTATGAATTTCTGGTTCTTGTTTTTTGTTTGTTTTGATTTTTTTTTCTTTTAGATTACACTTATAAGAAAGATTCTCTGTCTGATGTATTTATCTTAGCATAATGCCCTTGAGGTCCATTGTCACAAATATCAAGATTTTATTTTTTATGTCTAGTAATATTTCATTTTGTGTGTGTGTGTGTGTGTGTATATATATATATATATATATATATATATATATATATATTTAGGTTTTTCCATATCTTGACTATAGTAAATAATGCTGAAATTAATATAGGGAGCATGTATCTTTTCCAGTTAGCGTCTTTGTTTTCTTTGGATAAATACCTAGGAGTAAACTTGTTGGATCATATGATAGTTCTATTTTTATTTTTTTTTTGTGGAAATTCTATACTGTTTTTCATAGTTACTTCACTAAATTGCATTCTCAGCAGCAGTAAACAAGTATTCCCTTTTCTGCAAACCCTCACTAGCACTTGTTAATTCTTGTCTACTTTTAAATAGTCATTTTCACAGGCTATTTGTCAATTTGCTATCAATCAGCATTTCCCTGATTATTAAAGCTGGTGGATTCCTTTTGGCCATATGCATGACTTCTTTCAAAACATATTTATTCATATTTTTGATCCATCTCCAAGAATAATAGAAATAAAAGCAAAAATAAATGAAAGGGACCTACTTAAAATCTTTTGTACAACAAAGGAAATTATAAACAAAATGAGAAGACAACCCATAGATTGGGAGAAAATATTTGCAAATGATATGGCCAACAAGGAATTAGTCTCTAAAATTTGACAAACAGTTCATGATGCTTACCAGCATAAAAACAAACAACTCAATCCACAAATGGGCAGAAGACCTAAATAGACATTCCTCCAAAGAAAACATACAGATGGAAAAGAGGCATATCAGAAGATGTGCCACATTGCTAATTGTTAGAGAAATTCAAATTAAAACAATGAGATACCACCTCACACAAGGCAGAACGCCTATTACCAACAAACCCACAAACAATAAATGCTGGAAAGGGAGTGGAGAGAAGGCAATTCTCCTATACTATTGATGGAAATGTCAACTGAGGCAACCACTTGGGAGAACAGTATGGCAGTTCCTAAAAAAACTAAAAATAGAGCTACCAAGTTGTTGTTCAGTTGCTAATCATATCCAACTCTTTTCATCCCCATGGACTGCAGCATGACACACTTCCCTATCCTTCACTATCTCCCAGAGTTTGGTCAAATTCATGTCCATTGAGTTGGTGATGCTATCTAACCATCTCATCCTCTGCCACAATTTTCTCCTTTGGCCTTCAATCTTTTCCAGCATCAGGGTATTTTCTAATGAGTCGGCTCTTTGCATTAGGTGGCCAAAGGATTGGAACTTCAGCTTCAGTATCAGTCCTTCCAATGAGTACTCATGGTTGATTTCCTTTAGGATTGACTAGTTTGATTTTCTTGCAGTCCAAGGAACTTAAGAGTCTTATCCAGCACCACAGTTCAAAAGCATCAGTTCTTCAAGGCTCAGCCTTCTTTATTGTCCAACTCTCACATCCTTGTGTGACTACTGGAAAAGCCATAGCTTTGACTAGCTGGATATTTGTCAGCAAAATGATGTGTCTGCTTTCCAGTACACTGTTCAGGTTTGTCATAGATTTCCTTCCAAGCAGCAAGTGTCATTCCATTTTGTGGCAGCAGTCACAGTCCACATTGATGGTGGAGCCCAAGAAAATGAAATTTGACACTTTTCCCCCTTCTGCTTGCCATGAAGTGATAGAACTGGATGCCGTGATCTTAGTTTTATGAATGTTGATTTTTAAGCCAGGTTTTTCACTCTTCTCTTTTACCCTCACCAAAAGGTTCCTTAGTTACTCTTCACTCTCCACCATTTGAGTGGTATCATCTGCATACTGAGCTTGTTGATGTTGATTCCAGATTGTGATTCATCCAGCCCAACATTTCATGTGATGTATTCAACATATAAGTTAAATAAACAGGCTGACAATAAACAGCCTTGTCATACTGCTTTCCCAATTTTGAACCAGTACATTGTTCCATGTCTGGTTCTAACTATGCTTCTTGACCTTTTTACAGGTTTCTCAGGAGACAAGTTATGTAGTCTGGTATTCCCAGCTCTTTAAAATTTTTCTACAGTTTCTTGTGAGCCACAATAAATCAAAGGATTTAGCATAGGCAATGAAGCAGATGTTTTTCTGGAATTCCCTTGCTTTCTTCATGATCCAACCAATGTTGGCAATTTGAACTCTGGTTCCTCTGCCTTTTCTAAACCCAGCTTGCACATCTGGAAGTTCTTGGTTCATGTACTGTTGAAGCCTAGCTTGAAAGTTATTGAGTATAACCTTACTAGTATGTGAAATGAGCACAGTTGTATGCTAGCTTGAGCATTCTTTTGGCATTGCCTTTCTTTGGAATTGAAATTAAAACTGACCTTTTCCAGTCCTGTGACCACTGCTGACTCTTCCAATTTTGCTGGTATATTGAGTGCAGCACTTTCACAACATCATCTTTTAGGATTTGAAATAGCTCTGCTGGAATTCCATCACCTTTACTACCTTTGTTTGTAGGAATGCTTCCTGAGGCCCACTTGACTTCCCACTCCAGGATGTGTGGGTCTAGGTTAATGGCAACATTTTTGTATAGTTCTTCTGTGTATCTCTTCTTAATCTCTTCTGCTTCTGTTAGGTCCTTCCCATTTTTGTCCTTTATGATGCCCACACTTGCATGAAATTCTTCCTCTGTATCTCCAATTTTATTGAAGAAATTTCTAGTCTTTCCCTTTGTATAGTTTTCCTTTATTTTTTTTTCACTGTTTATTTAAGAAGGCCTTCTTATCTCTCCTTACTACTCTCTGAAACTCTCCAGTTTCAGTTAGGTATATCTTTCCCCTTTTCCCTTGCCTTTCACTTGTCTTCTTTCCTCAGATATTTGTAAAGCCTCCTCAGACAACTGTTTTGCCTTCTTGTATTTCTTTTTCGTTGGAATGATTTTGGTCAATGCCTCCTATATAATGTTATGAATCTCCATCCATAGTTCTTTAGGCACTCTCTCTACCAGATCTCATCCCTTGAATCTATTTTTTACCTCCACTGTATAATCATAAGGGATTTGATTTAGGTCATACTTGAAGTGGTTTTTCCTACTTTCTTCAATTTAAGTCTGAATTTGGCAATAAGGAGTTCATGATATGAGCCACAGTCAGTTCCCGGTCTTGTTTTTGCTGACTTTATAGAGCTTCTCCATCTTTGGCTGCAAAGAATGTAATCAGGCTGATTTCGGTATTGACCAACTGGTGATGTCCATGTGTAGAGTCTTCTCTTGTGTTGTTGGATGAGGGTGTTTGCTATGGCAAAACTATGTTAACCTTTTCCCTCCTTCATTTTGTACTCCAAGGCCAAACTTGCCTTTTACTCCAGGTATCTCTTAACTCCCTACTTTGTATTCCATCCCCCTATGATGAAAAGGACATCTGTTTTTGGTCTTCATTCTAGGCGGTCTTGTAGATCTTCATAGAACCATTCAGCTTCAGCTTCTTCAGTGGTTGGGGCATAGAGTTGGATTACTGTGATGTTGAATGGTTTGCCCACAGTAGTAGATATAATGGTCATCCAAATTAAATTAAATGGAATATAAACCATGAAAATATTGAATTACTGTGTTCTTCTCCTGAAACTAATCTAATAATGTAAATCAACTGTATGTGAATACAAATAAATAAATAAATCATAATTACCTTGTTTGAAAGTCTTTGTTAAATAATGTCATTTAATCATTAATACTCATAAACTAAAATATTTTTCTTTATTCACTTAAGATTTATATAATGTATTTTAAATGGTAGTCTATATATATATGATATTGTATTTTTGGAAATGTGATTCATGTATAAATTAAATAATATTTAAAGCATGTCAAAATTAGTGGCATTTGATCTTCCTTATTGGTAACATCATATATTAATTCTAATTATATTAGGGTCCTGTCAAATTTTCCTATATGTGCATATACTACTTAGTGTTTATGATATATACACTGTATATGAGATACTTGGGGTTTATTTTTATTTGAATCAAAAGGGAACTTTTGGAGAGGAATTATTAAGTGTAAGAATTAACTATATTAGAATGAGATTAAATGATACATAGATGTAAACACTAAAGAGGGTAAAAAAATGCAGATTTAACTCCTGTTTTCTGTGGATTGTACAAAATAACTTGAGTACTGTTTGAAATTAATCTAAATCCATACACTACACTTAGTCTGTTTTGAGCACATTGCTGTCATTTTGCATTGTGTACAATCTGCAAATACACTTTAATAAAAATGATTTAATACTTGCTAAATACACATTATACAATGTTCATTTAAAGACTTAAGCTTTTATTGTACTAGTCTCGATTTTCAAACAAAAATTTACTTCACAGTACATTAATTTCTATTATGTATTTTTTTACTTTGTCATTAACATACTTTCATTATTTTAATAAACAAAACTAAATACAGTATTAGCTGTTTGGCTCTATGCTTCAGTAATTTCACCAAATAGCTGGGAGACAAATGAATGCAGATGACTATTATTTTAATTTTATTTATTGATTCTAGTGTGTTTAAATTCTTATTTATTTTTGAAAAGTAGTGTATTTTTATCTATAAATGGATTATATAAATGAAATGTATAATAGATTGTAATCTTAACCATGAAATAATAGAATCTATAACTGTCTAAGCAATGTGTTCTTTACAAATTACTTAAAGATATCAAGCACAGTACATTCTCTATTTAACAGAAGAACTGTTTTGCCAAGGAGTCCTTTTATCAATAGCTGGTATCAATACCCAATACTGGTATAGATGTTGGAAATGTAACTATTTCAAATTAGCTGCATCACAAAATGTGATTTCCAAATACACAGAACATCTACAAAACTATTCCAAGCTTGAAGTAATACATATGCTCTGATATTGTTTCAGTAACAATAGTTGAAAAAGTTAACTTACATTGATATTTAACTGTTTGCATAATGTTCACTTATTTTGGAAATATAGAAATATCTTGCACTGAATAGAAATTTAAAATATTATGTAACTCTCAGATTTTAATGTGTGAAGTTTGCAAGTTATAAAATCATTTGATAATGGATATTAAAATCATTATGGCAGTAAAACTCATCTGTTCTTTTTTACTGTCATTTCATGCTACATAAAATTTAAGTATTACTTCAAAAGTTATATTTTATCTTTATTATCTAATTTTTGTTAAAAATGTAAACAGATATATTTAAGTGCTAATTTGTTTTGTTTTCATAACCCAGCAACTTATTTCTCTCTCATAGTAATTTTAGGAATGGTTGGAAAATAGATAGCTTTCATGCATATATACATGACTATATATATAGACTATATATATATATAGTCATTTTCTTGTGGTGGGAGAAAGTAATACAGCCATTAATTGATTTATTAGGATGAAAAATCTATAATTTTATCATAATTTATAACTGCTTTATCATAGATATTATAATGTATTATTGATATGTGAACTTTCTCATGTAAGAATTGATGTTAGTTGAGTGTATATGCTGATATAAAGTGAGTCGGTTTTTTACCATGAAAAATAAATTGTGAAAAGAAAAAGAGTCTGATGCTACTCAAAATGTTGAAAGCTGTTATTCAAAAGGCAGTAAATAAGTCATCAATAAGTAGTAATTATCAGTAAAGAAAAAAAAAACCTATAAAAGTTACACTTTACTATTATTTTCATTTCAGAGACAGTACTTGTTTTGATCACATTAGAACTAAGTGTTACATGATTAGAAGGGAATCTTTTAGAGGCATTTATTACTTAAGTAATCTTGGTATCAGCCATGTTGTATAGACTTAATACATGATTCTAAGAATAAACTTTAAATGATAATTTTACTCACAAAAAAGCACACATCATGTCACTTATTCATTCATGCTTTTTTATTGTGACATAATGGATGTATGGAATTGTATTAGTTTAAGGTGTGTAAATAATGATTTGATATATGTATATATTATAAAATGTTTACCACAATAAGTTTAAACATCCATCACCTCACATAGTTACAATTTTTTTTCTTGTGATGAGAACTTTCTAGATCTACTATCTTAACAGCTTTCAAATATAAGTATAGTATAGTTAGTTAGGACTTCCCTGGTGGCTCAGAGGTTAAAGCTTCTGCCTGCTTTGTGGGAGAACTAGGTTCAATCCCTGGGTTGGGAAGATTCCCGGGAGAAGGAAATGGCAAACCACTCCAGTACTCTTGCCTAGAAAATCCCATGGACGGAGGAGACTGGTGTCCATGGGGTCATTAAGAGTCGGACACAACTGAGCAACTTCACTTTCTTTCTTTCACTTTCTATAGTTAGTAACCATGCTGTCTGTACCTCATATTCCCAGCACTTATTTATCTTATAACTGAAATTTTGTGCTTTTTGATCAGCTTCACTCATTTTTCTCAGTCCTGATCCCTTGCCTCTGACAATCACCAATCTGTTTTCTATATTTTTTAGATTATATATGTGAGATCATACAAAATGTGATTTTTATCCTTTTGTACTGATTTCCCTTAAAATATTGCTCTCAAAGGATTCCCCTTGTGGCTCAACTGGTAATGAATCTGCCTGCAATGTGGGAGACCTGGGTTAGATCTCTGAGTTGGGAAGATCCCCCTGGAAAAGGGAATGGCTACCCATTCCAGTATTCAGGCCTGGAGAATTCCATGGACTGTATAGTCCATGGTTTCTCAAAGAGTTGGACATGACTGAATGACTTTCACTTCATGTCACTTCATTGCCCTCAAAATCCATCTCTGTTATAATGAACTATCATCATTTATACATGTTGATATTTGAAAAAGCTAAATTACAGTTAATTTTTGTTTCATTTGTTAGAAATATAGCCAAGTAACCATACATTCAGAAAAGGCAATGGCACCCCACTCCAGTACTCTTGCCTGGAAAATCCCATGGACAGAGGAGCCTGGTGGGCTGCAGTCCATGGGGTCGTGAAGCGTCGGACACAACTGAGCAACTTCACTTTCACTTTTCACTTTCATGCATTGGAGAAGGAAATGGCAACCCACTCCAGTGTTCTTGCCTGGAGAATCCCAGGGATGGGGGGGCCTGGTGGGCTCCTGTCTATGGGGTCGCACAGAGTTGGACACAACTGAAGCAACTTAGCAGCAGCAGCAACCATACATTGATACATAAATAATATTTGATACCATGATTTATGTATAGATATCTTTAAAGATTTTTCTGTTATCTGAAAGTTTTAGAAATACTCTGTGCTCTTCTAGTATTATCAGACTCTTCATCAATGGGTTTCTTTTTTCCCCAGCTTTATTGAGATATACCTGACACAAAATCTGTGTAAGTGTACTGTGTACAAAGTGTTTGACTTGATATATTTGCATTTTGTACAATAATTATTACCATGGTGTTAGCTAAACCTACATTCTGTCACATAATTCTTTTGTGGGATGTGTACATTTAAGATTTAATCTCCTAGCAGCTTTTAACTATATAATGCAGTGTTATTAGTTATAATCCCCATGCTGTACCTTAGTTTCCCATAACTTATCCATATTATAACTGGCAGTTTGTACCCTTTGACTAAATCTTCCATTTCCCTCGCCCTCAAGCTCTTGGAATTCACCATTCTAGTCTCACTTTCTATGAATTTGGATTCCACATATTCCTGATATCATACAGCATTGGTATTTGTCAGATCTATTTCACTGAGCATAATGCCTTCAGGGTCCATATATGTTGTCAAAAATGGCAGAATGTCCTTATTTTTCATGGCCAAATGGTATTTAGTTGTTTGTTTGTGGGTGTGTTTTATCTGTATATGGCACCTGTGTACCACTTATTTATCCATTCATCCTTTAAAGGACAGAACCTAAGGGTTTCATAGAGCTACAGGGAACATGGGAAGGCAAATATCTCTTCAAGATCCTGTTCCATTTCCTTTGAATTCATATCCAGAACTAGGATTGCTAGACCATCAGTTCAGCTCAGTTCAGTGACTCAGTGGTGTCCAACTCTTTGCAACCCCATGAACCGCAGCACACAAGGCCTCCCAGTCCATCACCAACTCCCGGAGTCCACCCAAACCCATGCCCATTGAGTCAGTGATGCCATCCAACTATCTTGTCCTCTGTCGTCCCCTTCTCCTCCTGCCCCCAATCCCTACCAGCATCAGAGTCTTTTCAAATGAATCAGCTCTTTGCATCAGGTGGCCAAAGTATTGGAGTTTCAGCTTTAGCATCAGTCCTTCCAATGAACACCTAGGACTGATCTCCTTTAGGATGGTCTGATTGGATCTCCTTGCAGGTCAAGGGATTCTCAAGAGTCTTCTCCAACACCACAGTTCAAAAGCATCAATTCTTTGGTGCTCAGCTTTCTTTATAGTCCAACTCTCACATTCATACATGACCACTGGAAAAACCATAGCCTTGACTAGACAGACCTTTGTTGATAAAGTAATGTCTTTGCTTTTGAATATGCTGTCTAGGTTGGTCATAACTTTCCTTCCAAGGAGTAAGTGTCTTTTATTTTCATGGCTGCAGTCACCATCTGCAGTGATTTTGGAGCCCAAAAGTCAGCCAGTGTTTCCAGTGTTTCCCCATCTATTTGCCATGAAGTGATGGGACCAGATGCCATGATCTTAGTTTTCTGAATGTTGAGTTTTAAGCCAACTTTTTACTCTCCTCTTTCACTTTCTTGAAAAGGCTCTTTAGTTCTTTACTTTCTGCCATAAGGGTGGTGTCATCTGCATATCTGAGGTTACTGATATTTCTCCTGGCAATCTTGATTCCAGCTTGTGCTTCATTCAGCCCAGTGTTTCTCATGATGCACTCTGCATATAAGTTAAATAAGCAGGGTGACAATATATAGTCTTGATGTACGCCTTTTCGTATTTGGAACTAGTGTGTTGTTCCATGTCCAATTCTAAGTGTTGCTTCCTGACCTGCATACAGGTTTTCAAAAGGCAGTCAGGTGGTCTGGTATTCCCATCTCTTTCAGAATTGTCCACAATTTATTGTGATCCACACAGTCAAAGGCTTTGGCATAGCCAATAAAGCAGAAATAGATGTTTTTCTGGAACTCTCTTGCTTTTTCGATGATCCAGCAGATATTGGCAATTTGATCTCTGGTTCCTGTGCCTTTTCCAAATCAGCTTGAACATCAGGAAGTTCATGGTTCGCATATTGCTGAAGCCTGGCTTGGAGAATTTTGAGCTTATGGCAGTTCTATTTGTAATTTTTTGAGGTACTCGCATACTGTTTTCCATAATAGATTGCACCAATTTACATTTCCACTAACAGCACTCATTCTTACTAACCCTTGTTCTTTCTTATCATTTTGATTGTACAAATTCTAAATGTTGTGAAGTGACATCTCATTTTGGGTTTTGATTTACATTTCCCTGATGATAAGTGCTATTGAGCATCTTTTCATATACTTGTTGATCCTCTGTGTATCTTCACTGAAAGAATGTCAATTCTGTCTCTCTACCCAATTTTAATCATATTGTTTGTTTTTGTTTTTGAAATGTATGATTTGGATATCATACCATCTTTGGATATTAAGCTGTTATTAGATAAATGACTTGCATATATTTTCTACCATGTTTCAGGTTGCCATATCTTTCTCTTAATGGTTTCATTTGCTTTACAGCCACCATGAGATTCTGATTCTAATTCTTACCTTTGTTCTGTTCTCACACCAGTTAATCCCTTTTTTTTTTTCCTTTGAATAGAGTGCTATGTGACTTTCTTCTGAGTAAGTCCTTCAATGTTTTTAATATTCTTCCAGTTTCAAACAACAATAAACTTACTACAATAATTGAATACTCACCAGGAAGAAGTTGGATCATAGGGAGAAAAAAAGATTTAATTTAGATTTTAATTTAGATAAGATATTGATAATTTTCTCAGACTCTGGGTTACATGACTATCCTTTTGACAGGAAAGAAATCCTTCGTTAATTTCCAATAAGATAAACAAATATCACAGTTATTCAACTGCTTAAAAAAAAAAAACACTTGTATGCTCTTCTTTTCTAAAAGTACTCAAGTTGAAGAATGCATTGATTTTATGAGTATAGAAATACAAGAAGACCAGAACAAATGAAAAGTTTTGCAAATTTACACATACCAGATTATGAAATATAGAATACAATAAAGATCAAATATCAGATAATTTGATTGAATGGAAGATAGTTGTAAATAGCAATGAATAGAAAAAGAAGGCGATTGCATTTAATTTAATATCTTCAGTCAGGAAATCAAATAGAGTATACTTCTTCCTTTGCTTCCTTTCTCTCTTTTCTTTCTCTTTTCTCTATCCATATGTCTCCCTCTTTTTCCACAGCTTGATAAAGTTTTGACCTTTTTCTCCCACCAAAATTTAGGTTCCAGATACAAAGTTGTTTAGAAAAAAATCTGTCTAGACAGTTAAAAAGTTTAGCATCCACTGAATTTCCAATCTTCCCAGAGCCCTCCATCCTTAAAATTATTTAAGATACCCTGTATATTTTTCTTTCATTTTACTTCCTCTTTGACTCTCCCAAATTATAAACAACCAAAATATAAGTTGATAAATATCTTATAAAAATAGAAATATATTAAATGTAGGAAGCCTGATAATATATTACACAATTTGATGACTGTCTTGAGGAAAAATGTTTTATATGAAAAATTAATCCCTATATATTAGTATTTCACAGAGTAATATTTAAATATGTATTTGTGTATAATTGTATTTTAATGCCATTACATACAGATGTTAGATTTAAGAATGGTAAAATAACAAGATGTCCTAGATTTAATTGACTTAATACATTAAATACACTTGCAGTTCTAGGGAAGATATAAAAGTTGTTATCCAGTATTGAGTTAGAGGACAACTAGAAAACTCTATGAACTGTTATAAATATCTATGGCTATTAAAATTTCCACATTAGTAAAACTTAGCATAGAGTTTAGGGATACCACAAAATAGTAATTATCTTTTTCTTGTCAAGAAATATTTCTAAATCAGCATTAAGTCTGTGGGACACAGGAGATACACTGGAAATCTATGACAATAGACCTATAACAAAAATAGATATAACAATGGATATATAGCTGCATAAACTAACACTATTGTACTTACTAAAAATAGAAATTTGTGAGAATAATTGCTTATATAAAAAACACAAATGTTCAAAACACGATATTTTAAATATTTGATTGGAGCCATTGTAACGTGTCTCATTAAGATTAACTGATATCTCTAATTTGGCCATTATTTTAGTTTCCCATATATAGTATCCATGAATGTTTTTTCTCTAAGAAACTAAAGAGCCCTCAATGAAGGTGAAAGAGGAGAGTGAAAAAGCTGACTTAAAATTCAACATTCAAAAGCCTAAGATTATGACATCTGGTAGCATCACTTCATGGGAAATAGATGGGGAAAAGTGGAAACAGTGACAGATTTTATCTTCTTGGGCTCCAAAATCACTTCAGATGGTGACTGGAGCCACAATATGGAAAGACATTTGCTTCTTGGAAGAAAACAACATGACAAACCTAAACAGTGTATTAAAAAGCAGAAACATCACTTTGCCTACAAAGGTCCATATAGTCAAAGATATAGGTTTTCCAGTAGTCATATATGGATGTGAAGGTTAGACCATAAAGAATGCTGAGCACCAAAGAACTGATGGTTTTGAATTGTGGTGCTGGAGAAGACTCTTGAGAGCCCCTTGCACTGCAAGAAGATCAAACCAGTCAATCCTAAAGGAAACCAGTCCTGAATATTCATTGGAAGAACTGATGCTGAAGGGGAAGCTCCAATACTTCAGTCACCTGATGTGAAGAACTGACTCATTGGAAAAGTTCTGATGCTCAGAGGATTGAGGGCAAAAGGAAAAGGGGACAGCAGAGGAGGAGATGGTTAGATAACATCACTGATTCAGAGAAGGCAAGTTTGAGCAAACTCTGGGAGATAGTGAAGGACAAGGACGCCTGGCATGCTGCTGTCCACAGGTTCAAAAAGAGTCAAAAATGACTTAACAACTGAGCAACAACAAAGATACCTAAAGCTGGAAAACAGAAGCCTAATGAAAAGGGATTTAAATTATGAAAAAGAGCATGAACACATACAAGAAGACGTTCAAATGTATGAGGAGCATCAAATGAGGTTGTTCCTCCTGCCCCTTTTGCTTTCAGTCTAGAAAACAAAGACTTTTCTCCTGAAGAGTAACAGATGAGCATGGAGGGTCTGAGGCATTGAGAGGATAGAGTTTGATTGATAAGTGGCATGACCCAGATCCTACTGACAAATTTGGAACAAGGGGCCTCTGGCAGTCAGTACACCCAGGCCATTCTCATCACAGACTCCCCTGCCCTGAGTAGAATTCCCAAGATCCAGAGAGTCTGTATCATTAATTACATCTGTAATCTTTTTTAGCCATTTAAAATAACATTTTCATAGGCTCTGAGGTTTTTGTGGACATGGCCATATTTGTGGAGAGGCTTTAGTCTGACTACTACCATGGCATTAAGAATGTGCCACAAGAGCTTTCAGTCTAATTTCTGGACGTTATTTTCCTCCTTTGTACAATGTACTTCACTGTCTAAAGTTCTCAACAGTCTGGGAATTCTTTCACCACTTCTAGTCTCCCCTAGTCTCTGAACTGACTGAAAAGTTCTGATAATGTGTGTCCCGTTTAAATCAAGGCCAAGTAGATATCAGCTCTAAAACTATGTTAAATTATCTGTATGCTCTACTTTAACTTATGGCTTTTGTTCTAACCATCTACAAATTCCTGAAATTCTAGACAAGATAATTTAGAAAACAAACAGTAATGATATGCAAAGTTTAAAAGTGTAAAAAGATTATGAATCTTTTTATCATTATGAACTTTCAATACAATATCAGGAGGATAAAAGAAGTAAAACATACCTTTGACTTTAAATAAAAGTAAGAAAAAGAATCAGAATACTGACAGAATTCTGTTTATATTTTTTAGGTTTTTCTTTAGTTTAATCTGAAAAAAAGTAATCTAGGGTTCTTTCTATTTAACTTGCTTTTTAAAATCAGATTCTTAGTATTATGAACAGGTATATTATCAAAGATATCTCTTACCCAAAAAATGAAACAAAATTTTAAATGCAGAGATGCTTCTACATTTGAAATTAAAATTCAGAGAAGTATTGCCTCCTCATTTTTCTTTCTACATACACAACAAAAGGAAGAAAAAGAGTTAATGATATTCAAAGAAAAGTAAAACTAAATTCAATTGAATATAAGTAATAATAGTAAATTTCTCTTATATTTACAATCCCTTGAGTTCTGCCCAAAGTTTTAGACTGTTTATTCATAGTTGAAAATGTTTTATAACATGTTTAAAGATTGCTCTGATTTGACTAAAAACAAGAGCTGTAAACCTATCTCTTTCTTCTATGAATGGATTTATCTCTAGAAAGTAATGTGATGCTCTTATCAGCTACTTTTTTAAACTTTTTGTCAATTCTCTAGTTTGAAAGTAGGATTAATCTTGTCTTGCTTTTGTATAATAGACTTTGACATCTGCTTTTCCATTATATAAAATATAGATTTCTGAGTACCAGGATACATTCTTGCTTATACTCTTCCTATGGTGTATTAAAAACTATGTTCCCACAATTGGGTTTAGGCTTAAAAATTCTGATATTAAAATACCGACAGGAGAGATTCATTAAATCTAATCCCTTTACTCCTTCACAAGCTCCAAAACATATCTCCAGATTCATCTCCCTTTCACATTTCTAAACTCAAACCATAAATAACTTTTCACCTCTCTCTGATCATGTGGGAAATTTCAAAATTGTATACCTTTCTCCATAATATTTATTTACTCTAAGTAACTTTTCTTCTAGTTTCCACATGAAAAAAAGTTTTTAAATAATAATATTCTCCTAACATCCTTCTTGACTCTGATTTCACATCATTCAAGGAAGCATAGAATAGTAAAAAATAATGGGTTGGCTTTGAATTCAACAGAATTGTTTGAAGAACAAATCTTGCCACACTGTAGGCAAAGACAATGGGAAAGTTATGTAACAGATCCTAGGAATCATATCATTTCATTATTATTATTATTATTATTATAAACATCAAGAATAGTTTATAAGTAAACAGTTCTTATAAGTTTTTTTTCAAGTAAGATACACCACACTTGCCTCAGTGTTTGACTTGATAACAAAAAATATCTTCTTTTTGTACTTTGTAGGAGTGGTTTTGGTGAATAAAAAGAAATAATACTTTGGACATCCTAGCATAGATGATACTCATAAACGTTAGCTTTTCTGCCTTAACATTACAGAAACAGAAATAAACAAACGGGACCTAGTTAAACTTAAAAGCTTCTACACAACAAAGGAAACTATTAGCAAGGTGAAAAGACAGCCTTCAGAATGGGAGAAAATAATAGCAAATGAAGCAACAGACAAACAACTAATCTCAAAAATACACAAGTAACTCCTACAGCTCAATTCCAAAAAAATAAATGACCCAATAAAAAAATGGGCCAAAGAACTAAATAGACATTTCTCCAAAGAAGACATACAGATGGCTAACAAACACATGAAAAGACGCTCAACATCACTCATTATCAGAGAAATGCAAATCAAAACCACTATGAGGTACCATTTCAGGCCAGTCAGAATGGCTGCAATCCAAAAGTCTACAAGCAATAAATGCTGGAGAGGATGTGGAGAAAAGGGAACCCTCTTACACTGTTGATGGGAATGCAAACTAGTACAGCCACTATGGAGAACAGTGTGGAGATTCCTTAAAAAAACTGGAAATAGTACTGCCTTATGATCCAGCAATCCCACTGCTGGGCATACACACCTAGGAAACCAGAAGGGAAAGAGACACGTGTACCCCAATGTTCATCGCAGCACTGTTTATAATAGCCAGGACATGGAAGCAACCTAGATGTCCATCAGCAGATGAATGGACAAGAAAGCTGTGGTACATATACACAATGGAGTACTACTCAGCCATTAAAAAGAATTCATTTGAATCAGTTCTAATGAGGTGGATGAAACTGGAGCCTATTCTACAGAGTGAAGTAAG
This sequence comes from Bubalus bubalis, assembly GCF_019923935.1. Lineage (NCBI taxonomy): Eukaryota > Metazoa > Chordata > Mammalia > Artiodactyla > Bovidae > Bubalus > Bubalus bubalis. Next base: position 46,752,202 of record NC_059173.1, read on the forward strand.
CCAGAAAGAAAAACACCAATACAGTATACTAACACATATATATGGAATTTAGAAAGATAGTAACAATAACCCTGTATACGAGACAGCAAAGGAGACACTGATGTATACAACAGTCTTATGGACTCTGTGGGAGAGGGAGAGGGTGGGGAGATTTGGGAGAATGGCATTGAAACATGTATAATATCATGTATGAAACAAGTCGCCAGTCCAGGTTCGATGCACGATACTGGATGCTTGGGGCTAGTGCACTGGGACGATCCAGAGGGATGGTATGGGGAGGGAGGAGAGAGGAGGGTTCAGGATGGGGAACACATGTATACCTGTGTCGGATTCATTTTGATATTTGTCAAAACCAATACGATATTGTAAAGTTTAAAAATAAAATAAAATTTAAAAAATAAATAAATAAATAAATAAATAACTTAATAAAAAAATAAATAAAAGGAGAGAGCTAAAAAAAAAAAAGAAATCAGAGTTGTTTTTTTCACAGTTCACTACAAATTTGTTTAGAGCACTATATTCAACAACCAACATTCCTATTCCTATTCTTGATGTCCCAGCAACAAGAGCAACATTTACCCTGGTAAACATACTAGAGCATTTGCTAGTAGAAAGATAAGTGGGAGTACTTGTCTACTGGATGTATTTGGCAGAATGTGCCTAATCTGCCTAGGAAGTTTGTAAATAAACCTGAAGTTTATGGACTTGGACTGGCTTATACTTATACTTATACTTATACTTATACTTTTATACTTATACTTATACTGGCTGGAGAATATCATTGTTTTCTACATTATGGGATTTAATTGAAATTGTGCCTCAACAGAAATTTTCTTTATCTTTAAGCTATATCCCACACACATTTCTTAAAAATTATATGTAAATCCAATCTAAAATTTATGTCCCAAGCAAAAGAGAAGACACATGTAACTGAATTGATGTTTTTGGACCTCTCTAAAAGATGACTGTTTGTGATTTACTCTTGCCTATGTTCTTTGAATTATTAAATAATTCTTTGAATTATTATTAAGAAATAATAAATATTATTAAATTATTATTTATGAGCCTGGCAGGGTGCAATACAGTGGGTCGTAAACAGTTGGATACAACTCAAGCAACTTAGCATGCACACATATTTATATATATATATATATATATATATAAATTTGATGAACTATGGACTGAGGTTCATGACATTGTACAGGACACAGGGATCAAGACCATCCCCATGGAAAAGAAATGTACAATTGCACTCATCTCACATGCTAGTAAAGTAATGCTCAAAATTCTCCAAGCCAGGCTTCAGCAATATGTGAACCTTGAACTTCCAGATGTTCAAGCTGGTTTTAGAAAAGGCAGAGGAACCAGAGATCAAATTGCCAACATCCGCTGGATCATGGAAAAAGGAAGAGTTCCAGAAAAAACATCTATTTCTGCTTTACTGACTATGCCAAAGCCTTTGACTGTGTGGATCACAATAAACTGTGGAAAATTCTGAAAGAGATGGGAATACCAGACCACCTGACTGCCTCTTGAGAAACCTGTATGCAGGTCAGGAAGCAACAGTTAGAACTGGACATGGAACAACAGACTGGTTCCAAATAGGAAAAGGAGTACGGCAAGGCTGTATATTGTCACCCTGCTTATTTAACTTATTTGCAGAGTACATCATGAGAAATGCTGGGCTGGAAGAAGCACAACTGGAATCAAGATTGCCAGGAGAAATATCAATAACCTCAGATATGCAGATGACACCACCCTTATGGCAGAAAGTGAAGAGGAACTCAAAAGCCTCTTGATGAAAGTGAAAGACGAGAGTGAAAAAGTTGGCTTAAAACTCAACGTTCAGAAAACGAAGATCATGGTATCTGGTCCCATCACTTCATGGGAAATAGATGGGGAAACAGTGGAAATAGCAGATGACTTTATTTTGGGGGGCTCCAAAATCACTGCAGATGGTGATTGCAGCCATGAAAATAAAAGACGCTTACTCTTTGGAAGGAAAGTTATGACCAACCTAGACAGCATATTCAAAAGCAGAGACATTACTTTGCCAACAAAGGTCCGTCTGGTCAAGGCTATTGCTTTTCCAGTGGTCATATATGGATGTGAGAGTTGGACTGTGAAGAAAGATGAGCGCCAAAGAATTGATGCTTTTGAACTGTAAGAAGACTCTTGAGAGTCAATTGGACTGCAAGGATATCCAACCAGTCCATCCTAAAGGAGATCAGTCATGGGTGTTCATAGGAAGGACAGATTCTGAAGCTGAAACTCCAATATTTTGGCCACCTCATGTGAAAGGTTGACTCATTGGAAAAGACCCTGATGATGGGAGGGATTGGGGGCAGGAGGAGAAGGGGACAACCGTGGATGAGATGGCTGGATGGCATCACTGACTCGATGGACATGAGTCTGAGTGAACTCCGGGAGTTAGTGATGGACAGGGAGGCCTGGTGTGCTGTTGTTCATGGGGTCGCAAAGAGTTGGACACAACTGAGTGACTGAACTGAACTGAACTGATATAAAATTAAAAAAAATATGTCCAGTTCTTTCCCTCTCTAGAATCATGAAAGTATGAAGAATTATCTTTATATAAACCAGAGTTCTAACAAGTAGTGGACTTATTAGTGGACTCCTGATCCAGAGATTTCAGTGTTAAGTACTTTAAGAGTCGAGTTAGGGCCATGTAATGCCTTAAAATGTCTATGTGTGAGTGTATCTGGGAGTGTAATGAAATCAGTGGTGAAGATTTTTAACGTGTCCTAGATAGAAAAATAAGGGAAAATGCGTATTTAATAGATAACAATAGCTAGAGTATCTGAGTTTTGATCTAGTTCCAATTTGCTCTTTTTAGAGATGATAAAACATAGTCTCAAAAACTGATCTTGCCTCAGGTAACACTGCTAGTTAGTTGCTGATGTTAGGCCAATATACTGCTGTGTCAACTCTCATGCCAGCACTCATCTTATTGTATGGATTTTTTTAATGTAATTTTTTTTTTAGGAGAGAAGTCATAATAAGTAGACATCAAATGGAATGACAGCTAAAGAGTGAAACAATCAGTATAGCTTGAAATTCAGATGTACTTTTGTTTTTTTTTTAATTTTATTTTTAAACTTTACATAATTGTATTAGTTTTGCCAAATATCAAAATGAATCCACCACAGGTACACATGTGTTCCCCATCCTGAACCCTCCTCCCTTCTCCCTCCCCATACCATCCCTCTGGGTTGTCCCAGTGCACTAGCCCCAAGCATCCAGATGTACTTTAGATAACAAAGCAAATAAAGGTTTGTGGCTCCAGTGTACATGTTGCCTTGCTTACTGTGTTGTCATATCCTGGAATTAAGCTATCTTATATTTTGTAATTTTTTTTCATGCATAAAAAATATTATCAGAAAAACTTTGTGGAAAAGATGATCCAGTGAGAACAGAATGACCCTTCTTGCTTTTCCTCAAAATAGACCAAAATCCCCTGAATGTAATTAAATATTGAAATATAATAACTGATGTAATGGAGACAAAATTACATATTTGTAGACAACATAAAGTACACATATTTTTTGACTGACACCTCAAGAGTTTCTATGGGAGATTAAAATGGCATTGGAATCTCTATAAATATGCAGTCCATAAATGTGTGGAATTTATTTTTGTTTCATTCAGTTTAAAAATAGTTTATCAAAATGTATGATGCATGAATATATTTCCCCCCTAAGTACCATGTAAAAAATTTCAGAGTTATCTGGTTCAGTTTAACTTTTACACACTTTTTTCCAAGATTAATTTCACATCATTTAAGGTCCTAATTTATTTATTTTTCAATCTGCATCTGCATCTCAGTTGCATTTCTTAAATACAGTATGGAATGACTGTGTTACTGAATCCATTGTGGTATGGAGATTGGGGGTTCAATTTTCAATAATGTAAAAATGCATTTCACACATACACCCTTACTAATTTATTTAGAACAATTTATGTCAGTGTTCATTTTTCCCATTCATTACAAATAATTAATAGTTGCCTCGATTTATTATTACAATTCAAAATCACACTTTCAAAATCCACATGGAAAGACTAATGCATGTTTCAACACAGCTACAGCTGAGAGTAGATATTAAACTAAAATCCACTTCTGGTATATTTGCACTGTAAATATTTCATGAAAGCACTTCAAGGAAGATAGGAATGATTCTTCTGTGTCCTGGGCAAGATTGCTCTTCTCAGATAACACCACTATATACAGTATTTATTGGCTTTTATACAGATCAGGAGGGTTGCCAACAAGATGTTGTTATTCTGACTGAATAACTCCAGCTGCAATTGACTATATAATGACTGCTTGAGCAAATGTGACAACGTTCTTTGGAAAACACAATGTTGAAAGCATTTGAGAGATTTAATTTTTAAGGGAAAAATGTGTACCTCATTTTGCTTGGGTTTTCAGGCAATATACAAAAATTGAAAGTTAATATATGGCTTACATGGAAAAGTGAACGTACCAGAATCTAAAGGAGTCTATTTATATAGATTTATACTGATGTATTATATTTTTATGTGGAACTTCAATTATTTTCATGATTAATTTTATTTCATATTTATACTATATTAAACTATATTTACACTAGATGGCATAATAGAATTTATATTTTTAGAGCAGTTTTAAGTTCAGAGCAAAACTTAGTGAAAACAGAGACTTCTCCATGTAGCCCCTGCCATCATACATATACTCCCTCCCACGATTAACCTCGCCCACCAGGTACATTTGTGACAATTAATAACTCTACATTGATAAATCAAAGTACGAAGTTTAAGGTTACAGTTCACCCTTAGTGTTATATACTCCATGGGTTTGGGCAAATATTTACACAGTCTTAATCATAAGAATTGGAGACTTCCCTGGTGGCTCAGAGGTTAAAGCGTCTGTCTGCAATGCGGGAGACCCAGGTTCTATCCCTGGATCGGGAAGATCCCCTGGAGAAGGAAATGGCAACCCACTCCAGCATTCTTGTCTGGAGAATCCCATGGAAGGAGGAGCCTACCAGGCTACATACAGTCCACGGGGTGGCAAAGAGTCGGACACGACTGAGCGACTTCACTTAAGGCTTCAATCATAAGAGTCAACATTGTGACTACATACGTACGTCTAAGTGAATGCCCTACACATAGCAGCAATGCATGATGATTACAATCTGGAATTTTACACAGATAAACTTCACAGTATTTTATACTGGTAAAGATTTCCTCATATCTGCAAAGAGGAACATTTTAATTCTGTATTTTTATTAAACAATGTGGAAATAGAGATAAATCCAATAACCATATAAAATTTCCTATATTTCTGATATAAAGAGTAACTTTTCAATAATTGAGTTTATCAAACCATCTCCCTTTTGTCATAATTAACTGATTTTATTCATTAACATATTTTTCAAAGCCTTTTCTTGTTTTGTTCAAGAAAATAGACTACATTCTGGAAAAAGCACATTAAGTCTTAAACATGAAAAAAAGTTTAATGAAGATTTTGAAGGCTAAATAATCATATCATTTTAGAGTATATTGAAAGTATGAATTGTAAAATGTTTTTTATTATCTCAATGATGATATTTTCCCCAGAGTCTTTCGTATGTATTCAAGATATCTCAAATTGAAGATAATATCCCTAAATTTATATTGTTGTAATATAAAAGGCATAAATTTTAAAATTATAGGTTAAATGACACACTTTGAAAGGTTGTGATAGAAATACTCATGAAATGTACAATAATAAAATTGTTTGGGCTTAATATATTATTCAAAGAAAATTTTTTATAGAAACTTCGTTGTAGTTTGAGCTATCATGATGAAATTTAGAAAAGACCTTTGGAAAGCAAAGTAACCTAGAAAGAATTAGAAATCCCCAATGCATAAAAAAAGAAAACATATTTTAGTGCTTTTTAAATTAAGAAACCAAGGAGATTTACATTAAGCATAATATTAGCAAAAAAAATATTCAGCTTGATGAAGGAAAATGTAAAGAAAATGGCAGTCAAAAAAGGACATTGCCCTGCTAGATTAAAGTTAGTGAGAATAAAACTTTAAATAAAGTCCTTAGCAGTTAAATAACTTTTCACAAATTATTGAATGTCAAATGTCTCTAGGGTCTCAAATTGGTTAGTTCATACCAGGCTGAGTCAAATACACAATCATATGTATGCTTCCTTGATTGATTAGTTATTTAGAATTTATTCTTATAAGTAGAACCAAAGTGCTGGTTTAGTTAAATACATGAGGCAAACAACTATGTTCTATCATGTATCTGTGGCTATGACTGAGTAGGAAACACAAAATGTGGGCGGATAAGAAGAAATATGAGTACACTTTTGGTAGGAATCTTATTTTTCTAAACTACCCTTTATTAGAATGAGTCTATAAAATTCTCACACGAGTTAATTTTCAGATGTGTTTTAGCTTTCCGTTTTAAACTCAGAAAATTTTTTAAAATATGGAAGTATATTAGTGAATAGTCCGCATTGTCCTGTGGTGTGTTTTCCTTTTCCATTTTTGATATCATGTAAAAATTAAGAGGTATTTTTATTTTTTATCTTTGATTTGTTTCGTTTTAATTTTTATTATTTTTTTAATTGGGAGGATAATTACTTTACAATGTTGTGATCTCTGCCATACATTGTGAATCAGTCATAAATATACATATATATATATGTATATATATACACACACACACACACACCCTCTCTCTAAGAGGTATTGAAATACCTCACAGCTTCATTTCCCCAGTTCTCCAACTGGCCCCTTCCCCTTTTCTATAGCACCTGGCCTCTTTCAGTCTTCCCTCTCAGTCCTTTACCCTCTAGCTAAAGTCTTGGGTGACATGTCTAAGGCAGGTCCTTAGTCAATAAAGCAAAAGTAGATGTTTTTCTAGAACTCTGTAGCTTTTTCAATGATCCAGCAGATGTTGGCAGTTTTTTGGAAAAGCTGATTGTTAAAAGGCCTGTAGAAACAATTCTAATTAATAAATGTACGTATTTATTTTGAGAAAGTAAGTGCCAAATATTAGCCATTTTAAAGGGAGTTATGTGATCCCATAATTTTTATACTTGTATAATTTTTGATGAATTACCAGAAAGTGGCATTGTGGTGACACTATTGTAAACATGTCTTTTAAAGTAATGATTTGTGAGAACTGTGCTCAAAAGTATTGTATATATACATTTCTTTTATTATTTTTAAGGTTGCTCAAATTTAAAGACTAAAAATATTTCTGTAATTTCACTCATTCTTTACAATTTAAAGCATTAAAATTTAGAGAACAAAATATTTGGGCAATCATTGTAGAAAGAGTGTGAATCTGATAGTTTATTAGAACCTCAAGTAATTTAGAGAAGTAAATAATTTATATAAGCTATGTTAAATTTTATTTCATATACTGTCACATATTTAACAAAGATAATTATATACATGCACAATTACTTAAATGTGTGTATATAGAAATATATTCACATTTTATGATTGCTAAATCCTTATTCATAACCAAAGAAAAATGGATATTTCTTTAAATATTTCATAAGTTAATGAAATAACAGATTTCCCTGGTGGTTCATGTGGCAAACAATCTGTCTGCAATGCAGCAGACCCAGGTTCAGTCCCTGGGTGGGGAAGATTCCCTGAAGAATGGAATGGCTACCCATCCAGTATTCTTGCCTAGAGAATTCCATGGACAGAGGAGCCTGGTGGGCTATGGTATATGGAATTGTAAAGAGTAGGACACAACTGATTGACTAACACTCAATGAAATGATAAATACCAAATCTAATCAAAGTTTTTTATTCAATTCACAATCTGCTGCATTCTACAATCCTTTGTGAAGAAAGATAAAGATAATGAGTTTCAGAGTGAAATGGGTTTTCAATAGGGAGATTAGTCTGGCACTATTAGAAAAAGGGATTTATATTTTGCAAATATGTTGATTTTTACAACTGGTATCTCATGATAGGCATGTTCAGTCAGTCAACTCCTATGTTAACTGAGTCACTAAAATGTAAATTAAACAAGCATTTAAACTTTTGAGTTTAAAATAACTGGTAAATACATTAAAAAAACATATTTTCTTTAGTAATAAAATTAGACAACAAACTAGTTTGGGTAAAAACACAAGCAAAAATAATGAGTAATATAGCATAAGCAATGATTTTATTGAAGACATTCTATGCAAAGATAAGTGTCATGTTATAGTTATCTAGTTGATACAAAGCAGGCTTAACATTTAACATTGAATATTGATATGTCTCAAAATTAAGGTTGGTAACATTTCCTGAAAATCTAATTATTGTTGTAGCAGTTCTTAAAATTATATAAAACTCATGTCACATAAAGTTTAGTATTGCTGTTGATACTATTTTCCAGTGAATTTTATTCAACCACTGTTTACACAGTGAACTTCTTTCAATTCATGTTTGAGTTTTCTAAGTTTTGGTCATTTGTCCCTCAGTTGACAGTGTTACTTCAGTAGATTTAGAGGTTTCTCTTCATTGTACTCTTTCTCTGAAATGTTTTGGCTCTCAAAAGGTTTTCCCAGTGGTGTTTGTTGAATCAGACGTCATTTTAAAGTTCACAAATGGTCCTTAAGGTGCACTGTGATTAAACAGTGCATAACTGACAGCATAGTTAAAGTAACAGATCTCATATATCTATTTATTGATCTCTTTTTCATACTTCATTTTTTTTTGAAATTTATTTTTTTATTTTTTTTAATTTTATTTTATTTTTAAACTTTACATAACTGTATTAGTTTTGCCAAATATCAAAATGAATCCGCCACAGGTATACATGTGTTCCCCATCCTGAACCCTCCTCCCTCCTCCCTCCCCATTCCATCCCTCTGGGTCGTCCCAGTGCACCAGCCCCAAGCATCCAGTATCGTGCATCGAACCTGGACTGGCAACTCATTTCATACATGATATTTTACATGTTTCAATTCCATTCTCCCAAATCTTCCCACCCTCTCCCTCTCCCACAGACTCCATAAGACTGTTCTATACATCAGTGTCTCTTTTGCTGTCTCGTACACAGGGTTATTGTTACCATCTTTCTAAATTCCATATATATGCGTTAGTATACTGTATTGGTGTTTTTCTTTCTGGCTTACTTCACTCTGTATAATAGGCTCCAGTTTCATCCATCTCATTAGAACTGATTCAAATGTATTCTTTTTCATGGCTGAGTAATACTCCATTGTGTATATGTACCACAGCTTTCTTATCCATTCATCTGCTGATGGACATCTAGGTTGCTTCCATGTCCTGGCTATTATAAACAGTGCTGCGATGAACATTGGGGTACACGTGTCTCTTTCCCTTCTGGTTTCCTCAGTGTGTATGCCCAGCAGTGGGATTGCTGGATCATAAGGCAGGTCTATTTCCAGTTTTTTAAGGAATCTCCACACTGTTCTCCATAGTGGCTGTACTAGTTTGCATTCCCATCAACAGTGTAAGAGGGTTCCCTTTTCTCCACACCCTCTCCAGCATTTATTACTTGTAGACTTTTGGATCGCAGCCATTCTGACTGGTGTGAAATGGTACCTCATAGTGGTTTTGATTTGCATTTCTCTGATAATGAGTGATGTTGAGCATCTTTTCATGTGTTAAATTTCTTTACCCTAACATGTATATTCCCAATTTTTATATCCTCAAAGTGTTTTATGTCCTCAAAGTGTTTTCTTCATCAGGACATATGAATTAGATTTTTTTTTCCTAGTAGGTTCTGATAAATATATTTAGAACAAAGCTGAACATTTGCTAACTTCTGGTGATTTCTTTGATCCAGATTATGTACTAATTATGCCTTTACCTTTAGGCACAAAATCTTAAGGGTTAGTTCATAATAAAAAGTTAGACCAATGTGCCAGGTGGCACCAATGGTAATGAATCCATCTGCTGATGTAGGAAAGGCAAGAGATTTGGATTCAATCCCTGGTACAGGCTAGATCCTCTGGAGTAGGAAACGGCAACCCACTCCACTGTTTTTGTTGGGAAATTCCATAATAAAAGTTAATTCATAAATTTTATTTGCCAAAGATTTAAATAGCAACTGCCTATATACCAAACTTAGGCTAAGTATCGTATTGGGTTGGCCAAAAAGTTTGTTTGGGCCAATGAACTTTTTGGTCAAACCAATATATATAAATATACACAGCCTAAATATTGACTTTTCAAAAAGCAGTCTGCTGAGAGAAATAAGTGTAAAGAGATGAGTGGAAAATATTAAACTTTCAGAACACTTATAAATAGTATATTATGTGAGTACCTAAAACCCAAACTTTTGGAATATGTAAAGGAGAATAGTTTTAAAGAGATCAGGATAATAGCTTTAGGAATCACATCTTCACAATTGTTAGGTAGAAACTGGAATGTGATTGAAATTACCATTCACAGAGATAAAGCGTAGCAAATATTAAAAAGCCTGGGCTCTGGTAGGAAGCAAACATTGATTTAAATTTTATTGTAAGTCCATTCAGTGAGTATTAAGTCCATTCTGAGATTTTCTCAACCTCATGGCCCTTTCATGTACTCACAATAGATTATCTGAAGTGACCTACCAGGCAATCCATAGGGTAGCAAATGACTTATTTGTGCTGTATTGAAAAATCCTTGCCAAACAAAGATAAGGAAAAACTTCAATGAGAAGAAAGACCTCTGTTTCTTCCCAAGTGTCAACATGAAATTCAAAAGAAAGTGAGTTGCTCTTAATGTTTTAGTTGCTGTTATGTTTTGATATGGTGTGGGGCTTGGAAAGGACTTCCCAGGTGGCACAGTTGTAAAGAATCGGCCTGCCAGTGCAGGAAATGCAAGAGAAATGGGTTTGATCCCTAGTTCGGGAAGATGCCTTGGCATAGGAAATGGCACCCACTTCAGTATTCTTGCCTGGAAAATGCTATGGACAGAGGAGCCTGACAGGCTATATGGGGTCGCAAAGAGTCGGACATGGACTGAGCATGTGCACAGAGGGCATGGAAATGCAGACAGAAAGTTTCATATAGATGAGGTCTCTAGTAGAAATCCAAGAATTATTTGTTGTGATTGTTATAGTTTATTATATTTATTATTCTTAATACTATTATATTTAGTAGGGAAATGGGCTTCCCTGGTGGCTCACAGCTAAAGAATCCGCCTGCCAATGCAGGAGATTCGATCCCTATGTCAAGAAGATCCCCTAGAAGGAAACCGCAATCCTCACCACTATTCTTGCCTGAGAGGAATCTGGTGGGCTATAGTCCATGGAATCACAAAACAGTTGGACATTACTTAGCAACTAAACAACAACAAATGCAGTTAAAATAATAATCGATTCTGTAGAGCTCTTTTGAATCATGAATAAATTTCCAGTTCCAATCTCCATATGACCCAGTGTTTACTATATTAGTGTCTCCTCTCAGACATGATGGTGCACACAGGCCACTTCCCAGTAGGTGTGATTTCTGGCTACTTTTAATAGTTGGCAAAGTTTTGTCTTGTCAAAGAACTTCTTGTTTTCCATTTTAAAAATGTGTATCAGTAAAATAAGCATCCCTTCATCCTTTATTAGCTGAGCAACCAGAAATGCCTAGTGAACACAGGGAAGGGCTTGGTGAAAAGAATGAGGGTTCAGAATGATTATTGAGAGAATATTGAAGACATACACAAATTGAGAAGATATAAATAAATTATTAGATAATGCTATTTTAGTCTATGAATTTCTAGTTCTAGAAAATGTGTTCTTAATTATTGAATGAAATTATGATTTTGCTTATTTAATAGTAATTTATATATATTTTCAATATGTAGCAAAACTAATTTCAAGAGAAGTGAATCATGGCTTGACCACCTTCCTGTGTGATGGTCAACATGAGATCTTTTACAGTGTTTCAGTTATTTATTGCTGTTACTGTTTACATCTCTGGAAAATTATTTTATATGTAAACTAATATAGTCACTGCTTGTTTACAGAATACAGAACCAAATTGAAAAGTGATTCTCACTGTGGATATTAACAAAACAAATTTTCTCTGGATTTTTAAAAGTTAATGGGTAGGAACAAGAAAGTTTTTATTAAGCATACATCATACATGTACTATCAGAGTGAGGCTATGTAATACTGATTTAACAAATATTTATGAAAATGTATAATACTTGAGACACTATTGTTGGCTATTGGAATTGTAGTAATACTATTGTATTATCCACTGGTTTGCCAATCTTAAAATAACAAAAAATAATATGTAGGCAATAATAGGAGGTTCTCCAACTGCAGATGCTGATATGCCGATGCTCTGATATCAATCAGAATATTTATACGGTCTAGATTCATAACTTTAACATGTTTCATGTTTAAATACTACCCTTAAGTAATGGTTTTACTTTTTTTTTTCCTTTGTTATGTTTTTTCTCCTTAAAAAAAAAAAAGAAAAGAAATTTGATTCTCTAAGCTTGTTCATTGATTAGCTTTAGGAAAAATGAGTTTTCTGGTTTTAGGGCAAAGCAGAAGACTCATTTGTTAAATTAGGCATTTACCTAATAGATAAGGGGGATCAGCAAGATTAAGGTCATGGATCTTTTCTTGTTGTCAGATAATGTGTTAAATAAAATCAAAGGGATGATAAACAAGGGTAATTGCAGAGAAAAGCATTCCCTTAGGGTTCAATCAAGAAAACTTCTAAAATGTAAATTTTCAGAGTAAACACAAAATATTCTCTAAGGTAGACAATAAGGGCAAAGGAGAATTATTTTCAAGGAATTAAAATATCTTCAGTATTTTTAAGAAAATGGTAAATGTTATTTATGATAGAATTTTGATCTATGAACACATTTACAGATGAATAGTAACGCTGTTTTGGAAAAAACCAAGCTACTTTTATGACAAATGAAGTAATATCTGTTTTATTAAGATAAATCAAAATGGCATATTAGTATAGAGATATAGAAAAAGTGCAAATTAACAGAACTTAATAAATTTAGAAAGGTGGAAGAAGAAGAAACATAATTCAATCAGATGAAAAACAGATTTGAATTATTTTGTCTTTAAAAACACATAGGTAAGCATACAAAAGAATCCTTAAAATTCTTGCCTAAGTAAAAAACAGAAAGGGTGATGAAGTGTAAGAACTAGTAAGTACAAAAAAAATGTTGCTTTATAGATAATTAGATCAGTATAACAACACTAAGTCAGAACATACAATGTTTTCTGAAGAAAAATTATTTTACTAAGAAATTATAGGTTCAAAACCTAAAATTAAAATCACAAGAAATAAAAAAGATAGACTAAGATTAAAAAGACAAATAAATATTGGCATTTTTATGCAGTGAATTAGTATAATTTGATGTAACAAAAATTGGGGGGTGAGGTTTTAGACCAGAAACTTATTATTATAGTTAAATAAATCCTATTGTAAAAATAGTAAATAAGCTTATTAATTGTGCCACTTTATTTCTAGATTATAAAGTTGAAATCAAAGGAGGGCAGATAAAAATATTTTTAGAGTAGTTTATAGAATTGAAAAACTAATCATTAAGTTTAAATTTAAGGCTGAGTATGTTATTTTTACTTGCCTTTTATTTTTTGCTCCATTATTCTACAGTTACTTTTTATATATACTGTAGTTTTTTCTCTCCCAAACTGACATTAAAAACTAAGATGTAGTCTTATGTCAACAAGGCACAAATATCTACATTGATTAATATATACTTGATAAACTGGTATTATTTTAATGAACTTTAATATTATTATTGATCTCTGGTTCCCTGATTCCATTAAAACTCATTAACATAATCAGGAACCAGAGATCAAATTGCCAACATCTGTTGGATCATCAAAAAAGCAAGAGACTTCCTGTAAAACATCTAATTCTGATTTATTGACTACACGAAAGCCTTTGATTGTGTGGATCACAACAAACTGGAAAATTCTTAAAAGAGATGGGGATACCGTACCACCTGATCTGCCTCCTGAGAAATATTCATGCAAGTCAAGAAGTAACAATTAGAACTGAACATGGAATGACAGACTGGTTCCAAATCAGGAAAGGAGTACATCAAGCCTCTATATTGTCACCCTGCATATTTAACTTATATGCAGAATATATCATGTGAAATGCCAGGATTGAAAAAGGACAGGCTGGAATCAAGATTGCCAGGAAAATATCAATAACCTCAGATATGCAGATGACATCACCCTTATGGCAGAAAGCGAAGAGAAACTAAAGAGCTTCTTGATGAAAGTGAAAGAGAGTGAAAAAGTTTGCTTAAAGCTCAACATTCAGAAAATCAAGATCATGGTATCTAGTCCCATCACTTCATGGCAAATAGATGGGGAAACAGTGGAAACAGTGTGAGATTTTATTTTTCTGGGCTCTAAAATCACTGCAGATGGTGATTGCAGCCATGAAATTAAAAGATGCTTACTCTTTGGAAGGAAAGTTATGACCAACCTAGACAGCATATTAAAAAGCAGATGCCAACAAAGGTCTGTCTAGTCAAGGCTATGGTTTTTCCAGTGGTCATGAATGGATGTGAGAGTTGGAATCTAAAGAAAGCTGAGCACCAAAGAATTGATGCTTTTGAAGTGTGGTGTTGGAGAAGACTCTTGAGAGTCCCTTGGACTGCAGGGACATCCAACTAGTCCATCCTAAAGGAGATCAGTCCTGGGTGTTCATTGGAAGGACTGATGTTGAAGCTGAAACTCCAATACTTTGGCCACCTGATGCGAAGAGCTGACTCATTTGAAAAGACCCTGATGCTGGGAAAGATTGAAGGCAGGAGGAGAAGGGGATGACAGAGGATGACATGGTTGGATGGCATCACCGACTCGATGGACATGGGTTTGGGTGGACTCCCGGAGTTGATGATGGACAGGGAGGCCTGGCGTGCTGAGGGTCAAGGGGTGGCAAAGAGTCAGACAGGACTGGGCGACTGAACTGAACTGAAAGAGATTAAATGTCTGGGCATACTTGAATACGATTTTCATCATAATATTTGTAATAAGATATTTTGTAAATACTTCTATAGTATATCAGTTCAGTCCAGTTGCTGAGTCATGTCCGATTCTTTGTGACTGCATGACCGCAGCACTCCAAGCTTCCCTGTCCATCATCAACTCCCAGAGTCCACCCAAACCTATGCATGTCCATCGACTCAGAGATGCCATCAAACTGTCTCATCTTCCAACATCCCCTCAGATGTAAATCTGAGTGCCTTCGGGTTCTTGAAGATCTTTAGCAATCACAGTTCATTATGGTGACAGTTTTTATCTTGTGTTGATTATCAGATAATTTTGGCTGTGATGGTATAGTGCCCTTCAGTAATGTTTGCACAACATTTTTATAAATATTAAAAAAAAAAACAGAAAATTCTTATATTTTGTACTTGGTTGGAGAGGTTGACAATATTTCTTCATATTCTTGTTCTCTTCAAAATCTAAGACTATTACATTGAATTTGTTCATATCCAAATTTCACAAATGCTAAACTAATCATCGGTTTCAGACCTCTGTTTAGTAATACAGTGATCAGAAATCCTGTTCATTTGTCAATTTTATTTATGACTACAATAAGAATCTCCAAAATTGCAATTATCTACCCTTTCAGTCTCCAAATTAGAGGAGTTCCTCTACCAACTATTTTTTTATTCATTTGCTTACTCTGGGAGCTAAAGTTGTCTTATATTTGAAAAGGTGTGCATTATAGGAAAAGAAGCTAAATATTAATAATTTTCTAGCATATTAAAGGACAATGTCAAAAATCTATGTAGATCCAATTTCTAAATAATAAGTAAGTGAAATGAATGCTTACAGAATCTTTGGTTTCTGTTATCACTTAATTTCCATCAATTAAAAAAATGGTTTCTGTTGACTTTTACTTATCATGAAGTGAAATAATAAGTAAAATAAATAAAAGTCTGTCTTTCTGTAGCTTTAAGAGACCATGGGGAGTTAATTTTTTAATGTAAATTTTAAAAATGAGAGGGTCTTAAAAGTTTTTTATTACTGGATGTAGATGTTGGTCAACAACAAGAATATGTAGTGGTGTTTTAGTGGCTAAATCATGTCTAACTCTTTTGAGACCCCATGGACTGTAGCCTGCCAGGCTCTTTTGTCCATGAAATTTCCCAGGCAAGAGTATTGGAGTGGTTTGCTATTTCCTTCTCCAGCAGATCTTCCTGAACCAAGGATCTAACCCAAGTCTCCTGTATTAGCAGGAGATCTCCTGCATCTCAAGTGGATTCTTTACTGCTAAGCCACCAGGGAAGCCTATCTTCTATTGGATATAGACTTTCTATGTATGTTATTTAGTAAATTGGTTGAGTGGTACATAAATTAGTACAGAATTAGTATAATCATTGAACTAATATGTACATTTTTAGTTAATGTACCCAATAACAGTAATGGTCTCTATTATAAATTCAGCTTTAAAAACTCCTTTTATTAAAAGAGTTTAAAGAACACAACTCATGAAGGGCACATCTGAGATTCCAACAAATGTTTATCTGATTTTAAAAATCATAAAATCACAATGCTATCCCACCATATCATACTGCCTTTTGGCAATGAATTTTCCACTTGAATACTGATAGGCAACAAATTTGGACAGTCTCATTGGTTCATTTTCTTTCTCTGGCAGCTGAACAGAGAATTGATTCAGAAGGTCCTAGTTAGCTAAACAGGGTGACACCAGCCACCAGGCTTCAGAGGCTCCCCTTCTCTAACAAAGCACTCCATAGCCAGGAGTTTTCATGATTACATGATCACAGAGCTCTTTGTTCCCTGTCTTGCAGATAGATGTATAAAGCCTTACTGGGGATGGGAATGAGGATTAGCCAAAAATAATAAGCCTGGCTCCTTTTATGAGCTAGCTCAAGTTATGCCTAGCTGGAAATACTACTTGTCTCTACTACTTCTCTGCTTGTATGTTTTTCCCCAGTTGGACACTTTGTCATGTGGCATTAGAAATGTATGTTTTGGACTCATTTGACTATCAAAAATTTAGGCACATGTCTCAAATGCAATGCATGATAACTTTCTCAAGTGTATTCCAGATACAATGTATGGTAATTTCAATAAAAATGATAAAATCTATGAGAATAGATATGCTTACATAGATATCATACTTGTAATTTATTATTTCATTTATTTCCCACATTTTTATCACTGAATTCCTGTGGCCATATAAAGGTAAAATGCATCATTTCTATCTTCACAAGGTTTGTAATCTAGTAAACACACAATATGTACAAATAAAGTAATTTAGTCACAATAATGGAGATAGAAGACAATGGAAATTGGTAGCATCATTGAACATTCATCTTAAGCAGACTATTTTCCTCCTAGATTTCTGGTTTACAATTGTCTGGATAATAGAGTCCGTGAGACTATGGATCATGAGAGAGAAAGAGCGTGACTGGAATAGACTAGAGGTGGGAGGGGGTGACCATTTAATCTTTTATATAACTTTAAGTGACTCTGGACCACTTGAAAATGACTGGCATGACTGAATTGTATGGTTGTACAGGTTATACAGTTGTTTGGAGATATTAGGGTATAAGTAGTCTATTTGAAGCTATGTGTATATAGGAAATTGTCCTGGTAGAGAAAAGGCACATGAATATTTCAGAGATAAACTAAGGAAAGTCATAAAAGAACTAACACGTACAGCCTGACTGTCAAAGATATCAAAAGAGGAAAGTTTCAGTAAAGCAAGAATGGTTAGATATGTTAAGTTCCCCAGGGAGGTCAGTCAAAAAACAAACTGAAATATGCGCATAGTTTTAATAATGTGCATCATGTATTTCACTTTTTTTCCATGGTTTTCTGGGGTTTTTTGCTTGTTTTTGTTTTCAACTAGGATTTATAGGAATATCAGGCCAGTCTGGTGGTATTCTATAGACTGAGGAAGAGTGGAATATCTGTTGTCTCTTTTCATAGTTCATGGAGAGAATGAGCATATGTCAGAAACCATGAGCTGAAAGTAAACCAATATTAAGTGCAGAGGGAACAGTCAAATATGAGGTTGCCATGACAAGACTCTGATCTCTTTGTAAATATAGGATTCAGTGATACTTATGGAACCCTAGTAAGATTCTTTTTTTAAAACAATCTCATAAATCAACAAATAATAAGCATAAAAAGAAGCAAATCCTCTTTCAAGATTCATGGGATGACAGATAGGAATCACAGCAGTTTTTAATGAAATATTGACATCAGTTTGTGTCTATGTCTTGGGTAAATGGCTAAGAAGTGTGATTCACTGAGAAAGAGAGAGAAAGAGGGAGGGAAGAAGGGTTGGACAGAGAGAAAGAGCTTGATTAACCAATTGGCTCATGAAGTATTGGGGGCTGCTAAGTTTATAGGGCAGGCCAGCAGGCAAGATACTCAGGCAAGATTTCTGTTAACAGTTTTGAGGCAGAATTTCTTCTTCTTTGTGAAAACTCAGTTTTTGTCTTTAAGGCCTTCAACTGACTGAATTAAATCCACTGACTTTATTGAAGGTAACTTCCTTTTAATTGAGTCAACTGATTCCAAATAATCACATCTGTGAAATACCTTCAGAGCAACATCTAGTGTTTAATTAGTGACAACAGTCCAGCCAAGTTGACACGTGAGACTGTCATACTGAGATTTGGTTTTGCTGTTTCATAAATGAAGATCTTGAGCAAGATATCAGCAAGTCTAGGTGTTAATTATATCATCAGTAAAGTAAATATGGAATAGAACCTTCCTCATGGGGCTACCTTAATTGTGTGTATACATAAGGACTTAAATGCTTAGATCAGAATAAGTAATCAATGTTGTCTATCATTCACCTTTACAACTGAAACCATGTTTCCTGAACTAGAACACTGCCCCAAATACAGTCGTTGTACATGTCTCTTTGAAACTGGCTATGACTGGACGTGAGTCTGAGTGAACTCCGGGAGTTGGTGTTGGACAAGGAGGCCTGACGTGCTGCGATTCATGGGGTCGCAAAGAGTCGGACACGACTGAGCGACTGATCTGATCTGATCTGATCTGATGACCAAAGGGATAATTAGACACACGACAGTGTTTAAATATTTTCAACATTAACCCCAAAAAATGAGAATAACTATTTAGTACATGAAATACCATAAATTATAGCAATGCAAAAGAAAGAAGAAAAACAAATAAATAAGAACAAAAGCAGAAATAAATGAATCTGAAAAGAATAAATAAGAACTGATAAATATAGTAGCTGCCTTTCCAAAAAAAAAGAATAAAATTGTAATGTGTTCATTGTTATTAATTATAGGAAATAGGAATACACAGAAACAAAAATGATGAAAAAGCTGAATACATAGAAGAGAGTGATAAACATTAAAGCTATACATAACTCTATGGTGATAAAATTTTCAAATATAATGAAATGGATATTTTTCAAACAGTGCCTAATTTATCATAATTGTCAAAAAAAAAGAGGAGAAAAACTGAAACTGTCCAATAAACATAAGAGAAACTAAAGCACATTCAACATAAAGTAAATTAGTATCAAAAATATGCTGAACTTATAGTGCTATCTCTTTAAAAGACTATTTATAACTCCATTAAAATGTGATTCTCTATTTCCTTAATGATGAAGGAGAGATGTGCCTCACATGTAATCAATAAATTAGCTGGCTCTGAGAACCAATGTGATTATGAATTTGTCAACAGAGAAAGGTTAAAGGTCTTGATGAGCAGAAATGTTGTTTGATTTGCTTCCTTTACTTTCTATAGATTTGTGTCCCTTAGACGCCATGTAGTTGAAAGGCATACTCATTTTTTAAATGTTTACTAATATTGCTCCATTTTGGTAATTGACAAATGCTCTCAATAACTTTGTGGTTCATTCAGTCATGAACTCCAGTAAAATGCTTTTTAGACCAAATTACTCTAACAGAGATTTTAATAGCTCAACCATTACTTTTAATGGCCATTAAGGTTTGGAATTTTATCAACAGACTTATCAAGTATACTCAACATAATATATAATCAACAAGTTCAAGTAGATATTTAGTAAGCCTTTTCTTGACTAAAGTATAATTTTTTAAATTTTCATATGAAGTGTCTCTAAATTTATCTAGTTAAAAGATATTTAAATGTTTGAATTTTGATTATTTAAAATATAATAAAATAAATTAAAAGATTTCTGTAAAATGTGGTCTTTAAAACTTTTACAAAAAGACTTATAAGGCAGTTAAAAGCTACTTCCTGTAAGAGATGGTATTTATCCACATATAGGAAATTATAGAAATAAATCTTTATGAAATAAATCTTTTTGAATTTCCTAAAACAAAGATACTCAATGTCAAACTCAGTCCACATTATTATAATAAAAATATGTTTTATTAAGTGGGTTTTAAATCAACAACTCTGATAAAAATCAACAAAAATGTTAGTGTTATATCCTGGTAATTTATTTAATGATGACATGTTAACAATCTTCATTCTAATCAACACATATGTAAATAGCATGTATTTTTACACAATAGGCTTTTGTTATACAGTGCCCAAATTGAAATCACTTTTGTAATTTGAATTGCCTTATTCATTGTGTGCAGTTAAATTGAACATTCTCTTTGATCACTCAGAGCCCTTAGAAGGAAGCAGCCAGGCTGATACTGATTTTAGATGTCTAGTATCCAAAACAGCACGATAATAAATTTATCTTGTTTTTTTAAGCCACCAGTTAGTAGTACATTGATATGACAACCCTAAGAAACTAAAAACAGTTACTATCATTCAGGTATATATATTATGGAAACATGTGATATGCACCATCTTATAGGAATATCTCCTTTATGAACTCTAGTTAACTTATTTTTTTAAGGAAAAATTTCCCTTGTACTTTTGGTCTCATAGCCTGAAAACTCAAGAGCTGCCCTGAACTATGTTTTAGTTGCTCAGATTATTTGTATTAGATAAATCATTGTTTATGAGTATATCTAAACATATAATGTATATAAAAGTTAAAAGTTACCTGAGATATCTCTTGGTTTCATAAGAACTTCTGGGAACCCTGATTAAATATAAATATATGATGAACAGCTATGTATTTACACACATAATTAGTTTAAATCTTCTAAATTATTAAGAAATCATGTCAATCTAATTACTAAAATTATTGGAGAATTCTAGAATTTAACAATTCTAAATTCTCTAGTTAAACTGACATAATGTGATTATGTTATTTGAACCTATGTAACACAGTCAAGCTTCAAAATATAGTCGATTTAATCTATTTATTTCACATTTTTATATTTTATATTTTATTGCATATTTTATATTTCCTTATATTTATCAATGAATGGAGAAGTTTCTCCTCATCAGATATTTATGCATAAATTATTCATGGATTTTATTACTTCTTTGCATTATTAATTTGTGCTGAACAAATAAATACTCATATTTTTAGCTGAAACACTAAATTATGCAAATATTACCATTCTTGTGATTCAGCATATTAATTGATATGAGAAATGATTCACTGGAACTTTCTTCTTCATTGCTCTTCTATGTTTGTTGAATTTACTATTCTAAGGACAGTATTTGTAATTCAGTTTTTTGTTTGAGTAGATACAAGATATGATTATGTCTAGTCTCAATACTAGGATGTTTCTCTCTGTGACTTTGTAGAGATGTGTAACAGCATGTCATGATCCTGCCACTTCATGTAATACTACTACCACATCAGCCAACTGCTCTGGTAGTTCAAGATAAGTCCAGAGTATTAGGAGCAATTAAGATCAAGGTGCCTTTCTGGTATCAACAGGTGTTTTCTGTCCAATGTGTCTATATGTGGGCATAGATAGTCAAGCAATGGGTCCCTTTTGAAATCTATGGCTCTATCACATTAGCAGCACTTCCAAATGAGGTAGTCCTGCCCAGTGTTCTAGCTTCTTCTATAACCCTCTACCCTCCAAATTAGAGAATTGCAGTTTTTATTGCATTTCCGTATTAGTTCTTAGTATATTACAGCTTCCTTGTTAATGAGTATATTTTTAGTATGTCTAACAGGAATTTATGTTGTATGGTACCATATTCAGGCTTCTTCTGATTGATATCTTCAATATTGTTTTTTATATCCCTTTGGTCATTTTTATTTGTGTGTGTGTGTGGAGGAGGGGGTCCACTTGTGTTTTCGAGGTGAGTGGTGTCAAACACCTGTAAACAGATCACTCTCTTTTCAAAATATAGAAGTGGAATTTTCATCTTCATGCCTGAAAAAATTCTATGAAACTATGAAAAATATGCCCATGTCTAAGCATAGAGAAATGTCCCTGATATAAATTAAAATGTAAAAGTCTATAAATTGTATTATACCATATTTACAATTAAGCACAATATACATAGGGAAAAATAGAAGCATATGTTAACACTGCTGTTCGAATGACAAAAATATTTTTCATTTCTTTCCACATTTTCTGTATATTATTTACTGATTTTTCAACAAAACTGGAGTGTGAACAAGTAAAATATGTTATCACTATGCCTAATAACTGAGTACTTATTATTTACTAAGTGATATATCAGGCATTTTATCTAAATTTTGAAAGTTAAGCATACTAAAAATTCATCAAAGTAGATGTGACCTGCTTTTCCTCAGTGAGGCCACTGAGACTTCAAGCTGTTATGTGATACCTGAAATTTATGTAGCTGTTAATTGACAAAACTTGTATTCAAATTCAGAATTTTAGGACTTTGTGGTCCTTTATCATTCTGTAAAGCAACAGTGCCACTCAAAAGTTCAGGTTTCTACTTTTCATCAAGATATATGTACAGACATAAGTGAAAAGAACTGGCATTAAAGCTAAAATATATTACTGGTTTTACAATAAAGTAATGTGTTTTAACTTGGTTTCTTAATGATATTGCTTCTTGGTGACATGTGAAATTAGAAATATTTGTTTGTTTGTTTGTTTTCAGTGACAGAGCACACAGGAGCCAAAATACAAAGAGAAAGTGATTTTAACATTGATATTTATTTAATAATATTGTTTTATTCTTGTTCTTATATCAAGTTGATATTACTGAACTTGATATAATGAAAGTACATAGCTGCTAATAGTTATATGCATTCAAGCACTTCAATAACAAAATATTCTTTACTAGAAATATTTAGGATATTTAGAATAGATTAGATATTTAGAACATTTAGAATAGAAAAGAGAAACCAGAGCATACTTCCAAATTAAATGAAAGTTACTAAAAATATGTCAAATACATTTATTAAATGTAAGAATAATTAAAAGAACTATATTATTTGAAACAGAGTTAAAAAAGGCAATCTGAACACATACTTGGGAAACATGTTTTTCATCTACTGAGCATTAAAGTAAAATCTAGTTACCTCTATAACAAGACCATGTGTATTTACTTTTGAATTACTATCTGATCAACTTGGTATTTTTTGATGCTAATTAGATGCACCAACATTTACCCTATCCGGCCTTAAACAAAACAGAAGACTCATGAGGATGAAATACAAATTTTGCAAATGTTAAAGGAATAAAGCATCTGCAAGATATTTTACATAAGCATCATAGAATATATCCCAAAAGGCATTGCTTGAAACTACGAAAAGGTTTGTTATTCATATCAAAATGAATAGCATACGTACATTTGGGAGATCAAAACATATTACCTTCTAATTCTTCTTATATGTCCTAGATTTTCATATGAAATGGAAATACAGTTTTCATAGGTCAGCTGCTATTTTGGATCAAGCATAATATTTCTATTTATAACATGATATATTTACTTCACAGATCAAAGAGGTTAATTATCTTATGAAAGTTAGCATAAGATTGTAAATGAGATGGAAGGTCAGGTCTTACAAATATCAGAACAAAGTCCCTTTTATTAAATTATACCTTCTCCTATCTAAATATAGGCTTTTTCAGGTATGCTGCTGCTAAGCCGCTTCAGTCGTGTCTGACTCTGTGCGACCCCATAGATGACAGCCCACCAGGCTCCCCCGTCCCTGGGATTCTCCAGGCAAGAACACTGGAGTGGGTTGCCATTTCCTTCTCTAATGCATGAAAGTGAAAAGTGAAAGTGAACTCACTCAGTCATGCCTGACTCTCTGCAACCCCATGGACTGCAGCCTACCAGGCTCCTTCATCCATGGGATTTTCCAGGCAAGAGTACTGGAGTGGGGTGCCATTGCCTTCTCCGTTTCAGGTATAAAGGTAACTTTATAGGTACCTATAGGTACAAAGGTAACTATCCAAAACTGCTGTGAACTCGTGTAACTGTAAACACACCATTTCCACAAAGGATGTATAAATACCAAGTAAAAATTATTTTATTTTATTTCACTTTATTATTTTATTAAAATGTAGCTCAGGGTCTATTAATTTCTAACTAAAAGAAGTCATTTTTTACTAGTCAGAAAAAAAAGCATTTTACAAAAAAGTCACTTCATTTTAGAAGGATGGTATGGGGAGGGAGGAGGGAGGAGGGTTCAGGTTGGGGAACACATGTATACCTGTAGTGGATTCATTTTGATATATGGCAAAACCAATACAATATTGTAAAGTTAAAAAATAAAATAAAATTAAATTAAAAAAAAGATAGGATTATTTCCATTACTTATATTTTTAGTATTTTAACATAATGGTACAATATTAACATGGCATTTTAATATTTATTTCTAGTTAGAAAATGCAGCTCAAAAGAGCTGCCATTTAATGGATACAGTCTACAAAACTAGACAGCATGTTAAAAAGCAGAGACATGACTTTGTTGACAAAGGTCTGTCTAGTCAAAGCTATGGAGCAAATGAAGCAACTGACAAACAACTAATCTCGAGAATATACAAGCAACTCCTACAGCTCAACTCCAGAAAAATAAATGACCCAATCAAAAAATGGGCCAAAGAACTAAATAGACATTTCTCCAAAGAAGACATACAGATGGCTAACAAACACATGAAAAGATGCTCAACATCACTCATTATCAGAGAAATGCAAATCAAAACCACTATGAGGTACCATTTCACACCAGTCAGAATGGCTGCGATCCAAAAGTCTACAAGTAATAAATGCTGGAGAGGGTGTGGAGAAAAGGGAACCCTCTTACACTGTTGGTGGGAATGCAAACTAGTACAGCCACTATGGAGAACAGTGTGGAGATTCCTTAAAAAACTGGAAATAGACCTGCCTTATGATCCAGCAATCCCACTGCTGGGCATACACACTGAGGAAACCAGAAGGGAAAGAGACACGAGTACCCCAATGTTCATCGCAGCACTGTTTATAATAGCCAGGACATGGAAGCAACCTAGATGTCCATCAGCAGATGAATGGATAAGAAAGCAGTGGTACATATACACAATGGAGTATTATTCAGCCATTAAAAAGAATACATTTGAATCAGTTCTAATGAGGTGGATGAAACTGAGCCTAGTATACAGAGTGAAGTAAGCCAGAAAGAAAAACACCAATACAGTATACTAACGCATATATATGGAATTTAGAAAGATAGTAACAATAACCCTGTGTACGAGACAGCAAAAGAGACACTGATGTATAGAACAGTCTTATGGACTCTGTGGGAGAGGGAGAGGGTGGGAAGATTTGGGAGAATGGCATTGAATCATGTAAAATATCATGTATGAAATGAAAAAAAAAAAAGAATAAAATTTTGTTTAGTAAAAAAAAAAAAAAAAGCTATGGATTTTCTAGTAGTGATGTATGAATGTGAGAGTTGGACCATAAAGAAAACTGAGCACCGAAGAATTGATGCTTTTGAATTGTGGGTTTGGAGAAGACTCTTGAGAGTCCCTTGGACTGCAAGGAGATCCAACCAGTCCATCCTAAAGGAAATCAATCTTGAATATTCATTGGAAGGACTGATGTTAAAGCTGAAGCGCCAGTACTTTGGCTACCTGATGGGAAGAGCAGTTGTTGTTCACTCAGTCGTGACCAACTCTTTGTGACCCAATGGACTGCAGCATACCAGGCATCCCTGTCCTTTGCCATCTTCCAGAGCTTGCTCAAACTCATGTCCATTGAGTCAGTAATGCCATCCAACGATTTCATCCTCTTTCATCCCCTTCTCCTCCTGCCTTCAATCTTTCCCAGCATCAGAGTCTATTCCAGTGAGTCAAAAGATTGAGGGCAGGAAGAGAAGGGGACGACAAAAGATTAAATGGTTGGAAGGCATCATCAATTCAATGAACATGAGTTTGAGCAAATTCCAGGAGATAGTGAAGGACAGGAAGCATGGCATGCTGCAGTCCATGGGGTCACAAAGAGTCTGATGTGACTTAACAACTGAACAACAATAATCATTTTAATAGCTATTATTAACTATTTTAATCAAAAGGCAGCTTAGGATATTTGTAAACAAATCTAAATGAGTTGAGATTCAACTTAATGTGTTTTATTCTAATACCTTCAGTCATTATTGTCTTGATTCCCAGGAACCTAGTTGGGAACTATCAGTCAAATACAACACTGGAGTCCTCCCCCATACAACTGATCCATACTCTCTTTGAAGTTGAGTGTTACTCCAGGGAGCTCAACCTCATGCTCTATGACAACCTAGAGAGATGGGATGGGGTGGGAGGTGGGAGGAGGCTTAAGAAGGAGGGGACATTGTGTGTAACTGATTCATGTTGATATATGGCAGAAACCATACAACATTGTAAAGTAATTATCCTCCATTTAAAAATAACTTTTAAAAGATCACTGCTATTTTTCAAGGGGTTCTGCTGCCACCCGCTCAAAACTGAACCTTGAAAATAGCTTTGGTTTTCAAACTTCTTAATTTGCTTTGATTTTACAGGTCATTATAACAAGCCAGTCCTCAGATCATTGACTCATTCACTCAGGGACCCAATTATAAATCCAGAAAGGGAATTCTACTTTATATCTATTCCTGACCCTATGCAGAGAAAGAAACAAATGAGGTCATCTTTAATGAGCATACCTGCTTAGGTTCTTCTTGGACCTCTAGAACTCTGAATGTACCAGGTTATATTAGAAAGTTCAGAGGTGGGACAAATTCACTCAGAAGGGAGAAAATTCTCACATCAGAACTATATTTATGTACTCTGAAGTTTCACTAATCTTTTTAACAGACAAAACATTGCATTAAAGAAGATATTTCAAGGCATGAAAAATACGGAGTGGGTAAAAGAGTGGGAGCCATATTTGTTCGAATTTATTAATCATCAAGTAATGTCTGAGGATTTCAGTGACCATTATATAGGCTAGTTGGGCAGAAACTGCACTTCACTGGTGTGATTTCAAATAGCAAATTGTATCTGAGCTAAACATTAGACATCTCAAAGGCAATGAAAGAAAACGGGGAGAAGAAAAATAACAGGACTATAATAGTAAAAAATATCCCGAAGTTGAATGGCATAGGAATTAAAATAGGATTACAGTGTCTAAACAGAATCAATGAAAGAAATGTACACCTTTAAAGAAATATTTAAAATATGTTTAAATATATATTGGTTTACAGTTTATATTTATTAGTACACCATTGAAGCAGGTGCAGTGAGAATTTCATGGGAAGGAGACGGTCCATCCCCTCCCGGACCTGCTGGGCCCAACCCCACATATCTCTTAATGTCTCTGCTCCACTTTACTTTGTTAAGAAGGCCTATTCTGACTGCCCTGTATAAGGAACTGTTTCCTCATAGCTCAGTTGGTAAAGAATCCACCACAATGCCAGAAACCCCAGTTCAATTCCTGGGTTGGGAAGATCCCCTGGAGAAGGGCTAGGCTACCCACTCCAGTATTCTTGGGCTTCACTTATGGCTCAGCTGGTAAAGAATCTGCTGGCAATGCGGGAGACCTGGGTTCCATCCCTGGGTTTTGGAAGATCCTCTGGAGAATGGAAAGGCTACCAACTCCAGTATTCTGGCCTGGAGAATTCCATGGATTGGATAGTCCATGGGGTCGCAAAGAGTTGGACATGACTGAGTGACTTACACTACACACAGACACCATTTTATATATATATACATTTTATATATATTGGTATACCATTTGGAGAAGGGCATGGCAGCTCACTCGAGAATTCCATGAACAGAGGAGCCTGGCAGACTACAATCCATGGGTCGCATAGAGTCGGACATGACTGAGTGACTAACACACATGTACCATTTTAAAGATGCAAATATGAATATTAAAAGTAAAGCAAATAAAAATACATAATAAATCTAATAGAACAAGAATCAAACTGTAGAAAACTTTCTACAGCTTTTGAAAGACAATGGGGAAATTGCTTCAAAATTTAAGGGAAAATGATTTTGAACTGATAATTCTATTTCCACATATCTCCTTTTGATTTTAACTTTTGGTTCTGTAACCCACCCACCTCTCATTGCCACCAGTGGGGCTAAGGAATAAAACAAGAACAAAGACTGAAGCATAAAGTGAGTCCAACCCAGGATAATAATAAATACAAGTCCTTTGAAATTATATATGCTGCAAATCTACAGAAGTATGCATTATAATGAAGTAAATGAATGGAATTCACTAGTAAGGCTATCTCTAAGGAAGAAAATGTCCCTATTTCTAAGAATGTTCCTCAAGTGATGCCTGAGCACAAGAGAAATCCTGTGCTAACAGTGCTTTTCTCAAAGAATGTACTTTATTAATACATAGCCATAGGATTCGTAAATTTAATATTTACTTTCAAAAAGTATAAAAACATAATTGATAAGTTTGGGAACTGCAATTTGAGAGGAAAGGTAAATGAAAATTACGGAAGACTAATAACTTTAATATGTAAAATAGGAGTAGAAATACAGTTGCGGGTGATGGAATATGAAATAGAAATACAAATGAACATTTTGAAATGTATAGTTAAACCTTGGAGTGGTGGGAAAGTGTAAAAATTACATCAAATATGTCCTTATCTATCAAAGGAGGAAGTAAAGAAAATATATATCAAGTTGATTTTTTTAAAAATTTTCTTTAAGCCTAATATTTACAGAAGCATTTGTGTATTAGTAAAAACACATGCCAAAATACTATAAAAATACATAGTGGTTCAGATAAAATAAAGATTTTTTTTTTCCTCACTTATCAGTCAAAAGGTAAAAAGGTGTTCCAACCTAGATAAGATGTTTTACTCTAACAACTCTTCCAAAGACCTAGGTTCCTGATATTTTTTTCCTCAGTCTTCATGGGACGATATCCAGTCTATTTTATTCAAGCTGACTGGACAGTACCATCCCTCCACATAGATGTGGAGAGAGAAAATGAAGAAGCCAAGCAAAATGTTCCTTTTTAAATAGCATGACCTGAGAATTTAACTCACACTCATGTGACAAAATTAATCTCATGATCATATCTGGGTATCAGAGAATCTGGACAATGTTTTTTCTACCCAGGTGGTTATGTATCTGCTAAAACATGAGTGTTTTTATTAATTTAATAGCGAAGGAAAATGGATATTGAGAACTATTAGCATCGTCCACAATCCACCTTCCTGCTACTAAGTGTCTAAATGCTCTCTCTTTTTTCCTTCAGATCTAACTGGGGAATTATTAAAAATTTATTTATTCTTAATTGGAGAATAATTGCTTTATAATATTGTGCTGGTTTCTGCTATACATCAACATGAATCAACCACAGGTATACATATCCCCTCCTTCCCTTCTCCCACCCCATCTCAACCCTCTAAGTTGTCACAGAGAACTGGGTTTGAGCTCCCTGAGTCATACAGAAAATTCCCACTGGCTATCTATTTTACATATTTGTTGTTCAGTGGCTATAATCATCAATCACTGGTTGTCAGAGTAAAACAATGTTGAGTTAGTTTTGTTTTATTATATATTAGTCTTTTAATGATCCTACATCTCTACCTAGATAAAATGCCTTAAAAGTTAAAAAAAAAAAGAAAAGAAAAAAAAGGAAAGGCCAATTTCTGCCCTAAAAAGGACATAGGTTAATTCAGACTCATTCATGTCCTTGAGAAGTATAGTCCTCTCTCCCAGAGCAGCCTATTGTAATTGGGCAGTCAGGTAACATAACTGGCTATACTTTATGATGGTTCCCAGGCACACACTTTATTCTTATTGCTCTATTTTCCTGCCTGATAGAAGCTGGTTCACTAACACCACATTTGTTTTTTTCCTGGGAATGAAGAAAGAAAGCCAATAGAAGACTATTATTTTAATTTTTAAAATTTGTAGCCAGAAGTTACTCTTATACCATTGGCTTTAATTCAGTCACAGGTCACATCTGGCAGTAAGATAGGCTGGGGAGGAAGGTTTCTAGCTTTGTATAGGGTCCTATCGCTAATGGAATAAAGGAAGAATAAGTAATGGGGGAAAATTAGAAGTCTATCAAATGGGAAAAAATCAGTAAAGACATAGAAATAATTAAAGTTGTCTCTGGATATGGATGCAGAGAGGGGATGATTATGGTGGGAAGTCTTCATTTTCATAATTAAACTGAGCTGTAATTATTTGATATTTTTAAAAATCATGTTGCATGTAGTACTTTGATTATATTTTTAAAATTAAACTACAAAAAATATATAACATTGTGAAATCATGAAGGAAAAATCAACGGAGAATGCAAAGACATGGCATCAAGATAAAAATATGTATGCTTGGAAACAGTGCTGTAAGAGTTTCTGAAACAAAAGTTAACATTTAAAGCTTTGGATAGTGTTTGTAGGAAGAAATATAGAGATTCCTAAGTTTCCTGAGGTTAGTAAAACAGAAGTTCTCCTCTCTTTTTTCTAACACCTACAGCATGGCCCCTTAACATTTTTATACCTTGAAGAACTATGAGAGAACAAGAAAAATGGGAGCAAAATAGATCAAAGGAAAATATATTTTAGCTTTTACTTCAGAATTCTTGCCTTAATCACAAAGCAAAACTGATAGTGAAAGATAGGCTTAGAAGTATGTATTATTCAAAGGCACATGTTTATATTCATGTGGGGTATATGTGTGTGATATGTGTGTGTGTCTATGAGGTTGGAGAAAGAGGGGACATGGGAGCTTTTTCAAATAATATAATTTCATGTTTTATTTGTGTCAAATGTTACTATTATTAACTAATTTCCTCTTATTTGTGTTAGACACATTGTCTATTTCTAGTCTTTAACTAGTAATATGAAAGTTCAAAATAGAATGACAAAGTAGAAATATATATATATATGATTTTAGTCTCTTATTTCTCAATTCTAATACAGTATGGCATTCATTGACATAAATTATTACAGAAGGACAGACTTAAGAATATAAAAGACTATATATTTCATATATTCCTACACCATTGATTTAAGGCTGAGAAAACTGAAACTAAAATTACATGTCTCATTCAAGATCATTGACTAATTTTTAATTGGATCTGTAAGTAATAGAAGTCTAACTGCTAATGAGAATTATGAGAAGGTGATAGGATTTTGATCATATATGGATAGACCATCAGTCACACATATGCAGACACTATGAAAAGATCTTAAAAAACTTATAAGTGAAAAAAGGTTAGTTTAAAAATGATGACTATATAGTTCAAAATAGGAAGGCATTAAAGGAATATCATATCCTTACTGAAACACACATGTTTAGATTACATAATTACTTTAAGTGTAGAATCCAAATTTATTACCTATTTTTATTGCTGAAATAAATCTTTTCAAAAATATATTTTCATGGCATTTACATTGAAATAAAGAAGTTTCTTGAAGCCATGATTTTAATAATTATCAATATTTTAATGGGTAATGTGAGAATGTTATTGCATTTAAATTACTTTTTTAAAGTTAAGACAATATTAGCATATAAGAACTATTTTTAACCACAAAAGTACATTAGGTACAGTGAAAATAAATTCACAAATACATTTAAAATAATATATACATTTGATTAGATTCTATTCCTACTATTAATATGATTTATTGTTTATCTTCTATACAACAATCTCCATTTTGACGACATTTCTAAAAAAGTATTTCTCATTTATCTTCTGTAATACCAAAATATTGCTTAATTTACTCATTAGGAAGACTTGAATTTCAAATATATTTCTGGAAATATTCATGATCATTTCGGTTTCATCATTAACCATGAAGATAGTAACCATTAGTTCTTCAATCTCCTAAAATCATCATGAAAGTCATTATGCAGCTTCTCTGTTGTCTCCTGATTATAAAACTGGCCACGCACCAAAGACAACTGTGCCCTGGAATTAGTGATAAAGGCCAAGTGCAGCCAGCAATGCTTCTACTTATGCAGCTGTTGCTGCTCTGCCACCCAGCAGAAACCTTATGAAATTCTATGTTAGCTGCTTCACCGCTTTTTGATATCTGAGAAACCATTCTTCCTTTAAAGCTATTAAGTGGGTGAAAGAAAAAATATATATACAAAATACCGGTGGAGTGAAAGTAAAAATGTATTCCCCACTATGGTGTATAATCACTGCATATGGCCTTCTGAATATGGAGGGAGTTATTGTTAAATGTAAGGTAATTGTTGCAAATTATAATGACTTCTTGTTAGCAAAGCTTAATATTTTGACTAACTTTTATTTTACTTTTTAGGAATGAGAAGTGTGTCAGATAAATTTTTATTAATACAAAAGATGCATATAACATAGAAGAAAATGTGAAATGAAACTTGATTCCATGGATTTTGAAATATTAATTTAAAATATCAGTTTATTTTTATTATCTGCTTCAAAAAATAAATCTAATTCTTCACCCCTGGCAGCATGATAAATCATAGTTTTTGAAAACACTAAGCTAAAGTATTTTGACATTTTAGGACATGGTAAATATCTTATGAACCAAGAGGAACCAGTTCAGTTTATTGCATTGGCTAATTCTAAGCACATCATTTATTTTTCCTGTGGAAATAAGCTAGTCTGAAAAGAAAACTGAGAAAATATTTTAAAACATGATTAAAGTATGTATACAGTGACCATGAAATTTAGAACATTTACTTGGCTTTACCAGATGTATTATTTGTTAAAGTAGATGTGAAATTCTTACTATTGACTCAGCTAAATGTAATTGATGGAAAAGGACGAGTTTTAATGTTCCCTGGTGAGGAAATTACTTGATAGTAATAGTAAGTCACTTATGAACTGCATCATGCTTTTAAAACCCAACGAATATCAGACTTCATGCTAACAGAATCTAAAAAAGACATGCCTACATTCCATGAAAAAGTTAAATTATAGAAACATCAGTTTAAAGGTATAACTTCCTATTCCTCTCGAAGACTGCTTCTTAGAGAATCACTGACAATGGCCTGACCCTGTATCATATGTTCATTATAGAAATTACATATGCTTTATTGTAATGTCACCTCCATACCCATAAGAGATCAAATTGTAAGTACTTCATGTTCATGTTAATGAGAAACCAGTTTTAAAAAATTCATTATATCTTGAACTATTGCAATAATTTTATCAACTGTGTTACTATGAAGTATTTATTATAGAAATTGATGAAATGATTGGAAAGTGAATTCAATTACAAGCTGACGCATTTGAAGAAAAAGAAACCATTTGATTTTGATTCAGGAAAATCAACCCTGAATATCCATTGGAAGGACTGGTGCTGAAGCTGCAGCTCCAATACTTTGGCCACCTGATGGGATGCGCCAACTCATTGGAAAAGACCTTGATGCTGGGAAAGATTGATAGCAAGAGGAGAAAGGGGTGACAGAGAATGAGACGGTTGGATGGCATCACTGACTCAATGGACATGAGTTTGAGCAAACTCAGGGAGATAGTGAAGGACAGGGACGCCTGGCATGCTACAGTTCATGAAGTCAAAAAAAATTATATGTGACTTAGCAACTGAACAACAATAGCAACAACAAACCGTTTGATGAGTACCCCCATCGTGGACTGAACTTTGACTGTTCAGTCAAAGAATTGAACTATGACAATTCTCCTCTCATATTAGATTTTAGACCATACAAGTTAGAAAATAAAATGAGCCCCTCCATATTAACTTATTTACATAAACTGTCTTTCCTAAAGCCATGACTTGGACAATCAATCACCTACACAGGTGTTTCCTAGGAAGTGAGGCATGCAAATCTGGGGTTGCCCATACTGATATCTCTGTAGAGTTCATGGGGAAAATGTGGGAACTTGTGCTGTTTTCTCACCTTTGTCTATTTTCTACATAAAGGTGCATACATGTTCAGCCCTTCATTAAATTTATCTGAACATGTTTTTATTCCTTCAATACTGTTATGTGCTCAATTGCTTCAATTAAGTCCTATTCAAGGACACCTAATTAACAAATATTAGGGTCATGATTAGATTCTAGTCCAGTATATCTCCACTAACTATATCATTAATGACAAAACTGTAAGGTTTTTATGCTTTTTGTAAAAAAGAAAGAACTAGAAAAAAGAAAGAATAGGAAAAAAATCAGAATAATGCATATTAATATGTATAGAATTTACACACAGAGCAGTTCACAAAGAAGAGTCATACTAAAAATGAATTGTTAGGGTATTAATCAATGCAATGCATCTTTATCACACACCAAAGTGAAAGTGAAAGTCACTCAGTCGTGTCCAACTTTTTGAGATCCCATGCACTATACAGTCCATGGCATTCTCCAGGCCAGAGTGGGTAGCCTTTCCCTTCTCCAGGGGATTTTCCCAATCCAGGGATCAAACCCAGGTCTCCTGCATTGCAGGTGGATTCTTTACCAACTGAGCCAGGGAAGCCCAGGGAAGCCCAAAAATACTGGAGTGGGTAGCCTATCCCTTCTCCAGCAGATGTTCCCGGTCCAGGAAGAAAACCGGGGTCTCCTGCATTGTAGGCAAATTCTTTACCAGCTGAGCCACCCGGTGAGCCACCGGGGAGGCCCTATCATACCCGGCCACTGATTTAAATAAGGTAAGCTGAGAATCTATGTGGTAAGTGAAGACTTCAGAGGGGATATTGTTAAGAACATTTATATAAAAAAGAAGGTGCAATTCCTCCTTCTATCTGTGGCCTCTAAGAGCTTCATACTCTTTTGCCAGGCTGTTCTTGGTCATTGCCAATTCATTGAGTATTCTAGCTGAATTCTTACCTGGCATCTTGTATCCTTTGCCCTTCTAATATAGAGTTTGCTTCCTATACCTCCCCACAGGAGTCTATGTCTCTTGAGAGTCTGGATTATTTGGTTACTCTGAAATGTCAGACCTCTGATGGGTTCAAGTGAAGTCATGGACCTGACTGGAATTTTGTCTGAATTGTTTTCTTTTTCTAAGTGTAGAGTGATGCCCTTTCCAACTTTATATATTCCTGAGATGAATCCAAAGTAAATGAAAGCCATTTAAGGTCAGGGATTCTTCACTTTAAATCAGAATTTAAAACTTTAACAATCATTCCATTTTCAGTATAGCATTCTCTGGATGCATATTTACATACTAAAAATAAGTACAAGCACTAAATAAAAAAAATTTAAAAACTGAGACATTAGGAGTCATAATATTGCACCAGGTTCTTTAATCCCTTGGTCAGATATGAAATAATTATATTCCATCATACTTACAGAAAGTAAAAACTTTCCAACTTTAAGAAGTTGCCTTATTTGGCATAGTGCCAAGACCCCAAACTGCATAGTACACAGGCTGAAGAAACAGACCTGATAATGTAAGTTTACATACTAATATAGCCAAGAGATGATTGATGTTAATATTCTACATAAATCTCTGAAAGCCCCTTAAAACAGTGTAAATTATCCTACAAAATTTTAATAATGGAGCATAGAGAAAAATTTAGGTAATGGGATTAAAAGAAATAGAAAAATCATAAATAGTGCATCCTATATTCAGATAGAGTGATCTAAATATCTAAATAGTATTTTATCTACAGAATATTGGTTTCTCTTTCCACCCACCCATTTTGGGGGCAGGGGATTGTCTTGTGCATAGAAGCAATTATCATTTAGATAGTTTTTAGTCTTTTGAGACCAAGGAGAAATATCTTAATGCAGAAACGGACACTTTATTTGCTCGTAAATTGGTTTGCTTTACAGCTTCATCTTTCACTGACTCACTATATAGATAAGTTTAAGTATATGCTTCAATATTTTCTCTAGATCCTTTAACTCAAATTCCTAGAGGTAGTATATATTTCAAAGACTGTTGTATTCTCAAGAAAACTAATTTTCTTTTAGAAAAGTTTGCTAATTTGTTGATTAGAGTGCCATGTTTTCTTTAAATATTATATCTTTAGGTTTTAGCACAGGCAATCACATCTATGTATTTTGACTTGATAAGCCTGTTAGTTTTTAATGTATAATTTAAATGTATAATAACAAATGGAGAAATATGACTTTAACTAACCTACTAAATAAATTTCAGTGGATACTAAGCAACTTTAAAATTAGATATACTATGAAAACCCAATGCTTATATACAGATTTTAAGGTCTTAGTTAACATATTATGTATTTAAATTATTTAATTTTTAAAATAATCCAATAAGATTAATCAATATCCCCATTTTACAGATAATGAAATTAGAGTCATGATTTGATTCCATCCATTTATGTCCATTTCTATATTGTTAATGACAAAACTGTAAGATTTTAATGCTTTTTGTAAAAAAGAAAAAATATTTCTCCTTTTGCATGTAGAATTTACACACACACACACACAGATAAGTTAACAAATAAGTTATATTAAAAATAAATTCTTAGTAAAGTTAGGGGAAACTTCAGGTTTAATATCTTTTTTTATTTGAATGTACTTTACAATATCTCATTTGAAATCTCCACTTACCACATACAATCTCAGCTTACTTTATTATTAAGTAAGTGTTGGTGTGTGATAAAGATGTATTGATTAACATCTTTTAAAGCTTAGTCTTCTCTAAAGATCTTTTATCTTCAAGGATTATTGAGTCTCGGATATATCTAGATATAATATTTAGCCACTGACTCCTCATTTAGGATATAATATTTAGCCATTGACTCCTCATTTAAGTTGCCTTTAGACAAATACATTGACAATACATTCCTACAGAGTGGCATTAAATTTCTACTTAACTAGATTTTACTTTAAAAGTAAAAATTCAAATTTATTATCACTTAAAACATGTCATTCAAATTAACCATCATTTAACTGAAGATTTCTAGGTTCAGTGAAGAACCTCAATAATAAGCCATTCATAGTGTCCACCTTCAAAAATATTCAGTATAAAGGGAATGGATAATTTCATGAGCAAATAAAAGAGTATGAAACAATGGTTGAAGATATACAATAGGAGCATATATCTGACATATCTATTGTGTTTTGAAGGGAAAGGATGTCCATCATTCTAGAAGAAATACTTGATACAGCACCAAACTGTAAAAAATGCAGTGGTAAACAAATTTTAAAAATTATGAAAATGACAATTATATATACATATGTTAAAATGTAAATTAGGAAGTGACTAAATATATAAAGATTCTCTGGTGATTTAGATCAACTGAACACATTTATCATCTCAAAATGTCTCATTTACCCCTTTCTTACCATACCCCCTTTCACTCTAGATCTTGGAAGTTACAGCATGATATTTGTCCTTGTAGTTTGAAAAATTATAGCTCCTCTTGGCTGCTCCTTGCTGTTGCAGCCTGGCACTCTCGGCCCCTTCAGGGCAGACACACTGAAACCATAATCACAGAAAACTAGTCAATCTAATCACACTAGGACCACAGCCTTGTCTAATTCACTGAAACTAAGCCATGCCCTGTGGGGCCACCCAAGACAGGCAGGTCATGGTGGAGAGATCTGACAGAATGTGGTCACTGGAGAAGGGAATGGAAAAACACTTCAGTATTCTTGCCTTGAGAACCCCATGAACAGTATGAAAAAGCAAAATGATAGGATACTGAAAGAGGAACTCCCCAAGTCAGTAGGTACCCAATATACTACTGGAGGTCAGTGCAGAAATAACTCCAGAAAGAATGAAGGGATGAAGCCAAAGCAAAAACAATACCAGTTGTGGATGTGACTGGTGATAGAAGCAAGGTCCGATGCTGTAAAGAGCAATATTGCATAGGAACCTGGAATGTCAGGTCCATGAATCAAGGCAAATTGGAAGTGGTCGAACAGGAGATGGCAAGAGTGAACATCGACATTCTAGGAATCAGCTAACTACAGTCTTATGGACTCTGTGGGAGAGGGAGAGGGTGGGAAGATTTGGGAGAATGGCATTGAAACATGTAAAATATCATGTATGAAATGAGTTGCCAGTCCAGGTTCAATGCACGATACTGGATGCTTGGGGCTGGTGCACTGGGACGACCCAGAGGGATGGAATGGGGAGGGAGGAGGGAGGAGGGTTCAGGATGGGGAACACATGTGTACCTGTGGCGGATTCATTTTGATATTTGGCAAATCTAATACAGTTATGTTAAGTTTAAAAATAAAATTTAAAAAAAAATAAAAAATAAAAAATAAACTGGACTGGAATGGGTGAATTTAACTCAGATGACCATTATATCTACTACTGTGGGCAGGAATCACTCAGAAGAAATGGAGTAGCCATCATGGTCAACAAAAGAGTCCGAAATGCAGTACTTGGATGCAATCTCAAAAACGACAGAATGATCTCTGTTTGTTTCCAAGGCAAACCATTCAATATCATGGTAATCCAAGTCTATGCTCCAACCAGTAACACTGAAGAAGCTGAAGTTGAAATTTCTATGAAGACCTCCAAGACCTTTTAGAACTAACACCCAAAAAAGATGTCCTTTTCATTATAGGGGACTGGAATGCAAAAGTAGGAAGTCAAGAAACACCTGGAGTAACAGGCAAATTTGGCCTTGGAATACGGAATGAAGCAGGGCAAAGGCTAATAGAGTTTTGCCAAGAGAATGCACTGGTCATAGCAAACACCCTCTTCCAACAACACAAGAGAATACTCTACACATGGACATCACCAGATGGTCAACACTGAAATCAGACTGATTATATTCTTTGAAGCCAAATATGGAGAAGCTCTATACAGTCAGCAAAAATAAGAGCGGGAGCTGACTGTGGCTCAGATCATGAGCTCCTCATTGCCAAATTCAGACGTAAATTGAAAGTAAATTGAAAAGAAAGTAGGGAAAACCACTAGACCATTCAGGTATGACCTAAATCAAATCCCGTATGATTATACAGTGGAAGTGAGAAATAGATTTAAGGGACTAGATCTGATAGAGTGCCTGAATAGCTGTGAACAGAAGAGAATCAAAAAGCAAAGGAAAAAAGGAAATATAAAAGCATCTGAATGCAGAGTTACAAAGAATAGCAAGAAGAGATAAGAAAGCTTTCCTCAGCGATCAATGCAAAGAAATAGAGGAAAACAATTGAATGGGAAAGACTAGAGATCTCA
The DNA here is from genome assembly GCF_019923935.1 of Bubalus bubalis. Taxonomy (NCBI): domain Eukaryota; kingdom Metazoa; phylum Chordata; class Mammalia; order Artiodactyla; family Bovidae; genus Bubalus; species Bubalus bubalis. Next base: position 46,791,533 of record NC_059173.1, read on the forward strand.
TCCAGAAAATTAGAGATACCAAGAGAACATTTCATGAAAAGATGGGCTCGATAAAGGACAGAAATGGTATAGACCTAACAGAAGCAGAAGATATTAAGAGTAGGTGGCAAGAATACACAGAAGAACTGTACAAAATGGATCTTCACAAACAAGATAATCACAATGGTATGATCACTCACCTAGAACCAGACATCCTGGAGTGTGAAGTCAAGTGGGCCTTAGAAAGCATCACTATGAACAAAGCTAGTGGAGGTGATGGAATTCCAGTTGAGCTATTTCAAATCCTGAAAGATAATGCTGTGAAAATGCTGCACTCAACATGCCAGCAAATTTGGAAAACTCAGCAGTGGGCACAAGACTGGAAAATGTCAGTTTTCATTCCAATCCCAAAGAAAGGCAATGCCAAAGAAGGCTCAAGCTACCACACAATTGCACTCATCTCACACGCTAGTAAAGTAATGCTCAAAATTCTCCAAGCCAAGCTTCAGCAATATGTGATTCATGAACTTCCAGATGTTCAAGCTGGTTTTAGAAAAGGCAGAGGAACCAGAGATCAAATTGCCAACATCTGCTGGATCATCAAAAAAGCAAGAGAGTTCCAGAAAATCATCTACTTCTGTTTTATTGACTATGCCAAAGCCTTTGACTGTGTGAATCATAATAAACTGTGGAAATGCTGAAAGAGATGGGAATACCAGACCACCTGACCTGCCTCTTGAGAAATCTGTATGCAGGTCAGGAAGCAACAGTTAGAACTGGACATGGAACAACAGACTGGTTCCAAATAGGAAAAGGACTACATCAAAGCTGTATATTGTCACCCTGCTTATTTAACTTCTATGCAGAGTACATCATGAGAAACACTGGGCTGGAAGAAGCACAAGCTGGAATCAAGATTGCTGGGAGAAATCTCAATAACCTCAGATATGCAGATGACACCACCCTTATGGCATACAGTGAATAGGAACTAAAGAGCCTCTTGATGAAAGTGAAAGAAGAGAGTTAAAAAAGTGGCTTAAAGCTCAGCATTCAGAAAACTAAGATCATGGCATCTGGTCACTACATGGGAAATAGATGGGGAAACAGTGGAAACAGTGTCAGACTTTATTTTTCTGGGCTCCAAAATCACTGCAGATGGTGACTGCAGCCATGAAATTAAAAGATGCTTACTCCTTGGAAGGAAAGTTATGACCAACCTAGATAGCATATTCAAAAGCAGAGGTATTAATTTGCCAGCAAAGTTCCATCTAGTCAAGGCTATGGTTTTTCCAGTGGTCATGTATGGATGTGAGAGTTGGACTGTGAAGAAAGCTGAGCACTGAAGAATTGATGCTTTTGAACTGTGGTGTTGGAGAAGACTCTTGAGAGTCCCTTGGACTGCAAGGAGATCCAACCAGTCCATTCTAAAGGAGATCAGTCCTGGGTGTTCTTTGGAAGGAATGATGCTAAAGCTGAAACTCCAGTACTTTGGCCACCTTATGCAAAGAGTTGATTTATTGGAAAAGACCCTGATGCTGGGAGGGATTGGGGGCAGGAGAAAAAGGGGACGACAGAGGATGAGATGGCTGGATGGCATCACCGACTCGATGGACGTGAGCTTGAGTGAACTCAGGGAGATGGTGATGGACAGGGAGGCCTGGTGTGCTGCGATTCATGAGGTCACAAAGAGTCAGACATGACTGAGCAACTGAATTGAACTGAACTGAATCAGAGTATATAGTCTTTACTTAGCATGTCTAGGAATCATCTGTATTTTTCCAGGTATAAGTAGTAATACTTCTGTTTATTACTACATAGTATGTTAAATATATGTGCCCTATTTATTTATCTATTCTCATGATGTGGCTATTTAGGTCACTTTTAATTTTTCTGTTATAAATAATGCTCTTATAAAAATGAACAGACTGAATGTGTTTAATCTAGATCTCTCTCAGGTAAAGCAATTTGGCATGGGATACCCAGGTCATATGGTACTTAATTTTATATAAAAACTACTTAATTATTTTCCTCAGTGTCTGTAATATTTAAAATTCCCTTCAGCAGTATATGAGAATTCCACTTTCTTTCCTTCCACAATTTGGTACTTAGAGTATTTTTGGTTGTTTGTTTTAAGTTCAGTCACTCTAACATGTTTGTAGTAGTATTCCATTGGCATTTAAATTTGAATTTTCAAAGTCAGTTATGATGTTAAGAATCTTTTCATCTGAATATTTGCTTCCTCTATATCTTTTAGGATAAATTGTCTTTTAAAATTTTTTCTTGTATATTTTCTAATTACTGTATTTTGAAAGTCTTTTATATTCTCTAGATACTAGACATTTATCATTTCTTTTATTTAAATAGGCTGTCTTTCAACAGCACATGTTTTTAATTTCAATGAAGTCTAATATGTCAGTCCTTTTTATCAAATGGATTGTGCATTTGATGTCTCATCTAAGTAAACTTTGCATTTGTCACAAAAAATTCTCTCATACTTTCTCACAGGAAAATTTTATAGTTTAAGGTTTTAAATTTTGGTCGCTAATTCATTTTGAGTTAGTTTGTGGATATTTTGAGAGATTTGGGTTGAAGGTGATTGTTTTATATCAGTTCAGTTCAGTCACTCAGTCGTGTCCGACTCTTTGCAACCCCATGGACCACAGCATGCCAGGCCTCCCTGTCCATCAGCAACTCCCAGAGCTTGCTCAAACTCATGTCCAACAAGTCAGTGAAGCCATCCAACCATCTCATACTCTGTCATCCCCTCCTCCTCCTGCCCTCAATCTTTCCCAGAATCAGGGTCTTCTCAAATGAGTCAGGTCTTCCCATCAGTTGGCCAAAGTATTGGAGTTTCAGCTTCAACATCAGTCCTTCCAATGAACAATCAGGACTGATTTCCTTCAGGATGGACTGGTTGGATCTCCTTGCAGTCCAAGGGACTCTCAAGAGTCTTCTCCAACACCACAGTTCAAAAGCATCAGTTCTTCAGCGCTCAGCTTTCTTTATACTCCCGGCAATCTTAATTCCAGCTTGTACTTCTTCCTGCCCGGCGTTTCTCATGATGTACTCTGCATATAATTTAAATAAGCAGGGGGGAAATATACAGATTGACATACTCCTTTTTCTATTTGGAACCAGTCTGTTGTTCCATGCCCAGTTCTAACTGTTGCTTCCTGACCTGCATACAGATTTCATTTGCTTGATTTCTTGGTGCATTTAACATTTTTTTAAATTAAATGATTAACATCATGTGTATGACAGTAGTAACTGAAACACACTTCTATTTAATCCTAGAAGTGCTTCCTCTATTTGGACATCAATGTGGGCAGATTAGTCAATCTATTCAGGAGTTCATCTGGATTTGGGCTTTGGTGCTGCTATTGTTCATCAAAGCACAGACCTCGGATTTCTACACTGGTGAGCAAAACTGGCTGTGTACTGAGGGTTTGGGATAAAGTCCCAAGAGGTGTTTTCCTCAGTGACTACTCCACACTCTCAGTTTTCAAAAACCTCATATAGCTACACTCCAGATGGGGCACTTACCTTGCTCTTCATCCTTCCTCCCCAGGGCCAGCTTCTCTCTATTACATTCCCTTCTAGGCTTGGCATCAAGCTTGTGTGGTGTGGACTCGGTTGGACAGTTTCTGCCTAAATGTCAGGCATACCTCTGCTTTGGGGCCTTGGGAGGGTGAAATTTCTCGATGCTCTAAACACTGCCTTAAGTCTGAGATTGCACCGGAGGGGTGTTTCCTGCCTTCTGGCATCTGATCTCAGGTTGGTGTTAATACAGGAATCAATGCCAGTGAAGTTCCCCGGTTGTCTCCCAGTGATAGTTTCTTCTTCTACCCTTCCTCAATGATAAGTTTCTGCCTATTGTTTAGAATATTTTCTATCTTCTCTCAGAATCTTAAGGATTTTATTTGAAGGAGAGGGGAAGAGCTGGCAATATTTATCTTCTGTTCATCCCCAGACACCAATAATCGTTCCTTCATTTCTGTTGCACTGAGCAAGACTTCCTCTGGCTTCTTCCTTCCCTGCCCCGGATTTTACTTGTGAGCAAATGATGGGGACCAATGAAAAAAGCCTTGGGTCCAGGGTCACTAGCGATTACAGAGTGATATGGTACCCACCCTGGAGGAGGAAATGGCAACCCACTCCAGTATTCTTCCCAGGAAAACTCCACAGATAAAGGAGCCTGGTGGGCCACAGTCCATGGGATTACAAAGAGTTGAACACGACTGAGAGACTACACATGTGATACCCACACTTTGTCTTTAGTTTTGGATAAGTTTGCCTGGTGAGTGGTGCCTCTTTCTTCTATGCTTTTTTAACATGGGAGACAGTTTGTATCTTCTGTTTCTTCTTCTTCATGGGACTTTTCTTTCTTTGGAATTCAAGTTACTTGGTTTTCTTATCCACTTCTGGTTTCAGAAATTCCTTGCTTGTTCTCTGGTCTCTGATGGACACATGTAAAGTTATAATTTTGTGATTTACTTGGTTTATTTTTAAAAATTGGAGTGATCTTTCTGGTTTGCTGCATCCATAGTAAAAGCAGGAAACTAAAGAACATTCTTGACATTTTTTTTTAATTTCTAGTTTTGATTCCTTTGATAAGTCCTTTGAATGGATAATGCCATTGGGAAAGCTGTAGGTCTCAAAATCCCAGGACCAGTTTCAGATACAATCTTTCAGAATCTTCTAGACAATTATTCAAAATTCTTTCTCCTGGTGCTGTAAGCAATGTTCTATAATGATTTTATATTAACATTTGATTGTAGTCTATTAGCATGCCCTCCTTTTGCTATGGATTCTTTTTCTTGAAAAAGATGAACTGGGGGCCATCTCTAATAAAAGCACATACACCAAGAAGTTTTAATCTTGGAAACATGAGTTTAGCTGTTAATAAATTTAATTTTAATTTAGTAATTTTAAAGTTGTCTTATTAATATAAACAAGCTTCACTTATGAAGGTAATCTCATAAAAAAGCAACATAAACACAAAACTGTTTCTTGAAAAGGAAAATAGAAATACTTTAAACACAGTTTCACTCTTGAATTCTTCTAAATCTTTAAAGCATGTTCAGAATTATTCTGTGTACATTAATTTAAAGGTATGGAGTATTTCCTTAAATGATTAAAATAAAATAGACTAAATTTCTGTAGAATAGCATATTCTCCCAAACATTTTTTGTTTAACGTATGCATTAAAACTGCCAGCTTTATGATAAATGAGTGTTGTTGTTGTTTAGTTGCTAAGTCGTTTCTGACTCTATGACCCCATGGACTGTAGCCCACCAGGCTCCTCTGTCCATGAGATTTCCCTGGCAAGAATCCTGGAGTGGGTTGCCATTTCTTTCTCCAGGGGATCTTCCAGACCCAGGGATTAAACCCACATCAAGTGCATTGGCAAGCAGATTCTTTACTGCTAAGGAATCAGGGAAGCCCATAATAAATGATTACTTCATTTTAATTTATCCTAAACTGCATTTTTTTTTATTATCTGTAAATATCCCCCCAAAGAAAATACATCCCAATTTTCTAATAGTAATTTTGGCCTCACTGTCCACTTACAGCATAGCTGGAAAATAGCCTGATAGCTCAGGACCTACAATTCCTATGCTGCTGCTGCTGCTGCTGCTAAGTCGCTTCAGTCGTGTCCAACTCTGTGCAACCCCATAGACGGCAGCCCACCAGGCTCCCCCGTCCCTGGGATTCTCCAGGCAAGAACACTGGAGTGGGTTGCCATTTTCTTCTCCAATGCATGAAAGTGAAAAGTGAAAGTGAAGTCGCTCAGTCGTGTCCGACCCTCAGCGACCCCATGGACTGCAGCCCACCAGGCTCCTCCATCCATGGGATTTTCCAGGCAAGAGTACTGGAGTGGGGTGCCAATTCCTATAAACCTTAATAAATGGATTTGGGAGCACTTGCTGGCTTTGACATGAAAATTTAGCAACTATCTTAACTTTGGGACATCTTGAGGTATTTAAGATGCAGAAGAAAAAGAAACACTAGAATATTTGTCTTTTTTAAAGAAGTGTAACGTCTTTGCCTCTTTGAGACAATGCTCAATTTAATTAAAATTACTTTATTTCTAATTAAATAGTTTTAATCATAAAGGTTAGTCAGTGATGTTGGTTTAATCATTTATATATTCTGAGTAGAAGATCTGCCTATCTTATGTTATACACTACTTAATAAAGTATAACTGTAGTTTATTTGCCACATCGCTTGCTTGCTGTGCTAAGTCACTTCAGTTGTGTCTGGCTGTTTGCGACCCTATGGATTGTAGGCCACCAGATTCTTCTGTCCATGGGATTCTCCAGGCAAGAATACTGGAGTGGGTCACTACGCCTTCCTCCAGGGGATCTTCCTGACCCAGGGATCAAACTGCCATCTCTTATATCTCCTGCACTGACAGACAGCTTCTTTACCACTAGCACCACATGGGAAGCCCCATTACAAAGGTAGAAAAAAAAATCTACATTTTGTGTAATTTGGTTAGAACTAGGACTTTGATATTAAAATTACTTTGTGCTCCATTTATGAAATCTGAAGAAATTTATTCATAGAAAGTTAAAATATGAATCAAAATTTACTTTGGTGGAAGAACACATTCATTACAGTTATTTACTTTCTTTATATTGTTCCTCTTTTACATCATTTTTACATACTTATGAATCAAACATATTTCTCCCTTTTTTATACCGAATCAAAATCTCAAGAAAGGCTGTTTTTGTGTTCATGGGGCCATATTATGAAATAATTTTTAAACTTCAAACTTGTTAAATATGAAGCAGAGATACCAGCCAGGCCCACCAAACCTCTGACCCACTGAACTCTATTATAACAAATTTGTGTTGTATTAAGCTTCTGTATTTGTCGCAAATTGTTATGGTTGCAGTAAACAACTATAAATATGTGAAAATCCTTATTATCTTGTGCTTGGTTATTGTTGTCACTTTAAAACTGCTACTGTCCATCTTATTTCTATTTAATACTTTTAAGTACGTGTTAAGGCAGAAAATTTCTTATACCCTTACATTTTATTCATTGACATTTTCAACCAAACTTTCAACACAGGTGTAACACTTTTCCTATCTGTTGTAAAATATGTCTATCTTTGGTAAATTTAATATATTAACAGTAATCATTTGCTTAGGATTTTATCATTTTGATCTACCTTCCTAAATAGCATAAAAACATATTTTGAAAGTGATCAGGATGAATATTAAATGAATGAAGGGGTAGAAGATTGACAGTTGGTAAGTGGGAGATAAGAGTATATTCCATTTTGAATATAGATGGATAGGAGGACTACATAATAGGTGATAAAACAGGAAGCCTACACTAAACTTTTATTGGCTTCAGTAACAGAAACCATGGAAAAGAAGATATTTATTAAAAGGATATCAAATTAAATCCTTTTTTAAAATTTGCTCTTTTAGTAGCAAAGAGAGTTTTGGAATGAGAGTTAGGAACTTAGATTTCAATGCCACCTTATTCAGGTGTAAGTCTTAGGTCATTTTCTTTCGTAGGGAAAAGACTGGCTAGTCATAGTTTACTCTAACAAATCTATTGTTACTTTTTGCCTGAGGATCTTCACACTTTAAAGCATGTTGTGTGTCAAATTAACATTTACTCTTGGCAAGGAAATTTTTATGTAGTAACTGAAAATAAGAAAATATAAGTGTTGCTCTATTCCTGAATGTATCTCATTGGGAAAGCAATGTGTGATAAAGGAAGAGTTTTTGTTCTTGTTTTGTTTGCTTGGTTTTTGCTTTTATGTGAGAGGACTGTTATGTCTAAAACTTATTCCAACTAGGATAATTACTTTTGTTTCATTATATAATGATATTTTGTCACTACTTTTATATTGTGGGATTATGAATATACTAAACAATTATCATTCTTTCTCCGTAGGAATATTCTGGGTTATTGAGTATTCTTTAAAATACCAACATTGAATAATATCAACTGTAATAATTTAAGAAACATAATAATGGTTTTTAAAAGATAAACTTCATATGCCACACATTATTCTAAATATTGTAAAATGTCTCCAACTGATAAATATCATTATAATTCTTATCTTAAGGATCAGGAAATGAGATTTAGTGAGGTTTGGTAGCTTATTTAAACTCAGAGTTAACCAGGAGTAAGTCTGAATTGAAAACCAGGCACCCTAATTATTAGATAAGTTATTACCCAGCATCTAAACTAGTCCTGAGTACTACACAGAAAACCCTTTTATGACACTTTCTTTCAGTTCCTGGCTGTTTATCTGGCTATTTATCCACTTCAGTGGGCTAGAATAAAGGAGATTACCAGGAGGAAAAAAATCTGAAATTCTGAACAAACACTAGGGGATTTCTTTTATTATTTCAAACAGTGGTTCTACAACTTAATTGATCATCAGATTTAGCAAGGATCAAAGTACTTGCTAAAATTAAGAGGCTAAATTAATTAATTTTAAAATAAGAACTTCTGGCCCTACTCTGAAGCTCCAGAAGCCAATTTCAGCCTTATAAAAACAAGCTATCCATATTTTTAACAAATATTTTAGGAGTCAATAGCAAGGATAAAAATCTGCTAGTAGATGTCTTTATAATTCCCATTAAGACTCTCTCCTAAATGAACATCTGTTGTGCAATCTCATGAAATTAGCATAGAAATTGAATTTTTCTCAATGAAATTATATCATTTCCATACTGATTTAAATGTTGCACCACTGGATGCTTTATCAATATTTCTTGGAATGAGCATATTGGGAATTATCTTGTAGAGCTAAGTATATGTTCCATTATTCTAACAAATAAAATTACAGTATTTGGCCTTGAAACTGAAGCCCACTAAATGCTAGGGGAAAATATATCATCAATATAAGAAAGGACTATATCTGTATTTCTTGCATCTACAGAAAAAACACAATTGTAGATACAGTTCTACATAATTTAAGCATCCTTGCAAATGCAAATTCTAATAAAGTTTGTAGGATACAGGACTTTGAATACCATAAAATGGTATTTAATCTCTAAGATCTCTGATTTCTTTTAAATGGTTTATCTAAAAGACATATGGCCTATAATAATATGTAAACTAATAGCTCTGTTTTCTCAGTATGTGCATATTTTAATGTTTTCACATTGAATCATAAGAATATTTTGTCATTCTCTCTTTTATGATATGTAAGAAGATAGCAAATCTAGGCTAGATTTCTTATTTAAACAAAATTTTGAAGGTATTAGCTCTTATCAATAGACATCCTCACTGAATTTATATTAGGGATCCCAGTTTTGAAACATCCATTGATGTAATAACAGAATTTCTTATGTAACTTATTATAGTAAACTAAGAAATTATCCTGGTAACATTTTTAAAACCTGATGATTATCTATATTTCAGGACCTACTCTTGAAAAAATAGAACGAAACACAGAGAGCAAAAAGGAGGGGACTTACTTGTGTGTCCATAGTAGTTTTATTAAACATTTCATGTCTGTGCAATTTTTGACATAAAAAAGGCAAGAATATCTGGGGTTTGCACCTTTGTAAATGTGAGACCCATGAAATGATTATTTCTGACAGGAGCTCCATTGAGGGAAAGACAGCTTGACAGATAAATAGAAATTTAACTATAGCACTGAGCAAGTTCCAATGGATAACTGATACCATTTTTGGTTCTGTGTTAAAAAGGAGTACTACGGAAACCTATAATGAGCTAAATTCTTTTAGGCAAAACATTAAACAAACTTTTAAAATTAGTATATCTTTTCAACGTGTTTTTCATATGGATTTTACTGTATTACGAAATCACAATTTTTAATCATATGTTTTAAAATTAATGAAAATATAGAATCTCTACCAGTCTTAACCTTTACTTAATTTATATTTCTAGAAATAATGTTAGATGAAACAGCCCAACTCACCCCAGGATAAAGAAATTAGAATTTAACATAAGATAGTTTAATATAAAACTGTGAATACATAAGTTATAATTTCTGATAATGTGCTTTTCATTTTGTATTGAATTTCAAAGCACACAGCTTCAAAAATGAGAAGTGACACAGAAAAAATATTTCTCATAGTAAATGTTTTATTGACAAATGTATTTTAAAAGAAATATGATATCATTACTGATTTTCCACAAGTTACCAACTACTGGATTCTGTGTGTGTGTGTGTGTAACAATAATTCTTGTATTTATTCTTCAGTAAGTAGGTCTTACTAAACAAGGTGAGAGAATTCTCCAAACCACATTACATTTCTTAGCAAACACACACATCTCCACAAACGTGAATCCAGAAGAAACTCAAACTGGAGAACCCAAATATTTTGCAGAGAAAGGAAAAGTGAATGTCTTGTCAGTTTATTAGTTTTGACATTGGAAAGTTTAAGATAGCTAACAAACAGTTACCCTTCAAAGGCAGTATTAATGAGAAAATGTTCTCTTAATCAATACCAATAGCTCACCAGCCAAAAACTTCAGCAAAAGTAGTTGATTCCTTTTATCTCTCCAATGCTGCCAATAAATCAAGAAATTCTATCAACTTAGTACATTAAACCCTATGAAGTCATTGATATTCAACTCTACTTTACCTAACACACAGCAACTTCAAAGATTCAAATCTCTCCAATCTTCATTCCATTACAGCTATGTTAGTGATTTGTATCAAAATTCATTCTTCCCTGTATTATTGAGATAGCACCCATCTGAACGGTCTCAATACAACTTCTGTGGCATTATCAATACAATAGATACTGGTATACTCTCTCGATTATGATCTGTATTGCACTCAGATAGTCCCTTTAAAGGTAAAGATCAACTCACTGTCATGACCTATAAGATAATTAAAACAACCTAGTCCCTGATTGTTTCAGCCTCATGTTCCCTACTCTTTCCCTCCACATTAATTTCAGTGACCAGAACATTTCCTTTAGCTAATTGCTATTCACATTTCAAGTCTTAGTTTATAAGTGATTTCCTCCAGGAAATCCCTTAATACAGGCTCATGAACACTATCCACCGTGTGATATCCAGTTCTTATTGCAACAGGGATCACATTGGGCTTATAACTGTTAGATTCATTAGTATCCCCTCAATGATGACCATTTTATGGGCGTGATGGCTTAAAAAATTCACCATTACAATCCAGCACACATTGTTGACACTTAATAGGCAGTTGTATGTGTTAGTAGCTCAGTCTGACTCTTTGTGATCCTGTGGACTGAAGCCCACCAGGCTCCTCTGTCCATGGGAATTCTCCAGGCAAGAATACTCGAGTGGGTAGTCATTCCGTTCTCTGGACAACAGGCAGTTAGTAAACAGTAATTTTGTAATTCATTCTTTCACTTCCATATACAAGCTTTTAAGAAAACTCTAAAAATATGTACACAAAAATAAATTCAGATATTTTGAAAAATCCTAAAGAATCCAAAATTGATTGCTGTGTGTTGTGTTTTTGTGTTTATCACTAAGTTGTATCCAACTGTTATGCAGCCCCATGGACAGTAGCCTGTCAGGCTCCACTGTTCATGGAGTTAGAGAGGCAAGAATACTAGATGGGTAACCATTTCCTTCTCCAGGGTATCTTCCAACTCAGGGGTCCAAATCAGATCTCCTGCATTGCAAGCTGATTCTTTACCACTGAGCCACCTGGGAAGCCCTATTTATTGCTATATGTACTGTAATTTCATCTTTAAACAAATATTTATGTATTATCTGCTATGATACAAGCTCTTTTCTCTGCAGAGAAAGAATCTGACTGTTTTCTTCCCTCATGGAATTTATATTTCAGTGGGATTGAGTGGGGATTGGGAGTTGAAGAAACATTTTGGTCTGGGCTCTGCAGCATCTTTATGTTCCTTTGCTTCTAAGTCTGCTGCTAAGTCACTTTAGTCGTGTCCGACTCTGTGTGACCCCATAGATGACAGCCCACCAGGCTCCCCCGTCCCTGGGATTCTCCAGGCAAGAACACTGGCGTGGGTTGCCATTTCCTTCTCCAATGCATGAAAATGAAAAGTGAAAGTGAAGTCGCTCAGTCGTGTCCGACTCTTAGCAACCCCATGGATTGCAGCCTAACAGGCTCCTCAGTCCATGGGATTTTCCAAGCAAGAGTACTGGAGTGGGGTGCCATTGCCTTCTCCGACAGTGAGAGAAGAGATAGGTAAAGCTATCATAGTTCCTCAGCTTATGTTTCTAGGACATTATTGTAGTGAAATTCTAGTACTTTGAATCCCTAATCTTATTTTTTCCTAATATGCTATTACCTATCAACAAAGAATGTGGTCCTTCATTTATGTAATATCACACACCTAAGAGTTTTATGATGCCAAGTTAGTCTTATTGTTCATTACACAATCACTCAGAAGATCAGAAATTCCTTTATTACAATGTCAGTTTTCTCTTCAGATTATAAAAGTGCCTTCTTGAAAATGATAGGGGAGTAAAAAATATGGGGACACATTCATTAAAATGTTACTCCTCAAAGGGAAAGTAGAGTTGGTTTGTTATTTTTTTTAATCTAATCTACAAAGGTTGGAAATTAAACTAAATAAATTTCAGTATACAATTAGCATCTTATCCATCACATGGAAATAGCAAGATGTAAAGTGTCACAAATTGTCAGCCTGCTATATATAGGGAGCTCACAAATTGGTGTGTTTGGTGGTCATGTTGATACCCATCAGTGTGTAAAAAAAAGTGATTGCCTAGATTTAAAAGGCAAGAGACTCTAAATGTAGAAGTGTCTATTTTCATCATCCTTTGAAAAATAGGATGTGGCAACACTAAGATCAACTTCTCATTGGCAACCATCAGCTGGCAACACATTATTCTCTTTGGACAGGGCATTTTCTCTCACCAGTTTTCCCAATCTCCACAAAATCCCAATTGTGCTATATTCAGTCTATTTAACTTATTTATATAATCATGGAATGTTTAATAAGCAGTTATAATTGGCCCCATGTTCTACACTCTGGTGGCATTTTATACAATTACTCTTTTTTGAAGAATAAACTTATATGTAGAAAATCATGCTAATAATCATTTCTTAAAGGAATTAACCTGAAATTTATGTGTGACTCAAAATCCCCGGGGTACTTAATGTGCAGATTTCCTGGTATATTCTCAGAAGGAGAGATTAATTGCATGTGATTACATCCCAGGAAATTGGTAATTTTTCAGCCTCCCTCATGTAAGTCCCCTTAAGCTAAAATATTTGGTCAGATTTCTTGACTTTGTGAAATAATGATAATAGCCAGGAGGTTTTCAAAATCACCCAAATGTTGAAATATAGATAATACTAAAAAAGGGACTTAATTACTTCTTTCATATGTTTAAAATTACTATATGGAAGTAAATTTAACTTATGACAAATTAGTGCTGAAGCACTCATCATTTATTAATATTGTGAGGAATTGTTGCAGGGTAATACCCTTTGTATAAAGTTCATATATTCATGGGCTGAGATTTATTTGTAACTAAAACAAGGGAACCTAACCAAGATTTAAATGCAAATGATTTTTAGTCATTTGAGAAAGGTATCAATTTCATTAATTAGATGCGATGCCTTAAATACTTTGGGGAGCCAGTTTTTACAATAAAATATGTAATGTCTTTCCTTAGTAAATACGATTTTTCTTAAGTCATGTTTAAATTAGCGGGAAACTAGGGAAGATGCATCAACGAAGAGAATCGTTAACATGGCTATCTTCAAAGTTCCATTATTTTAACCAGTGAATATTGTCCTATCTAATACCTGAGATCTCAGTTCATCATATTTGTTAATCTTTATTTTTCCAGGATCTCCTGTTTTCTGGTTTTCACTTATTTTTTTGTTGTTCCTCTTTCCTTTTAGTGGCTACATACCCTATTAGGTTATTTTTAAATTTCATTAAGATAATTTTTTTCATTGTGAAACCTTTTTATAGTGCTAAATTGCTTCAATCTTGCCTGACTCTCTGTGACTCTGTGCACTGTAGTCCGCCAGTTTCCTCTAAGGATGGTGTTCTCTAGGCAACAATACTGAACTGAGTTGCCGCGCCCCCCTCCAGAGAATTTTCATTCCCCAGGGATTGAACCCACGTCTCTCAAATCTCCTGCATTGGCAGGTAGGGTCTTTACCACTAGCTCCACCTGGGAAGCCCAACCAATTTATAACTTATGTTCAAATTCTGTCCCACATTGGGTTGATATGATAGGTACAGAAGTCTAGTTTAGAGGCAAATTCTCTTCAGAACTGTGAAGCTATGTTTTGAGTTTCTGATATTTCTTTTGTGAAGTTCAGTGCTGGTGTCGTTAATTCTCTGTTTGCCACTTTCATTTTCTGTGAAATCTTGTACTGGCTTTGTTTCCATAGTTACAACATTTCACAACAGTGAAACTCGGGCATATATTTTTGGAGGTTTTGTCAGGGATCAGGTGACCTCTTTCAGTTTGTAAAGTCAACATCCTTCAGTTTTTATAAGTTTTCTTGAATTATTTCAATGTTTCTACCATTTAAACAGTTCTCTCTATCTCTCTTTTTTTTCTCTTAGAACTCATAGATATGTGCCTGTTGTATTGTCTAGAAAATATTGGGTTGGCCAGAAAGTTCATTTTGGTTTTTCAATATGAACATACAGAAAAACCTGAAAGAACTCTTTGGGCCAACTCATTATTTCTGGCTACTGTTTTTTAATACTGTTTTCTGATTACTATCTTTTACTTGAGTGTTTGATGAGATATTTATTGTTATCTTTCACGTCATTTTTTTGTGTGTGTCATTTCTGTTACATATTTTTGTTTTCTAAGAAAACTAATTTGTTAATTTGATCCTCCTTTTTTTTAGTGTACTGCTATTTATTAATGGGTACATTGCCTTCTCTCTGGAAATATTATCCCTCAGAAAATATCCTCATCATTTTCTACATGATTCCAATAGACATTTTCAATGCTTTATATGCTTAAAATGGTTAATTTCAAATATAAGAGAAAAGAAATAGTAAATAGTAAGTTTTTTAAAAAGGGTAAAGGAAAAGGATAGTTAAAAAAGGAGAGTTGGCAAAACTAATACAATCTTGTAAAGTTTAACAATAAAATAAAATTTAAAAAAAAAGGAGAGTAAATTTTTAAAGTAATTTTAATAACAGCTTAAACATGTAAATCTTTTAATATTAATAAATTTTGGTATGCAGACATTTTAAAAGATAAAAAAATACTCTTAACACTCTTTTGGGAAAACTGGCTTAGATTAGGTTTTTATCCCAAAACATTATATCAGGAAGTTCTTCCTTTCAAGTTACTAACTGCATAAGAATACATTTTTCTTTTTTGTCTTTAGAAATATTCTTTTTTGTCTTTTATTCATTTGTGAAGTTGGGAAAAATCAAGTAAGATATCATCGTCTAGTGACTAACAGTCTAAGGTTTCATTTTTATGATAAACTTTATCATCATAATCAGTCTAGAGTATAATTAGTCTCTCTGAATTTAACTTCTGATTTATCTAGTAATTGTGAAATAGAATCCTCTGTCAATTTTCTTCTTTTCACTATCAAAGACCAAACATGAAAAATCTTACTTCTCACTTTTGTTTAAAGAAATCATAAAGCACACTGCAGAGATGGATTCCTTACTTTTCTCTTTTATTTTCCAAGAGATGATAAAAATCCTTTACAGTGTCAAAACAAAACAGAATAATTTATTTCACTATTGCATAATCATTCCATATGATTCCAAATTTATTTTCTTTTTTAAAAATTATTTGAATCTTTATTTAGGGAAAATTGATAAGAAATTAATAATTCATTGATTAATGAAATAGTGAAATACTTTGTTATAAGAAAATGACTACTTAGATTCTGTACTATATGGTAGAAAAGTTTCAAATGGGACTATGTGGTAACTGAAAGAATCAGTTTTTAAAAATAACATAATGTCTCTCTTTCTTGATACACTTCTAGGAGAGACAAAGTTCTAATACATATTAATGGTGCCATATAATAAGAAATACTCAAATTTTTCATTTTTCCAAATAGAATTCCTCAAACATATAATTAGATTTAATTGATCTAAATTGTATGCAAAGGGTATTTGATATTTCTTTGGTACAAGTAGTCACTGTATAAGTAAAATTTTTTATTACTTTTTATCTCTTTCAGATTAGATGATTTTCACAGATAATCTTTGGTTAGTTCAGTTCAGTTCAGTCACTTAGACGTGTCTGATCTTTGCAACTGCATAGACTGCAGCACACAGGCCTCCCTGTCCCTCACCAACTCCCACAGTTTACTCAAAGTCATGTCCATTGAGTTGGTGATTCCATCCAATCATCTCATCCTTTGTCGTCCCCTTCTTCTCTTGCCTTCAATCTTTCCCAGCATAAGGGTCTTTTCAAATGAGTCAGTTTTTCACATCAGGTGACCAAAGTATTGGAGTTTCAGCTTTAGCATCAGTCTTTCCAATTAATATTCAGGACTGATTTTCTTTAGGTTGGACTGGTTGGATCTCCTTGCAGTCCAAGGGACTCTCAGGAGTCTTCTCCAACACCACAGTTCAAAAGCATCAATTCTTCGGTGCTCAGCTTTCTTTATAGTCCAACTCTCATATCCATACATGACTGCTGGAAAAACTATAGCTTTGACTAGACGGACCTTTGTTGTCAAAGTAATATCTTTGCTTTTTGATATGCTCTTTAATATGTGGTCTAGGTTGGTTTCTTCCAAGGAGCAAGCATCTTTTAATTTCATGTCTGCAGTCACCAACTGCAGTGATTTTGGAGCCCCAAAAAATAAACTCACCATCTGTTTGCCATGCAGTGATGGGACCAGATGCTATGATCTTAGTTCTCTGAATGTTGAGTTTTAAGCCAACTTTTTCAGTCTCCTCTTTCACTTTCATCAAGAGGCTATTTAGTTCTTCTAACCTTTCTGCCACAAGGGTGGTGTCATCTACATATCTGAGGTTATTGATATTTCTCCGGGCAATCTTGATTCCAGCTTGTGCTTCATCCAGCCCAGCGTTTATCATGATGTACTCTGCATATAAGTTAAATAAGCAGGGTGACAATATACAGCCTTGACATTCTCCTTTTCCTATTTGGAACCAGTCAGCTGTTCCTTGTCCAATTCTAACTGTTGCTTCCTGGCCTGCATACAAATATCTCAGGAGGCAGGTCAGGTGGTCTGGTTTTCCCATCTCTTTAAGAATTTTCTACAGATTGTGATCCACACAGTCAAAGGCTTTGGCATAGTCAATAAAGCAGAAATAGATGTTTTTCTGGAGCTCTCTTGCTTTTTCAATGATCCAACAAATGTTGACATTTTGATCTCTGGTTCCTCTGCCTTTTCTAAATCCTGCTTGAACATCTGTGGTTCATTGTTCACATACTGTTGAAGCCTGGCTTGGAGAATTTTGAGCATTATGTTGCTAGCATGAGATGAGTACAGTTGTGCAGTAGTTTGAGCCTTCTTTGGCATTGCCTTTCTTTGGGATTGGAAATGAAAACTGACCTTTTCCAGTCCTGTGGCCACTGTTGAGTTTTCCAAATTTGCTGGCATATTGAGTGCAACACTTTCACAGCATCATCTTTAAGGATCTGAAATAGCTCAACTTGAATTACATCACCTCCACTAGCTTTGTTCATAGTGATGCTTCCTAAGGCCCACTGGAATTCACATTCCAGGATGTCTGCCTCTAGGTGAGTGATCACACCATTGTGATTATCTGGGTTGTGAAGATCTCTTTTGTATAATTCTTCTGTGTATTCTTGCCACCTCTTCTTAATATCATCTGCTTCTGTTAGAAGCATTTCTCTCCTTTATTGTGCCCATCTTTGCATGAAATGTTCTCTTGGTATCTCGAATTTTCTTGAAGAGATCTCTAGTCTTTCCCATTCTATTTTTTTCCTCTATTTGTTTGCATTGATCACTGATGAAGGCTTTCTTATCTCTTCTTGCTATTCTTTGGAACTCTGCATTCAAATGGGTATACCTGTCCTTTTCTCTTTTGCCTTTCACTTCACTTCTTTTCATAGCTATTTGTAAGGCCTCCTCATACAATGCCTTTTTGCATTTCTTTTCCTTGAGGGTGGTCTTGATCAATACCTCCTGTACAATGTCACGAACCTCCATCCATAATTCTTCAGGCGCTCTATCAGATCTAATTCCTTGAATCTGTTTGTCACTTCCACTGTATAATTATAAAGGATTTGATTTTGGTCATACCTGAATGGTCTAGTGGTTTTCCTTACTTTCTTCAATTTAAGTCTGAATTTGACAATTAGGAGTTCATGATCTGAGCCACAGTCAGCTCCTGGTCTTATTTTTGCTGACTGTATAGAGCTTCTCCATCTTTGGCTGCAAAGAATATAATCACTCTGATTTTGTTATTGACCATCTGGTGATATCCATGTGTAGAGTAATCTTTGGTTACCTGTTCATAATTAAGAATTCCTGAATAAAAAGATGCATGGAAGCTCCATTAGAAGGTAATGCTTAATAAATGTGGGCTATCTTATGAATTTTCTAGATGGCTGGTTTCTTTGAGAATATGTGTTGATAGCATCTCTTTTCCAATCTTATGAGAAAGGTTGGATTAAAAAAAAAAAAATTACCCACACACCACCACATCATACCTGGATGTCAGTGTTCTATGATTCTGCATGCTAGGATCAGAATAGTAGAAGAGGGCTGCTGTGCTCAACATGTAAGTCATTATCTCTATGTTTTAAGCTCTGAAAAGTAAGCTTTATCTTTGCAGTTTTGTTCTGCAATTAGAGACAGATGATGATTTTTTTTTAACCCCAAAACGTGAGAAATCACACCTAGATAATCTGTTTGCATTAAAAAATGTATCTTATTTTAGTGACATTTATAAAATAGATCTTTATTTAGTCCATTGTGCCTTTGCTTTCAGATGGAATTCAACTCAAAATAATAATTGAGGGGTTCTACATGAGTCTGAGTGAACTCCGGGAGTTGGTCATGGACAGGGAGGCCTGGTGTGCTGCAATTCATGGGGTCATAAAGAGTCGGACATGACTGAGCGACTGAACTGAACTGAACTGAAGTTTAAGTCACATGAGTCTCTTTATTGTCTGCTTAGAATTTATTATTCTTTGGTCTGCTGCTCAGTTACCATTTACCAATTTACTCTAAGCACTCCAACACTTAGTTGGCTATTTTCTCCTCTTTTTTTTGCTTCATCTTTATGGGCTTGTGATCTAAAAATCTAATCAATTCTCTTTATTAAGTATTTTGGAAGGAAGCAAAAATATATGTTTACTATGTCATTTTTACCCAGATTTTCCCATTTTACTTTTGATATTTTCTAAGCCAAAAATTTTTAAATATATACATTTGGGGATGCATGTATTATAGGGCTTATAAACTATCATTTAAAAAAAAAGAATGTGAATCTTTCCAGTACTTCTCTAATTTTTGTGAACTTACAATTATAATAGGAATATACCACAAACACATTCAAATTCATTACAGCTATACTGAAGTGACACTAAATGAGAATTCAGATTCATTTTCACTGCATTTATATTCCTCAGGGCCTAAAGGATGTCATCAATAATTTTAAAATATAGATTATGAGAATTGACATGATTTTATACATTTTGATTTTAAATTTGTTGGCATTGTTTTGCATAAAACCAATGCAAAAAATCACTTTTCAAGACAATATAAAGCCGTAGAATTGAAAAATTCTTTATAGCTCCAAAAGTCACACTTCTCTGAATTTTACATTGATTTGCTTTTATTTAAATACAAAGTTATTTTACTGCCTAATTCAAGATTTTCTGGAAAGGTAGGTAAAAATAGGAGTGTCCCAACCCAATCAACATACTATTCCTCTAGAAAGTAATGCCTCCTTTCCTTTGCATAAGTGCTCTACTTCAATTGCTGTTCAAATACTAGAAAGGTTGAATTTAAGTTTTAAGACAAGGGGATTAATCTTCAAGTATTTTAAGTTTGAGGGTTTTTTTTTTTTTTTCTTAAGCTTAGTAGGTTTTAGTATCTTAAGGGAATTAAATGGTTTTTGAGAGTGATTTTTATATCAACATGCTTCAAAGCTTTTGTAGGTTTAAGGCAACCATTTTAAAGATATTTTGTTCAAATAATGGACTTGTTTTATTCTCAGATAAGTCACCAATAATCCCTTGCTTAGAAGCTTATAGCTGCTGTAGCCAAGGTTAATTAATTAGAAATATTAAAGCTTGGATTAACACTTGGACCTGATTCACAAATCATTTGCTTGAAAGTATTTAAGTTGGCCAGTAAAATTATTTTTATAAACTTAATGCCATACCAGAGAAGAGTAAAAATTTTAAAGACTTCATAGAGTATCAGGTAAACTATACAAAACTAAAATGGAAAAAAAAAAAAACAGTTTTCTATCTGGTTTCCCACCAGCCAAACTGCCTTAAGCTATACTTACTTGCAACTATTTCTGTAAATTATTATCAAGCCATTTTTCTGTATATGGCTTATTTTTTTAGAAAATATAAAAATAATTATCTAAATAACTGAAGAGCAAATGTACATGATCAAATAGATGTAGCATTTTATATTGAAAAGTAGCCTATATAATTTCTAAGGTACTTTAAAAGAACTGTTATATAACGATGGAGGATGGGATAAATACATCATAGGAGTCTAAAAGAATCAATGAGCTGAGGTTGTCATTTTGACATTATTTTTGAGGATAGGTTTTCCTACAAATGGCTCAGCTGGTAAAGAATCCACCCACAATATGGGAGACTAGGTTCAATCCCTGGGTTGGGAAGATCCCCTGGAGAAGGAAAAGGCTACCCACTCCAGTATTCTGGCCTGGAGAATTCCATGGACTATATAGTCCATGGAGTCGCAGAGTCAGACACCACTGAGTGACTTTCACTTCTACAAATTAGAAATTCTGGATTTTTAAAAGGTAAGCCTTAAGGGATGCTATTTATAGAGAGGGACTATCTGAAGTTTAATTGCCAATGTATAGCCAAAGAAAATAGAAATGCAGATATACCTTTTGAGCTTTTGCTGGTAGGAAAAAAAATCAAGTTCAAGTATAGAATGCTTCTTCAGAGAATTTTTTAAAACTTTTTTGTAAATTAATTTATTTATTTTAATTGGAGGCTAATTAGTTTACAATATTGTGGTGGTTTTTGCCATACATTCACATGAATCAGCCATGGGTGTACATGTGTCCTGCATCCTGAACCCCCTTCCCACCTCCCCCCATCCCATCCCTCAGGGTCATCCCAGTGCACCAGCCCTGAATGCCCTGTCTCATGCATCAAACCTGGACTAGTGATCTGTTTCATATATGGTAATGTACATGTTTCAATGCTATTCTTTCAAATCATCCCACCCTCGCATTCTCCCACAGAGTCCAAAACTCTGTTCTTTACATCTGTGTCTCTTCTGCTGTCTCACATATAGGGTCATTGTTACCATCTTTCTAAATTCCATATATATGCATTAATATATTGTATTGGTGTTTTTCTTTCTGACTTACTTCACTCTGTATAATAGATTCCAGTTTCATCCACCTCATTAGAACTAATTCAAATGCATTCTTTTTTAATAGCTGAGTAATATTCCATTGTGTATATGTACCACAGCTTTCTTATCCATTCATCTGCTGATGGACATTTTGTAAAGTAAAAGTTTTATTTTTGAAAAAGTTTCAGAATATAATCCATGTTGTTTTGAGTCAAAAAACAAAGTCAATAATCCAATAAGGCATTTGTCAACATTTTATGTAGGACCAGACAGTAAATCTGTTAGGCTTTCAGGGTCATATAATATCTGTTACTCAATTCCAACCCTGTAGTGTAAAAGAAGTCACAGAAAAGTATGTGACAAATGAGTGTGGCTACATTTAAGTAAGACTTTTTTCTGATCACAGAAATTTGAATTTTGTGCAATATTCACATGTCATGATTCTCTTTTTCTTGATGTTTTTGAACATTCAAAAATGTTGAAAGCATGCTTAGCTCATATCCAACAGTGAAACAGCTGGAAGATTAATGTGGTTCAAAGGTTGTGATCTGTCCACATCTCCTTTAGTATCATGACATCATCTGCTTAATTCTGAATTAAAGAAGATCAAGGCTAATGAACATGGCACAAAGGTTAGCTCATTGCATTTGCCCAGTAAATATATTCTGAAAGAATTCATGATTTAAATAATTAACTTCTCAAGGTCTGTTTCTCCAATGGGTATTATTTACAGAGGAAAGAATGATATTAAAAAATATAGTTGTCTAACATCTACTCTGCATTGAATACTGAGGAAGGCTTTCTTATCTCTTCTTGCTGTTCTTTGGAACTCTGCATTCAGATGCCTCTTGAGAAATCTATATGCAGTTCAGGAAGCAACAGTTAGAACTGGACATGGAACAACAGACTGGTTCCAAATAGGAAAAGGAGTATGTCAAGGCTGTATATTATCACCCTGCTTATTTAACTTATATGCAGAGTACATCATGAGAAATGCTGGGCTAGAAGAAGCACAAGTTGGAATCAAGGTTGCCGGGAGAAATATCAATAACCTCAGATACGCAGATGACACCACCCTTATGGCAGAAAGTGAAGAGGAACTAAAAAGCCTCTTGATGAAAGTGAAAGTGGAGTGTGAAAAAAGTTGGCTTAAGCTCAACATTCAGAAAATGAAGATCATGGCATCTGGTCCCATCACTTCATGGGAAATAGATGGGGAAACAGTGGAAACAGTGTCAGACTTTATTTTTTGGGCTCCAAAATCACTGCAGATGGTGACTGCAGCCATGAAATTAAAAGACGCTTGCTCCTTGGAAGAAAAGTTACGACCAACATAGATAGCATATTGAAATGCAGAGACATTACTTTGCCAAACAAAGGTCCGTCTAGTCAAGGCTATGGTTTTTCCTGTGGTCATGTATGGATGTGAGAGTTGGACTGTGAAGAAAGCTGAGTGCCGAAGAATTGATGCTTTTGAACTGTGGTGTTGGAGAAGACTCTTTCGAGTCCCTTGGACTGCAAGGAGATCCAACCAGTCCATTCTGAAGGAGATCAGCCCTGGAATTTCTTTGGAAGGAATGATGCTAAAGCTGAAACTCCAGTACTTTAGCCACCTCATGCGAAGTGTTGACTCATTGGCAAAGACTCTGATGCTGGGAAGGATTGGGGGCAGGAGGAGAACGGGACGACAGAGGATGAGATGGCTGGATGGTGTCACTGACTCGATGGACATGAGTCTGAGTGAACTCCGGGAGTTGGTGATGGACAGGGAGGCCTGGCGTGCTGTGATTCATGGGGTCACAAAGAGTCAGACACGACTGAGCGACTGAATTGAACTGAACATCTCCTCTGTTTTATTACAATTATACTGGAAAGGATAAATTTTAATATTTTACAGTTTAAGAATTGAAGACTTTATATTTAGAAGAATACATTTACATTCCTTTTTCCAGGGATGGAAAACTACTTTAACTAATTAACCTTCAAAAAAGAACATAAAAGTTTAATATTTCTTTCTCTCCTTCTCTAATAATAGATGTCTAGAAATTTTTTAAATGAAATTGAAAATCTACCAAGATATCAGTATCTTGAGAAAACAAAATCCTAAAAAGAAAAGGCAGGAAAGAGTGTGTGACATTCAGTACTACTTTCTCTTTAAGTCATGTACTCATTCAAAATTAAAATTAAAAAAAAAAAATCAAGGAAGCAAGCAAACTAACCCTGCATGGAAACTGCTTCTGAGAGGTTGAGAATTGAACAAAATTTATGTCAGTATTTTAGAGTTCAGTGTGTAAATATTTGAGTTCAGAACTCACCAAGGAGTGGAGACATTGATACACACTAGTTTTCTACTTGAGGTACCATAGAAGTTGCTAGTATGGAAATGAGGGTGAATCAGAGAAATATAGCAGTCATTAAACTTGAAGCCTGGTTTTGAATATGTTAACAATCTAATGTGATCTCATCTCCCTCTAGCTCCCTTCCCAGAATCAAATCCAAATCCTATCTGAAGAAAAAATAACATTATTCATAACCTCAAATTCTATTTTTCTGCAGCTTGTATTGTATTGTAAAATCAAATTAAATAATCAGACATACTGACTGATATGTTGACATGACTGAAAAACAAGAAAGAAGAAAAAGTAATAAAAATAGATGAAGACAGAATATCCTGGAACCACATAGTAGAGTTTTCAGAGTAAAGATTTTAAAATAATTGTCATCAGTAATATATTAAAATGACATGATGAGGGACTTCCCTGGGGGTCCAGTGGCTGACTCTGCACTCCCAATGCAGGGGCCCAGGTTCGATGCCTGGCCAGGGAACTAGATCTCACATGCCACAGTGAAGATCAAAGATCCTGCAAGCTACAAGTAAGACCCAGCATAACTGAATAAATAAATAGTTTTTTAAATGAGATGATGAGAGAAATTTTCAGGAGATAACTGAAGAATTTTAAAAAATCAAGTAAAATTTTCTTAAAGAGACACTGATGTACAGAACAGTCTTATGGACTCTGTGGGAGAGGGAGAGGGTGGGAAGATTTGGGAGAATGGCATTGAAACATGTAAAATATCATGTATGAAACGAGTTGCCAGTCCAGGTTCGATGCACGATACTGGATGCTTGGGGCTGGTGTACTGGGACAACCCAGAGGGATGGTATGGGGAGGGAAGAGGGGGGAGGGTTCAGGATGGGGAACACATGTATACCTGTGGCAGATTCATTTTGATATTTGGCAAAACTAATACAATTATGTAAAGTTTAAAAATAAAATAAAATTTTTTAAAAAAGTACTATATTTTTAGGGAATTCTGGTTGGATATATATAAAATTCTAACACTTTGTACTTATTAGGAATGAGAAAATAAGTGCATTTTTTCCCTTTTTGCTTTGTATATTTTGCTGAATTTATATAAAATAAGCATGGATTATTTATGTAAAATTTTAAATAATAAAAATTAGTTGTCACAGAATAAGAATTAAAAAAATTTTTTTCTTATGTGATAAATGCAATTGAAATTATGAGCTCAAAATATTTGTTTAATAATGGGCTTCCCAGGTGGCTCAGATGGTAAAGAAGCCATCTGCAATGCAGGAGACCCAGGTTCCATCCTTAGATCAGACAGATTCCCTGGAGGAGGGAATGACAACCCACTCCAGTATTCTTGAGGGGTAAAAATAGTTTACAAATAAGTATAGAGATTTGAATAGAAACTATGTAGAAGAGCATTATATACATTTGACCAATGACATAGAACTTAAAAAGTTCTAACATAAGAGGTAAGTGAAATCCTATAAGAAAATCTTAGAGTATAAAGTAAAATATGATGGGTAAAAGTTAAATACATAATACATAGTTAAATACATAATGACTGAAAATTTTAAAAATTAGAAAATGATATCAGTACACATAATTAAGAAGCACTATGAATGTGTCATTGAAATAAAATACATCTGTACAATAGAACCTGTGATTTCATGCCACAGAACAACCAAGAAAAGAAGATCTTTAGTTAGAAGAAGAATGCTCTATCTTCATGAACAGGAAAAAAAGGATTTACAGATGAATTCTTAACAGAAGTGCTGGAGACTAGAAGACAAACGGAATAATTTTGCAAAGTACAAAAAGATAGTAACTGGCAAATCAGGTTTTGATACCCAATGATAATATTCCTCAAGAATGAAGAAGAAATTAAGGTATTTTCTGACAAACAGTAATTGAAAGAATTATTTCACAAAAGTCCTGTGCCAAAGTAAAATTCATAACAAAGTAAAACTGTACACATGAAATTATGGCATTGCAGGAAGTGAAGAAAAACAAAGGGAATGTGAGTCTATAAATATAGAAATGTGAGTATAAATATAGTTATATTCTATATATATAGAAATATAGTCTAAATATAGGGTGTGCAATAGAAATATATGCAAATAATTAACACATACAACAGCAATATCACAAAATATTTCATTTTCTAAAGTGGATAACATTTATTGATGCAATAAATTGAGATGTATTTGTGTAATCTTTGGGACAAGGCATATAGTTAAAATAAATGAAAGGGTGTATTAATTTCCTATGACTGTTGTAACAAATTACCACAAACATAGTGGTGAAATCTACAGCTCACAATTATGAGGACAGACACCTTAAATCAGAATCACTGGCACATAATCTGTGTCTTGCTTTCTCCAGCTTCAGGTGACTGCCAACATTTCTTGGTTTGCGGTCAAATCACTTTGCCTCTGTGGTCACATCAAAAGTGAATGCGCAGTCTTATTTCAATATATGTTAAAATAGGACATGCCTAATGAATTAACCATACTTGGGATATTTACTGACAAATTATAAAACATTCTATTATCAAGCGATCTCAGCCAGGTCAACAATTCAGATTGAATTTTTGTGAATAATATAGGAAGCTAAGTGCTACCCAGGTGATGCCTGGCAAGGCAAGAGACATATGTTCCATCCTTGGTTGGGAAGATCCTCTGGAGTAGAAAAGGACAACATGCTCCAGTATTCTTACTTGTAGAATTCAATGGCAGAGAAGCTTGGCAGGCTACAGTGCATGGGACCGCAAAGAGTCGCACATGACTGAGAAACTGAGCACACAGAGTATAGGAAGGGATAAAGTATGAAGTGACATGCATAAAACCTATGCATTCAAAATTTCATCAGGTCAACCTCAGGACATTTCTTTTGACTTAAAGTTTCACTTGAAATTTAGATAATATATGGAAACATAGGTAGTGAATAAGGAACAATATAGCTTCAATAATTGAAAGTATTTAAGTATTTAAAAAATACTTAAATACTTTTAAAGTGTTTAAGTATTTAAACATTGATAGCTGGCAGCTGGCGTTATCAATCATTAGCAGATAGATAGCTGGATGACACTAAAGAAGTGGAAGAAAAATTCCAAAAGTGAAGTCTGTTTATGTATACATGGTAGAGAAGAAGAATCCCACATAGTTTAACAGGTTCTGATATTATCATAAAATTTTAATTGTGATTATCGCTTGATAGAGTATGGTTTTGATGAGACAAACTCAAATTTGCTTCTAAAACACATTTTCTTTTTACCTCCAAAAAAGATTACTGCCTCTCTTTCCATACCTGTAAAGTGAGGATGCTATTGATACCTACCTCAAAGGGTTGTCAAAATTGTATAAACCACTACATGTGGGTACTCTAAAGTGATCTCCATGTACATGACAAATGCTACAATTTACATTACTGTCATAATATCTCAGAATAATGCTGTGTAATCACATAAGAATCAGCATAATATATGTCCATTACAATAAAGAGAATAATATAGTAGAAAATATGAGTACATGGTATAGAAATTTTGAAAATTTTATCTTTTAAGAAATAAATTTCAAGTATTTGGAGATAGGGAGACACAGAAGACATAGGTTCAGTACTTGGTTTGGGAAGATCCCTTGAGGAGGAAATGGTAACCCTCTCCAGTTGCCTGGAAAATCCCATGGACGCAGTAGCATGGTGGGCTCCATAGGGCCACAAGCATTGGACCCGGACAGGACTGAGTGAGTGAGTGTGCACACTCAGAGGCACAATCGCACATCCAGAAAGCTTCTTGCTTCAATAAGCTTCAGTGAAATATGTTTGCTTAAATATATTTTTTCCACCACGATGACCAAAAAACTTTGAATCAAGAGCCACCTTCCTTTCCTTAAATAGAAGAAAAAGTATCATTCAATAATGTAAAACCAGTTATATGAAGAATATGTAAAACAAACATGGATTTTAAATTTGAAAGAGTACAGTATACCTTGATCCTCAACAAGAAAATTTAAATTGTCAAAAATAAATAGGTATTTCCATCTCATTTAGCTACAGTTTAGATTTGAACACAACCAATTTGAAACTTATGTGCTGTCATCTTAATCTTTAAATAAAAATAGTATGATTCAGCTGACTACTGAACTACAAATATTTAGCAGAGTAAAAAATTTCAACATATAAAGCATTTTAAAAAATAATAAAATGTAAAAGCACATAAGAAGTGCTTTCTACTTTTCTATTTTTATGATAAAAAGTATAAATAGTATCTTCAAAATATAAATGTTATCAATCCAATAAATCTAATCTAACATTTAATCTAGTCACATAGTATATCAATCTAATATTTAAATGTACATATATTAAACCATATGTACGTATATCACTGGTGGCTCAGATGGTAAAGAATCTGCCTGTAATGCAATTTGCTCAGTCGTGTCCGACTCTTTGCAACCCCATGGACCGTAGCCCACCAGGCTCCTCCGTCCATGGGATTCCCCAGGCAAGAATACTGGAGTGGGATGCCATTTCCTTCTCCAGGGGATCTTCCCGGCCCAGGGATCGAACCCAGGTCTCCTGCATTGCAGGCAGATGCTTTAACTGCTGAGCCACCAGGGAAGCCCCATGTACATATTACCCCGGTGGCTCAGATGGTAAAGAATCTGCCTGTAATGCAGAAGACCCAGGATGGATACCTGGGTTGGGAAGATCCCCTGTAGGAGGAGATGGCAACCCACTCCAGTATTCTTGCTTGGAGAATTCCATGGAAAAGGAGCTTGGCAGGCTACAGTCCATGGGGTCACAAAGAGTTGGACATGACAGAGCAACTAACACTTTCACTTTTCTTTCATTTTTAGGCCATGAGATAAAATACGTGAATTAATATAAGAAAATTACTTTGGGACTATAGCATTTAGCGTGCATGCTAAGTTGCTGCAGTCTTATCAGACTCTTTGTGACTGTATGGACTGTAATCTGCCAGGCTCCTCTGTCCATGACATTCTCCAGGCAAGAATAATGGAGTGGGTGCTCATGCTTTTCTCCAGGGGATCGTTCTGACCCAGGAATTGAAACTGTGTCTCCTGCAGCTCCTGCATTGAAGGCAGATTCTTTACTGCTGAGCCACCAGGGAAGCCCACTTTGAGACTATACTCTAGACAAACAGTATAAAATTAAAAGTGTTCATTGCTTGGTATTACAGTAACCATGAAATTATAAATTTTGCCTCGTGTGTTAGGTTTATGTCTCCTCGTAGCATGAATTACTTTTTCATATTAATGAAAGGAAGATAATTTGGAGGTTTTTATCTCCCTCGAGCTTTCATTCACTTTATGTGTAATACCAGCCAGAACACTTCTGTCATCTCTTTTGTACTGAAGATCAGATTAAATGAATCAAAACGTAGAAGAAATAAGAGGGACTCATTGTTTCGGAATAAATGCCAATTCAAAATAGGAGGATGGAAAAGAGTAAGAGTTTCTTTAGAGTTTCTGTGGTGTTGGAGCTCATCAAGAATGGTAAAGAGACAAACTGATTTGTCATGATCTGTTCTGAGTGACAGCAATACCCTGTAGTGAACTTGACAAACACATTATTAATTGAAGAGGTCCCAGAATTACAGTGCCTCCAAATAAAACAAAAGAATCCAGCATTGTTTTGAATCACAGACTGTGCAAATAAAAGCAAAAATATTGGATCTTCTTTGATCAATGCAAGAATGTTCTCTCAATAAGTATGTTTAGACAGTGACTCATTGCAAATTTAATTATCAACTAATTTTTAAGCTATGAATAGAAAAATACAAATCAAATTGCCAACATCCATTGGATCATAGAAAAAGCAAAGGAATTCCAGAAAAACATCTACTTCTGCTTCATTGACTACACTAAAGTCTTTGACTGTGTGGATCACAACAAACTGTGGAAAATTCTGAAAGAGATGGGAATACTGGGCCATCTTACCTGCCTCCTGGGAAATCTGTATGCAGAAGTCAAGAAGCAACAGTTTGAAATGGACAAGGAACAAAGGACTGGTTCAAAACTGGGAAAGGAGTACATCAATACAACAAATACTGTATTTTTTCACCCTGCTTATTTATCTCATATGCAGAGTACCTCATGCAAAATGCCAGGCTGGATGAAGCACAAGCTGGAGTCAAGTTTACAGGGAGAAATATCAATAACCTCAGATATGGAGATGACACCACCCTAATGGCAGAAAGTGAAGAGGAACTAGAGAGCCTCTGGAGGAGGGTGAAAGAGGAGGGGGAAAGAGCTGGCTTAAAACTCAACATTCAGAAAATGAAGATCATGGCATCCAGTCCCATCATGTCATGGCAAATAGGAAAAAAATGGAAGCAGTGGGAGACTTTATTTCCTTGGGCTCCAAAATCACTGCAGACAGTGATTGCAGCAATGAAATTAAGATACTTGCTCCTTGGAAGACAAATTATGATGAACCTAGATAGCATATTAAAAAGCAGAGACATCACACTGAAAACAAAGGTCATTATAGTCAAAGCTATGGTTTTTCTAGTAGTCATTTACAGATATAAGAATTGGACCATGAAGGCTGAGTGCATAAGAATTAATGCTTTTCCACTGTGGTGTTGGAGAAGACTCTTGAGAGACTCTTGGGCTGCAAGGAGATCAAACCAGTCAATCCTAAAGGAAATCAGTTCTGAATATTCATTGGAAGGACTGATGCTGAAGTTCTTTGGCCACCTGATTCAAAGAGCCAACTCACTGGAAAAAACCTTGATTCTTGGAAAGACTGAGAGCAAGAGGAGAAGAGGATTATAGAGGGCGAGATGGTTGGATGGCATCATTGGCTCAATGGACAAGAGTATGAGAAAATTCTGCAAAATAGTGAAGGACAGGCAACCCTGGCATGCTGTAGTCTATGGGGTCACAAAGAGTCAGACATAACTGAGCCACTGAGCAACAACACATATTTATGCATGTATATGTGTGTAGATAGATACATACTCCCTATAGTTAAAACCAGAAAACCACGCTATGTGGATTCCTTTTTTTGTATGGGGATAGAAACAATTTCCTCTTCTTCTCAAAAATAGGTATTAAAAGATTTTAGGAAAGGTAAATGGAGAAGGAAATAGCAACCCACTCCAGTGTTCTTGCCTGGAGAATCCCAGGGACGGCGGAGCCTGATGGGCTGCCGTCTATGGGGTCGCACAGAGTTGGACACGACTGAAGCGACTTAGCAGCAGCAGGAAAAGTAAAAGAGGCAGAAAATGATGTGGTGATTTAGTCAATCCTTTCTATAACTTGAAGTGATATTTTTATGATTAGGGCCTCTATTGAGCCTCTTGATTAGGCCCTAACAGAAATGCCCACCTAGTTAGAAAGATAGGAAAAAGGGAAAAATTATAAAACCTAAAATTGTGAACTAAGTTTCTTCCTAGTAAGAAGTATAATCTTTACCCAGCAGATATAATTTTCTACCATTAACATCCAACAGGTGTTTTGAGTATCCTATAGTCTTCAACAATTTCCATAAAATTTCTCTGTGAAGAGTGTGTAACTCAGTGTGCATGCATGCTAAGTCACTTCATTCATGTCCGACTCTTTGCAACCCTAGAGACTGTAGCCCACCAGGCTCCTCTTTACATGGGATTTTGCAGGTATAAATACTGGAGTGGGTCACTATTTCTTCCTGCAGGGAAGAATTCCCAACCCAGGGATTGAACCCTCATCTCCTGCACTGACAGGTGGATTCTTTACCACAGAGCCACTGAGGGAGGCTGTACCTCACTGTATTTCATTATTATACAGTTGGGCATTACAGGTTCAGATTTGCCTGTCATAAATAATATATTTTCTCTTTTGTATGCCATGGTAGAAAAACACAATTTTAATTAAAATACTTTGCTATTTGATAAAATCCATATTCCCTTTTCCTGTCATTGATAATTCTTAATTTAATAGATTAATATTTATATTTTTTTCATCTTTCCATAAAAAATAATTTTTCCAGTTTTAAATTGTCTAAAACAAAGAATAAAATTACTCTTGTACAACCCTTATTCAGTGCCAGTTGAGAGTCAAGGGTGGACGTGGAAAGAATAAAATTCATAAGCATCCCTTGTGAGCCATTCACTCTTGAGACTCTTCAGGTATGGAATCATTAATTCAGGTTTGCCTCCTTCAATTTCTGTTTCTATCAGGAGGACGGAAGGTTATATTCTTTCATAAAGCAATTTACATAATGATTCAAACTAAAGTTTCTAGGCTAAATTTTGTGGAACCCAGATAATCAGAAAAAAAGTTCTAAAGGGATTAAGTAGATGTCTGAATAGCTAAGTTGCTGATGACATCAGGAAATTAAAAATTATAATAAGGAACCAACTTCTTACACTGTCCAGCCTCCCACTTTCATTCAAGTTTTAAAATCCAACTTACCCCAAGAATAAAATTGACATTTTAGTGCTACATCATGTTAAAAGTGATGTGAAGTTTCAAAAGTAATTTAGTAAGTATAAGAATGAACTGTTCATTTAGAACTTTATTAAATTCTAACAACACAGTAGGTTCCCAATAAATGTGTTCACTATTTCACATAGGATATCAGACAATATCCTACTTTGACTACCTGATGCGAAGAGCTGACTAATTGGAAAAGACCCTTATGCTGGGAAAGATTGAAGGAGGAAGAAGAAGGGGACAACAGAGGATGAGATGGTTGGATGGCATCACCAACTCAATGGACATGAGTTTTGGTAAACTCCAGGATGATGGACAGAGAGGCCTGTCTTGCTGCAGTCCATGGGATCACAAAGAGTCGGACATGACTGAGTGACTGAACTGAACTGAACTGATCACTATAAACCAAAAATTGTTCTGAATATAGTATTAGAAGTATCATGTCAAACACTTCAAAATATTAAGTGCGTTCACTAATGTCAAGTTTGAGTGTATTCAACATTTATTTTAAGTAACAGTATGTTTCCCACGATTGTTAATATTATGGTTGTAAACTTTTGGTAACTACCAAGTGTTCAGAGCTTAAGTACGTACCGTATGGTTTTCGGTTCTTGGCCATATTTTCTTATTCTTTGCTTATATATCTCTAATCCTGTTCAAGCTGCTACTGCTGCTACTAAGTCACTTCAGTTGTGTCCAACTCTGTGCGAACCCATAGACGGCAGCCCACCAGGCTCCCCCATCCCTGGGATTCTCCAGGCAAGAACACTGGAGTGGGTTGCCATTTCCTTCTTCAATGCATGAAAGTGAAAAGTGAAAATGAAGTTGCTCAGTCATGTTTGACTCTTCGTGACCCCATGGACTGCAGCCCACCAGGCTCCTCCGTCCATGGGATTTTCCAGGCAAGAGTACTGGGGTGGGGTGCCATTGCCTTCTCTGAACCCTGTTCAAGACATTGTTTTAAATTCCATGTCTGAAAACTCCATCAACTGGATCGCTTTGGGGTCTCTTTCTGTTGTCCAGTGAGCATATTAAGTGCTCAGGTTTTGTTTTCTAATACCATTACCCAATAAAAATAATGAAGATCTCTTGGAGAAATGATTGCTTCTAGAGCTGGAGCAAGAAATATGGAAGATGAGGCTAGAGTATCTTGTCATGCCAGAATGCAAAGAATTACTTCAAACCAATCAACCTATGGACAAACTTACATGAGAGTACATTAAAGTGGCAGAGGAGCCAAATAAATTCCCAAAGGCTAAAGGTAAAACAGTTTAAGTAGAAAATAAAGAGCTACTTGATTATAACCCAAAGTATAAAATATTCTTTAGTACATGCTGACATAAATAAATGATTGAATGAATCAATAAATAAGAAACAGAAGACCAATATAGGGAAGAATTCTGCACTGTGTAGACTCCACCCTAAATGCAGGAGAGAGTAACATCACACTTCTTTAGTGTGTCCTGAGCACAGTGACTCAACTTTCAAAACATACAATCCAGAAGAAAAGAAAAATTAAAGATACTAACCAAGGAGGGGTGGCCAATATTATTTCTTCCGGATATATCATTTTCTTTTTTTTTTATTTTATTTTATTTTTAAACTTGAAACACTGTATTAGTTTTGCCAAACATCAAAACAAATCCACCACAGGTATACATGTGCTCCCCATCCTGAACCCTCCTCCCTCCTCCCTCCCCACATCATCCCTCTGGGTTGTCCCAGTGCACCAGCCCCAAGCATCCAGTATCGTGCATTGAACCTGGACTGGCAACTCGTTTCATACATGATATTACACATGCTTCAATGCCATTCTCCCAAATCTTCCCACCCTCTCCCTCTCCAACAGAGTCCATAAGACTGTTCTATACATCAGTGTCTCTTTTGCTGTCTCGTACACAGAGTTATTGTTACCATCTTTCTAAATTCCATATATATGCGTTAGTATACTGTATTGGTGTTTTTCTTTCTGGCTTAATTCACTCTGTATAATAGGCTCCAGTTTCATCCACCTCATTAGAACTGATTCAAATGTGTTCTTTTTTATGGCTGAGTAGTACTCCATTGTGTATATGTACCACAGCTTTCTTATCCATTCATCTGCTGATGGACATCCAGGTTGCTTCCATGTCCTGGCTATTATAAACAGTGCTGCGATGAACACTGGGGTACACGTGTCTCTGATCCAGCAATCCCACTGCTGGGCATACACACTGAGGAAACCAGAAGGGGAAGAGACACATGTACCCCAATGGATATATCATTTTATGAGTTAATTTCAAAGTAAAAAAATGCACTATTTTACTGAAGATATAGTGTAGGATCTGCAATCATGAATCTGAAAATCTCAGTGGCAAAATGTCTGTTTTGGGGACAGGTTTTGCTCTATACAGAGTGACTGGCATAGTATTTATTAATGGACTTAAATTCATTTGTATTAAAAATCAAATGATAATTATTTGAAGTAAGTCATAAAAATGGATGTCTTGTTTCAGAACATGTAAGAAGCTAAAATAATTCAAAATTCACAAAGCTTTTCCAAAAAATCACAAAAGGGAACTAATGACTTGAAAGAATTGAGAAATATGAAAAGAACCTGCAAGAATTAGATTTTTTGCATCTTAAGTAACATTTGAAAGTCTTGACGATTAAAATTCTGATTGGGAGCTATGTGTCATTGACAGGATGCCTTCCTCAAGCAAACTTTAATCATGTTCCCCTGAATGGAATTCTCAACTAGTTCTCTACCTTTGAATGTCTGGGTTCATCTTTGCATCACCCAATTTTAATAAAAATCCTGCCAAGTTAGTTTAGCAAGACTCCCCACTCTCCATATCTGATCACATTTCTCACTCTCTAATCTTGGTGTCAGTTCACCCTGTTCTGCCCTCAGCATAAATCCTGTTCCAGTCAGTGTAACCCGAGTCCCTTTTCACCTCTGATGCTTTCTCTCAGTAATTATCCATTCACTGATGCCCACCCTGCTCCTTGGTTATAAATCACCTTTGGCCTTGCTATATTTGAAAGTGGTGCAGTTCTAGGCAGACGTCTCTTTTCCCCATAATAATACCATTTTTACTATTTTTATTACCATCTGGATTTATTTTTTCTTTGATAGTACTACCAACAAAGAGAAAATTGATGTGTTTGTAACTAAAATAACAACAATAATACAAATTCTCTAATTGCACCTGGAATAGACAACCAAAAACTACAATCTGAGAAAGCAAAGAAGCATCATACAGTTTGTCTTTGTTGTTATATTTTATGTCCAGATAGAGAAACCAGCTTCACTGAAGCAAAATATGAGTTTTGAAAATGAAATCTCAGTTCAGTTCAGTTCAGTCACTCAGTCATGTCCGACTCTTTGTGCCCCATGAATTGCAGCACGCCAGGCCTCCCTGTCCCTCATCAACTTCCAGAGTCCACCCAAACCCATGTCCATAGAGTCAGTGATGCCATCCAACCATCTCATCCTCTGTCGTCCCCTTCTCCTCCTGCCCTCAATCTTTTCAAGCATCAGAGTCTTTTCAAATGAGTCAGCTCTTCACATCAGGTGGCCAAAGTATTGGAGTTTCAGCTTCAACATCAGTCCTTCCAATGAACACCCAGGACTGATCTCCTTTAGAATGGACTGGTTGGATCTCCTTGCAGTCCAAGTGACTCTCAAGAGTCTTCTCCAACACCACAGTTCAAAAGCATCAATTCTTCAGCACTCAGCTTTCTTCACAGTCCAACTCTCACATCCATACATGACCACTGGAAACACCATAGCCTTGACTAGATGGACCTTTGTTGACAAAGTAATGTCTCTGCTTTTTAATATGCTGTCTAGGTTGGTCATAACTTTCCTTCCAAGGAGTAAGTGTCGAAAATGAAATCTAGGTATAAGCAATTTTATACCAAACTTGAAGACGTGTCTTGCCAGAAGTTATTGAAGCAAAAAAAAAAAAAAAGCATTATTCTTGTAGAATAGTTTCTCAATAAATATACATGGACATCTGAACTTGAGTCACCTGGAATAGTGACTTAAAAGAAGCATTTCTAGGACTCCCCAGTGTGGTCCAGTGGTTAGGACTCCACTTCCCAATTCAGGGAATGTGGGTCCAATACCTGGTCAGGGAACTATAATCCCATATGCCACAGCATAATCAGAAAAATAAATAAATAAACATTTCTGAACTCCATACTAGTCAATTGATCAAGAATAGCTGAAGTCATTTCTTTTGTACTTGAGTTAGGAACTACTTTTCAAGGGCCACCAAATTGCTAACCTTAAAAAAAAAAAAATACTCCACTTTGATAGTTACTATTATAACAAAGGGGTGACCTTGAAATAGGGATTTTTGTAAAGAATAATAGCATGTTTGACTGACTATTCTGATTAAATTCAGAGACCAATTATTCACCTTTTTATTTAGAATTTTCTGTACACAATTTAAGTGCAAATTTTCTGTCCGATAGAATGACCTATCCTTTATTTTAATAGTTTGTTGCTCTCTTTGTATCCTTTTCTCCCCTATATTAATTATCTAGTCATACTTCCATGAACTAATAATAGCAATTGAAGGCATTTAGGTTTTGAGGCAGTAGCTGTAATTATATTACTTTTCCTATAAATAACATAAGGATTGATGCCTTTATGATGAAAATGAACCCAAGTGATTGAATATTTATGAATTGGAATCTTTTTGGAAGAGACTATGACAGCATTGAAAACATGCAATTACCAGAAATACCTACAGTGATTAAAATGTTAATTAATGACAGTTTCTTTTATTAGCATAAACAGAATCATACCACATATAGAAAAAATGAAATTCTCTTATAATTTCTAAAACTTAGATTTATTCAATAATTGAATAAAATTTATTTTCAAATCAAATATGCCAAGGGAGTGAAATTATCTTTTTAATTAACTTCCAGACATCAAGTATATAAAACTCATCATCGAATACTCATATATCAGATCTACCTAAATACACACAAATTAATATAAAACATTTTAAAGTTCCTGAAAAGTTGATTCTTGTTATTCCTCATTATTAAAGCCAAAATACTTTGGAATAATTCAACAGTAACATTCAACACCAATACTAAATTTATTCTAAAATTTTGCATGAGAAACAGTCTTCTAGACTAGAAAATATTTTTGTTCCAATTAATTCAATATACTAACTCAATACAATTTTCTATTTATTTTTATTGTTCCTTCTGTTATGTTTTTGCTTCTTGTTTTGTTTATTCAATCACAATTGAAGGCTTTAATCTGACTAGCAAGTGTTTTTTTAAATGTATGTCAAAAATTAGAGGTTTTTATAGTTGAGTGAATAGGTTCAATAATTCTAATATTTTACTACATGGTTGTTTCTCTTTAGGTTAAAATAATTCTGATATAGTGAGATATTATTTTAACATTATAAACTCAAACTGCTATGGGCACATATGATATA
Source organism: Bubalus bubalis (assembly GCF_019923935.1). Taxonomy (NCBI): domain Eukaryota; kingdom Metazoa; phylum Chordata; class Mammalia; order Artiodactyla; family Bovidae; genus Bubalus; species Bubalus bubalis. The sequence continues at coordinate 46,829,202 of NC_059173.1, forward strand.
AACCTTACTTGTTTGTACCCCAATGTTCATAGCAACACTGTATAGAATTGCCAAGATATGGGAGCAACTTAAGTATCCAGCAACAGATGAAAATATAAAGAAGATGTGGTGTGTATATATATATATATATATAAAATATATATATATGTTATATATATATATCCCAATGGAATACTTCTTAGTCATACAAAATAATAAAATTTTGCCATTTGCAGCAACATAAATGGACTTAGAGGGTATTATGCTAGTTGAAATATGTCAGAAAGACAAATACTCTATGATATCACTTATACATGGAATATAAAATATGGAACAAACTAGTGAATATAACAAAAAAGAAGCAGACTCCAAGATATAGAGAACAAATCAGTGATTACTAGTGGGGTTGGGGGGGGTGCAATATAGGGTTTGGGAAGTGAGAGGTACAAGCTATTGGGTGAAGACAGATTCAAGGATGTACAATACAGGGAATATATTTTGTAATAACTATAATTTGGAAACAGCCTTTCAAATTTATAAAATATTTTTAAAAATTCATGGCTCAATAATGACTATATATTTAATGCAATGCTTATTTATTTAGTAAAAGAGATTTTGTTATACTTTCCTTCTGGAATCTTCTTATTATGGTATAGTCAATTCATGATATGAGAATCATTATATATGTATGTCTATGTATCACTATAGTTCATATTGAAAGTGTCATATTCTGATTTATAAGTAGTCTATCTCAAAATCTAACATGTCCTTAACTTTTCTTTTTCTCCAGTTTATATTCCAGGGTCTATCAGGTATATTAATTCCTGACACACATCTTCAAACTCTTCACTTTTACCTAAAGCCTTACCAGAATTTTTACTTGTAGTTCTTATCCTCTCTTTTCTTGTTTCACTTCACTGCAGATATTAATAACTATTATTATGAGACTGTTACCTTATTGCTGCCCTAGTGGCTCAGATGGTATAGAATCTGCCTGCAATGTGGGAGACATGGGTTCAATCCTTGTTCAGGAAGATCCCCTGGGAAAGGAAATGGCAGTCCATTCTAGTATTCCATGGACAGAGGAACCTGACGGGCTACAGTCCATGGGGCCTCAAAGAGTCAGACACAACTGAGTGACTAACACACACACACATAAGCAAAGACCTTTACATACAATGTACTTCTCCTTGATCCTCCTACTGTCTGGAAACCTGTTTCCTGGTTTGTTCACCCATCTCCTTCAGATCTCTGATCATGTGTCACCTTTAAAAGTAAGGTCTTCTGTGATAATAATATTTAAAAAGTAATAATAGCCTTATTCGGGCATTCTCTGTCTCCCCTTATTTTTCTCCAAGGCCCTTATTACCTGGCTTACTATATATTCTTAACATTATGTGTTTATTATTAGTCCCCTTCTATGTGAATTCAAGCAGTTAGAAACAAAGTAGATTGTAGATTTATGTTCGATACTTAAGCTATAACATACTGTTTGCATTCTAAAAAAAATTGTCAAATGGATTAATCAAGATTTCATTCATTAACAGTTTCCCCTCGCAAGAAACCAGGGATACAAGATTACTAACAAATTGTTTTAAGCCAAAGGATATTTTATTCAGTTCCTCTGGATTTCAATGGTTGAACTACACTTGTATTTCAAAAATAAACTTGTCAATAATAACTACTGAAATGTTATGTGAAACCACAGATACATTATTTAGCCTCTGAGTCTGAGTCTTTTTATGCATACAGTAAAAGGTAGAACTAGATGTTCTTTCAATTTGCATTCATTTTAAATATTGCTGAACAATATTTTAAAACCTGGTACATTCCTTTGTAGGGCATATTTTATGAGTGACATGGATGGAAATCTTAATATTCACTAATGTTAGCTTATATACCCCTTCTTCCGGGAACTTTACCTTAATCTTCAAAGCTTTGTCTTCTTTAATATTATATATCCTCTAAACCATTTTCTGTTTACTTCTCCTTACTGCATTCTAGAATATCAGTACTTTTTAGGAGCAGTTGCCATTAATTGTGTTAGTTGTTTTATCAATAGTACCTTTCACAGAACACCAAACATAATATAAAATCAATAAGTATGTATTAGTAGCAGCTAACATTTATTAAGCCTTTAGGTCAGGTACTGTTCTGTCACATACATGAATTCATTTAACACTCATAAAACCCTGCAGGTTTATTGCTGAATTAATAAAAAGAAGATCTGACACAGGGTTTGATAAACTTTCAACTTATGAAATAGGTTGAGAACAAAATTATTGTACAAGAAATAATGTAATCTTGGAAGTTGAAGGAGATGAACAGAGTAGACCAGAAAGCAAGAAAGGCCTTGAAATTCATTGCTAAAACAAGGAATCTAACCTTAAAGAGAAAACTAGATTATAGGATAAGAAGATTTCTGTCTGTTTTAGTTTGTATGAGGACATAGAATTGGCTGAAGGAAAAAGTTTCCTTGTGGAGAACTAAGAGAAGTTTAGGAGTTATAATATTTCCAGAGGGGCTTCCCTGGTGGCTCAGCACTAAAGCATCTGCCTACCAAGTGGGAGATGCAGGTTCCATCCCTGGGTCAGGAAGATCCCTGGGAGAAGGGAATAACAACCCACTCCAGTATTCTTGACTGAAGAATCCCATGGAAGAGGGCCCTGGTGGGCTACTGTCCATGGGGTCACAAAGAGACAGACACGACCTAGTGAGTAAACAACAACAGCAGTAATGTTTTCAGAAAAATAAATACACACATGCTGTGCTGTGTTTAGTCATTCAGTCATGTCCAGTCTTTGCAACCCCATGGACCGTAGCCCACCAGTCTCCTCGGTCCATGGGATTCTCCAGGCAAGAATACTGGAGTGGGTTGCCATTTCCTTCTCCAGGAAATCTTCCTGACCCAGGAACTGAACCCATGTCTTCTGCATTGGTAGGTGGATTCTGCACCACTGACCTATCAGGGAAGGCCAATTATTCATATACAGTTAAACAAATCAAATTAGAGCTATTTATCAATTGTTACACATTATCACAACAGTAAAACTGATAGTTTAGCAATCATTTGGAAGTCATCATGAGCAGTAACAACTTGTAACTAAGATTTGTTGGAAAAGTGGTGGATATCTTACTAACAATTTGTATAATCTTCACACTTGCTGGGCAGGGAGGTCACATTTAGTTACTGAGGTCACATCACTTCAGTAATGACTTCAGTAATGAGGTCACATGACCCACATGACTTCAGTAATGAGTGTGTGTGTGTGTGCTTAGTTGCTTAGTTGTCTGACTCTTGTGACCCCATAGACTTTATGTAACCTGCCAGGCTCCTCTGTCCATGGGATTCTCCAGGCAGGAACACTGGAGTGGGTTGCCATTTCCTTCTCCAGTCACATGACAAAACCCAGCTGGGATTTGAAATCTTAACCCATGTGATTTCAAATTCTGTGCTCTATTAAATATGTTGGTCTTTTTCATTTTTAAGCAACAGATTACTTATTTGTTTATTTTGAACAAAATCTTGAAACACACAAGTGAAAAATAAAAGCTCATTTTCTCCTTCTGGAGCATCTCCATGGCACCTCTGTTCCATAGAGACCAGCTTAATAACTATTCTATTAGCCATGGTTCTTTTTTTTTATAAGAGCACAACTTCCAAAAAGACTCAATCCAAAAACATCCTCATTGAAACTTACAAATCTTATGTGAACATATATAAAAATGTTGTGATTACTTTAGGATATCAACAGACTTGATATCCATTAAGCTAAATATATTATGTGTACAGCATAGTCAGAATGAGCTGCACAGTTGCTTCACTACTCCTAACCCTGAATTTATGTACTTTCCAGAAAGGCGTTCTCTGAAAATCACTGTATTAAATGTGCCTTGAGCTGGCTCCTGTCCACTGCTTGCAAGAGATATGTGCATATTTCTTCTTAGCTCTTCATTCAGTGGCCGTGTTGGTAGAAAGAAATCAGTTGTTGTGGGTGAAAATACATCATGAAAATGGCAAACCCTACAAACCAGTGCTGTTTTCCAAGAGAGCCAATTAACATTTTCCAGCACACCCATGCACTCTGGTATGTTCTAAAAAAGAAAAAAAAAAAAGGCTGCATTATGTTTCTTTATCTTGCTTTAGAATATCTTGCTTTAGGAACACCTTCTCTTTGACATGTGAAAGAAACCCTGATGTTAGAAATTGCCATGGCGTAGATTTCTGACAATGGACTAACTCGATTGGGTTTTTTATACGAATCCAGAAGTTTTTGGTTGCAAGATAATACGGTATTCTATAAACTGATGTGAAATCAGTATTATATTTAATTTTCACTAACTTTTCAACATGATTGATGTAGACTCTTAATGTTGTTAATTTTACAGAACAAATTCATATTTAAATAGATGCACTTGTTAAGAAAGTGAAATGGCATCAAGGCAACTTAAATGAATGCCTGAAATAGCACTAGACAACCTGAGTTATTGGTCTGCATAATGTTTGATTCTTTTATAGATTTGCTTAGAAGCTCAAATATTCAAGAGCAAAAATAACCAGTTACAACTTAAGGAGCAATTGATAAAAATATGTGTATGTTTTTATGAGTCACAGAATATGAACCTGTATATTTAACCTTCACTTTGGTTTATTTCAGTAAGCACCATTCAAATCTGAAGCTATTAACTTTCAGCAATACAATAACCTAATACCTTATATTTAAATCTTGAATTCAGTCAATCTTGTAGATATGTCAGCCTTCTATTCATACTTTTAGGCCAAAATTTAGGTGGCAGGTTTAGAATTTAATGTAATTATTATTTCATTGTCTTCATTCAACATAGTAAATTGTCAATAAATTTCTACTGTCAATAAAAGCTAAAAAACAGTGCATTTTTAGTGTATACCAAGTAGTCTTTTAAGTGTTTTGCATATATCATATAGTTCAATATGAAAACCAAATAAGGCAGAATAGTTTCTCAATTTTAGTGGTGAAAGATTGTGACAGAGAGGTAACATAATGTGCCTGTTTACATTTCTAGTAGCTAAGAGGATTAAGGTTTGAATTAAATAATAGGTTTATAATTCACTTTGTTTTAACACTACACTATACTGCTGTTAACATAAATAATCAATAAACAGTCTATAATTGGAATAGAAAAGAGTTTTATTTGAGCCAAACTGAGGACTATAGCTGGGGAGAGATTCAGGAAGTACTTGAATTGTGTTCAACCAAACTACATAATGGAGGAGGTTTATACAATGAAAAGCTGCAAGGTTAAGAGTTGGTTATAAGAGTTTTCCAAGAATTATAATTGGAGCTGGCAAGAAGTAACTGTGCTTGTTAAGGAAGGATTGGTTGAGGTCCAAAATGATTGCATAGTTATACAGGGAGATTTTGAGACTGTTAGGTTGCAGCTGGCAGCTGCTAGCCGAGAGTGTTTTGAGAAAAGCTGATGGTGTCCTTGAGTTTAACATACAGTTCAGAAAATTCAGGTTCTTGGTGATGCAGGAATTTAATCTGAAACTGCATCTACATTGGTCACCCAGTTCAATTTTGGGTGCCTGAACCACAGTTACTCCATTTTTATTTTTAAATGCATTTTTTTTCATAAGTGGTTAAAGCCAATGTAAGCATTTGTTTTGTTGTTGTTGTTGTTTAGTCGCTAAGTCATGTCTGACCTTTTTGTGACCCCATGAAGCATAGCCTGCCAGGCTCCTCTGTCCATGGAATTTCCCAGCAAGACTACTGGAGCAAGTTGCCATTTCCTTCTCAAGGATATCTTCATGACCCAGGGTGCAAAGCCGGGTCTCCTGCATTGGCAGATGGATTCTTTACCACTGAGCCACCCCGGAAGCCCATGATGCATTTTTAGCAGGCTGTAAGAAAGGCTGTTCTAGTTAGCATACTCTTCAAGCTGAGTCATGTATAAGCCAGAAGGACTCCCCCATAACCCAAGATGTGAAAATTTCTTCCATAAGTTCTTATGAAATCATGTGGTGATTCTCATATTTAAAAGAAAGCATGATAGTTTAATAGATGGGGAGATAAAGTAAAGCTATTAATTTACTATTAAATTAGTTAAGAATAAGTAAATAAACGGAGTTGTGGCCAACTCTTTGTGACCCCATGGACTACACAGTCCATGGAAATCTCCAGGCCAGAATACTGGAGTGGGTAGCCTTTCCCTTCTTCAGGGGAATCTTCCTAACCCAGGAATCAAACCCAGGTCTTCCACATTGCAGGTGCATTCTTTACCAGCCGAGCCACAAGGGAAGCCCAGGAATACTGGAGTGGATAATCTCAATCTTCCCAACCCAGGAATCCAGCCAGAGTCTCACACATTGCAGGCAGATTCTTTACCAATTGAATTATCAGGGAAGTCCATAAATAAAGTCTGCCAATCGACACTAATTTACTGCGGCTGCTGCTAAGTCGCTTCAGTCGTGTCAGACTCTGTGCGACCCAATGGATGGCAGCCCACCAGGCTCCCCCATCCCTCGGATTCTCCAGGCAAGAACACATTTAAAGTTTAGTAATTAACATTGAAAACTTTGTTTTATTTATTTGATTTTGAATTTTCTTTCTTACTTGCAATTTTTCAAAATTTGGCTTTTTGTAATAGAGCATATACATTGAGATTCCAAAATGTATGAGGAATTTCTTACTTTGAAGAACCTGAGACTTGGTAAAGAGAATGGCATGTTACTGAGAGGTGTTATTCCTAGAACTGCTTATAGTACCACCTGGATGAGATTTTAGATTTTTCACTTGTTGTGAAGCACATAAGTGAGCCTCATATAGATGTAGGTATGTTAAATTGTTTTATTTGAAAGGGAGAATGTAAATCATTGGCTTATTGGCCAAAAGGTCTAAGGTCAAAGGTAGAATCATTGTTGCAACCATTGTATCCCTTCTTCTTTGGATATATGTGTGTGACTGGTAGGTTGTTATCACAATTCAGAATGTTTCTGTTTTTTTGCCCACATTCAGCCAGGCCTTTTGTAGCTTGGATTTTCCCTCTCTGAATGATCCTGAGGGAATACGCCCTTGGCCATGCATAGTCTTCAGGACACCCAGGGAAGCATGTAATTTTATATTTAAACCTAGTTTCTTTGAAGTTGCCTCTGAACCAGTATAGCTTATTGTTCAACAAGTGTTTGGTCAGATGTTTTGCTTAACACCCTAGTGCCAGTAAGTTTTCTGCTGTTTTTTGCTAGATTTATGTGCAGCTTGGGGAATGCTTTCACTTGGCCCCTGTCTTTCTCTGTCTGTTCTTGAGCAGGTTCAGTCTAGTAGGTACATGAGTTCCCCAACTTGAGGTTGAACATAATCTCGGGAGGGTGCTCCATGCTGAGTCTTGCTGGTTGTCTGTTAAAAATCTGGATGTTCTGCTATCCTGCTTGTTGCTCTCACTTTCCTGGAGCCTCTAGTACCCTCTTAATTGCTCTCCATCAACATGGAGAATGCTCTCCATTCTTTCAACACTACTCACAGGTATGACATTGTTCAAGCTGTGTTCCATAGGTCAATCTCGTCAAGTAGATCCGGGGAGCTCCTTGCCCTTAGGGCCTGTCTTCCCCATCAGGTAGAATCTGTGCACTAGGGACAGCCCAGGGCTTCTCCCAGATTAACACCCAAGGGTGACCAGCTAGTGCTGGGCCAGGAGGTAGCTCCTGGTATTCTCAGCCTGCCCCTCATGGTATGGACACTCTGCTCTGTGAATGGGTGGGGGCTGGGACAGGGGCAGGAGCAGTTGCTGCCTAGTACTTCAGTTTGCTGCTCCTGAGAGAGAGCTGCTTATCTGGTTGTGCAGTTCTGAGTAGGGGGAGGGAGCTGGGTTCTTTCAGCTGTACCTGCATAGAATACAGCTTCTCCAACAGGACCTTGTTTGTGATGAGAAAAGGTCTACCTGCTCTTACTGAAGTGAAACTGTAGCCTTAGACTGGGGTTCAGGGTGGAGGGAAAGGAAATCCTTGTCTTCTTGATCACAGCCACCTAGAGTAGAACACAGGAGTGATTTCTGAAACACAGAACAAGCTGTGTGGAGGAACACAGCATTTAATCTTTCCCTCATGGCTCAGATGGTAAAGAATCTGTCTGCAATGCAGGAGCCCCAGGTTTGAACCATGGGTATGGAAGACTCCCCTGGAGAAGGGAATAGCAACCCACTCCAGTATTCTTGCCTGGAGAATTCCATGGACAGAGGAGCCTGGTGGGCTACAATCCATGGGGTTGCAAAGAGTCTGACACAACTGAGCAATTCTCACTTTCATTTTTTGCACTTAAACAGGGATTGAGAAACACTAGATTTAAATTTTGATGACCTGAAACTCTGATCTCACTGTAATCAAGATACCTCATTTAATCTCCCTAGGCTTCAATTTTTGATTGAGAAAAAGAAAATTAGATATGATTAATTTTTAATGTCACAGATATAACTGCAACTTCTATTATTTTTAGTTACTAATTAAATATCATTCATAATGTTAAAAAAATAGCTCTGTTCTATTTCAGATTTATCCATTAATTTATTCATTCACTTAGAAACAGATTTTGATTGAGTATCTGCTCTGGTCATAGTTAGGCTACAAACACATCTCAATAACCATTATAGGAAATTACCTTTGGTTTCTGGATAATAATTTTAGATGTGTACACTTAAGCCATAATTATATTACTTAATTTGGTCAAATATTTCTTTGAAATGAAGAACAACAACAGGATCATTTGAAATTGTGGGGGAGGAAGAATCAGGCAGTTTGAATACTAGGAGTTACGGACATTTCACTCTAACCCTGAAAACTAAATGTGTTAATTTATCAATTATTTATTCATTTCATTGAACTGTTGAATTATATTAGACTGTACTTTACATAGTTAAAGTTTTTTCACAGTAAGAAATACTTGTGGATTAAGAATCCTTTATTATTCATAAATGCACATTGAGAAGATTTCAATCACACTGAAACTGTTTGACCCCAAATTCAAAGTGTTCTAATGATTTACAAATTGAATACTAAAATCACTTTAAAAGTTGTGTCTGACTCTTTGTGACCCCATGGACTATAGTCTGCCAGGCTCCTCTGTCTATGGGATTCTCTAGGCAAGAATACTAGAGTGGATTGCAATTTCCTTCTCCAGGGGATCTTTCCAATCCAGGGATCAAACCCATGTCTCTTATGTCTCCTGCATTGGTAGGTGGGTTCCTTACCACTGGCGCCACCTGGGAAATGGATCCCTGTTTAAACTTAATAGTTTTTGTTATCTGAGTTTGAATATACAGCCTCAGACACTTTGTATGTTTATTCTACTTCCCATTGTATTTTGTTGCTGAATAATAAAGCTACTGCAGTAAATACTAAAGCCCCTTTAGTTACGGGCAGACCTTAAATATCTGTTGTTATTTTGACAGGATCAAAAGAATATCTTTTAAGGTTAATTCATATTTAGCATTTTATTTTCATAAAACATTTCATACTTTAAATATCTTATTTGCCTATGGTTAGATGAGGAAATTGTCCATGATTAAAGGATAAATAAACTGAAAAATTATAAATTTCTACAATAGATTTAATTAAAATGTATGCTAGACACTGTAGACATTAAATTAAGATATTGTCTGCTTCCACAGATGCTTTAAGTATACAAGACTGCAATATAAACAAAAATATATAAGTGCCCAGTTGGAAATTTAGATTTTAAAATGTTTGAAAAAAATAATTCTGGCTGGTCATTAGTTATTTATTCATTTGATTCAATAGATAGATATTGAGAGCCCAGATATTCGTGTCAGTCACTTGACCCAGGAGTTGAAGATACTCTTAAAATCACCATTTTTTGTGTGAAAAAGAAAGACATATTAAACTATATTAAGGAGCAATGTTTCATGGTGCAGTGGTATAGAATGTGCTCATGCAACTTAGAAGATATAACATGTGAACTGTATTTTAAAGGCTGACTTGGAAGATTCATCAACAGTAGACAACTGAAATGTGTATTCAAAGCAAAAGGAATAGTGCTAACATTGGCAAAGGGTTGTATAAGCTATCTGGATGCTATTAAAAGAAAATTTGGCTTTATTCTGTAAAAATTATGGATCATTGTCAGTAATTAATGGATGAATTATTTAAATTGGATAATGAGAAGTTCAGACAAGTTGTTTTCTTTTTCTTTAAATAGCAGCAAAAAAGGGCTTTATATTTATTTTAATCATCAACATAGCAATCAGTTGTATGCAATTTGCTTTGCTTTACTTGGCAAAATCAACATTCAGTGTCACTTTAATAGCTCTTTAGAATAATGAGAATGATGTTTTATTACCAATTTATTAATAGAATAAAAAAAAACACATGTTCTAATCTCAAGTAATGTGCAAAAAGTGACAAAATTCAACTCCCTTTCATGATAAAAATATACTCAATAAACTAGAAATAGAAGGAAATAACTTCAATATAATAAAGACCATATATTTAAAAACAACACTTATTCAGTGGTAGAAGACTAAATGTTTTTCTCTAAGATCAGCAATAAGACAAGTATTTTTACTTTCACCACTTCTCTTTAACATAGTACTGGAAGTCCTGACTAGAGCAATTAGGTAAACAAACAAACAAACAAACAAAAAAACCCACCAAAATTGGAAACAAGGCTGTCTCTCTTCACAGGATAATACAGTCTTATATGTAGAAAGGCTAAAAGAATCCACACAAGTGCATGTGTGCACACACACACACCTGTTAGAACTAATAAAGAAATAAAAAACTAATAAAGAACTAGTAAAGAAATTTCAATTCAGTTCAGTTCAGTCATTCAGTTGTGTCTGACTCTTTGCGACCCCATGAACTGCAGCTCGCCAGGCCTCCCTGTCCATCACCAACTCCCGGAGTTCACCCAAACTGATGTCCATTGAGTTGGTTATGCCATCCTACCATCTCATCCTCTGTCATCCCCTTCTCATCCTGCCTCAGTCTTTCCCAGCATCACGGTCTTTTCAAGTGAGTCAGCTTTTCTTATCAGGTGGTCAAAGTATTGGAGTCTCATCTTCAACATCAGTCCTTCCCATGAATACCCAGGACTGATCTCCTTTAGGATGGACTGGTTGGATCTCCTTGCAGTCCAAGGGACTCACAAGGGTCTTTTCCAACACTACAGCTCAAAAGCATCAATTCTTTGGCACTCAGCTTTCTTTAGAGTCCAACTCTCACATCCATACATGACTACTGGAAAAACCATAGCCTTGACTAGATGGACCTTTGTTGACAAAGTAATGTCTCTGCTTTTTAATATGCTATCTAGATTGGTTATAACTTTCCTTCCAAGGAGTAAGCATCTTTTAATTTCATGGCTGCAATCACCATCTGCAGTGATTTTGGAGCCCCCAAAAATAAAGTCAGCCACTGTTTCCACTGTTTCCCCATCTGTTTCCCATGAAGTGGTGGGACCAAATGCCATGATCTTCATTTTCTGAATGTTGAGTTTTAAGCCAACTTTTTCACTCTCCTCTTTCACTTTCATCAAGAGGCTTTTTAGTTCCTCTTCACTTTCTGCCATAAGGGTGATGTCATCTGCATATCTGAGGTTATTGATATTTCTCCCAGCAATCTTGATTCCAGCTTGTGTTTCTTCCAGCCCAGCATTTCTCATGATGTACTCTGCATATAAGTTAAATAAGCAGGGTGACAATATGCAGACTTGATGTACTCCTTTTCCTATTTGGAACCAGTCTGTTGTTCCATGTCCAGTTCTACCTGCTGCTTCCTGACCTGCATATAGGTTTCTCAAGAGGCAGGTCAGGTGGTCTGGTATTCCCATCTCTTTCAGAATTTTCCACAATTTACTGTAATGCACACAGTCAAAGGCTTTGACATAGTCAATAAAGCAGAAATAGATGTTTTTCTGGAACTCTCTTGCTTTTTTGATGATCCAGAGGATGTTGGCAATTTGATCTCAGGTTCCTCTGCTTTTTCTAAAACCAGCTTGAACATGTGGAAGTTCGGAATGAAAATTGACGTTTTCCTTTTCACTGCAGAGTTTTCCAAATTTGCTGATATTTCAGGGTACAAAATTAACATTCAAAAACAATTTATGTTTCCATACACTAACATGGAATGATTCAAAAAGAAAATTAATCTCACTTATAATAACATGAAGTAGAAGATAAAATACTTAAGAATGCATATATATATAATATATACACACAAGTATAATATAAAATACTTATTATATTATATACATTATTATATTATATTATTATATATTTTAATACAAAATATAATATAATTAATATTGTAATCATATCATATTATATTATATAAATATAATTAATATTGTAACCATAATATCATATTATATTATATAAATATAATTATATCTAATATATTGCAATATATATTCAGAGAAGGCAATGACACCCCACTCCACTACCCCTGCCTAGAAAATCCCATGGATGGAGGAGCCTGGTAGGCTGCAGTCCATGGGGTCGCCAAGTCTAACACGACTGAGCGACTTCACTTTCACTTTTTGCTTTCATGCATTGGAGAAGGAAATGGCAACCCACTCCAGTGTTCTTGCCTGGAGGATCCCAGGGACAGGGAAGTCTGGTGGGCTGCCATCTGTGGGGTCACACAGATTCGGACATGACTGAAGTGACTTAGCAATAGCAATAGCAATAACATATATTATAAAATTATAATATATTATTTATATTATATTATAATTTATATTATATTATAATTTATATTATAGTAATATAATATAGAAATAGTATTAAATATATGATTATATATAATATATATATGAAAATATAAATATTTAATAATATACTATATTATTAAATATTTATATATAAACATATAGTAATATAATATATAAATATATATTATAAGAGATATAATTATATATTACAATATGAATTTATAATATTATATTGTAATTAATATCATAAAATTAAGTAATAGAAAATATGTTTTATCAATAGTATATATTTTATTTATATATATAAATACTTATATAATATATAGTTATAATATATATACTTATAATATATACTTATATTATATAAGTATTATAATATAATACTTATATATACTTATTTATATAATAAATACTTTTATAATTATATACTTATAAAATATATACTTATATTTTATTTATATATATAAATACTTATATAATATATACTTATACACACACACACAAGTATAAGATAAAATAATTAAGAATACATATATATATATATATATACACACATACACACACACATATGCATGGGCTTCCCTGGTGGCTCAGTGGTAAAGAAGCTGCCTTTCAGTACAGGAGATGTAAGTTTGACCTTTGGGTCAGGAAGATCCTTTGGAGAAGGAAATGGCAACCCACTCCAGTAAATTCCATGGACAGAGGAACTGGTGGGCTATAGTCCATGGAGTTGCAAAACAGAAACAACTGTGCAACTAAACAACAACTATATATATGTGTGTGTGGTGTATATATATATATATATATATAGAGAGAGAGAGAGAGAGAGAGAGAGAATGTAGAGCCAAGGAATAAACTTTATCATATGTTGTCAAATGATTTTTGACATGGGTGCCAATAGGAAAAGAATGATAATTTCAATAAATTATGTTGTTAAACTGGACATCCAGATGAAAAGCAATGAAGTAGGGTTTTTCAGTATAACACACAAAAAATAACTCAAGATGGATCAAAGACCAAAGCCTGAGAACTAAATCTATAAAACTTTAGAAAAAATATTAGGGGGAGACTTTATTACATTGTATCTGGCAATGGTTTCTTGAGTATGACACCAAAAATACAGGCAACAGAAGAAAAAAATAGTAGTTAGACTATGTAAAAAATTTTAAACTTTTATGCATCAAAGGACACTATGAATAGAGTTAAAAGGCAATGCTTGGAGTTTGAGAAAATACTTCTAAATCATATAGCTGCTAAGAGATTAATATCCAGAATATATAAAGAGCTTATACAATTTAACAGCAAGAACAATACAACCTGATTTTTAAATGGATAAGGAACTTGAATAAACATTTTTTAAAAAGTGATATACAGATGGCCAATAACTGCATGAATGACGTTCAACATTAGTAATCACTAAAGATGAGAATCTAAACTATAGTGACAAACCATTTCACACCCATTAGGATTACTCTTGTAAGATAAAAGAAACAAAACAAAGCAAACTAAGAAAAGGTAACTTTTGGTAAAAATATAAAGCAAGCAAAAACAAACAAAGCAAAATGAAAAACCCGGAAAATAATTGTTGCTGAGAAAGTAAAGAAATTGGAACCCTTGTGCATTGTTAAGAATGTAAAATGATGCAACTGCTATGGAAAACATAATGGCATTTCCTCAAAAATTAGCTATAAAATTGCCATATGACTGAGCATTTCCACTTCTGGGAATATAGCCAAAAGAATTAAAAGCAGAGACTCAACCAGATATTTGTGCATTCATGTTCACAGCCATGTTATTCATAATAGCCCTAAGAAGGAAAGAGCCTGAGTGTCAATGGATGGAGAGCTGAATAAGCAAAATGTGTCAAGTACATACAATAGAATATTATTCAGTCTTATAAAAGACAGAAATTCTGACACATACTATAACCAGGATGAAACTTGAAGACATTATGCTAAGTGAACTAAGCCAGTCATAAAAGGACAAATCCTATACAATTCCACTTATATGAGGAATCTAGAAAAGTCAAGCTCTTAGGGTTAAATGCTAGAATGGTGATTGTCACCATTCTAATATTCATATGGAAGATATGGGGAATTAAGTATTTAATGTGAACAATTTCAATTTGGGAAGAAGAAAAAGTTCTGGAGATGGATGGTGGTGATGTTTGCCAGATGATGTGAGTATAATGAATGCCACAGTGCATGTGTGTGCATGCTAAGTTGCTTCAGTCATGTCTGACTCTTTGCAACCCTCTGGACCATAACTCTATCCTCCAGGCCCGTCTGTCCATGAAGAATCTCCAGGCAAGAATACTGGAGCAGGTTGCCAGGCCCTCATCCAGGGGATCTTCCCAGCCGAGGGACAGAACTGGTGTCTCCAACGTCTCCTACATTAGCTGGTGGGTTCTTTACCACTAGCGACACCTGGGAATAAAAAGTATCAATATGGCAAATTTTGCATAATCTTTCATGTAGATTATTACTACATATTAAAAAATTAACCATTAATCTGTATACTTCTCTATGTGTTCCAACAGATATATACCTCTAGTTTACCATCCAATCCTCATGGACTATATTAAATTCTAAAAGGTCACACTTTATGGTACTCATTCTCCAAGTAATAAGGAGCTCTTGTTTAACTGAATTTGTAGCAAACTGACAAAAATAAAACATTTTTTGTTCAAGATTCTAACATCCATTAGAGGTGGTATAATATCACCTCTAAGTTGGAATTTGACTAATTATGATATTCATCTTTATGCAAATATTACTTGGGAGCAAATCATATAGGCCAGAAAAGTAACTGTATTTATATTTAGCCCCTCTTTCCCAATACAAAAACACCATGTAGTGAAACTTAAAGGCTCCTAAATATTTAGGCGTTATATAAAAATCCCCAATACCTGTGTTCTAAGTGGTCCTAAATATTTGGGGGCTATATAAATATTCCAATTACCTGTATTCTAAGTGGAAATACATTATCCTATGCTTTGAAGTAAGGAGGTCAGTTCAGTTCACTTCAGTCTCTCAGTCATGTCCGACTCTTTGCAAACCCATGGACTGCAGCACGCCAGGCTTCTCTGTCCATCACCAACTACAGGAGTTTACTCAGACTCATGTCCATTGAGTTGGTGGTGCCATCCAGCCATCTCATCCTCTGTCGTCCCCATCTCCTCCTGCCCCTAATCCGTCCCAGCATCAGAGTCTTTTCCAATGAGTCAGCTCTTCACATCAGATGGCCAAAGTCTTGGAGTTTCAGCTTCATCAGTCCCTCCAATGAATACCCAGGACTGATCTCCTTTAGGATGGACTGGTTGGATCTCCTTGTAGTCCAAGGGACTCGCAAGAGTCTTCTCCAACACCATAGTTCAAAAGCATCAATTCTTCTGTGCTCAGCTTTCTATATAGTCTAACTCTCACATCCATACATGATCACTGGAAAAACCATAGCTTTGACTACATGGACCTTTGTTGCCACAGAGGCAGAGGCTCTGGGTGCAGCAGACCTGGGTATGGCATAAGCCTTCTTGGAAGAGCTTGACATTAACCCCACCGTAAAGCCATCAGAGCTTACACAGGACTGGGAAAATACTCTTGGAGGGTACAAACAAAACCTTGTGTGCACCAGGACCCAGGAGAAAGGAGCAATGACCCCAAAGAGACTGACCCAGACATGCCCATGAGTGGCCAAGAGTCTACAGCAGAGGCATGGGTCAGTGGTGGCCTGCTCCAGGGTCAGGGGCACTGAGTGCAACAGGGTGTGCATGGGACCTTTTGAAGGAGGTCACCATTATCTTCATTACCTCCACCTCAGGAAAAGCAACAAGTTCATTTAGGTACAATTTAATAAAACTAATAAAAGTGTGGCTGTTCTTTTACCACTCAAATATGGAACACATTGTGCTGAAAAATATCCCAAAGGAATAATTATCATATGATAACCATATCCTCTCTTCTTACTGTTAATTAAATTAATTAATTAATGGTCTTTCCCCAAGTGGACTTGATTTAATGTGCCACATATAATTAGCAGTTTAGGAAGTAGAGATGAGATGATTTTATTCATGGTTACACAAAACCATGATCCAATGAACTTTGTAATAATGCAACTGGAGAGAAAGAGATTTTGATTTTTTTAGAGAAATGTTATTTGTTGAAGAGAAAGATAACACAGGAAGAGAATATTATTGGTTGAAGTCTATTAAACATATATAATTAGTATTAAAGCTGTTTGAAACAACAGAAGCTGTTTGGGAAATTAAGTGGAATCCATATATTAATATTCATGGAATGCATTTTACCCATGGATGGGTAACATATCTTTATGTTGAGTGCACCAACTCTGGGACCACAACATACCTCCTCAATTTCAGCTTTGCCACATAATGGTTGGATGATCTTTGGAAATATACATTGCTTATATAACAGTAAGTTTCTGCAAATATGGATAATAGTAATGCCTACATAATGGAGCTAATGTGAAAGGTTCAAAGAGTAAAGTGTGTAAAACAGTAAAACCATGTACCTGGAACATTATAACAATTAATGGTTTTGATTATAAATAATTATATCATTATATCATCCTATGTTTACCATTCTACTTATTTACAGAATTGTATATATACATGTAGAAAATGAGTCATGGGCACATACATCAAACTCTTGACCAATAACTGGATAGGTACATATCAGAGAAAACAGCTGGAAAAAAAAGTCACCAGAAGATATCTCTTATTTTCTAGAGAAAAATAAACAGTATTTATCTAGTTTCTATTAGATATCTTAAAATTGTTTCTCTTTTTAAATGGTCACCATATGCATAAAATGTGATTTTCCTCCTTATGCCTAAGTAAATTTGAACATGTGCATACAAAACAAGAACAAATCAATATGGTAAATAAAGTAAAACTAATATTGGTGTTGCTCTCTAATAAACTCATTTAACATTATAGCATAACCACTAGTTTTAGAAGACACTTAAAGATAATTTGGATTAAACGTTTCAATTTATATTCCTCTCTTTGCTAGAGCAGGCATGAAGAGATACCCCACATCCAAGGTAAGAGAAACCCAAGTAATATGGTAGGTGTTGCAAGAGGCATCAGAGGGCAGACACACAAACCATAATCACAGAAAGCTAGTCAATCTAATCACACGGACCACAGCCTTGTCTAACTCAGTGAAACTAAGTCATGCTGTGTGGGGCCACCCAAGAAGGGCGGGTCATGGTGGAGAGGTCTGACAGAATGTGGTCCACTGGAGAAGGGAATGGAAAAACACTTCATTATTCTTGCCTTGAGAACCCCATGAACAGTATGAAAAGGCAAAATGATAGGATACTGAAAGAGGAATTCCCCAGGTCAGTAGGTGCCCAAATTGCTACTGGAGATCAGTGGAGAAATAACTCCAGAAAGAATGAGGGGATGGAGCTAAAGCAAAAACAATACCCAGCTGTGGATGTGACTGGTGATAGAAGCAAGGTCCGATGCTGTAAAGAGCAATATTGCATAGGAACCTGGAATGTCAAGTCCATGAATCAAGGCAAATTGGAAGTGGTCGAACAGGAGATGGCAAGAGTGAACGTTGACATTCTAGGAATCAGCGAACTAAAATGGACTGGAATGGGTGAATTTAACTCAGATGACCATTATATCTACTACTGCAGGCAGGAATCCCTTAGAAGAAATGGAGTAGCCATTATGGTCAACAAAAGAGTCTGAAACGCAGTACTTGGATGCAATCTCAAAAATGACAGAATGATCTCTGTTCGTTTCCAAGGCACACCATTCATTATCACAGTAATCCAAGTCTATGCCCCAACCAGTAATGCTGAAGAAGCTGAAGTTGAAAGGTTCTATGAAGACCTCCAAGACCTTTTAGAACTAACACCCAAAAAAGATGTCCTTTTCATTATAGGGGACTGGAATGCAAAAGTAGGAAGTCAAGAAACAGGCAACAGGCAAATTTGGCCTTGGAATATGAATGAAGCAGGGTAAGGCTAGTAGAGTTTTGCCAAGAGAAAACACTGGTCATAGCAAAAACCCTCTTCCAGCAACACAAGAGAAGACTCTACACATGGACATCACGAGATGGTCAACACCGAAATCAGATGGATTATATTCTTTGCAGCCAAAGATGGAGAAGCTCTATACAGTCAGCAAAAACAAGACCGGGAGCTGACTGTGGCTCAGACCATGAACTTCTTACTGCCAAATTCAGACTTAAATTGAAGAAAGTAGGGAAAACCACTAGACCATTCACGTATGACCTAATCCAAATTCCTTATGATAATACACTGGAAGTGAGAAAAAGATTTAAGGGAATGTATCTGATAGACAGAGTGCTTGATGATCTATGGATGAAGTTTGGTGGCATGGCACAGGAGACAGGGATAAAGACCATTCCCATGGAAAAGAAATGCAAAAAAGTAAAATAGCTGTCTGGGGAGGCCTTCCAAATAGCTGTGAAAAGAAGAGAAGCGAAAAGCAAAGGAGAAAAGGAAAATATAAGCATCTGAATGCAGAGTTCCAAAGAATAGCAAGAAGAGATAAGAAAGCCTTCCTCAGCGATCAATGCAAAGAAATAGAGGAAAACAATTGAATGGGAAAGACTAGAGATCTCTTCAAGAAAATTAGAGATACCAAAGGAACATTTCATGCAAAGATGGGCTCAATAAAGGACAGAAATGGTATGGACCTAACAGAAGCAGAAGATATTAAGAAGAGGTGGCAAGAATACACAGAAGAACTGTACAAAAAAGATCTTCACGACCCAGATGATCATGATGGTGTGATCACTGACCTAGAGCCAGACATCCTGGAATGTGAATTCCAGTGGGCCTTAGAAAGCATCATTACAAACAAAGCTAGTGGAGGTGATGGAATTCCAGTTGAGCTATTCCAAATCCTGAAAGATGATGCTGTGAAAGTGCTGCACTCAATATGCCAGCAAATCTGGAAAACTCAGCAGTGGCCACAGGACTGGAAAAGGTCAGTTTTCGTTCCAATCCCAAAGAAAGGCAATGCCAAAGAATGCTCAAACTGCCACACAACTGCACTCATCTCACACGCTAGCAAAATAATGCTCAAAGTTCTCCTAGCCAGGCTTCAGCAATATGTGAACTGTGAACTTCCAGATGTTCAAGCTGGTTTTAGAAAAGGCAGAGGAACCAGAGATCAAACATCTGTTAGATCACAGAAAAAGCAAGAGAGTTCCAGAAAAACATCTATTTCTGCTTTATTGACTATGTCAAAGCCTTTGACTATGTGGATCACAAAAAGCTGTGGAAATTTCTGAAAAAGATGGGAATACCAGATCACCTGATCTGCCTCTTGAGAAACCTATATGCAGGTCAGGAAGCAGCAGTTAGAACTGGACGTGGAACAACAGACTGGTTCCAAATAGCAAAATGATTTTGTCAAGGCTGTATATTGTCACTTAGCTTATTTAACTTATATGCAGAGGACGTCATGAGAAACGCTGGGCTGGAAGAAGCACAAGCTGGAATCAAGATTGCTGGGAGAAATATCAATAACCTCATATATGCAGATGACACCACTCTTATGGCAGAAAGTGAAGAGGAACTAAAAAGCCTCTTGATGATAGTGAAAGAGGAGAGTGAAAAGTTGGCTTAAAGCTCAACATTCAGAAAACTAAGATCATGGCATCTGGTCCCATCACTTCATGGGAAATAGATGGGGAAACAGTGGAAACAGTGGCTGACTTTATTTTTCTGGGCTCCAAAATGACTGCAGATGGTGACTGCAGCCATGAAATTAAAAGATGCTTACTCCTTGGAAGGAAAGTTATGACCAACCTAGATAGCATATTCAAAAGCAGAGATATTACTTTGCCAACAAAGGTCCATCTAGTCAAGGCTATGGTTTTTCCAGTGGTCATGTATGGATGTGAGAGTTGGACTGTGAAGAAAGCTGAGCACCAAAGAATTGATGCTTTTGAACTGTGGTGTTGGAGAAGACTCTTGCGAGTCCCTTGGACTACAAGGAGATCCAACCAGTACTTCCTAAAGGAGATCAGTCCTGTGTGTTCATTGGAAGGACTGATGCTGAGGCTGAAACTCCAATACTTTGGCCACCTCATGTGAAGAGTTAACTCATTGGAAAAGACCCTGATGCTGGGAGGGATTGGGGGCAGGAGGAGAAGGGGATGACAGAGGATGAGATGGCTGGATGGCATCACTGATTCGATGACATGTGTTTGGGTGATCTCCGGGAGAATGTGATGATCACGGAGGCCTGGGGTGCTGCAGTTCATGGCGTCGCAAAGAGTCGGACATGACTGAGTGACTGAACTGAACTGAACTTTGCACATAGATGAGTATGCCTGCATGCTAAGTCACTTCAGTCATGTCTGACTCTTAGCAACTCTATGAACTGTAGCCCTCCAGGCTCCTCTGTCCATGGATTCTTCAGGCAAGAATACTGGAGTGGATTGCCATAACCTCTTCCAAGGGATCATCCTCTTTCAAGGGATTGAACCCTCATCTCTTAAAGTCTCTTGCATTGGCAGATGGATTATTTTCCATGGATGGGTAAACTTAAAACGGATATATATAATAATCTCAACATATTTCAAATGCAACTCTCTTTCTGCCTTTTGCAACTTTGGACTTTCCTCTTAGTATTTTAAGTGAAGTTGTTCACTAATTTCTTCTTACAGATTTCATTTTACTTCTACTTTCGCTCTGTATTCCTAACATCAGTACACTCCACCAGCTCCATTTCTTATCTGATCACTTTCATGTATGTTGCTTTGTCATTCTCATTTCTTCACTTATTCTGACTCTACTTCTAGGTTGCAGAAATTCTGTCTGCTAGTCATCCTATTATCACATCTTTATCCATTCTCATCTATTCGAATATTATCCTTGCTTCACATTTCTAGACATTTTATTTATTACCACATTGCCTATTGCATTATATTTTGTATTTATGAACTTTTATCTTTTCCCTATAGTTTATTTTTTTTCTGCAGTGGCCCGAATTTATGTTTTGTTTTGTTTTTAACCTTCTATATGTTTAAATGTGTTACTTCCCTAAATGATACTATCACTTAATGCATGAACAGGTGGAAAGTTTGGTAAGGTGTAAAAAGATGAGGCTAACATCTATTTCCAGCATCTAATTCAAAGATAAATCTTGTTCATACTGGTGTATGTAAATACATGCATGTACATATTATATACCAATGTTATAGTATATAAAACACACAGTAACATTTTATATATATATATATATATATATATATATATAGTTAGTTAGTTAGTTAGTGTTAGTTGCTCAGGTGTGTCTGACTCTTTGGAACCCCATGGACTGCAGCCCACCAGGCTCCCTTTTCCATGAGATTTTCCAGGCAACGATACTAGAATGGGTTGCCATTTCCTTCTCCAGGAGATCTTCCCAACCCAGGGATTGAACCTGGTTCTCCTGCACTGCAGGCAGATTCTTTACCGACTGAGCTACAAGGGATGTCAGGGTTTCTCTGTGCTTTGTTCATATCAGATCAGATCAGTCACTCAGTCGTGTCCGACTCTTTGCGACCCCATGAATTGCAGCACACCAGGCATCCCTGTCCATCACCAACTCATGGAGTTCACTCAGACTCACATCCATCGAGTCAGTGATGCCATCCAGCCATCTCACCCTCTGTCGTCCCCTTCTCCTCCTGCCCCCAATCCCTCCCAGCATCAGAGTCTTTTCCAATGAGTCAACTCTTCGCATGAGGTGGCCAGAGTACTGCAGTTTCACCTTTAGCATCATTCCTTCCAAAGAAATCCCAGGGCTGATCTCCTTCATGATGGACTGGTTGGATCTCCTTGCAGTCAAAGCGACTCTCAAGAGTCTTCTCCAACACCACAGTTCAAAAGCATCAATTCTTTAGCACTCAGCTTTCTTCAAGTCCAACTGTCACAAACATACATGACCACTGGAAAAAAAAGCATAGCCTTGACTAGATGGACCTTTGTTGGCAAAGTAATATCTCTGCTTTTGAATATGCTATCTAGGTTGGTCATAACTTTCCTTCCAAGGAGTAAGCGTCTTTTAATTTCATAGATGCAGTCACCATCTGCAGTGATTTTGGAGCCCAGAAAAATAAAGTCTGACACTGCTTGCACTGTTTCCCCATCTATTTCCCATGAAGTGGTGGGACTGGATGCCATGATCTTAGTTTTCCGAATGTTGAGCTTTAAGCCAACTTTTTCACTCTCCACTTTCACTTTCATCAAGAGGCTTTTTAGTTCCTCTTCCCTTTCTGCCATAAGGGTGGTGTCATCTGCATATCTGAGGTTATTGATATTTCTCCCGGCAATCTTGATTCCACCTTGTGTTTCTCCAGTCCAGCGTTTCTCATGATGTACTCTGCATAGAAATTAAATAAACAGGGTGACAATATACAGCCTTGACGAACTCCTTTTCCTATTTGGAACCAGTCTGTTGTTCCACGTCCAGTTCTAACTGTTGCTTCCTGACCTGTATACTAATTTCTCAAGAGGCAGATCAGGTGTTCTGGTATTCGCATCTCTTTCAGAAATTTCCACAGTTCATTGTGATCCAAATAGTCAAAGGCTTTAACATAGTCAATAAGGCAGAAATACATGTTTTTCTGGAACTCTCTTGCTTTTTCCATGATCCAGTGGATGTTGGCAATTTGATCTCTGGTTCCTCTGCCTTTTCTAAAACCAGCTTGAACATCAGAAGTTCACGGTTCACATATTGCTGAAGCCTGGCTAGGAGAATTTTGAGCATTACTTTACTAGTGTGTGAGATGAGTGCAATTGTGTGGTAGTTTGAGCACTCTTTGGCATTGCCTTTCTTTGGGATTGGAATGAAAACTGACCTTTTCCAGTCAGTCCTGTGGCCACTGCTGAGTTTTCCAAATTTGCTGGCATATTGAGTGCAGCCCTTTCATAGAATCATCTTTCAGGATTTGGAATAGCTCAACTGGAATTCCATCACCTCCACTATCTTTCTAAGGCCCACTGGAATTCACATTCCAGGATGTCTGGCTCTAGTTCAGTGATCACACCATCGTGATTATCTGGGTCGTGAAGATCTTTTTTGTACAGTTCTTCTGTGTATTCTTGCCATCTCTTCTTAATATCTTCTGCTTCTGTTAGGTCCATACCATTTCTGTCCTTTATCGAGCTCATCTTTGCATGAAATGTTCCTTTGGTATCTCTGATTTTCTTGAAGAGATCCCTAGTCTTTCCCATTCTGTTGTTTTCCTCTATTTCTTTGCATTGATCGCTGAAGAAGGCTTTCTTATCTCTTCTTGCTACTCTTTGGAACTCTGCATTCAGATGCTTATATCTTTCCTTTTCTCCTTTGCTTTCGCTTCTCTTCTTTTCACAGCTATTTGTAAGGCCTCCCCAGACAGCCATTTTGCTTTTTTGCATTTCTTTTCTATGGGAACGGTATTGATCCATATACAATATTTCTATTCAAATTACTCTGCTCTCAAATATTCATAATGGTAAAATCTTCTTAAAATTTTGCTTGACTTTCTTCCTTTCAGTCATTACCTGGGCTAAAAGATTTTGGTACTAGTAGATGTTATGATCAAGGAAGAGAGGCTGGGAATTTATAAAGGTGTGAAGGGGTGTATGGTCTCAACCCCAAGCACCTTCTATTTCTCTTTGCACTGAGTGACCAAATTTTGTGTTTATATTTTTTGTGTGAACAAGCAAGACTGTTTGGCCTGCAGTTTTATATTTTACTAAGCCAAAACTATTTAATGCAAAATTATTTCATTTTCCTGAGTCTGCTCTACATTATTTTTACTCTCTTCAGCCAGTAAAGCATGTCCACTTACAGTGTATATGTAAAAAGATATCATACTGTTGATGTAGTCTTAAAACTACTTTTTAATCTATAATTAAGATTATGTGTGTCATTATTTAACAATACATGTTCACACAGTATACAGATATACAGTAATGATATATCATTTACGTTACTATTCAACCCTCTTCCAGGACAAGTGCACTGTGGAAATAGGTCTGAAGGTCTTTCTGAGCCCATTCTAAACTCCTCACACCATCCCAAAATAGAGTATATGTTATCTTCACATATCCCCAAAATCACTTTGTCAAGAAGTGGTTCTGAGGCATTATTGTATCTCTTATCTGCTACCCTGCACTATATCTGACAAAGTTTATTATAACAAAGGACAGTGTTCTCTAATCCTCCACAACTAATGCCACATTCACCTTACTTTATATATCTTCCTGATGTGGAGAACTTGTTAGATGATGTCTTCAAAGCAAAATCCTGAGAAGTTCTGGTTCCCTCAAGTGTCATTCATGTCCAGTTCTTTGAGAACCCATGGGCTCTAGCCTACCAGGCTCTTCTGTCCATGGAATTCTCCAGGCAAGAATACTGGAGTGGGTAGCCATTCCCTTCTCCAGGGGGATCTTCCCAACCCAGAGATCGAATTTGGGTCTCCTGCATTGCAGGCAGATTCTTTAAAATTTGAGCCATAAAAATTTGCACATTTATGGAACAATTCACATGAAGCAGCATTATTGATGATTGTCCTGTGAGAGTTTGAAGTCTTATTTTGTACCATTTGACATAACATTTAGGATTATTATTTTTACTTTTGAAGTATTTTTTCTGTTTAAAGACCAGAATTGCATCAATGGGCAGATAACATATTTTCTGCACTCATATTACTGATGGGAAACTTCTTTCCTGGAGCATTTTAAATAAATCTGTTTTTAATTCATGTCTGTGCTGTTTGTGTTACATGGCTGGACTGCTCACCCAGATTTATTTCTGGTATTATACTATTTTATCTAAATGATCACCAGTGCCTTTTGCAATTCTGATTACCCAGGGGATTACTTGTCTGACAACCAAACCACCTGCCCAGAAGTAAATTATGCTGCAGCTGCACCAATTGTCAGGATTTATTTTCCTAGAGTCTTACCATGGTAATATGTGTCCTTTATAATCTCAGCCATTATATTAGTAAGATGCATGTGGAAGGATTGGAATATACATTTATATAAGATCTTAATTTGTGCAACACATCCTTATGTCAGCTCTATATTAAATCCTATAAGCAGATACTCAATCTAGGCATACATTTCTACCAGAACCTAAATCTGTGCATGTCTTAAGTAGTGAAACAAAAATAGTATAGTTAAAATCCTTAATAAAATGAAGAATATTAACAAAATTATGGCCAATATACCATGTCAACTGCGTAATAGTTATCTTCAGGAAATTGCAACAAATATGTTCTTTCTGATCGTCAAAAAGGCAAGTGTCAGTAGAGACTTTTTTTTTCTACTTAACAACATAAAAACACTAACAAAATCTTTGAAACTACTAATATCAAATTTCATACTTAATAGGAATTTTCCAGGCCAGAATACTGGAGTGGGTAGCCTTTCATTTCTCCAGGACATCTTACCAACCCAGGGATTGAACCCAGGTCTCCTGCATTGTGGGTCGATTCTTTACTAGCTGAGCTACAAGAGAGGCCCAGTAATACTGGAGTGGGTAGCTTACCCATTCGCCAGTGGATCCTTCCTCCAGGAATCCAACTGGGGTCTCCTGCATTGCAGGCGGATTCTTTACCAACTGAGCTATCAGGGAAGCCAGGTAAAACATTATATTAATATAATTTAAAATATTTTATGACATTTCATAGAAATGCTTTCCTCTTTTTTCCTAATATTCATTTATTTGGTTCATTTTAAGGAATATCAATCTATCTATCTATGGGCTT
The DNA here is from genome assembly GCF_019923935.1 of Bubalus bubalis. NCBI lineage: Eukaryota > Metazoa > Chordata > Mammalia > Artiodactyla > Bovidae > Bubalus > Bubalus bubalis. The sequence goes on from NC_059173.1 coordinate 46,855,642, forward strand.
CTGAGGTGGCGCAGTGGTAAAGAAACCACCTGTCAATTCAGGAGACACTGGTTCCATCCCTGGGTCCAGAAGATCCCCTGGAGTAAGAAACAGCAACCCACTCCAGGATTCTTGCCTGGAAAATTCCACCAATAGAGGAGCCTGGTGGGCTAGAGTCCATGGGATCTCAAAGAGTTGAACATGACTGAGCACCAACATGCACACACACACACTCATTTTTTCTTAGTGAATATAATGAAATATATGTATATATTAATTATTGATATTATATATAACAAATATATTAAGTATATTTATATTGGTATATTCCTTAAGGAAATATAAATATATTCATTATTATTATTCCTACAATATTGTGTGTGTGTGTGTGTGTGCTGTGCTCAGTCATGTCCAGTTCTTTGCGACCATACAAACTGTAGCCCACCAGATTTTCATGGGATTCTCCAGGCAAGAATACTGGAGGAGGTTGTCATTTCCTGCTCCAGGGGATCTTCCCAACCCAGGGATCAAAACCACATCTCTTGTGTCTCCCAGATTGGCAGGTGGATCCTTTACCTCTGAGCCATCTAAAAGGGAACATAATAAAACACTAACTCTCTATATTACTTTACACCTTTTAAAGAGATTAACGTGTATCAACTGGCTAATACTAACAGAAAACTATGATAAATATATGCAGAAGCTGGAAGTGAAAAGAAAAGAGACCTAATTATTAGAACTATAAATACAAATAAAATTATATCTCCCACACCATGTGAACTTTGAAATAAGTACAGAGGTTTAATGATGTCACCAGGAAGCCAGGCTCTTTTGATCTGTTTGCCTTGCTTTCTTTGGGATATACCTATTACCCTCACTGTCCTGGACAAGCAAAAGAATCTAGAAATGGGAGCTAAACTCTGAAATGTACAGTGTGTGTGCATCTTCACTGGCAGCTTGCCTTCTTCATTTAACTATATAGCTTAAAATTTCCAGTAAGTACTCAGACCAGTCTGAGTCTTCAAATGGCTGCAAAAGCCTATTCTGATGTGAAAGGACATTATTTAACATTTTTCTATTATTCATTATTCATAGTTTCTCATCCTTAGCTACTACAAATGATTAATGATTCAGTTCAATCAGTTCAGTTCAGTCACTTAATCGTGTCCGACTCTTTGTGACCCCATGAATCACAGCACGCCAGGCCTCCCTGTCCATTACCAACTCCCTGAGTTCACTCAGACTCACGTCCATTGAGTCAGTGATGCCATCCAGCCATCTCATCCTCTGTCGTCCCCTTCTCCTCCTGCCCCCAATCCCTACCAGCATCAGAGTCTTTTCCAATGAGTCAACTCTTCACATGAGGTGGCCAAAGTACTGGAGTTTCAGCTTCAGCATCATTTCCTCCAAAGAAATCCCAGGACTGATCTCCTTCAGAATGGACTGGTTGGATCTCCTTGCAGTCCAAGGGACTCTCAAGAGTCTTCTCCAACACCACGTTCAAAAGCATCAATTCTTGGGTGCTCAGCCTTCTTCACAGTCCAACTCTCACATCCATACATGACCACTGGAAAAACCATAGCCTTGACTAGATGGACCTTTGTTGGCAAAGTAATGTCTCTGCTTTTGAATATGCTATCTAGGTTGGTCATAACTTTCCTTCAAAGGAGTAAGCGTCTTTTAATGTCATGGCTGCAGTCACCATCTGCAGTGATTTTGGAGCCCAAAAAAATAAAGTCTGCCCCTGTTTCCACTGTTTCCCCATCTATTTCCCATGATTAATAATTACACCCGAACTTCTGTTTTTCTGCATATATATAAAGATATCTGTGGGGATTTTTCTTGGAATCTGTGTTGTTTTGAAAACTAATGTGCACATTTGAAAATGTTGATAAACATTTAAATTGTCACACATGGTCTTTAAAAGTTGACATTTCTACCAATGCTAAAGGGTCAAATTACCAACACTCGTATGTTCTACTTATAACACCTTTTTTATTTTTACCAATCTGATAAATGATAGTGTGTGCTGTGTATGGCTTTGTTATTTGCCCCACAAATAGATTCCTGTCTTTTGCTTAAAAAAATCCTGAGTACCTAGATCTAGGGTTCCTTATGATTTCTCATTAACTACTGAAGCTTCCCCTTAATCTCAGTTTTATCTCTGTGTGGGTTCTGTTGCCAGATGCTCAACCTTTACAGCCTAGTGTCTTGATGACTTGATGACTTTGCCTTGATGACTCATCTCACTGATGTGGGTCATTCTGAATCTTTACAGCAGGTCACTGCTAACTTTATGTCAGCATTGCTTCTTCTTATTTTTTTCATTGAAACTGTTTTTTCTTTTTTTTTCAATTCTTAAAACTCTGTATATCATTTAGCAATTAAAAAAAATCTCTAAAATTGTGGGCTGGATGTAAATGAAATGTCAAATCAGACAAAATAATCTTATCAACTCCAGCTACAAGTGCATATGGTGCTGCCCTCGTATTCTGCTGTGTAATGTTCATCATTGAGAGTCCTTTCTCCCCACCATTACTTTCATAACAAACTCATCCACTTTGAAACAGACATGCCCTCGATATGAGGGCAATTTGATACCATTTGTGAACTACTTTTTAGAATTTGGGCAACTGATATTTCCCCTCTTCAGACATGCCAATTTTTAAGAATCTCATTCTTGACAGTCTGGTGCAAAACTTTCAACATTCAGTCAAATTATCATACATAATTCATACAAATAATCATTTTATGGAAGTATCCATAAAGTGGATTTTTGTCTTTTATCTGTTTATTAAGTGTGCTTGCTTAAATTTTTATTTTGCCCTTGGTCAAATAATCAGCTAATGTCACCTTCTCTGGCTCCTTAATTTCACATTTAATACAACATCTATTTTCTATTATTTTTGAAATGCTGTCATTTGAATGAGGAAAGAAGCTAATAAGTATCAGGGAGTAGTACTAAGTGTAAGGATGTGACCATAACTGCTTTACACTAAACCGTGCATTGCTCTGAAACCACTTGCCCAAGTTGATTTCTCACAGTATAACAAGAGCACAACTCTATGGCAACAGGCAAAATAGTTAATTGATTCAAAATAAGCCTCACGTTGCTACATGCTCTGAAATGGAAGCCTGAATCACAACAGAAAACCAGCCTAGTGGCACCTTTTTTTGATCCAAATGATTTCTGGAAGCAAATAGATATAAGAAGACATCTTTTACAGCATCATGCCAGGAAGGTTAACTACTTTTTATGCTTCAAAGTCACTCTCACTGTCTAGAGAACATCATGCCTAAATTGGAAAGCGCACATCTTTTTTGCTTTAGCTGTTGTTGTCTGATTAATAGAGGAAGTCAAACTTGTTTTTACTTTTAACCATTGATGGTTTATCATCATACATTGTATATCTTCAGAGAAGCAACTGCATCCACTTGGTTCATATACTTTTCATAAAATGAAAGTCAGGATATAAGTTACTAGACTTTATAACACAGTAGACATTCATTTGAAGTATTACATGTAAAAAGAATCTACATGCTTTATTATTCCACCTTTATGGGAAGAAGGGAGAGATAGATTGACAGCCTTTTAATTTGCATTATGTTACAGTCAAGGAAAAAAATGAGATACTTATTGGTATTAATAGGTAGGGTTCCTTATGTGGGTGGTTGGAAGATGAGGTCCTTTTGTTCCTTTTGCATTCAAACCTTTCCCACCTTCCACCCCAGTATATCCAACCCTCTTCTTTGGACTGAATGGAACTGGGAGCTAGTAGGTAGGTCTATTGAAGGTACTGCTGGTAGCCTCTTCAGTGAGGCTGCTGCTGGCATTATCAGATGAGCTTAAAAAAGGAGATGTTCTGCTTCATTCAAGGCATAGCCCTCAAATCCTGGACATTTGTACTCATTCTGTATTAATTTTCCTAGTGCCAGTATTCAGCCAAGATCCTGATGGCTTTGTAACGTAGTCATTTTTTGTTACAATCACAGAAAGAAACAAATATTTCTGATGGCTACCTCACATTAGAAATTATCCAGTTCTTAGATGTCCATGGAGAAATATTCCATGATCTTCAATAGGTCCTGGATGCATTTATAGAAGTGTATTAATTTGCTATTGCAGCATAAAATTGACTGCAGGTTGCATCTTAAAACACTATCCATTTATTAGCTTACAGTTCTGTAAGTCTGAAGTCTGAGTGAGTTTAACTGGGATCTCCTCCTATGATCACACATGACCTAAGTCAAACCATCAACCAGTATGGGCTGTTACCTAGAAGCTCTGAGAAAGAAGCTTTCTCCAAGCTCATTCAGGCTGTCGGTCAAATTCAGTCCCTTAAGGTTGTGCAAGTCTCTGTTAGTTGTCAGCCCACAGTTCACTTTAGCTTCTAAAGACTGCCCGTCCACATTTTTTGACACATGGCTTGCTCTAACTGCAGAACCAGCGATGGCATCTCAAATATTTCCAAACTTGTGCTTTGAATCTGACCTATTCTTAACCTCCCTAATACCAGAATATGTTATAATCACCTCAATTCTTTCTTTTATGTCAAGAATTTCTAGAAATGGAGTATGTTTTATACTAAACTGAAGAGCAAATGCACCTCAATTAATCTCCCCTTGACATTTAAAACATGACAACTTTCACTGCCCATTTGTTATATGGAAAGTATCATAACAATGGTTTTCATAAATGCATCTTCCAGAACCTGATAAGCCTGAGAAGATTCTGAGAGATCCTTGAGGTTCTAAGTGTTCTGCAATACTCTCGGTGTATTTTGTCTCTGACTTCCACAGAGGATATCTTCCTGGGCTGTTACAACTTTACAGTAATTAAAGACCTAGAGGTTAAAAAACAAAGTAAGTGGATTTTTCATGTACCCTCTTAGGAACAAATACCTCTGGGATAGGAGTGCAGATATTTGCGCTTTTCCCAAATATTCAGTAGTAGTGACATTTTGAGGGCCATTGTCCCAAATACTATAAATCTATACCATGACAGTTATTAAGGAGAAAGTCTCTATGATTCTAATTTAAAGATAATTATTGGGGTTGTTACTTCATAATCACAGGTTTGGCTAAAACATATATTATCCTTTAGTACTGAAAAAATGTGTCATATTTTTAAAATGATGCTGTTAAAAACTTATAGAGAAAAAGGACAAAACACACATTTTGACAAATCGTTTATCATAGCAAATCATCTTATGATTTTAGCATTAATTTTTAATGCACATACATTATATACATACATTCTTTAAAATTCTAGTTTACCTTTGGCTGTTTATATTAACATGTGATTTTCTTTCCATGATGAAGTATTTGATCTCACTTATCCTTCTATTTTTGATAATAAAAATACAAAGCGCAGTAAGTCAAGGTGACTTTTTTCAACTATTCACAAAATTATTTGAAACCCACATGTATTAGTTTCACTTTCATTTCTCATCCAGTTTTAGTCAATGTAAAACTGTTAATTTAATATTGTGTGGGTCAACATTTCCCTCAGTAATATTGGAGAAATGAATGTCTGACTCACCACATCCTAACGGGAGGATAGACAACTTCATTTCAGGAGCTTCATGCGTATCATAACTCTCTTGGTGAGCTATTTATTACCCTGTAGAATCATAAGTTATTTTTATATTATGTAAAATGCAGCATGCATCAAAGGTGACAGATGCCATTTGCAGGCTTTATTATAGTTCACCTAACAAATTGTAAGGACAGTCAAGTCAAAATGAGATTTCAGAATGCAAAATAGCATTCACACTAGCAGCTGCTTTCCTGTTATATTCTTATCCTGTCCTGTTGTGGGAAAGCCTCTTTTAAGAGACGTATGAAATGTATCACTCAGTTTTTCTCTTTAAGTACCACCTGTACATTTGTGATTCTGTAATCTCATTTTAAGTATCTCTTACAAATTGAATCAGGTTCTATGAGGACAGATACTGTCATCAGCAAAAAAAATACATGGTTAACCACAAGCTATATTCCTCATATAAGGGTAAGTATGTTTTCTAATACATTCAGGTGAAAATAGATGTTTCTTCTCTATAAGACTTCATTTTTTATGTATTTTACGCATATAGTCAAGAGTAAAACTACTTCTTTCTTACCTTAGCAAGGGGACAGATTAAATTTAAAATGGTGGTTTCATGCAAACACTTAAATATGCCCATATATTTAAAATGACAGCCCTAAAGAAAAATTTTCTTGTTATTTGAAAACAAATGTGTGGTTACCAACGGGGAAACATGCGGGAAAGGGATAAAATAGGAGCTCAGGATTAACATACACACACTACTATATATAAAATACATATTCAACAAGGAACAGCTGTATATCATAGGAAACTCTACTCAGTATTCTGTAAAAAACTTATATGGGTAAAGAATCTGAAAAAGAATGAATATATGTATATGTATAACTGATCATGTTGCTGTACACCTGAAACTAACACGACATTGTAAATCAACTACCATGCTGTGCTTAGTTGCTCAGTCACGTCCAACTCTTTGCAACTCCATGGACTGTAGCCCAGCAGGCTCCTCTGTCCATATGAATTCTCCAGGCAAGAAGAGTGGAATGGGTTGCCATGTCCTCCTCCAGGGAATCTTCCCAACCCAGGGATCAAACCCAGGTCTCCCACACTGCAGGCGGATTCTTTACCATCTGAGCCACCAGGAAAGCCTTCCAATAATTTTTTTTTAAAGCATGCTATTATGCAAGTTTGAACAATTCATTGTGTTTAATTAAAATAACATATATCATATTATTCATATATAACATTTAAGTTATATATGGACATGAATATAATGGACTTGAATCTGAGCAAATCTGGGGAGATAGTGGATGATAGAGGACCCTGGCATGCTGCAGTCCTTGGGGTTGCAAAGGGTTGGACACAATTTAGTAACTGAGCAATAACAAAGTTATGTATATTATATATTATTTATATCTATAGTATATGTATATAATCAGCAAGTAACAGGATGATAACCTATACTGGTGAAATTACAAAGTAAATAAAGAGTGAGAGAAAATAGCTTTCATTCTTATGAAATTCATATCTGAAGGACAAAAGCAAATACATATTGCATTTAAATCAAGAAAACTGAAATGACTGCACCACCTAAAAACTGAAAATTTTAATCAGCTATTTACTTAGGAGTAAATTCAGGAGGTGAAGAATGTAAACATAACTATAGAAGGATTTTATCCAGTGAATTCTGAACTGCTTAGAACTAAAATGTATTCAATCAGTTAATGTCAAAAAACAAGGAAAAAAATTAGATTTTCCAAGAACTGGAATACAATCATGTACAACCACTGTCTGAGTTACCATTTTCCTCAGGATCAATGTGATTCATTCCCCAATATCCCAGCTCCATCTATTGAAGTCTGCAGTTTGTGATTGTACATTAACCAATAAGAACCCATACTCACTAGGTTCTCTAATATCAAGGCATTAAGTCCCCAGTGCATTTTACTGGATTCAATGTTTTCCATATTCATAACAAAACTTACAAGAGAAATGATGTCTTTGGCACCTGGCTCATTTTTTGGTGTCATGACTCACTTCTGAAGCAATGATTTATGGTTAGAAAGAATGTGATAACCCACAGGAATCATATTCTACTTTGTTAACTCCTTCAACAGTTAGTGTAGGTAATTGCTCACAAAAGTGGCTATTAATAAGAAAGCCATGTGTGAATGTGCTACTACAGATAGTTGGAAGAAAAATTGGAACGAGCTTATTTTTGTGAGTTTTGGGGTGAACGTAGTGGAGAGATTACTTTCTTGGTTGGGAAAATGTCCATTGTTTGATGATTTGTAAGTTGATATACTTTAAAATGGTCTAATGGTTTTCCCTACTTTCTTCAGTTTAAGTGGTCACTCACCTCAACAACAACTCATGATGTTGTTACAGACATCATGGACTGTGAAGTCAACTAAGTCTTAGGAAGCATCACTATGAAAAAAACTAGTGAAGGTGATGGAATTTCATCTGAGCTATTTCAAATCCTAAAAGATGCTTCTGCTAAAGTGCTGCACTCAATATGCCAGCAAATTTGGAAAACTCGGCAGTGGCCAAAGGACTGGAAAAGGTCAGTTTTCATTTCAATCCCAAAGCAAGGCAATGCTAAAAAATGTTCAAACTACTGCACAACTGCACTCATCTCACACACTAACAAAGTAGTGCTCAAAATTCTCAAAGCTAGGCTTCAACAGTACATGAACCGAGAACTTCCAGATGTTCAAGTTGGATTTAGAAGAGGCAGATGAGCCAGAGAACAAATTGCCAACACCTGTTGGATCATAGAAAAAGCAAGAGAATTTAAAAAAGTCTACTTCTTCTTTGATGTGTTAAAGGCTTTGATTGTGTAGACCACAACAAACTGTGGAAAATTCTTGTAGAGATGGGAATACCAGAGACCTCCTTACCTGCCTCCTGAGAAATCTGTACGCAGGTCAAGAAGCAACAGTTAGAACAGGTTATGGAGTAATGGACTGGTTCCAAATTGGGAAAGGAGTACATCAAGTCTGTATATTGTCACCCTGCTTATTTAATTTCTATGCAGAGTACATCATAAGAAATGGTGGGCTGAATGAAGAACAAGTTGGAATCAATATCAATTCAATTCAATTCAAATCAATATTGCTGGGAAAAATATCAATAACCGCAGATATGCAGATGACACCACCTTCATGGCAGAAAGAAAAGAGGAACTAAAGATCCTCTTTATGAAGATGAAAGAGGAAAGTGAAAAAGCTGGCTTAAAATTCAACATTCAAAAAATGAAGATCATGGCATCTGTTCCCATCACTTCATGGTAAATAGATGGGGAAACAATTGAAACAGTGATAGACTTTATTTCCCTGGGCTCCTAAATCACTACAGATAGTGACTGCAGCCATGAAATTAAAAGATGCTTGCTCCTTGAAAGTAAAGCTATGACCAACCTAGACAGCATATTAAAAAGCAGAGATGTTACTATGCCAACAAAGGTCCCTCTAGTGAAAGCTATGGTTTTTCCAGTAGTCATGTAAGAATGCGAGAGTTGGACTGTGAAGAAAGCTGAGCACTGAAGAACTGATGCTTTTGAACTGTGGTACTGGAGAAGACTTGAGAGTCCCTTGGAGTGCAAGGAGGTCCAATTAGTCAATCCTAAAGGAAATCAGTCCTGAATATTCATTGGAAGAACTGAAGCTGAAGCCTCAATAATTTGGCCACCTGATATGAAGAAGTGACTCATTGGAAAAGACCCTGATACTGGGAAAGACTGAAGGCCGAAGGAGAAGGGGATGACAGAGGATGAGATGGTTGGATGGCATCACGGACTCAAAGGACATGAGTTTGAGCAAGCTCTGGGAGTTGGTGATGGACAGGGAAGCCTGGCATGCTGCAGTCCATGGGGTCACAATGAGTCAGACATGACTGAGAGACTGAACTGAACTGAGCTGATACTTTAAAATAGGCTTCCCAGGTTACTTAACGGCTGAAGAATTTACCTGCAATGCAGGAGACACAGAAGATGCAGGTTTGACCCCTTGGTAGGGAAGATCCTCTGGAGGAGGAAATGGCAACCCTCTCCAGTATTCTTGCCTGCAGAATCCCATGGACAAAGGAGCTTTATGGGCTAAAGTCCATAGAGTCCAAAGAATCGGATACCACTGAGCACTCTTGAACACATTCTTTAAAATGCATGTGTGTGATACTGAATTGGTTAAACAAACTGAATTCATAAGAAGAAAATATGGGACTTCCCAGGTGGTCCAGTAGTTAAGAATTGCCCTGCCAGGTCTTCCCTGGTGGCTCAGTGGTAAAGAATCCACCTCACAATGCAGGAGACATGGATTCGATCCCTGATCTGGGAAGATCCCACAGTTCACAGAGCAGCTGAGCCTGTGTGCCATCCTTGTTAAGCTTGTGCTGTAGAGTCCAGGAACCGCAGCTACTGAAGCCTACATGCCCTATAGCCTGTGCTCCACAATAAGAGAAGCCACGGCAATGAGAAATCTGTGCAGTGCACCTAGAGAGTAGCCCCTGCTCACCGCAACTAGAGAAAAGCCAGCACAGCAATGGACTCAGAACACCCAGAAAAAAGAAAATAAATTTATAAATTAAAAAAAAAAACAAACAAAGGAATCTGCCTGCCGGTGCAGCAGACACAGGTTCAGTCCCTCATCTGGGAGGATTCCATATGCCGTGGTGCACCTAGGCCTCTGCTGCACAATTACTGAAGCCTGCATTCTATTGCCTGTGCTCTGCCACAAGAGAAGCTCCCACTCCCCACAACTAGAGAAAGCCCACAGAGCAACAAAGACCCCGTGCACCCAAAAATGAATAAATATATAAAATTAATTTTTTTGAAAAAAGGAATTAAATATGGTGCTGTGAAAAAAAAAAAATGAAAGTGTCTTGTGAGTAAAATTTCTGTATCTCAGGAACCAGAGTTAAATTGGGACTTGGAAGCCAATTATTTTATAAAAAAAAAAAAAAAGAACATATAAATAATGAATTGTAAGTTTTGATTTTTGTTTAATTTTCCTGGCAAGAATATTAGAGTTAGGTGCCATTTCCTACTCCAGGGGATCTTCCTGACCCAGTGACTGAACCCTAGTCTCTTGTGTCTCCTTCACTGGCAGGCAGATTCTTTACCACTAATGCTACCTGGGAAGCCCTAGCTAATGCACTGCTGCAGAGTGGGTTTTGATTTTTGTTTTGTTTTAGATTTTTTTGATGGGGTGATTTCAGAAGAAGATAAAAGAGAAGGGAAAAAAAATATAAGATAATTTCCAAAAAGTAATTTATAGCACAATTTCACATTTTAGTACCTGGATCATCTAATTATTTTAGAAGAATTTCAGTTGTATAGATAAAATAAAACCAAGCATGCTTTTATATTTCATTATAAAGCTTAAGTAACATGGTTGGACCACTCCAAGCATCAGCTCTAAAATATGATAGTTACTTCCAAGAAGACTATGTCACAGAATAACTATCCTCACCTGTCCACAACCTCCTGCCCTCATCCATCAGTTTATTTCTGTAATAGACATTTGTCACAACCTGAAGTGCTCTGCATTCACAGAAGGCAAACAGAGCAGAATCTCAAAGAATTTCATGTCAATTGGTTGTAATCACCAAAATGAACCCTTGACAGCTACATGTCTGTTCAAATGCACTCTTACCCTTATACCTTTGCTAATATCTTGCAGATCAAAAGGAGCTTTGATTTATCAGAGGTCTGTGACTAATTCACTGTGTATGGAAGGGCAGGAGAACATCCAACTTTGCTTTAATACAACACTTCTTCAGATAAGTGTGCCCAGAGTTCATTCTCATCCCTCATCCTTGAAAAGATCCATGTAATAAAATGTGACAATTTTGATAATATATTTTTAAATTTCATACTCCCAAAGCTTCACACACTATGAACGATAGGTGTTTTGATATCTAGGGAGGAAAAAAAGAAAGTGAAAACTTGAGGACTAGGCAGGACAGTGGAAGGAAAATTAAAAACAAAACTAGAAATATTTCAGAGCTGTTTCCTGGGCTCCTTTTAAAGATTTGCTTGATAACATCATTTTGAAGAGAGACGCAAGTAAAGGGGTGATAATTTTGCCTAGTCTTGAAATATGTAATTGTAACCTTTAAAAGAATTTAGCAACATATGCATAATTCAGACTTTTAAACCTTACAGCTTAAGTTCCAATGACAAATATATAAATGGGAAAACTGTTTTCAATACAAAAATCTAATACAGCCCATCTGTAGTCATAACCATGGAGTCAATTTTCAAATTATACACAACATCAAAGTACTCAGCCACCTCAGATTAAACACAACTGAGCTAAGTGTTCAGTATGGTATTCCATTTGAACGAGAGTACCATCAGCTGCCTCTTCACCCACAGAGGACAGAAAGCCAGACTGTATAACTCCATTGATACATAGATGCATTTATTTATAATAGCAGCCCATGAAACTTGTAAAAGTCCTCTATATCCTATACCCATCTAGGGAAAATGTGTTAATGCATATTAGAGTGAGTTTAACTTCTGAGTTTATCTTAAATTTAGAATAAGAATCAAGTAGATAAAGTAGGAAAATATCTTAATTCCTAAACTCAACAAATTATAGTTGAATGCTTGCTAGAACTTGAGAATTTGACTACTGGCTTAAATTAAGAATAGAAAAATCACACTTTTTACCTCAGCCTTTTGACCATAATGGAACATAAATCTACTTCTGGGTCAAAAAGCAGAGACAGTGGTGGGGGTCAGTCCTGAGGAGCATCAGCAGTGCCTTGCAAGGCAGCTATTTCAGGAGAGTCCTTTACAAGTTTCTCAGGCAAAAGAAGACTAAACTCCTCAGGCATGGATGACAGAGCAAAGAATAGTTTTCAGAATTTAGGGGATTGATGCCTCCAGCTTCATCAGGATCACCCCATATATTATTAGTCCAATTATCAGGATCCTATTTCTTCCCAATCATGCCCTCAGAAATTCCTGTTTTCTTTCAACCACTCAAAGAATGAAACTCTGTGTTTGGTTTTCAGAAATATTGGACTGAAGCTACAGGACATAAAGGCTGTCAGGGTGAATAAAGAAAGCTTCAGGTAATGTATGTAGAGTTTGAGATTAAAATTTGGATCCCTGAGGTCATTCTTTTCTTTCCCCACTTTGTCATTGTAGCAAGAAGCAGGCAAATTAAAGTCCTTTTTGGCTAAAACATTCTGCGAAAATATATGGTGACTCAAAATGTTTCTGTCTATAGGTATTTGATTAGGATTATCCAGTGGCAATATTTTGTGCTTTTCAATTACCATAACACAGCATGAATTAAATGTTTCCTTTTTTACTACTGGAAATAGACTGTGTTACGGAAATGCATGTCCAAATTAACTAAAATAAGTTTCCCTACTTCAAGTTGACTTTCTTAAAATCAATTGATTATGGACTTTAATCACATATAGAAAATACCTCCACAGCAACACCTAGATTTAAAATTTCAACCAAGTAGCAAAATAGAAAATAATGCCAAGTTTTATTTATATTGTATTTTACTCTGATACAAAATGTAAGTAAAATATAGTGAGGTTTTGGGGGGTAAGCATCTTAACTTCAATATGATTTGGGTTAAAAAGCTTTACCTCTTTGACTCGTGGTTTGTATTTACCTTCATTATCTAGATCCATGAACTAAACTGTCTCACTGCTTTGTTGCCTCCTTTGTTTAACAACCAATAGGCCCATGGTTGCTTGTACTTATCATATTCATTCTTGGGTTTGCACTTTTCTGTGTTGTTACTCTTTTTGGTATAACCTTCTTTCTCTTACCCATCCTTTACCTATAGCAGTTTCAGAGTGTTCTGTGTTCTCTGCTGCTGCTGCTAAGTCACTTCAGTCATGTCCGACTCTGTGCGACCCCATAGAGGGCAGCCCACCAGGATCCCCGGTCTCTGGGATTCTCCAGGCAAGAACACTGGAGTGGGTTGCCATTTCCTTCTCCAATGCATGAAAGTGAAAAGGGAAAGTGAAGTCGCTCAGTCATGTCCGACTCTTCGCGACCCTATGGACTGCAGCCTACCAGGCTTCTCCATCCATGGGATTTTCCAGGCAAGAGTACTGGAGTGGGGTGCCATTGCCTTCTCCTCTGTGTTCTCTAATGCCTCTGAAATGTACTAATTTCTCTCATTGGAGTATATCTTGATTTACAGGTTAATACTTTCTTACATTCTAAATATCAATACTTCCTATAAATAATTCTCATTCATTGAAAAATTTTGTTTTCCTTTTCCAGATCTAATAAGAGTACTTCAAAATATTATTCAATCTTGTGCTAGACACAGCACAATGCCTAAGACTAAAGCAATATCGGGTTCTAGTGAAGGCAAATTAAACAAAATCATATTACTTTCATAAGACTAGTGCATCTACCTTCTAACTTCTGAAAATTGCTAACTGAAATTTTTCTCCCCCAGAGGTTTTGCCCACTTATGTTAGACTATACTTACCACTTCCATAAGGCTGAAAATTCATCTATATGCTAAATTTGTCTTTTAAAGTAATTTTCAAAAAGACTGGTTTATCTATTCACAGAGTTGAGGAATTATAAATGATTAACACTGTGTGATCTTAAAATGTGTTAATTTAAAATAAAATTTCTTTTCTACTATTACATTTGCTTAATATTTTTGTCATTCAATTTTTCTTTTATGAATAGGAGTAATAGAAGTTTTATATTAGAAATTATCCTCAAGTAAGCCAATGATTTAAAAATTTTGGAATAATCATTCCTATTGTATATTCCAGTGTTTCTTTTATGAAAATATTGTATAGATGAGAATGAATATTCCAACAAAATTTTAGTTATATTTTATCAATAATGAGTGTACATTCTCCTCTTTTATTTCTCCACAAATCAATCTGTTTTACAATAAAGATTTAAGAAAATTATTTAAAATACAGAAATTAATTCTAATTATCATGATCTAGCTGATCTTTTTCTGCCAACATTTTTTACCTTTCCCTGCTTTAATAAAACTCTGGGTAATAAGAAAAATTAATTTGCAAATATTAAATAGCTGTTTTGAATATTTTCAAGCTTTTCAGCCTTTGAAAGTGAAAGTTTTAGTTGCTCAAACATGTCCAACACTTTGTGACTCCAAGGACTGCAGCCCACCAGGTTCCTCTGTCCATGGAATTCTTCAGTCAAGAATACTGGAATGTGTTGCCATTCCCTTCTCCAGGGGATCTTCCCAACTGGGTCTTCCTGCATTGCAAGCAGCTTCTTTACTGTCTGAACCACCTAGGAAGCCCTTTTCAGGGCTTCCTTTAATGTGCTTTTTAATTATATTGTTTTGTTCTTAGTATATGTAGTGCACGTCTGTATTAAGGATAAGTACTAAGTACTAGTTGCTCAGTCGTGTCCAACTCTTTGCAACCCCATGGACTGTAGCCTATCAGGCTCCTGTGTCCATGGGATTTTCCAGGCAAGAGTGCTGGATTGGACTGCCATTTCCTTCTCCAGGGGATCTTCCCGTCCCAGGAATCGAACCCGGGTCTCCTGCATTGCAGGCAGACGCTTTACCGTCTGAGCCACCAGGGAAGCCTGTTATGTATTAAGGATACTTGCCCAAATTTAGTATCAATAGTATTACTATCAAGTTACATAAATACAAATGCTAGATAAGCTTACAATATTTTTTTTATTCTTCTGAGAAATTGGCACAAATCCAGAGAGTGCTAAGGATCTTAATATGAATGATTTTAAGTTTAATATATCAATTTTGTCAAAGTTCTTGTATTTTCATCTGTAGTTATTGAAGAGAAATACACAGAATTAAACAAGCATTTGATCTAGCTTTCACTGATGTTACAAATTTAATAAAAAGAAAAGAAAACAGAATGTAACCCTCTGAAACAAATATCTGAATTCCAATGAGTAATGAATAAAAAGCTATTTAACAAGTCCCTAAATCTTTTTAAGTGAAGTGTCTAGTTGAATACCAACTCATCAGCATTTACTATCACAGAAAATTAAAGTAGGATAAATCTCTTTTTTATAGTATTTCTGCAATTTTTATTAACCTTTTTAGATTCCCAAGTAATTATTTTTTAATTAATTTATTTTTTTAATTGAAGGATAATTGCTTTACAGAATTTTGTTGTTTTCTGTCAAACGTTAATATGAATCAACCACAGGTATACATATATCTCCTCCCTTTTGAACCTCATTCCCATCTCCCTCCCCATTCCACCCCTCTAGGTTGATACAGAGCCCCTGTTTAAGTTTCCTGAGCCATACAGAAAATTCTCATTGGCTATCTATTTTACATACAATAATTTAAGTTTCCATGTCACTCTTTCCATACATCTCACCCTGTCCTCCCCTCTCCCCATGTCCATAAGTCTATTCTCTTTGTCTGTTTCACCATTGCTGCCCTGTAAATAAATTCTTCAGTACCATTTTTCTAGATTCTGTATATATGTGTTAGAATGCAATATTTCTCTTTCCCTTTCTGACATACTTCACTCCGTATAATAGGTTCTAAGCTCATCCACCTCATTAGAACTGACTCAAATGCATTCCTTTTTATGGCTGAGTAATATTCCATCATGTATATGTAGCACAATTTCTTTATCCATTCATCTGTCAATGGACATCTAGGTTGCTTCCATGTTATAGCTATTATAAATATTGCTGCAGTGAACAATGGGATACCTATGTCTTTTTCAGTTTTGGTCTCCTCAGGGTATATGCCTAGGAGTGGATTGCTGGGTCATATAGTGCTTTTATGCCTAGTTTTTTAAGGAAACTCCATACTGTCTTCCATAGTGGCTGTATCAATTTATATTCCCACTGACAGTGCAAGAGCATTCCCTTCTTTCCACAGCCTCTCCAGCATCTACTATTTGTAGGCTTTTTGATGAGGCCCAATCTGACCAGTGTGAGGTGATATCTCATTGTAGTTTTGATATGCATTTCTCTAATAATGAACAATGTTGAGCATCTTTTCATGTGTTTGTTAGCCATCTGTATGTCTTCTTTGGAGAAATGTCTGTTTAGGTCTTTTTCCCACCTTTTGATTGGGTTGTTTGTCTTTCTGATATTGAGTTGTATGAGCTGCTTATATATTTTGAAAATTAATCCTTTGACAGTTGTTTCACTTGCTGTTCGGAGAAGGTGATAGCACCCCACTCCGGTACTCTTGCCTGGAAAATCCCATTATTTTCTCCCATTCTGAGGGTGATCTTTTCACCTTGCTTATAGTTTCCTTTGCTATGCAAAAGCTTTTAAGTTTAATCAGGTCCCACTTGTTTACTTTTGTTTTTATTTCTGTTTCTATAGGAGGTGGATCATAGAGGAACTTGATTTGATTTATATCATTAAGTGTTCTGCCTGTTTTCCTCTAAGAGTTTTATAGTTTCTGGTCTTACATTTAGATCTTTAATCCATTTTGATTTTATCTTTGTGTATGGTGTTAGGAAGTGTTTTATAAATTTAACATTATCAACTACATTTATACAATATTATCTACAATTATACAATAATATCTTGCAGCATTCTCTCTCTTTAAATATATATGTGTATATATATGTATATAGTATATAAGCACATACATATATGTATATATTTATAATACAAATATACATGTGTATATGTAAACACATATTTTCTATAGAACCTTTCCCCACAGGCATTAGCAAACCCCAATCTACTGTATTGATAAGGATATGAAAAGATGCCTAATTTAATAATTATTATTAAGACTTCCAATATAGCTCATTTAATTAGTTTGATGATAATGATAAGAGGCATACGGGGGGTTGTGATGTGTTTGGTACTGTTTATTTTCTTAAAGTGAGTAATGGTTACAGGAGTAACCATAAATGCACACTAAAGAATTGAGCTGCAACTTGATCTTTGGATATGATTGATAAGTTCCAGTTTAGTAAATGAATGCATTATCATCTGTAAATTGTATAATTTAACATATCATTTAGTAACTACCCCTTACATGCTTCCTGCCTAAGGGGAAAAAAAGAGTGTTTTCTTTTACAAAGCCACAGCTAGCTCCTTCTAGATTTCCAGTCATTACCCTCTTCCAGAAGGTAGTTAATTCTCTTCCATCTTATAGCCATTGTCATATTTGAAAATACCTCTGAGTCTCTTCTTAAAATGAAAATTTATGGTGTCTCTCATTAATTGCTGCATATAAAATACTTAATTTTCTTGCAGTCTGGTCACTCTGTTCGGAGCATATTTTTGTCCTTTTCCCATGCATTTATGTTAAATTATGTTGTCAAATTTTGAAGCCAAATTTGAAGCCAACTTCCATGTTTTGAAACCTATGCACTTAAGCGTATGTTTAAGATGACTAGAAAAAAAAATGACTAATCAGTTCTATATTACAGGCTATCAACAATACGATGTATTAGAACTTTTTGTTCATATTTTTAAGCACTCTATTTATTTACTTAGTAACAGTGAAAACAGTTTGTGTTTTGTGTGTATGAAATATTCTCTTCCTAACTGGCATCTACCAAATATGTAAAGTTTGTTCTTTAAATCATGATACATGACATTGTTTTGCATGTTAAAATTAGGAATCGTGCCCAGCTATTGGACAAATACATGGGATGAACTTCCTTAAATAAATTAGGAGCATATTTTCTCTTTCAGATAGGTAAATTCTGAGTTTGGATGGAGATCTGGTGGCAACAGATTCACAGTGGTATCCAGGTTTGGGGTTGCATTTTGCTGCTGCAGCTTCTTTAACATGTTTCAGAGGCTCCATTCTCAAGTGTGTCTCTTGGTAAAAAGATAACTGCCCTGTAAGTGCCTGGTAAAGGACAGGGAAACCTGACGTGCTGCAGTTCAGGCGGTTGCAAAGATTAGGACACGACTTAGCAACTGAACAACAGCAACAACAATAAAAAATGGTAACTGCAGAAGCTACTGTGAAATTGTGCATGCGTGTGTGCTAAGTCGCTTCAGTCGTGTCTGATTCTGTGCGACCCTATGAACTATAGCCCGCCAGGCTCCTCTATTCATGGGATTCTCTAGGCAAGAACACTGGAGTTGGTTGCCATGCCCTCCTCCAGGGGATCTTCCTGACTCAGGACAGAGCCCATGTCTTCTACGTGTCCTGCATTGGCAGGCAGGCTCTTTACCACTAGTGCCACCTGGGAAGCACCCCTGTCCTAAATGGCATTAAGAAATAAGCAAATACTTAAGGGCTGAATTCAGCTGAGTCAACACCCCCTTTTAATGCATTTTCTTTGAAGTATCCCCCAAATCTAATAACCCAGATGTTCACATCATTGCTGGCCTTCTCTTCAAGATTAAATAGAAAATATTCTCATTCTTCCTCCAACAAGATTTTTTTATAAACAAGAAAAGGAAAGTAGATTTTGGTTAGACAATTAGTAACCTCATGCTAGATTAGGAATTTAGCATCCAGAATCTTTGCTATTCCTCCCACTCACAAGTTTGGAAACTCATTTTCTGTTTTCAGTGTCAGTCATTTGTAAAAATGTTTAATGAGAGTAGTCTAAAAATAAAACTCCTTATTACATAACACTACAAGCAAATATTCTTCCTTGCTCCAATTCACTAATCAACTACTTTTTATGTAGCCTTCAATCAATTAATATTTACACAATTTACACAGTACCCAACTAATATTTGTTTTTTTTCCCCAAGGACAAGGTCTGGGGTGGGTATAGTATATGTTTTTGTGATTCCAGAAAGCTGTAAACACCAGATAAAATACTGGGTGTGACATTGGAAAAGGATACTTTGCACTGGAATTGCCAGGGAAATAGACACACTGAGAGAAACATACACAGAAAATAATGACCCTGTGATAAGAAAGCCTTTTAAAATATCTCTTTTTGTATGATACTAAATATATTTTCTGTAAAGTGATTCTGTAGTGAACACCTGCTCTTCTCCAAGCAGCATTTTCAGACTAAGTGCTTTGCTAGGTGAGTGTAAATGAGGGATGTACCATCATACAACACATAAAGGACATCACTGATTCATTAATTGTTTTAAAAGACTGTCCTAATTTGACTTGATTTTATATAACATTATTTCCTTAAAATCATCTTAATGTGAAATTAGTTCCCCAAACTTTCTTTAGCTAACTCTGCTTAACTGTTTCACATATGTGTTCCCTTACAAGTAAGGACACTTCTGATTAGAGTAGCTTGTAGTCTCTGACTCTGCAGACTTTGATAAATGAGTGCATTCGATATTCTCCACAGCTGATGAAATTCCTTAACTCTGTTCAGATTATATCAAAGGTGCCCCACATAAGAAAAAAAAAAAAAAAAAAGGATCCTCATTTATGATTACAGTGCTCAATAATACACATCTTCACTGATATTTAATAGATAACTTACTTAACACCATGGGAGCCTATCTCTTTAATGCAACAGATGTTGAGTTTACACAAAACAGATATAAAGCCAGGACTCTATACTTAGAATGCCCATCTAATTTTAAAGATTTCCAGTGGCAGATGGCACTCCACACAGTCCTGTGAGATAGAAAAAAAAAATGATTGCCTTAATACTGTAAATTAACAGATTGAACACATGGATTAATACATTTGAATCTGTTTTTATAAAGTTAGAAAATTCCCACACATGGCTATATGATAATTTTTAAGCATATCATTCTAATCCTTAAATTGAAACACCAATACAAATTCACATGTGTCACTAAATATGGATTTATGTCCTTGGATTTAGTTGAAATTAATTAACAATAAACCTGACCTTTCTGGGGAGATGTTTATCCTTTTTCAATATGCCAATTTTGCAGCTGATCCTGATACAAACATGTATGGTGTCACACTGTAAATTTCTTTTATCACAATACAGAAGAAATCTAGAAAAAAGTATTTTGATCACAGAATTATACTCAATTTATAAAAACCAGTTACTCAAACATTTTTGTAGCAGTTTAGAGTTAAGAGATATGCAGAACTCTGAAGTCAATGTTCTTTCTATTATATTACACAGCTCATTTTCCCATTAGAAAATGATTTGCTTTTAGTATGAGAAAATATAGAACTTTATTTCCATTCATTTTCACCATCAAAGGGGTTCAGTCTGTTATTTTTCAACAGTTTAATGTATATCCTTAAGTATTTCCTTAAGTTGTCAAGACCATATTGTAAAAACATACCTCTAAATAGGAAAATTAGGCAATTAGATTAAAAAAAATGTATACTCTTCAAAATAAAATCTTCTTCCCCTAATTTGCAATAGCAAGGATATTATCATTGCTAAAATTTGTTTCATGTAAACATATATTATTTAACCAAGCCTCAACACATAAGGGCTAAGTTTATCTAACAGGTACTATTAAGCAATGGCTTTTTTTACACTCACTTGCAATAACTTTAACACAAAGCATTTAACACCTCCTTATCATTCTTAATTTCATTAATGAAGACTTACAGTCATCCCAGTATATTACTGTGTTATCTTCCCAATAATTTCAGATTATCTCACAAAGTGATTGTATTATAAATAATATCACTTTATGTAATATAAATTATGTTTCTGAATTGATTGCTATATTAAATTCATTTTGCATTATGAATATCCATACTGCTTTCACAAAGAATAATGGTATTTACTTTGATCCAAAATGACAAGACAAATGTTGGGTGGATTTAAAAGTAGAGGAAGGAGCTAACAAAGCCACAGAGTTGACATATAGCTGAGAAATCTGAGTGAAATGGGTGTAATTGATCTGAACTTGATTCCTTTTTTGGATTTAACTGATATCTTGAAAAAGCATTATCAAAGAGCATAATCAAAGCACAGCTTAAGTTTCTCTCTTCTCTTCTTTTTATGCTTAATCAGTGGAATGCTTTCCTCTAGCCAAGATGAAGAATGGAACAATTTTAGGACTTTTTAGATTACATTCATTTAATAAACTACTACAGTTTCTTCAAGTCTCAAACATAGACTTAATAAACTGACAGATTTTAACTGGAGAAAGTTTCATGCTAATTCTCACTTGCTTATAACATTTGCAAATATACTTTCTAAACCATCTCTATAAGAATACAGAGACTGGAAAAAAAAAAAAGGAAAGGAAATAAAGTAAGTCTAATTTTAACTACTAATCAAAGCAGATAATAAGCCCACTTTTCCTGCCCTCTCAACTTGGGGGTTTGGTTTTACTAACAAATCCACTCACTTTCCAGTGCAGACAGACTTAATGTATACAGACAAAAATATCATGGACACCTTCACCCCTAGACTTAGGGTCCAGTCATGGGTCTTCACAATAGGCCAAGAGCTCTCACCCAAGAATTGTCTTTAATGGCTGTCTTTCCATTTCCTTTCTCAACTTTTCATAATTTTAATTCTCATCAAGTTAGGTTTGAGCCCCAAACATTGTGAAATCAATTACAGCACCTATTCAGAAATTTATATTTTGTTTTGCCATCTCTCTTTATCCTATCTTAATGCATCCGACATCACTCAAATAAGTATTTATGCAGTTTCCATTATCTATTTTTTTCTTTTCATTAATTACTAACCATTCATTTCAGAATCTTAGATTCATGTTTAGGTCCTGAATACATATTCCTCATCTTCTTTATCCATTCATCTGTTGATAGGCATCTAGGTTGTTTCTATATACTGGTTATTGTAAATATCACTCTGTTACCATTGGGGTGCATATGTCATTTTAAATCAGTGTTTTTTATTTTCTTCAGATATATACCCAACAGTGTGATTTCTGGATGATATTGTATTTCTATTTTCATTTTGAAGAACCCGCACAGTGTTTTCCATCTAGGGTTTCCTTTTCTTCAAATCACCAGCATTTATTATAGTGGTCTTTTAGATGATAGTCTGAAAGGTGTGAGGTGATATTGTTGTTTTGATGTGCATTTCCCTGATTATTAGCGATATTTAGCATGTTTTCATGTACCTGTTGACCTCTGTATGTCTTCTTTGCAAAAAGATCTATTCAGGTCTTCTGCCCATTTTTTAATTGAGTTCTTTAGCTTTTTGTTATTGAATGATATGAACTGTTAATACATTTTGGCTATTAACCCCTTATCAGTCATATCATTTGTAAATATTTTCTCCCATTTAGTAGATTGTGTTTCCTTTTTGTCAGTGGTTTCTTTTGCTTTGCAAAAAGCTTTTAAGTTTAATTAAATCAGATTTGTTTATTTTCTGATTTTATTTCTTTTGTCTTAGGAGACAGATCCAAAAAGTATTGCTACAATTTATGTTAAAGAGTGTTCTGCTTACTTAGAAGACAGTTTGCTGGTTTCTTGCAAAAGTAAACAAAATCTTACCATATGATTCTGCAGTTGTCTTTCTTGGTATTTACCCAAAGGAGCTGAAACTTTTGTCTACTTGAAACTTGCACATGGATGTTTATAGCAGCATTGTACATAATTGCCAAAACTCGAGAGCAACCAAGATATCCTTCATTAGGTGAATGAGTAATTAAGCTGTGGTATATTCAGACAATGTACTTCAAAAATAAATTAGCTATCAAGCCATGAAAAGACATGGAAGGAAACTTTAAATGAATATTATTAAGCAAAAGAAGCTAATCTGAAAAGGCTGCCTATGCTATAATTCCAACTATATAACATACTTAAAAAGGCAGAACTGTGGAGACAGGAAGAAAATCAGTGGTTTCTGCCAGGCAGTGGGCACCAGGAGGAGAAATAAATAGGAGGAGCAAAGAGAACTTTTCATGAAATGAGAGTTCAGTTCATTTCAGTTCAGTTGCTCAGTCGTGGCCAACTCTTTGCAACCCCATGAATCGCAGCATGCCAGGCTTCCCCGTCCATCACCAACTCCCAGAGTTCACCCAAACTCACGTGCATCGAGTCGGTGATGCCATTCAGCCATCTCATCCTCTGTCATCCCCTTCTCCTCCTGCCCCCAATCCCTCCCAGTATCAGGGTCTTTTCCAATGAGTCAACTCTTCACATGAGGTGGCCAAAGTACTGGAGTTTCAGCTTTAGCATCAGTCCTTCCAAAGAACACCCAGGACTGATCTCCTTTAGAATGGACTGGTTGGATCTCCTTGCAGTCCAAGGGACTCTCAAGAGTCTTCTCCAACACCACAGTTCAAAAGCATCAATTCTTTGGTGCTCAGCTTTCTTCACAGTCCAACTCTCACATCCATACATGACCACTGGAAAAACCATAGCCTTGACTAGATGAATCTTTGTTGGCAAAGTAATGTATCTGTTTTTGAATATGCTATCTAGGTTGGTCACTACTTTCCTTTTAAGAAGTGAGAGTACTGTATATGATATCATAATGTTGAAAGTATTGCATACATATTTGTCTAAATCCATAGAGTGTACATTAGGAATTACTCATAATGTGAACTATGAACTTTGGATAATTATTATGTGTTAATGTAGGTTCATCAATTATCAAAAATTTACCTCTGATAAGGGATTTAATAACAAAGGAATTTCTGTGCTTGTGGAGACATGGTGTGTATGGGTTATATCCATACCTTCCACTTGTTTTTGTTCTGAACCCAAAACTTTGCCAAAAGATGTATATAAAAGTTTTTAAAAAGGTATAAAAGCTTTTTCTTGACAGTTACTATCTGTAAACTGTACCTAAATCACTACCAAAGAAAAGGGACATCTGTAATTGAGATGCTTTGGAGTGAAAAATATCAATAATTAAGCAACAGAAAGTTTAATCACTTTTGTTCTTATATGAAAAGCCATTTCTCTCACTTTCTTAGTTCAACCCAACAAAAGATTGTATTTGAAAAACAAACGATACAAATATCTATTTTTCTTTTGTCATGTCTTTCCTTGAATGGGTAAATAACGCAAAATAAAAACCATTCCTTGGTGGCTTAGATGGTAAAGAATTGGCCTGCGATGCAGGAGACGCAAGAGACATGGGTTCAATCCCAGAGTCGGGAAAATCACCTGGAGAGGGGAATGGTGACCCACTTCGGCATTCTTGCCTCAGATATCTCATGAACAGAGAAGCCAGGCAGGCTACACAGTCCATAGGTCATAAAGAACCAGATACAACTGAATGACGTTCACTTACAGTAGAATATAAGTATTTTCCAATGATGCCTATATTTATTATATGTTATAGAAAATTAACAAAGTGTCCTTGCTCTTTTAGATGACTTTAAAAGCTGAACAACCATCTGATGCTTTATATCGGCCTAGGTAATATGAGATGCCCACATGGCATGAAGAATTTGTCAGAGAAAATTAGATTATGTGAAAATTCAAAGGGCACACACAGTAGTTCCATCTTTCTCCTCCAAATAATAAGTTTTTTGAGACCTGTAACTAGAAACAGGCATTTGTCTCAGCTTCTAGTTCACAGTTATGTAATATCAATCCAAGTTAACTTCATTTATTTTATTTGCCTAGAGCTATACCCAAAGACATTCCTGTAAATGATGTGGAATCAGGTAAATGATTAAATGGCTTCAATCCATTTAATGTGGAGTCGTTCAGACCCCAGGATACAAATTTACCAAAAAAGAAGGTGCTTATGCAGTCTTTCTAAGGTATTTGAATAAATTTTGCCTTAATAAATTAGAAAATGATAAGGCAGGCTCAATATATATCAAATGGAAAAATAAATTGCCAGTAATTGGGTTTTTTTATCATATTTATTTTTCTGGCAATAAACTTTAACTCAGCCTATTCAGATTGATTATGAGAAGTGGGAAAACAGAAACGGAAAATTGAAGCTTGGTGAGCAGAGCAGTCACATGGCACATATTCTGAAGCAGCCTTGCTGAAGAGAGCTTCAGTGAAGGGCATTCACACAGGCATTGACAATGAAGTAAAGAGTATCTTAGGAAAATGTGGTTTGACAACAACAGAAATATTAAGTTGAGTAGCTTACTAATTGTCTTGGTTCGTTTCAATCACATAGCTTTAATATCCTCCCTTTCCACCATGTCTATGTATTTACCACCAACTCAAGTGAAATGTGACAAAGAGAAAAACTTAAAAATTTTCTGAATATTTCACATGCCAAATTCTAATGTAAAATATCATTTTCATCTATGATGAAACAAATTGTCCACCCATTGCCTTTTTAATTTTTTTCAGGACATGGCAAAGTTTCTAATGGAAAATCAACCTATTAGCATCTTTTACAGCTTAGATTAAAATAGAGAAAGTAGGAAAGTACAGCCCTATTTGCATGTTTTTCTAATTTAGAAGGAAAAAAATATTTAAAAAAATTGAAGTCTATACTGCTACAACTAGGTAAATTATCAAGGATTAGAGATAACAGTTCTCCAGCTTGATACTGCTGGTGTCAGGAGAAGCCCCCTAGAGAGGAGTTTCCTAGCCCCTCTCTATCAAAGATAGATGGCATGCTGACATGCCAGAGCTGGGGCCCTAGGGCCCTGGGGCTGGGGCTGGGCCTGGGCAAGGCAAGCCAGGGATGACCATCTTCTAACAGCGGAGGGAGACCTCAGAAGTGCTACTGCAGAGGTGGGAGGGGAGAGCAGGGTTGTGAAGAGAAGAACCAGGGGAGACATGAAGCTCATGAGTTCACTAAAGCTGGGACACAGGGCCCTCGGGAAACAAGACTCAGTCTTGGGGTACAGTGAGAGGGAGTCATTCACATGGCTCACTGGGTGCCAGCTGGGTCCAGAGCACTGACCCGGGCATGTGTGGGGAGGATGGCCAGAGATCCGATTCCTATTCTGGAAATACAGCACGTGCACGTGGGAAAGACAGGGACATATGCCTTTGGCAACTGTTTCAAACCAAGAACCTGGGCAATCTCTCTGAGTAGGGGTGGGAGGGCTTGGTGATCAGAAAGCCGAGGGCTGAGTCAGACCTAGAGAGTGACCTGAGCCAGCAGTTGTGAACTGGGGTGGGCATCAGGGTCAACCTGGAGGCCTCGGGGACACAGATGGTTGAACTGCACTCCCAGAGTTTTGGACACAGTAGGTCTGGGGCAGAGACTAAAACTGCATTTCTAAAGTGTCAGGTCCTGATGCCGGAACAGGGACCATGCTTTGAGAAGCCCTCCCCTAAGCAGACTGGGGGTTCTCTCAGGAAATGGGCATCAAGCTGAGGAGTCGCTGAGGATCCTTGGGAAGGAGACTGAAATATACCGGGTGGCAAATTGTGGTGGGGGGAAAGGGGACCAGGAAACCCAGGCTGAAGAGTTTAACTCTGGACCCAGGGACTCACCCGTCAGTGAAAATATGGCAGTGACAAACTAGAGATGGGGTTTGGTGAAGATGAGTAGGCATAATAGATAAAGCAAAGCAGCTGGGAGGGCTTCAGGGGGTGTCCTGGGGAGGCAATGGGAGTTGGAGGAGGAAGGGCATCAGTGACAGAGGATGGAATCCCACGTGGGACTTGAGGTAGGCTTAAACGTGGGAGAAGGTGTGAGAGAGAAGTGAGAGTCCAAATATCCAGATGTTGCTGTGGCCTGCCGTTTGCCCAGCTGGGACAGGAGCCACTGGAGACATGTTCCCATGCCACGTGCATCCCCTTCCTGGCCTCATCCCAGTCACCAGTGAGGCCCTCCATCCCAGGATGATGCAGGGAGAGCAACAGCGAGTCAAGAAGGGGCAGAGACAGGAGGACCTGTGGCTGGGAGAGACGTGTGCACACGCGTAAGCGCACCATCCCCAGCAGTGACCTCCAGCCCTTGGCCCTGGCTACATCCCACTCCTGAACTTTTAATAGAAGTCTGAACTCCTTGGTGGGGAGCACCCCACGGTGCTGCATTCCAGGCTGCGAAGCTGGGGTCCTATGAGACGCTGTACCTCCTGGAAGCAGGAAGGAGCCATGCCAGCTCAGGACGTCTTTGCCACAGATCAGGGTCACCTGGGCCACCATCAGTCAAAGATGAGGTCCCTGCACCCTGGCATCAGTTGTTCACAAAAAAACACAAATGTTGGGGGGTGGAATGGGGTGTGCTTTTGGTTCAATTTGCTGAGACAGCTGGAGCCCGAATAGACGGGAGGGGACTGTTGGTGCCCACACTTGCTCCCGTGGGAGTTCACCCACTAAAAATGAACCCACTGCAGAGAACTGAGGCTGGATAGGAGGCCTGAGACCCTGCCGCCCCTCTCCTCATGCTCAGCCACCTCTCAGGGCCCCGCTGTGTGCGGCTCAGGGAGTCTGGAGACCTGGGTTCAAGTCCTGACTCTGTCACTACTTAGTTCTATGACTCTGGGCAAGTCGCGTCACTTCTCTGGGCTTCGGTTGCCCCATCTGTAAAAACAACACTTGGCAAACTGGTAATGCTCAATAAATGTCTAAATCACTGAAAAAAAAAAAAAAAAAAACTGAGTTGGTCGTATGAGACGATGTAGCTCTTGGGACCTGACACATACTCTTTTCCATGCAGACATTGAAAGTATTATTCCAGAACACTCCACCAGTTGTGAGTTGTCTGGACAATTTATTCAAATTTGGAAAAATAATATTTTGTAGTTAAAATGAAAAAACTAATATTTACCTCCTCAGTAAGTTCTCAATAATGAGCACCATTATTATTTTAACTTACTACCAATAATAACATTAAATAATAAAATATTTCAAAATAAAATCTGCTATTATTATTTAATTTTAAGAGTAAATAATTTGAGCAGCATACTTATATTTTTCAATGCATAGAATTCTGAGCATAGTTGTTATGACATGAGACCGTTGATTTAATAAATATATTAGTTGAATCCAGGTTTTCAAATAAAAAGAAAGCTAGCCTGCATTTTCTAACCTTGTAAAGACACAAAACAGAAAGAACAGCAATGTCAGAAGAAGATCTTACAAACACCTTTAGGTGAATAACTGTTCATTCCTTTAGAATTTGGAGCAAACCTCTTCTGTCTTCTGTAGGTAAGTGTTTCCTTTTGAGTAAAAGCTTATGGATTGTTCTAGGTTCCTAGTAGAGGCTTAATTATTTTCCACAAACACAAAGTGTTATTAGTGCCTAACCTTGTCTCTCAGTATTTCATTTAAGGGGTTCGAAGCAAAGAGTGACTCAGCTGGAAAAGACATGAACAAGACCCAAAGATGGATAAAGTGACAAACCTTTTGGGAGGGAATGTTAGCATGTGTTTGGATGCACGAGCGATAGTTATATTAGGGAAAAGCATTATATTAATAATTTCTCATATCAAAGTTATACATTTAAAAGAAATGTCTAGAATGGGCTTCCCTTGTAGCTAAGCTGGTAAAGAATCTGCCTGCAATGCAGGAGACCTGGGCTTGATCCATGGGTTGGAAGATCTCCTGGAGAAGGGTCAGGCTACCCACTCTAATATTTTGGCCTGGAGAATTGCATGGACTATATAGTCCATGGAGTCAGAAAGAGTTGGACATGACAGAGGCACTTACTTTCAGAATGCCACTTATTTTCAGAAATATAGTTAAAATATTGTGAGTGAGGAATAAGATTTATGAAGATGTAGGAAAATGTAAAGTTGACTAAGAAGATACTGCGCTCTGCCTCTCTGGTTAAGCTGGCAACTACACTTCATAGATAACCTTGCCCTGTCATTTCTTAAGCAGTGTTGGGAAAAATAGAAATGTAGGCAAAATTTGGAGGTCATTAATCAGACAAGTGGGTTTCCCAGGTGGCCCAGTGAACCTGCCTGCCAATGCAGGAAAGGTGGTTAGATCCCTGGATTGGGAAGATCCCTTGGAGGAGGACATAGCAACCCACTCCAGTATTCTTGCCTGGGAACTCCCATGGACAGAGGAGCCTGGTGGGCTACAATCCATGGAAACCCAAAGAGTCAGACATGAGAGTGACTAAACAACAACAGCAGACTAATGTGGTGACAGAAAGAACAGTGCCTAGTTAGTTCAGGCTTCTACTTTTATACTTGTCCAAATCTTCCAGGAAACTGAAACTGCAGCAATGAGAGGGGGTCTGAGGCTCACCAACATAGAACCAGAATGGCAGGAGTGAAACCATTCCCCATTAGCCCCTCAATAGTTCAGTTCAGTCGTGTCCGACTCTTTGCGACCCCATGAATCGTAGCACGCCAGGCCCTCCTGTCCATAACCAACTCCCAGAGTTCACTGAGACTCACGTCCATTGAGTCAGTGATGCCATCCAGCCATCTCATCCTCTGTCGTCCCCTTCTCCTCCTGCCCCCAATCCCTCCCAGCATCAGAGTCTTTTCCAATGAGTCACCTCTTCGCATGAGGTGGCCAAAGTACTGGAGTTTCAGCTTTAGCAGCAGTCCTTCCAAAGAAATCCCAGGGCTGATCTCCTTCAGAATGGACTGGTTGGATCTCCTTGCAGTCCAAGGGACTCTTAAGAGTCTTCTCCAACACCACAGTTCAAAAGCATCAATTCTTCAGCCTCAGCTTTCTTCACAGTCCAACTCTCACATCCATACATGACCACTGGAAAAACCATAGCCTTGACTGGACGGACCTTTGTTGGCAAAGTAATGTCACTGCTTTTCAATATGCTATCCAGGTTGGTCATAACTTTCCTTCCAAGGAGTAAGCGTCTTTTAATTTCATGGCTACAATCACCATCTGCAGTGATTTTGGAGCCCCCAAAAATAAAGTCTGACACTATTTCCACTGTTTCCCCATCTATTTCCCATGAAGTGATGGGACCAGATGCCCTGATCTTCGTTTTCTGAATGTTGAGCTTTAAGCCAACTTTTTCACTCTCCTCTTTCACTTTCATCAAGAGGCTTTTTAGTTCCTCTTCACTTTCTGCCATAAGGGTGGTGTCATCTGCATATTTGAGGTTATTGATATTTCTTCTGACAATCTTGATTCCAGCTTGTGCTTCTTCCAGCCCCTCCACAAGCTTCACACAAATAATCTTACCTCCTCCTCCTCCTCATTCTCTATCTTCTCCTTCTAACTTTTGCTTTCTGTATTTATAAGGGATTGTGATATTTAATTAAGATGGAGAGCTCCCTAGCATTTTTCAGTTGAGTGCTACTGCTCTCAAGGGTGAATCTTAGGCTCTAGAAAGAGATAGCACTAAAAAATGCAGAAAGAACTTTCAAGACTGTAATATCAAGGGAGGTTTGAGTCTGAAACCTGTCCAAAGGTCCTGGCACCACTACATGTTGTAGATTTAAAGTGACAAGGTTTAGCTTCTCTCTATGTTCAAATAATTCTGGAGAACCATTTAAGGGGGCAAGAGGAAGATTTTATAAGTTAAGGAAAAAAAGAGAGAGAGAGAGAAATTCCTGGGGATGTAAAGTCTCTCCAGAACTACTGAATATATATAGTGATTTAAACTTGGAGTGCAGAATCAAGGCTTGAGGAAAGATAACCCTAGATTAGAGGGTAGATTTTAATTCCTTATTTCCTCACTTCAGTACTTTTCACCTATCATAGTGTGCTACGATAACCTCAGGCTGTCATTTTGGATGTGATGCTACCTGTCAGCAAGGTCTCAGAGTGTGCTGATGTGATGCAAACAGATGAAGGATGATCTGCCATTCTCTGGCATTCACATTTCCAAGTGTTCTCTCTCCAAAACCAGAGAGATTTGCAAGTAAGATGACTGCCTCCTCCCAGTTCGTTGCTTCTTAGGAATTTAAAGGAAAAACCCAAATCAGAGTTGATTTTTGGTTCAGGGACAGCAAAATGGAGAAGATGGGACTGTCTAACTTCAACATTTTCTGTTGCTTTTGAAACCCTGTGCAAGCCCTTGTGTTCATTGTCTTTCGAAGTAGAATGCTGACTCAGGAGTTAATGATCGGAGAATGTGAAAGGGCAGGAACAAAGAATAGCTGTTGGCCTGGGGAACTGGGAACAACTGAGACTGTAATTCTGCCACATAGCAGAATCACCAAACTCCCAGTTGTCTGAAAGATTTGAATAAAGGCCTACCACACATTCCTCAGTTGTTTTTACAGGAAGCAGACACCTCCAGATAAAAACCACTGACCACAAGAGCATTGATCCTAGGCTGGTTGAAACCAGAAGGCTGACAATGTTTGAAACTTCACCTGGAGCCCAGCCAATCTAAGAACTGTCCACACGTGGATCACACCCTGCTCCTTGAACACTATAGAACTCCTCACTACCTCATCTAGGGTGGGTCACACAGTCTCGAGGGCATTGGCCCCCTTCGTCTGGCAAAGCAATAACAGCTACTCTTTTCTATTTCACCCAAAACTCTGTCTCCACGTCTCTATTTGGAACAGAGGCCAAATTTTATCAACACTTTCTCAAAATGTATCTGGATATATAAAACTAAGGAAACGTTCATATTAATCAGGCTCCATGGAATATCTCAAGACATCTGAATGAAGCAAACCTTTCCAGAAAACGGAACAACACATAATAACTAAAATGAATGAGATAGTTGTATAGTTAAAAATAAGCATGATACATATGATGGGTCCAGCTGCTTAAAATAAAAACAAACAAAAAACCTAGATGTGACTTTTCGTGCCCAGTCACAGAAATTACATTGACTTTAAATAACTGGCGGGCCTCATTAGGGCAAATCTGTCCTCTCCCCATACCAGGCTTGGGGTGCACTCAGTGCTTTGCAGGCCTCAGAAGGGAGCTGCAGTCAAGGACTCAGGCCTGTCTGTGTAGTCCTGCTGTTACACACCTTTGCATTCCCAGGCAGTCTTCAGCCATGGCCTTCTTCTGTGCCTCTGTGAGACCCTCTTTTTGTATATATGTTTGAGAAGGCAGGGACAAAGGGGAAACTTGAGGATACTTTCTCAGGACTTTGGCAGCCTATCCCTCTCCTTCACCACAGCGTGAATATCTATGTGGAATGGAACTACAAAACACACAATGAAAATACAAAAACAAACAAACAAAAAAATACATTTTGTCAAGATATCAAGTATTCAACAGAACAAGAAGCACAAAATAGCAAGATGTTGAGTCTATCAGACAGGGATGTCAATGTAGCTACCATTAATATGATATAATGTCTAGTAGCAAAGGTGAACATATATGGTGGTCATTTCCAGTAGAGATGTGGAAGATATATAGAAAGGCAAGCAAAATGTTTAAAATATGCAAATATATGATACCAGAGAGGAAGAATTTTCTCAAACTACTCAACAGATAGAACCACAGAAAATGAATCAGTGACCTTGAATATAATTCAATACAAATGTTCTATGTTGAAATAAGGAATTTAAAAAAAGGAAATGTAAAAGATAATAGTATTGAAGAGCTATTTAAAAAATCAAATAGCCTAATGTATGTATTTGAAGTCACAGAAAAAGAAGAGAATAAGTCTAAACTTATATTTGAATATATACTGGATGAAATTTTCAAAAAATAATGAGAAACAACAAAAAACTGATCCCAAAAGGCATAAAACTCTAAACACCCTCAATAGATGCAAAAAAAAAAAAAAAAAAAGGATAAACTTTATTTACTCATGATAAACAAAATATAAAACTTTCAGCAAACTCAGAATAGATGGAATCTCCTTAAAATGAGAAAAAGCATCTATAAAAACCTATATCCAATATTATACTTAACAGTAGTCTGCTCTTGTCAGTTCTATTCAATATGAAATGGATATCCTAGTCATTGCAACAAGACAAAAACAAGAAATAAGGGATATACAGTTTTGAAAGGGAGAATTAAATGCCTTTCTGTGATGTGATTGTGTATCCTAGAGAATCTACCAAAAAAATAAACTTAGAAAATCTGCAAAATAAGCTACTAAAACTAAGGAATGCCTTAGGTAAGTCTGCAACATACAAATTAAAATACTAAAATTAAATTTATTTCTTACTTGTTAATTTTATTAATGAATTATGTGGTATGTTATAACCACATAATTAGAAATTGAAAGTGAATGAAAAATAGCACTTACAATGTCATTTGTTTGTGGAATACTATAAAACATTGCTGAAATAAATCAAAGAAACATATACAAAT
Source organism: Bubalus bubalis (assembly GCF_019923935.1). Lineage (NCBI taxonomy): Eukaryota > Metazoa > Chordata > Mammalia > Artiodactyla > Bovidae > Bubalus > Bubalus bubalis. The sequence goes on from NC_059173.1 coordinate 46,889,044, forward strand.
GGAGAGACACATTGTGTGTATGGATCAGAAGGTGATACCTTTAAGATGTCAACTCTGTCTGGATTAATTCATTGCAATTTTTATCAAAAGCATATCAGCTTCACTTTTGTCTGTGAAGTTTATAGTTACCTCTTTTTTTCTCATCTTCTTTGATCTAATTCAATTCATTCTCTACACTTCACCTTAAGCAATATCTTTTGTAAGCATCAAATCCATTAGAGCAACTCCATATAAAACACTTCAGCAGTTTCTCGTTGTCCTTATGTTGGAGACAAAATTTCAAAGATGTATTGGACATGTGCCCAAATCATGCAATATTACTGCATTCACTTTCTTGGCTTCTTAATTGAATAATTTTCTCTTATGCCACAGAGGTATCTGTCTATTTAGTCCTTACAATACATTTACTTTTCCAATTAATATAAATAAACAATTAAAAAAAATACATTTACTTTATATTGGCTCACATAAATAACAAATGTTGAAATTATATAAAATATATGTATAGTTTACATGTGTAATTTATATACATACAAATATATTAACATTTAAAGTGCTATTTGCCAAATAAAAGTTTCTTTATATTTGAGGACTTAATAGGGTGCTTTATATGATTATAATGGCAGAACATAAAGAAAGAGAGAGGTAAATCTTGTGTATATACTGCCTACCATGTGCTTTTATAGACAGAATATGTGTGTCCCTGGAAAATTCATTGTTGAAACCCTAATCCCAATGTGATTGTACGTGGAAGTGGAGCCATTGGAAGAGAATTAGGTCATGAGGGTGGAGTTCTCCTGAATAGTAACGGTGACCTTCAGAGAGTGCAGAGTTAGCTAGTTTTTTTTCTCCACACAGTAAGAATATGGTCATCTATAAACTGAGAAAAGAGCTCTCACCAAGAGCTGAATCATATAATCATCCCCATCTAGACTTCCAGCCTCTAGAACTGTAAGAAATAAGTATTTATATTTAAGCTATGCACCCTACAATAATTTGTTACAGAAGCCTGATCTAAGACATGTGCAAGTAGCTTGATTTTCAGTTCAGTTCAATTGCTCAGTCAAGTCCGACTCTGCCACCCTATGGACTGCAACACGCCAGGCCACCCTGTCCATCACCAACTCCTGGAGCTTACACAAACTCATGTTCATTGATTCAGTGATGCCATCCAACCATTTCATACTCTGTTGCCCCTTTATCCTCCCACCTTCAATCTTTTGATCATACACGTAAAAGTATTGAACTTAAATTTAAATTGAATATAAGTAGGAAATTTGGAAAACTCAGCAGTGGCCACAGGACTGGAAAAGGTCAGTTTTCATTCCAATCCCAAAGAAAGGCAATGCCAAAGAAGGCTCAAACTACGAATAATTGCACTCATTTCACATGCTAGTAAAGTAATGCTCAAAATTCTCCAAGCCAGGCTTCAGCAATACGTGAACTGTGAACTTCCTGATGTTCAAGCTGGTTTTAGAAAAGGCAGAGGAACCAGAGATCAAATTGCCAACATCCGCTGGATCATGGAAAAAGCAAGAGAGTTCTAGAAAGACATCTATTTCTGCTTTATTGACTATGCCAAAGCCTTTGACTGTGTGAATCATAATAAACTGTGGAAAATTCTGAAAGAGATGGGAATACCAGACCACCTGACCTGACTCTTGAGAAATTTGTATGCAGATCAGGAAGCAACAGTTAGAACTGGACATGGAACAACAGACTGGTTCCAAATAGGAAAAAGAGTACGTCAAGACTGTATATTGTCGCCCTGCTTATTTAACTTCTATGCATACATCATGAGAAACGCTGGACTGGAAGAAACACAAGCTGAATCAAGATTTGTGGGAGAAATATCAATAACCTCAGATATGCAGATGAAACCACCCTTATGGCAGAAAGTGAAGAGGAACTAAAGAGCCTCTTGATGAAAGTCAAAGAGGAGAGTGAAAAAGTTGGCTTAAAGCTCAACATTCAGAAAATGAAGATCATGGCATCCGGTCCCATTACTTCATGGGAAATAGATGGGAAAACAGTGTCAGACTTTATTTTTTGGGGGCTCAAAAATCACTGCAGATGGTGATTGCAGCCATGAAATTAAAAGATGCTTACTCCTTGGAAGGAAAGTTATGACCAACCTAGATAGCATATTCAAAAGCAGAGACATTACTTTACCAACAAAGGTTCATCTAGTCAGGCTATGGTTTTTCCTGTGGTTATGTATGGATGTGAGAGTTGGACTGTGAAGAAGGCTGAGCACCGAAGAATTGATGCTTTCGAACTGTGGTGTTGGAGAAGACTCTTGAGAGTCCCTTGGACGGCAAGGAGATCCAACTAGTCCATTCTGAAGGAGATCAGCCCTGGGATTTCTTTGGAAGGAATGATGCTACAGCTGAAACTCCAGTACTTTGGCCACCTCATGCGAAGAGTTGACTCATTGGAAAAGACTCTGATGCTGGGAGGGATTGGGGACAGGAGGAGAAGGGGACGACAGAGGATGAGATAGCTGGATGGCATCACTGACTCAATGGATGTGAGTCTGAGTGAACTCTGGGAGTTGGTGATGGACAGGGAGGCCTGGCGTGCTGCGATTCATGGGTCGCAAAGAATCGGACACGACTGAGCGACTGAACTGAACTGAGGATCTTAAATGGTCTTCATTATATAAAGAGCGGGTTTATATATATGTATGTGAGCCTGTCTGTGTATATGTGTATATATATATATATATATATATATATATATGGTGTTTATTCATTAGTTTATAGTAACTCTTCCTTTCTGAGATCAAATCTTACCAACTTCTTCATCATGCGACTTTTTTCTATAGCATTTAATTACTAATTATTGAGTTGTAATTTTACATTGATAATATGATCATCTGAAGATTTGTCTCACTACACTGTAAATTCCATAATGTCAATCAATATTTGTACTTGCCAATGCAACCTCAGTGCCGGACAAGTTATAAGTATTCAATATTTGGATGGGTAAATGATTGAATACTGAGTAAATGATGTAGCTTTCGGTAAATTAAAGAATATACATTTGTTAATTGACATGCAACAATTGATTTCTGCAGTTGGAGTATAGAGAAAAATTATCATCAGAGATTTATTTTCAATGTACTCTAATCAATGAAGCTTTAATACACCATTTTTTCTACTATTAAATGTGTAATATTATATTAAATATATCTCCTAATTAATTGCACAAGAGACAGTTTTTGCTTTAGTGCTTATTTTATATTCATGTTTCTTTTTAGATATTTCCTATATATTGTTACTATAGAAAGGCTATATTATGTTAGGAATACAAACACCACCACACAAATGGAATATTGTTAAGACTATTTATGTTAAATTTATTTCAAAATCTCATACTTTCATTTGAATGCAAAGAACTGCATACAAATCTGATCAAATTAACTTTATTTCATATTTGAAATGTTATTTGCAGCTCCTTTTACTAAAAAGAAAAGTTATTTGTATAATTAATCATTAGAATGTTCCCCAAAGATTATTTTTTAGAAAGAAAACTTTTGTGGTTTGCAAGTAATGAAATCGTTTCATCAAGGCTCTGTAGTGATTGATTATCTCAGTTGAGGAGATTTTCTTTATTCCTTGTCTAAACAATTCATTGATTTCTTTCACTTACTTTTGTAATATCTCAAGAATAGCTTTTCATTATTTATTGGTGACATATTTCCTCTACAGCATACTATTGTTTTCATATTATTAAAATATATATTTATCCATACAAATATCAGCCTTTAATATTTTACTTTCAGACTTTAAAGAGTAAGCATATAAGGCAATTTACATCCTAAAAAAATAAATTTGCTAAGTAGTTCTTTCACAGTGATTTCAGAATGTTGAAAGTTACCCTTTATGTTTATAAGGGCAGAACATAGAGAGAGTATATATTTAATATGTTTAATAAATATTTTGCATTGTGCCCAGATTATATTGCTTTCAGTATTCCCTAACATGATATTCAGCAGTCAATATGAAGGAAAATGAATATTCTTTAATATCAAGAAAATACAGCTGCTATACATATCTAGCTTTTTCCAAGAAAGAAGTAAACTTAAAAATTATAACCTAAGAAAGTATTACTGGGAAGAATTTTGCAGTTCTTACTTGATACATACATATATACATGCTACTGCTGCTGCTGCTAAGTCACTTCAGTCGTGTCCGACTCTGTGCGACCCCATAGACGGCAGTGCACCAGGGTGCCCCGTCCCTGGGATTCTCCAGGCAAGAACACTGGAGTGGGTTGCCATTTCCTTCTCCAATGCATGAAAGTGAAAAGTGAAAGTGAAGTTGCTCAGTCGTTTCTGACTCTTAGCGACCCCATGGACTGCAGCCTACCAGGCTCCTCTGTCCATGGGATTTTCCAGGCAAGAGTACTGGAGTGGGGTGCCATTGCCTTCTCCAACATATATACATAAGCATTGCAATAATTAGTATATATAATAATAGGTAGACAAGTACATCATAAACTCTAAAAAGATATTCCTGATAACAAAATTAAGAAAAACATTTATATCATTCTAATAATATTACAATTTAGGAAACTTTCATAATACTACAGAAGGAAAGAAAACAATCCTATCCTCTACCTAAGTTATCTAAAATTTCAAATTAGTTAAAAATTAGAAAAATACTGATCAGGTAACTATTTTTTCATAGATCATTTATGTGGCAACATTAGTCATATGCAGAGAAGGCAATGGCACCCCACTCCAATACTCTTGCCTGGAAAATTCCATGGACGGAGGAGCCTGGTAGGCTGCAGTCCATGGGGTCGTGAAGAGTTGGACACAACTGAGTGACTTCACTTTCGCTTTTCACTTTCATGCATTGGAGAAGGAAATGGCAACCCACTCCAGTGTTCTTGCCTGGAGAATCCCAGGGACAGCGGAGACTGGTGGGCTGCCGTCTATGGGGTCTCACAGAGTCGGACACGACTGAAGTGACTTAGCAGCAGCAGCAGCATTAGTCATATGTGCCACTAAAATTGAATGGAACGATACTGTTTGCTGTCTTGTTTACTGCTGCATCAGGGTAAAACTGTACCATGACTCATAGATACTAAGTATTCCTTAAATGGAAAATTAATTGAGGCATAAACATGTGATGGTCATTCTTTACTCTGATGGTCAACAACCCAAGTGGGAAATTGCATAAATGTTAGTTATCATGGTGAGAGTCCCTGTGAATCTAGCAACACAAAATAATCCCTAGACACCGTGATTTTTCCTAGATTTGATGATAAGTGGTTCCTACCATGGGCTTTCCTAATGCCTCAGCTGTAAAGAATCTGTCTGCAATGCAAGAGACATGGGTTCAATCCCTGGGTAGGGCAGAGTCCCCTAAAGAAGGAAATGGCAACCCACTCCAGTATTCTTGCCTGAAACATCCCATGGACAGAGTAGCCTGCCAGGCTACAGTCCATGGGGTTGCAAAGAGTTCGACATGACTGAGGGACTAAATATTAATTGCTTATTTAATATCCATCTTAAAGCTCCGAGAGATTTAAAGATATTTTTATGACAATGGCAACATTTCACTTAGATTTACTACAAATAATAACCCCAGTGTCCAAAATATAATACTAGCCATGAGTTTACTGCTAGTTTAAAGTCCTATCTAACTTGTTCCATCCCACTTTAGTTAGAAGTGGGTATTTCTTTTCATACTTCTTAAAGCCTGAAACTCAACCAGGCTCCCTGCTCCTAGTAGGAATGGTGTTAACATATTTCAAGAGAGCAGCTGAATGCAGCTTTTCCATAGGTGATCATTTAGAAGGAAGTGAGGGTGTTCATACATTCAAAGGTATTTCATCCCTTGAAGCTCTTCCATTCTGCTATCTGGCCCTTATCACTTTGAGGACTCCATTAGTGCCCTTCTCCATTCAAGTCCCTATCCCCAGTCCTCTCTTCCTTTTCCTTTACTTTTCTTCCTTCTCCCAGCACAATCCTTATCTAATTAAAAATATGATAATGTTTTCTTTCTAAAAGTTTAAGAATTTCTCTTTCATAGCAGCTTCTTTTCTTCTATATATGTGTATATATATATATATATATATATATATATATATATATATATATGTCATGGATTCAAAATTAATATACTGAGGTAGAGAGAGTATTCAAATAAAAATGAGTCTTTGATGACATCATTAAGCCACTGAACCAACCCTGAGGTCACTAACTCCAGGCTTCTATTAAGTAATTATTCAGAGTTCTTTTTATGTGTAACAGAAAGTGAAATTAACTGAACTATGTACTAAATGTCTCTTTTTCTGACTTGCAAGATAGAAAGCTGATTGCTTATGATACCTTTTGATACCACCCAGAAAAAACATCACTACCTGAAATTTTTCTGTCATTTTTGCAGGAACTGAAACTTTAGTAATTGCAACTTTAGTCTATGGATGATATAAGAAAGAATATTAAAAATACCTATTTCAGGCCTAATTTTGAGGTTTTGTATTTGTGTTGCAATTCAGGGAGACATAGTGTTAAATAATTCCTAGTCCTTGACAGAATGGATGAATAACGGTGGGTGGACCCTAGAAGTGAGAAATGTTTCCTTTTGGAAAAAGCAATGATTAGAAAATAACTGACCACTCAACAGCTCACACGCCTTGAAAGAGAAATGCAGTGCATTTTTATGCAAGGTGAGGAATTAGAGGTTGCAATGGCCTCAACTCTTAGTTTGTAGAAAATCTAGGGCAGTCATTCACATGTAGCATAAATGTCACCATAAACTACAGAAGTGGATAGTACCAAAATGAATGCTAGAGTTTCAGTGACAAATTCAGATATGCTCTCTGTTGGTGATGAACTACCATTGGAATGAAGGACATTCATGGATGTTTGAGGAAAAGTCTGGTACAAATAAGGCAATTAGAACAAGGGGGAACAGGGTGAGATCAAGGTTTCTGTGACGACCATACGGAAACAAATGAGAAAGGCAGTGCATGCTATCGTGACTAATGGATTGCAGCAGTATTGAGACCCATTCTTGGAATTTTTTTTTTTTTTTTTTTTCATTACAGGTGGAAATGACTTCATAAACCATAGACCCAGCAAGAATGTCTGAACCGGTGCCTTCTGATAGAGACTTACCTACAAACCAGAGTGGATAGAAAACAGTGGTGAGCAGTCTCTTTCTGAGTTGGCTTAGCAACCTTCTGTGTATAACTGTGTATTGTCTATAACTGGATATTCCTATACACAACTGGCAAGATAGATGCAGAATATATCAACCACTTTCCTAACTCAAATTCACAAGTACTCTTATATTGTTTTTTTCTCAAAGCATTCCTTCCTAAGAAAATACATTCTTTCATAACATGATCACTATCACTGTTAGGTGATTTGGTGTTCTGTTTTAAAGTATGCATTTAAAACAGTTCAAAATAAACAATTAAATATTTCAATCACAGACCACTAGAACTAGTTAGAAAAACTGGACATAAAAGGAAAAGATGTAAATTATAATCTAAGTGAATCCCAAAATAGACCAGAGTGTATTTATACTGTATACCTATTGTTGAGAAAAAAATATACTTGTGTGATTTTTCTTCCAGTTCAATTTGACTTCCATTTGAAATTTCAAAATTCTTTTGTATTCCTGTATTGAATGGTAAATGCTTTGTATAAGAGAGTTCTTTTATTCAGAAAGTATGGTATTATTTGATATTTTTGAGATTTCCCTCATGCTTTTAGGCAGATACCAGACATACTAAAACATTTGAGTTTTAAAATAACTGGTATTACAAGGCGTAGGCACAAATAGTATCTAAAATGTTTCATCATTATTTTTGCTGTGAATAGAATCAGCTATATAAACTCAGAACCAGTTTCTTTTGGGCAATTATCATGAATACACATGAATTGTATTCATTTTCCATTTATGCTGCAAATGGTCGATACTAGAACTGCAGCATAACAACTTAATCAACACACCTTAATGCTCTTCATTCTCCCTGTCTAGATTTTCCAAGGCCAAAATGATTTACATGCTTTATATCAAAATTAAATGTGCAATAATGTGAAACTCTTTCTGATGTTTTCTTTTATTGTAAGTACAAAACGAAATATTGGAATCCTCTAACTTACAAACAGGTCATGTTCCACACAGTCATTCTGCAGTCAGGTGGGAGGGAATAAGAATGCATTTTCTTACAAAAATAGCAGTTAAGCATCATAGTTGATTTGAGGAGATTAAAGAAAGTGTAATTTCTAGCACACCAGGATTTATGATCAGAAATGTATACTGTCTCAGTAAAAAAAGGTTTCCTCTGTCCACCGTTCTCATATTTTCTACTATTCAGCAATGCACTTCTGCTTCTTCCAATCATCAAGATGGTTGAACACAGTTGGGAGGTGGGGTGATATGTAGGCTCTCTCTTTCAAGTAGATTCAGGACATAGATTCTTTCAGCTAATTAGGTTGAACTGGACAATGGATCCAGTCGTTAATAGGTACAATTAGTTCTCATAGAGATCAAATTCTACTTAACTGAGATAGACAATAAATAAAAATATAATAAATTAGCAGATCATGATAGAAATATAGCAGAGTGTTAGGGCATAGAGCTCTTAGGCGAGTTCTTCAAATTGTGTAGTGAGGAAAGACCTTCCCAGGGAATGACATTTCACCTTGATCCAGGAGGACATGGACTTGACTGAGTAGAGATGAAATATGTGTATCTTAAAGACTGGTGGCTTAAACCTAGTGACATGTGGTGAAGTGGTGATATCAGGAAGAAGCATATTCTGAATAAATTTGCAAGCCAGGCTGTAGGGTTTGGATTTTATCTTAAGTGCCCTAGGAAGTAAGTGAAGGTTTTAAGATAAATAATGTTACATTAACATTTGAAAAGATGACTGGCTTTAGCCCAGTAAAGTAAGCCTATTCCCTTTCTATTTTTTCCTTTGTGATTTCTTTCATTTGTCCTACTTTTCTGTGTTTCTCTTTTCTTTATATTTCTAAACACAGCAGATTTTAGAATTAAATTTGTTAATGTGACATATGAACAAGCTGTAATTGCATTTCTCAAGCTTAAAATATTCCCAAACACATGTAACCATTCATTTATTTAACAATATATATTGTGTGTGTTCTTTATGTGAAGACTAACCTTTATGTGAAGATACCAGGTATAGAGCAGCTCTCAGAAGGAAATAGATGATAAATATATATGAAAAACCTAATTAACTAAAATACATAGTGAATAAAGGAGCTATAAATATGAGGAAGGAAAATAAAGCACAGAAGAGAGATTTGAAATGTTGGGGGTGGGAGGAAGTTTTCAATTTTTTACAACATTCTCAAAAATGCTTTACTGAGAAGATGATGTTTAAGTAAGAACTAAACGATGAGCAAGTGTACCTTGTTTAATCTTGGGATAAGAAACGTTCAGGAAGGCAAAAGTACACATGCTCTGAGCTATAAACATGATTTCTGGGTTTAAGAATACCAAGAAGGCAACACACATATAAGATACAAGATCTCATGAAGTCTGAAAAGCCTTGCAAGAATTTTGCTTTCACATTGAGAAAATGAAAAACTTCAACAGTTCACTCAGTCATTTGGATCTGTCTTAAATACAACAGGATCACCCTAACTGCTTTGTGAAAATAAATTTAAAAGAAGGGCAAAACTTACATCAAAGAGATCAGCTTCACCAAAAAATAAAATAAAACAAAATTATAATAAACATATTATATTAAATAATAAAAGCTAGAGATAAAGGTTGGTTAGAAACAGCAATAGCTCAAAACAGAGAAGTAGCAGATCCTAGGTGTATTTTGGAGGAAAAGAATTTGCATAGGAACTGGATGTGAGAAAAAGAAAACAATCAATAATTCCAATTTTCAGTCTAAGCAATAGAGGGAAAGAGTTGGCTTTGATGAAGAGAAGGAACCTGACAGAGGCAGCTTTATTTATTCAGAGTAAGGTTTGGAGGTAGACTAGAAACTGATTTGAAACATGTTAAGTTTGAATATTAGATATCTAAGTAGAGATGAAATTTGGGCAATTAGATGAGTGAGTGAAAGAGAAGTAGCTATGTAGATGGTATTTGGAGTCATGATGGAAGTTGAAGTCAGTAAGAAAGTAAAGAGATTTCTCTACAGTGAAAAAGATTCAGGAATAGATCCTTCAGACACTACAATTTCAAGATCTAGAGATGAGCAGTAAGCTTTGCAATTGAAACAGAAAATGATCCAAAGAAAACAGCAAGAATATTGTATTTAAGAACAAAAGCCAGGAGAACATAATTAACTGTGTCATTTACTACAATAGGTCAGGACTAATTTAAACTAATAATTGAAAGTTGGAGTTTGAGACACAGAAAAGGACATATTAAGGGAATATGAGAATTAAAAGATGATTCAACAGTAAATCAGAAGATAACTGATTATATATACTATATATAACATTGACTGATTATATATATTGACTGTATACATGTTATTACTATTCTTCAACTGTTGAATATATATATATATATAAAATAGACTGATTATATATAACATGGACTATATACCTCTCCTGAGGTATCTTTGCTCTCCCTAAAAGAAAGGAAAATAATCTGTGAAGGATGAATGAACTGTAAGAGACAGCCTTTTTGATTTTAGTCATTAGTGAAAAATAGAAATATTTTTGTAATCATGGGAACAATCTGTAAGGTAAAGAATGGAGTAACAGAGGAGATAAGCTAAAATAACATCCATAATCTCGTAAGGAAGGATGAAAACTCTGAGAAAACTCTCCCAGAGTAACAGGAAGGAATCCAGAATCAGGTGAGTAGGGAGGCCGTGATGGTGAGAAATTGTGGGAATTCTCTTCATTGATTGAATTTTTTTTTCTCAGTTAAATATGAAACAAGGCCATTCACCTGAGACTGAGGAGGGTGAGGAGAATTGCAGGAAGAGTAGAGGTATAGAATTATTATCTATGAGAGTGGGGAGGGGTAACTAGAACAGGAAAATACACAATGAGCGCTGAGAGCTACTTTAAGTCAGTGATCATTAATTTTAAAGTGTGCTCTTCTCAGTCATTTTCACCTTATAAATGAAGTTTTGATAGTTTTGTCTTGAACATTTTCTATTCTTCCACTAACCAAGAAGATGTATTTTCTTTGCTGTATCTGGACTTTCTCTTATACAACATGTATTTAGTATTTTGTTCAACACTTGTTTCCTAACCTTTAAACATGAAATTAAAAGACACTTACTCCTTGGAAGGAAAGTTATGACCAACCTGGATAGCATATTCAAAAGCAGAGACATTACTTTGCCAACAAAGGTCCGTCTAGTCAAGGCTATGGTTTTTCCAGTGGTCATGTATGGATGTGAGAGTTGGACTATAAAGTGAGCTGAGCGCAGAAGAATTGATGCTTTTGAACTGTGGTGTTGGAGAAGACTCTTGAGAGTCCCTTGGACTGCAAGGAGATCCAACCAGTCCATTCTGAAGGAGATCAGCCGTGGGTGTTCATTGGAAGGAATGATGCTAAAGCTGAAACTCCAGTACTTTGGCCACCTCATGTGAAGAGTTGACTCATTGGAAGACTCTGATGCTGGGAGGGATTGGGGGAAGGAGGAGAAAGGGTCAACAGAGGATGAGATGGCTGGATGGCATCACTGACTCGATGGATGTGAGTCTGAGTGAACTCCGGGAGTTGGTGATGGACAGGGAGGCCTGGTGTGCTGCAATTCATGGGGTCACAAAGAGTCGGATACGACTGAGCGACTGAACTGAACTGACACCTCATCAGTTGCTCACTGAAAAAAACACTGTTACACCATGTTTTTCGTCATAGTGACTATAATTTGGCTTATCATATTTAAGTAAAAATAAAGCCCACCTGAAAAAAGCCCTCATAAACTCAACTTAAAGATCAATAAACAATATTTTAAGATTAATGACTTTTGGGGGCTTCCCTAGTGGTTCAGATGGTAAAGAATCTGCCTGCAGTGCAGGAGACCTGGGTTTGATCCCCGGGTTGGGAAGATCCTCTGGAGAAGGAAGTGACTACCCACTCCAATATTCTTGCCTGGAGGATCCCATGGACAGAGGGGCCTGGAAGGCTACAATGGGGCTGCAAAGAGTCAGACATGACTAAGTGACTAACACTTTAAATTTCAATGATTTTTTATTGCAAAATAATTGCTAAATGAACATATATTTAAAATTTGTAGAGTTATGATGAGTATGTATTTAGTGAATTTTAATATTTTCAAAATATTGTACAATGGTTATTACCTTGTCTAGCATATAATCACAAAGCAGTGCTAGCTTATATTATTAGCAGTACTGATGTTATTACTATTATTATTAATAACATTCATCCTGAAATCTATTTATTTACATATGATTTCAACTATACCAATTTGGTCAGGTATTATCTTTGTCAACTCCTCCATTTCCTCACTAAAATGTCATTACATTAATTACCTCCTTTTTACTCTATTTTCAGAATGTTGATTTTTGGACCTGCAACTACAATATAGTCCTTTCATTACTATGACCATCTGAGTTTCAACTTCTTCAATTATGCTAGCACTGACTGATCAGAGTTATATTAATAAACTATGAATCTATATGATATTTACTTATTGAATGTTTTGGGGTGGCTGCCTATAAACTCCAGAATGTCCTATAGTGTCCTGTGTGTCTATTTACTATCAACTCTCAAAATAATCTCATTTGTATCCCATAGTTAGCAATAGCAAATGATCCAAAGATGCTGTAATTTATCTCTGGGGCTTTCCTGGTAGGGGCTCAGCAGTTATGAATCTGCCTGCAATGCAGAAGACTTGCAGGAGAGTCAGATTTCATCCCTGGGTCATTAAGCTGTCCTGGAGTATGAAATGGCAATCTACCCAGTATTCTTGCCCGGGAAATCCCATGGACAGAGGAGCTTGGCAGTCTACACTCCAGGGGGTCACAAAAACTCAGACAAAACAGAGCAACTAAACAACATCACAATAACTCTAAATTCAGATCAAGAGTTACCTCTTTAAGGCAATCTTCCTTAATCACAGGCAGTTAATGCTCCTTTATAATCACAACATAACTCATGTTTACCTTTATTTAATAATTAGCTGATTCTGAGCTCTTTGAGAGAAGAAATCATATGGTGTTTATTTCTGATTCTCTGTACTAAAATCAACACTGGCAATATTGAAGAGGTACAATAAACAACTGTGAAATGAGTAAATTAATTAATGAACTTGTTAATTGGCAATGGAATCTTCCTCTAAATAGTGAAATAAACAAATACAGAAGCAATGAAAAGAAAGACTGCTCTCAAAAAATAATCCAAAAAGTTATTTTTTAAAAAGGGTAAAGAAGATTTAAAATCAAATCTGTAAATAGCTTAATTTTATTCAATTTTTGGATAGCACTTTAATTTTATTAATGGGGAAACTTTCTGTTAAAGAAGTAGAAACAATAGAGCAGCACATTTTAATAAACATGTTAATTAGGATACTGCACACAATTAGCAAGTTGAAAAACTAGCTGACATAGCTAATGACTTTAGTAGCATTTAATTCAGCATGTGAATAAGGTAAATAGTCCCCAAAGTATAAATATGATGGATTATAAAATGGCCTGATTAGGCTTAGCAAATACTCTAATCTTGACCTACCACTGAACTTCCAGAGCTAGTCAACAGATCCTTAATTATCAGTTTAAATACTTCTAAATTTATGCAGAGTTAATTGCTATTTTAATAAGTATTTTCAGACTAACAGGTCATTGCAACCATTTGGATTGTTTCGTTTAGGAAATAACACCTTTGAGAATAACAACATAGTGATTTTGGAAATGAATAAATGCAAAAGTTACTTAGAATCATGAGGAGAAATAGATTCTTATAATATTTTATTTTTCTTAGATTAATTTTAAAGAGAAGATAGATGAGGAGACGCTCCTCATCTATCTTCTCTTTAAAATTAATCTAAGAAAAATAAAATATTATAAGAATCTATTTCTCCTCATGATTCTAAGTAACTTTTGCATTTATTCATTTCCAAAATCACCAACCTAGATAGCATATTCAAAAGCAGAGACTTTACTTTGCCAACAAAGGTTCGTCTAGTCAAGGCTATGGTTTTTCCTGTGGTCATATATGGATGTGAGAGTTGGACTGTGAAGAAGGCTGAGCGCTGAAGAATTGATGCTTTTGAACTGTGGTGTTGGAGAAGACTCTTGAGAGTCCCTTGGACTGCAAGGAGATCCAATCAGTCCATTCTGAAGGAGATCAGCCCTGGGATTTCTTTGGAAGGAATGATGCTAAAGCTGAAACTCCAGTACTTTGGCCACCTCAGTTGACTCATTGGAAAAGACCCTGATGCTGGGAGGGATTGGGGGCAGGAGGAGAAGGGGACGACAGAGGGTGAGATGGCTGGATGGCATCACTGACTCGATGGACGTGAGTCTGAGTGAACTCCGGGAGTTGGTGATGGACAGGGAGGCCTGGCCTGCTGCGATTCATGGGGTTGCAAAGAGTCGGACACGACTGAGCGTGATATCAGATCAGATCAAATCAGTCGCTCATCACAATTGAGTGCAGCTTAATCTCTTGCTTCTTTGCCCAGGGCACCATTTTTAGAAAGTCCTCCAAACAGTTTTTCAAGAAGAAAATATCTTTTTTTCCCCTCCTCTTCGATGTTGTCTCTTTTCATTTCTTATCTCTTCATTTCTATGAGTAACTTTCACTCAACTCCTTGAGAAGAAATAGACTTCACTAAGTATGACGGATTTTTTTTTTCTTCTCCCCGCTTATTCTCTCCAAAAGGGAAAATACGATTTACTTGGTTTTAAATACTTTTACATTTCTAATAAATGTAAAATACTTTTACATTATTTGTAGTTTATTCAAATTCATGGAAGTATCTCTTGTAAGTGCATTTATTTGAGAAAGTAAAGATGTATAATTAATTTTAATTAGATGTTAATAATTTTTTTTATTTTCTATGTGTTCTCATTTTACAAATATTGTATGTGTATGTCCTGTATTAGCTTCCTAGTACTGCTCTAACAAAGTACCACACACCCAAGTGGCTAAGAAAACAACAAACATTTATTTTCTCACGGTTCTGGAGGTTAGAAGTGCCAAAGGCTATCCATGGAACGTCTCATCTGGAACTGTAGGGGAGAGGTTTCCTTTATTCCACCTAACTGCTGGTGCCCACGTGTGTGCTTAGTTGCTCAGTCATGTCAGACTCCTTTGCGACCCCATAGACTGTAGCCCACCAGGCTCCTCTGTCCATGGAATTTTCCAAGCCGCAGTACTGGAGTGGGTTGCCATTTCCTACTCCAGGGCATCTTCCTGACCCAGAGATCAAGCCCACATCTCCTGCACTGACAAGCGGAATCTTTTCCACTGCGCCACCTGGTGGTAATCGTCAATCCTTGACATTTCTTGGTTTGCAGTTCAGCACTTCAGTCTCTGGGTATCCCTGGTAGCTCAGCTGGCAAAGAATCCACCTGCAATGCAGCAAACTCCGGTTGGATCCCTAGGTCGGAAAGATCCGCTGAAGAAGGTATAGGTTACCCACTCAGTATTCATGGGCTTTCCTGGTAAAGAATCTGCCTGCAATGTGGGAGACCTGGTTCAATCCCTGGGTTGGGAAGATACCCTGGAGAAAGAAACAGTTACCCACTCTAGTATTCTGTCTTGGCGAATAGTCCATGGGATCACAAAGAGTCAGACACGACTGAGAAACTTTCACTTTCACTTCAGTCTCTGCCCTTGTCATCACATGGTGGAACCTCTGGTGTTTCTGGGTTTTCAGGTCACTTTACTCCGGTGTGAAAGTGCTGCACTCAATATGCCAGCAAATTTGGAAAACTCAGCAGTGGCCACAGGACTGGAAAAGGTCAGTTTTCATTCCAATCCCAAAGAAAGGCAATGCCAAAGAAGGCTCAAACTACCGCACAATTGCACTCATCTCACATGCTAGTAAAGTAATGCTCAAAATTCTCCAAGCCAGGCTTCAGCAATACGTGAACCATGAACTTCCTGATGTTCAAGCTGGTTTTAGAAAAGGCAGAGGAACCAGAGACCAAATTGCCAACGTCTCCTGGATCATGGAAAAAGCAAGAGAGTTCCAGAAAAACATCTATTTCTGCTTTATTGACTATGCCAAAGCCTTTGACTGTGTGGATCACAATAAACTGTGGAAAATTCTGAAAGAGATGCGAATACCAGACCACCTAACCTGCCTTTTGAGAAATTTGTATGCGGGTCAGGAAGCAACAGCTAGAACTGGACATGGAACAACAGACTGGTTCCAAATAGGAAAAGGAGTATGTCAAGGCTGTATATTGTCACTCTGCTTATTTAACTTCTATGCAGAGTACATCATGAGAAATGCTGGGCTGGAAGAAGCACAAGCTGGAATCAAGATTGCTGGGAGAAATATCAATAACCTTAGATATGTAGATGACACCACCCTTATGGCAGAAAGTGAAGAGGAACTAAAAAGCCTCTTGATGAAGGTGAAAGAGGAGAGTGAAAAAGTTGGCTTAAAACTCAACATTCGGAAAACAAAGATCATGGCATCCAGTCCCATCACTTCATGGGAAATAGGTAGGGAAACAGTGGAAACAGTGTCAGACTTTATTTTTTTGTGCTCCAAAATCACTGCAGATGGTGATTGCAGCCATGAAATTAAAAGACGCTTACTCCTTGGAAGAAAAGTTATGACCAACCTAGATAGCATATTCAAAAGCAGAGACATTACTTTGCCAACAAAGGTCCGTCTAGTTAGGGCTATGGTTTTTCCAGTGGTCATGTATGGATGTGAGAGTTGGACTGTGAAGAAAGCTGAGAGCCGAAGAATCGATGCCTTTGAACTGTGGTTTTGGAGAAGGCTCTTGAGAGTCCCTTGGACTGCAAGGAGATCTAACCAGTCCATTCTGAAGATCAGCCCTGGGATTTCTTTGGAAGGAATGATGCTAAAGCTGAAACTCCAGGACTTTGGCCACCTCATGCGAAGAGTTGACTCATAGGAAAAGACTCTGATGCCCGGAGGGATTGGGGGCAGGAGGAGCTGGGGACGACAGAGGATGAGATGGCTGAATGGCATCACTGACTCGATGGACGTGAGTCTGAGTGAACTCCGTGAGTTGGTGATGGACAGGGAGGCCTGGTGTGCTGCGATTCATGGGGTCGCAAAGAGTCGGACACGACTGAGCGACTGATCTGAACTGAACTTACTCCTTAAGGACACCAGACATATTGGGTTAAGGGCCATGTTATCTCAGTATAACCTCCTCAGAACTAATTATATTTTAATGATCCTATTTCCAAATAAGATCACATTTCAGAGGTTAGGGGGCTTCCCTGGTGGCTCAGATGGTAAAGAATCAGCTGCAGTGTGGGAGAAGTGGGTTCAATCCCTCGGTTGGGAAGACACCCTGCAGGAGGCCATGACAACCCACTCCAGTATTCTTGCTTGGAGAATCCCCATGGACAGAGGAGTCTGGTACATCTATTCAGGGAACACAACTGAACCCGTAATAAGCACCATGAGCTTCCTTTGTGGTTATTGCACTTTTTGCATTGTGCAATTGTATTTATAAAGAACTCCTTGTTTTGAATGGGCTCCCCAGGTGATGCAGTGCTAAAGAATCCATCTGCCAATGCAGGAGAGGCAAGAGACCGTGGGTTTGATCAGTGGGTTGGGAAGATACCCTAAAGTAGGAAATGGCTGCCCACTCCAGTATTCTTGCCTGGAAAATCCCATGGACAGAGGAGCCTGGATGACTTCAGTCCATGGGGTCACAAAGACTTGGACATGACTGAGCATGCACTCATTTCTTTGTTTTAGGGATAAACAGGATTTATAAACTTTGAGCTTTTTTATTTGTGTTTTAGTTTTAGCTTTCAACTTTAAGCTTAAGCACACTTTAGACAAAACTACAAGTTTTATGTGGCTTGGAAGGATTTGTCCTCCCTTTATTTTCAGCAGCATTCAAAATGATGTGGTGGTTGAAATCAAGCCCATTCAAAGTTAGTGCTTTACGATTACACTGCTTCCTGCCTCTCCCCACTTCTCATCAAAGAGTTTGCCTTTGCTAAGAGCTTGGGTGGGTGATAATAAAACAGCAACTAAACCCCATGCCTCTTCAGCCTGTTGAATATGATCTCTACAATAAATTCTTAGTTTATTCCTTCTGGATATCATCACTCTAATCAAAAGATCATTCGGAATGGCTTATCAGTATTATAAAAATCTGTGTTTAGAAAAATCTCTGCTCTCAGATTTTGAAGAACCAGATGCCAATTTTTATCAACTACTTTTACTTCATCCTACATTTCACAGTATCTGACAATCATGCCTCAGAGTTTGCCAGGATTGGTGATATCACTGAGGATTTTCTCTGTTTATTTTTTTGGAGATTGACTTTTGAGTGAGTGGATTAAATATGTTCTTTACTTGGGTGTTTGTATCGAGTTCTTTATAGATTTTTATTAATTAAAGATGCTTTATCTGAAATGGATCTGCTTTGAAAATAATATTGAAAAACACCACCATGATTTATGTAGCCACTGTAAAATAGAACAATTAGTGATATATTTTTGTGTGTTGTTAGTGACAAGTAGACATTACTTAGAAGTCACATTTGATTAATGCAAATGCTATTAATGGTAATATGGAATTAATAGTAAAAAAATGTGAGACATATGATATTTTTCAAAAAATAAAAATAAACTAGTTGCATATTATCGAAGCATAACTGTATTATAATTGATCATGAAAACAACCTACATAATGAGCATATTTGCCTAAGAGAACAGTGTACTTAAGTATTTAAACTGCTTCTTAAATTTTATAATAATAACTCTTACTATAAATATAATGACATGTATTCACAGAGGATATACACGACTTCATTTTGGCATTTTGTAAACAGCAAGAAATTTTAATAAAGTTAAATATCCATCAGGAAATTTTAATACATCAATATAATTTTTAAAACTATGTAAGGGTAAATTTTGTATTTTATTAGAATATTTAATAACATGGAAATTTTAAAATGACTTAGTAAGTATAAAAATCAATTGAAATCAAAATGCCAATAGTGATTCTTTTCTGGGGATTGGGTACTATGGGTAACTTTTATTTTTTACTTTGTGTTTTTATGTTTTTCTAGTTGTCAGCAATAAACATGTATAGCTTGTAAAATTAGGAATAAATCAATAATTATCATTAACAATTAAAAAGCAATTAAAAATATTATAAATGATATTCCTTAAATTTAAAATTTATGAACCTTAATAAATCTTTTCTATAAGTTTTATTTTTAAAGATTATTAAAATTTTTTATTTATATTTTTATTTAAAGATTATTTGAATAAATTAAAATTTTTTATTTAAAGGTTATTAAAATAGTCTTTCTACTGCTTTATTTTTTAGATCAGCTGTAGGTTCAGAGAAGAATTGAATGGAAGACAGAGATTTCCCATTTACTCATGTCTCCAATATTGAATTATCTTTTCCATTATCAACATCTCCCACCAGAGTGACATATTTGTTACAATTGAGGAACTGACATTAACACACTCAGATTTGGTGATTTTTTTCTATTTTACAGTATAACAGAAATGCTATTAGTTGGCTTTTTTACTTAATTTGAGGAATATGTTTGGGCTACATGCTGTATAAGTTACGTAGCCTAGTTTGTGCTCTGATGACCAATTAAATCTTAAAGCTCATTGACCCAGTGCAGGAAAAATGTATTTATCACTCATTCCATATATTCCATTCTGCTGGATGGGTGGATGCAGGAGGTGCCACTCTACTTCATGTGATTCTTTCAGAGATTCAGGGCACTGTATAAATCCTCTTACAATTTAAAAGATGATCTGTGTTCACTGGTGCAGAGATAAGAGATCTGTAGGAAGCACATCTGTTGTTCAAGTGTGATTTTATTCCATTTGCTATATTAGTCACATGGAATGCTAGAAAATGTCACCCTGCTCTATACCCAAGAAGAGGAAAACATGGTGAATACAGAGTATTATCTCTGTGACACATAGACTATTTGAAATTTACATCAGTGATGGATTCAGAGAGACAGAAGATATGTTTAATAAAGTAACAATCCAAAGCATGATATTCTTTTGTGACTGCTGACCTCATGAGGCAGGTTATATATTTTAAGATGACATTAAAAGAACCAAATAAGTTAATTATATGATCACTATATTTCAAAGTATATTAACCATTACTTGTAATTGTAGCCTCTTATTTTTTTATCTATTTGCTTCTTACATGAACATTATTTAGTCATTAGTTACTAAACTAACAGTTCAGTAGTGAAAGAAATTCATTTAACCTTTGCTAGATGGATTTTTAAATTTCTCATGTGTGTTTTTTCTTCCTTTCTGTCCCTATTTCTCTAATGTTGCCATGTATCTATAGATTTAAGACTAAAAATGGAGACACCAAAGTAGTCAAAAAAGAATCTTGATGTTTTTCTGTAACTTTACAAATAAAATACAAATTCATTGTATTAATTGTAATTCAGAGAAAAATCACTAAAAGTAAATTTTAGATATGACTATTTTATGCCATATCAGTTATAATTATACATCATATCCCCTCCCTCTTTGACCACCCCCTCTCCCAATCCTACCCATCTAGATTATCACAGAGACCAGGCTGAGCTCCCCATGCTATACAGCAGGTTCCCACTAGCTATCTGTTTTACACATGGTAATGTATATGTCAATCCCAATCTCTCAATTCATTTTAACACCTGTCTCTTTGAGTACATCATCAATGTGAATTTCATATACACTAAGTGTGGCAGAGACAAAAATGATACCCTCAGACATTTCCTCTTCCTTCCCCTGTTTCCATGTGACTGATCTGGCAAATGGGAAAATTTGTAAAGTGAAGTGTGTTGTTTTTAACCTGAAGAAATGTTGGAGTATTTTAGGAATCAAGACAATATCCTCAAAATTTGGTTTTAAGACTTGGATAAAAACATAAATGAATTGCATTATTTAAGTCTCTAGCCTACAAATATGAATATATTTGGCCTCATAAAAGAGGCATAACAAAGTAAACAAAATATCTTTCTTAAAACAGGCATTATATGGAAGTAAATTGGATGTTAATGTGACAGAATTGTCAATGATATGAGTTCTTTTTAAATTGTTATGAATATTATCTGATTCTATTTTGTTTAACTTATATGCAGAGTACATCATGAGACATGCTGAGCTGGAAGAAGCACAAGCTGGAATCAAGATTGCCGGGAGAAATATCAATAACCTCAGATATGCAGATGACACCACCCTTATGGCAGAAAGTGAAGAGGAACTAAGCCTCTTGATGAAAGTGAAAGTGGAGAGTGAAAAAGTTGGCTTAAAGCTCAACATTCAGAAAATGAAGATCAGGGCATCTGGTCCCATCACTTCATGGGAAATAGATGGGGAAACAGTGGAAACAGTGTCAGACTTTATTTTGGGGGGCTACAAAATCACTGCAGATGGTGATTGCAGCCATGAAATTAAAAGACGCTTACTCCTTGAAAGGAAAGTTATGACCAACCTAGATAGCATATTCAAAAGCAGAGACATTACTTTGCCCACAATGTCTGTTTAGTCAAAGCTATGATTTTTCCAGTGGTCATGTATGGATGTGAGAGTTGGACTGTGAAGAAAGCTGAGCACTGAAGAATTGATGCTTTTGAACTGTGGTGTTGGAGCAGACTCTTGAGAATCCATTGGACTTCAAGGAGATCCAACCAGTCCACCCTAAAGAAGACCAGTCCTGGGTGTTCTTTGGAAGGACTGATGCTGAAGCTGAAACTCCAATACTTTGACCACCTCATGCAAAGAGTTGACTCATTTGAAAAGACCCTGATGCTGGGAGGGATTGGGGACAGAAGGAGAAGGGGATGACAGAGGATGAGATGGTTAGATGGCATCACTGACTCGATGGATATGAGTTTGAGTAAACTCTGAGAATTGGTGATGGACAGGGAGGCCTGGCGTGCTGCATTTCATGGGTCGCAAAGAGTTGGACATGACTGAGCGACTGAATTGAACTGAACTGATTTTGTTTTTATTAATTGAATTTAATCCACTTGTGATGTATTGATTATTAAGCAGAGCTATGAATGATTCTTTTGACCTTTATTTGAGAAGCACAGAAGCAAGGGAAAAAATATAAAGACATTTAAAGTATAAAAATTAATAAGAAGAGCAAAACTCAACTTCTATTACTTAATTTATTTTGTTGCCGAAAAAGTAAAAAAAAAAAGTCTTTAAACATAAGTATAGTGCATTTTATTCTTATATATTCTTTTAAGATATCTATAGAGTATTAGAAAACCTTTGAGCCCATTAAAGCTAGTTATTTTTTAGCAAAATGTTTCTGGCTTGCTTTATGAAGAAAACTAAGTTTACATTTAAAATATAAGTGGAAAATAATTTTTTATTTGATCAAAAATTTTAAATCCTGACAAACTTTAGCCATCATTTAAAGTAATTCACACACACTCACAGTTTTGATTTTTTTATGTAATTCAGTCAGACCTACTCTTATTTGTGCCATATACAATGATTGTGCTAAATTTCTTGTAAGAAAATTGGCATTAATACATTGAGAAATTTATTCTATCTTTGCCTAGTCTCCTTTTCAAGTTTAGCATCTAATACCTGGGAAATTTTAGCCTTCTAATAAATGAAATATAACATATATCAATCAGCATAAAATAATTAACCTTTCAGATTCTAGGACCAAAAGTTTTATAAGTGACTCTTCTCCTCAAAAGGAAGATTGAATTGAGAGTGGTGAGTTTTGCGTAGAACAGGGAGTGGAGCAGAAAAGGGCTGTCAGGTAACCAAGAGAAAAATAGAATACTTAATGCCCTAGAATCTACACAGACTGGAATTTTGACACCTGAGGGGAAAAATCGTCTAATTTTATGACCTATCAGTCTTTTGCTATTTTGCCTTTTAACTTTAAAGTATCTGCTAAATATTCTCAAAAATAAAGTAATTCAATCTTAGCTATAATCTGGCTGTTTAACTCTCAGCCACAATATTTGCAAAGAGTCGGACATGACTGAGCGACTGAACTGAACTGAACTGAACTGATACATTTTTTAAGTTATAATCTTTCAAAAGTGACTATTTTTATCCATGGAAGAAATTTAGAAACTTGAGTTTTTTCTAAATTTAGAAGTTATCTAAGTGAAATCTGCTGAGAAATGTATAGAAGAGTTGCCATTGCCTTCCCCAACATTAGAAATAGTGATCATTAAAGAAAAAAACTAATCAAAAATTGCTCATCACTTTATTATTTTACAGCTACTTTAGAAAATACCTGAATCCCCTGTATAAACAATATGTGCCATTTAGTAAAAGACTAAAAACTTTTTAAAGAATATAATCTTAAAGCCAAACAACATTTTACAGATTCTAGAATTATTCTATATGTGAACATTTAAATCTTCTTGCTGTGACAAAAATAACCAAAACGTTTCAACACACACACAGACTTCTCTCATTAAAAGCGTATGAAAACAAAGTCCAACGAAAAACTCTTATCCTAGAAAAGAGAATGGCAATAATCTTCTAGAAGATAATGTCCCTCCCTTCTCCACTTTTGTTCTAATACCTTTTTGAGGGCAGACTCAGTTATATCTTACTGTGCTAAGCCACTCAGCCTAATGGAAAAGAAATGCAAGTCTCCTAAAGCACAACTGAAAAATTCAGTAAATCTGTAATGTGTCATGCTGTCTTCTAATGTCATTTTAAAGAAGTATTAAAGCCAATGTGGAAAGCACCTGACTTCTCCTACAGTGTCATTTCCCGCCCCCACCCCCGCCCTCAGTGAAATCCCTAACCACCAAGTGACAATTTTGATCTTATACCTAGAAAAACACTCCAAGCCTAGTTTCATATCTCTTTGAAAAATCATTTTCCCATCATAAATTAATCTCATTTGGAAATGATTTTTTAAATTTGATTTATGCAAAACAAATCCCAGTGCCCAGAAGAACCTGCATTTGTGGTCGTTATGCCGCAGCTAGAAGTGAAATTACTGATCAGTGAGCTGTTTCAGAATGGCGACGTGAACTGCAGCCTGGATTAAGCAATCTGATGAAGCATAACCTACCATGAAAGAAATAAAAACATTTTATAGGACTCATGGGCATTATTGACAGGTTTCTACTGCTTTTTCAATAGGATTCTGTTTAGCAGGAGATCTCATTTATCCAGAACCCTTTTGTTTAAACATAATAAAATGCCCCATTACATTATGGGAAACATGAAATGTTTTCTCCTTAATATAGTTTTGTGTAGGGAACTGTCATTATTAAAATCTTTTGAAATACTTTTGAAACACTTTTTGGCTTGTTACATTAAATGTTAAATAAAGAAACAAGATAGATATGTTTTAGATTAAGTAGAGTTTATTTACATTTGTACGTCAATTAAGCATTTGCACCAACCTAGTTTTAGGATGACACATTTCTTCAATTAAGAAAAACGTAATACTTCTTTTGTTAAATCAATATCACTGTAGCAAAGCTGCTATTTCAATAAATAAATACTGTCTTAAGAATCCAGTTCTTAAATTCTCCATTTATTTAAAATAAAGGTTTACTATATGATCTTGTAATGGCAACATGGCCCAGCCACACCTGTTTTCCAAAATGATTTATAAGTCTCCTTATAAATGAGGAAAGTTACATAAGGAAAATTCACTTGATTTCAAGAGTGAATTTGAAAGAAAATACTTTCTTTTAAGAATTAATGCATGTCACTTTTCTTTGTCTCTGGTTTTCTATCTCCCCCACACATCAAAATCATCCAAAGAGATAGTAGACACTATTAGATTCCATATGCACAGATTCTGTTTCTGGTTATTAGGGGTGGAGCTTGGGTATTGGTTTATTTAAAGAGCATCCCAAGGGATTCCAATGCAACTGAGTGTTGATGCAACTGCTCTAAACAAAGAGAAAAAAAAAAAAAAAATGAATGTGAACAGGGCTCCTGTGTATGATTATAATTCTATAATTATACTCTTTAAAACCAGAAATTTTTTTCAGGTGAAGTTAAAATTTTGCTAAGGGTCTAGGGACAAACTGTCTTGATATTAGCAATTTTCCTTTAATTTAACAATCACAACTGATGTTGAAGCTGAAACTCCAATACTTCGGCCACCTGATGCAAAGAGCTGACTCATTGGGAAAGACCCTGATGCTGGGAAAGATTGAGGGCAGGAGGAGAAGGGGACGACAGAGGATGAGATAGTTGGATGGCATCACTGACTCAATGGACATGGGTTTGGGTGGACTCTGGGAGTTGGTGATGGACAGGAAGGCCTGGAGTGCTGTAGTTCATGGGATCACAAAGAGTCAGACATGACTGAGCCACTGAACTGAACTGAATGCAAAAATTGTCAGATGAAATCATAATTTTAACATCAATGATAAGTTTGGGAGATATTTTTAACTCTTTACTAATATGTGAAGGTCAACTTTTAAAAGGCATTTTCAATTAATACAAGAGATGATATTTCTACTACAAAGCGACAAAAGAATCACTTGTGCAAGCTGACTTGATAATTACTGTAGTTGCTCTCTTACAAAAATGTTCTAAACACCTGTATCTTTCAGTCACTGTTCTGATACATTTCACAGCTGCTATATGAAGAAGCAGTTCACAAGACCCAAAGTCTAGAGTAGCAAATGAATACATGAGAGTTTGCATCCAGTATATCTTATACAAAATGTTGCTATAAAATTCTAAATATAACAAATTTCTTTCTAAAATGCAATATCCAATTTAAAAAACTGGCAAGTTAAACAATGCAAGATGGTAAGTAGTTGAGGTTTATGTCTGGGCCTTTGCACTGCATACTCTTGTTTTACACTATATACAGCCAGAGTCACTGCAGCTTGTATTCAGCCAAACACTGACATTGAAAATAATGCTCTTCTGCTATGTCATCATCCTCTCCCACACCTGTTGCCTCCAATTTGTCATCATTGTCATCTTGCTAAGTCCCTTCAGTCGTGTCCGACTCTAAGTCTTTCCAGTCGTGCGACCCCATAGACGGCAGCTCACCAGGCTCCGCTGTCCCTGGGACTCTCCAGGCAAGAACACTGGAGTGGGTTGCCATTTCCTTCTCCAGTGCATGAAAGTGAAAAGTGAAAGTGAAGTCGCTCAGTCGTGTCCGACTCTTAGTGACCCCATGGACTGCAGCCTACCAGGCTCCTCCGTCCATGGGATTTTCCAGGCAAGAGTACTGGAGTGGGGTGCCACTGCCTTCTCCAAAGGCCATGCCTTTTTTTCAAGAGGTAGAATACGACTCATGAAACCAAATTTTCATTTAAAAAATACTCCAATAGGTAATTAACAACTATTTGAACCCTTGAAAGAAATACAGATTAGCATTTTATCCTCAGGAGTTACGGGAACACAAAAGCAGTTTGCAAGAGCATTCTACTTGCTCTTTTTATAGCTTAATGATTTTCATAGTGCCACTCTTTCTTTGCTATCAATATACCTGCCTCCCCACCGTGACATCTATTATTTCTAGCCCTTGGGAAAAGTAGGTATTTGATCTGACTTGGCCTCATTTTCAATGTTTTTATTAACATCTCATTTGGGAAATAACAACAAATTAAAAAAGAAATTATATTGTAAAACACATAAGCTTGACAACATTTAAGAAGTTGGACATCTTTCAAGAGTTTGGGAATAGGCATTCACATTTGAATAGGAATATTCAAATATTCCAAGTCACATATTTGAGCATATTAACATTCTTAAAATAGTCAATAAACAATAAGGAACACATTCTGGGTAGCCTTTTTTTTTCACGTTTTATTTTCCTCAACCTTGCATTTCCTCAGAAATTACCTTCCAACCATTTTTTTTTACATTCATATTTTCTAAACTCATAAATTGAATTGATCACATAATATCTCTTTCCAAAAAGAGCTGGACAGAACCCAGTGTTCCCTATTAAGATTAACTTTTTTAGAGTGTTTGACTTTTACCTGTACAATTTCTACTTGAAGGTTATTAGGGCAATAATTTATTACTTATCAACTTCCAGTAAGTGCCCAATGTAGCTTAAAGATGCTCCAGTATATTGGCACATCTTCGTAAAGGAGTTTCAAAAAACTGAAGAATTGTCTCCCTTTTAACAGTTGCTTCTTTCTCAACTTCCCCCAGAACAAATCAGCCTCCTCACTTCCTGCAGCATTTTCCGTGTTGCTGGTATAGTCCACATGCTTCTTGGTCTAGAGGTTTGTTTATATTTGTAGCACCATGATTATCTTCCTCATTCTCTTTGAAGCCAAACTAAAATGGCATCCTGTAATTATGGGTCTGTGAGTAGTTTGGGAACAAGATGTATCTGTCTGTCTGCATTGTTTTGTAATTGTTTTGTAAGTGGATTTATGTTTGTACCAGGATTTGGATGTGCCTGGGGGTTGGGCAGGGAATTTTAAGATTAAAGCTGCCTGTGTAGCTAAAATGCACCTATGCACAGCCCACTGTGAACACTCTATCTCCTGCTGACTCTGAGTTTCCTCATGGTGAGGTGCTTTGTCCTAATGCTGGTGGTGTCTAAAGACTTAGAGACAAAGGCAGCGTGGCAACACAAAGATCATTCCTGAACTCTCAGGTTCCCTTGCAATGTATATCCTTACTCCATTGTCTAAGACTATGCTTTGATTGTAATAACTCTATTCCAGGTGTAAAATCTGGTGAAGTTCCAGAGTCTATTAAGCATTTGATTACTTAATTTGATCCAAGTTTAATTAACAATGAATACACTTTCTCTTAGAAGACTATCTGTAGGCCGCCATCGCCTTCCTCCTTCGTCCCCCATCATGGCCGAGGAGCTCTCCGCGTCCATGTCCTACACCGAAGATGATTTCTACTGCCCCATCTGTCAGGAGGTGCTCAAAACGCCCGTGCGGGCTGCGGCCTGTCAGCACGTTTTTTGTAGAAAGTGTTTCCTGACTGCAATGAGAGAAAGCGGAATGCATTGTCCCCTCTGTGGTGGAAATGTGACTAGAAGAGAGAGAGCATGTCCTGAACGGGCCTTAGACCTTGAAAATACCACAAGGAAATTTTCTGGTAGCTGCAGATGCTGTGCAAAACAGATTAAATTCTATCGCATGAAACATCATTACAAATCTTGTAAGAAGTATCAAGATGAATATGGTGTTTATTCTATCATTCTTTCAGATCTCTCAAGATTCAGTAGGAAACAGTAACAGGAGTGAAACATCTGCATCTGATAACATAGAAACTTACCAAGAGAATACAGGTTCTTCTGGGCATCCTACCTTTAAGTGTCCCTTGTGTCAAGAATCAAATTTTACCAGACAGCGTTTACTGGATCATTGTAACAGTAATCACCTATTTCAGATAGTTCCTGTGACGTGTCCTATTTGTGTGTCTCTTCCTTGGGGAGATCCTAGCCAGGTTACTAGAAATTTTGTTAGTCATCTAAATCAAAGACATCAGTTTGATTATGGAGAATTTGTGAATCTTCAGCTAGATGAGGAAACCCAGTATCAAACTGCAGTTGAAGAATCTTTTCAAGTAAACATCTGAAGGCTGTAGACACCTCTGCATCTTTGTACCTGCAAGTGCCATCTTTAAGGAGAAAACTACAGGAAGTCACCATTTCAATAACTTGATGTGTATATTAATAAAAGTAATTCAGTCTATTGTTTTAGTTTTTTAATTGAAAAAGGTGGGCCATGTAAAAACTTAATTCTTTTGATAAGTTAAAAGATAAAGCTTAGGACATTATCTTTATAAACATTAAAAGGATTATATTTCATTAATGGTGAGAAGAGAATCCCTAATGTACTTACCTTTTTTGCATTACATATTCTTGAATTTTCCCTTGCTTTTGAAATTTGGTGCAGTTCCTCCCATTGACATTATTGTACACAGGTAACACAGTACCAAATTCTGAGTGATGTGATTAATATAAACTAACAAAACTGAGCCAGTTATTTGAGATGCAAATGGAGACTTGAAGTGATAAATGAAACAATCCAAAGGAAACTTTTTTAAATACAGATTCTAGCTGAAGAATTCAACTATAAGAAAATTGTATTTATATAATGTTTAGTATTTTTGAAGACTAGTGAGATTTCTTTAATAATTTTAACTCTTTAAAAAGCAAAAACTCATTGTATAGATATTTACTTTTTGCTGTTAGAAGGAAATATCAAGAGAAAAATTGATTTCTTTGGTGGACAAGTTGGTAATGTCAAATCTTGTTTGTTTGGCTGACTAATATGTAAGCCTAAAGTACAGTAAGCTGAATTACAGCTCTTTGGCCTCAGAATTTTCAGTAACAGAATTGCTGGTTAGCTATGATGAAACTTGTATTAGAAACTTGCAGTTGGTGATATTACATTCTCTCTATATATTTAAATGAGAAGTTTGACTTCATCTCAATTTAGAAATTTGTTCAAAGCTAAAGATGTGTATGTATATATACATGCACTTTTGTATGTATATATACACATATAAGCATGCAATTTGTCTGGTTATATGCAGAATTTCTATTAAGATTATTAAAAGGGACTAGTAATATGGGGTTGATGTGTTTATCTGAGTTGATTAAAATTTTGTATGTTACCAAATTTTTAAAGTAACAGTCAAATGCTAACTTGTCTACTTGGCTACTATGACACCTTAAAACTTGAGTTTACACACCTACACAATTGTATGTTTATATGGTGCTCATTTGTTATCTGAAAGATAATGCGGAACTATAGTAGTGAGATGGATCCTACCAGCCACTCTGTTTCACTACATTTTAGTCAAAATTGAGTTCATTCTTCATATTCATTAATAAAAATCATAAAATAACTTGTACTAGAAGGCCCAAATCACAGAATAAAGCTGAAGAGTGGATTAGCTGACATTCCATACTAATATAATCGTTTATGCTTTCTTTAAAATAAATAACTAAAAGAACATAAAATTTCAGAAGTAGTTTGCTGCTAATATATACATATGTTGTATAAAAAGGTATATTTTGGTTTTGTTAAAACCCTTGTTGACTTTTCTACAGTGAATGTTTTTTTTAACTTGATTTAATAAAAATGTTAATTTTGAAAAAAAAAAAAAAAGAAGACTATCTGTACACTAACCCCAATAATTGTCCTCCAAAACTGTCACTGTAACACCATAATTTCTCTTTATTAGGACTTTGCACAGATAAAATTTGCAAATTTTAAATTTTTACTGTTGATTTTTCCTACTGCATAGATTCCATGAAGATAAAGGCCATCTCTTTGAAACACGCCAGAGAGCTCAAAAGCTATGTGTTGACTGGCTCAAGAATCATGGGTTGAAACAGAATCTTAAAGATGTAAGGAAAACTGAATGTATTTAGGTCATTGTGAAGCAACCAGTAAAGAAGAGTAAATGAAAGTCGTTCAGTGGTGTCCGACTCTTTGAGACCCTGTGGACTATGTCCATGGAATTCTCCAGGCCAGAATACTGGAGTGGATAGACTTTCCCTTCTCCAGGGGATCGTCCCAACCCAGGGATTGAACCCAGGTCTCCTGCATTGCAGGCGGATTCTTTACCAGCTGAGCTACAATGGAAGCCCAAAGAAGAGTAAAATTATGACTGAATATAGTTAAACTACAGACTATAGTTGTATATTCTGGAATACATGGAAGAAATGTTATAATATTGGGATAATGGAAGAAATGTTTGCAATAGTACAAAAAAAGCAAAATTTTACTCATTGAAGACAACTCTAATAAGAGAAAAGGAAAGGAAAATAGTTTAGAAGATATAGCTATATCAAGACTCATATATAACAAATTTATTTTCTTTCTGAAGTCAGAAGTGAGATTTTCTTACTGAGTGAGGAAAGAGGTATTAAAGTTTGAAGCTGGAAGTCGCTAGAGAAAATCTGAAGCAAAAGCCATAAAGAATAGGAACTGAGCCAAGTAAATGGCACCATTTACTAATGTTGCCTAGGCTTTTGCAGGAGGAATTGTTACAGGAAGTGTGGTACTTATGACACAGAACAGAACTCTGTGGGGCTTCTGAGCAGAAAAGCCTTTCTGTGCCCCCCATTTCTTGATTAGAAGAAATAGCCTTCATTAAGCTCCATAACCTTCCCAGAGCTCCAAGGGGCAGGTTCAAATAGATGTTAATTAAGGAAGGGAGGGGATATGGAGATAAAGGAGGAATAGTCAAGAAACTGGAGAAGGAAATGGCAACCCACTCCAGTATTCTTGCCTAGAGAATCCCGTGGACAGAGGATCCTAGTGGGCTGCTGTTCATGGGGTAGCACAGAGTCTGACACAACTGAAGTGACTTAGCATGCATTGCATGCATTGGAGAAGGAAATGGCAACCCACTCCAGTATTCTTGCCTGAAGAATCCCAGGGATAGAGGAGCCTGGTGGGCTGCCGTCTATGGGGTCGCACAGAGTCGGACACAACTGAAGTGACTTAGCAACAGCAGCTTTCAAGAAACAATAGAGCAGCCTTGGGGTGGAGTCATAATTTCCCTTCAAGGGATATACATAGCAATATCTTTGAGCTGTTTTGCATTTAATGAAACTCCCACGTGGTGAAAAATATTAATGGTATGCTGTTCATAAGCATGGAGACCCCAAACAGATTAGAACCGGAAGACTAATGGTTCTGATGATGATATCATAAACTGATGCTACTGACTCCAACTTACCTCATGACCAACCAATCAGAGGAATATCCATGAGCTGATCACGCCCTCTTTGAACCATGACTTTGCTTTACTCTACTTTACTCCTAACACCCCCCTCCAGGTCAGAACACATAGCATTGAGGACATTAGTCTGCTGTGACCCCCTTTGCCTGGTGTGCGTGCTAAGTCGCTTCAGTCACGTCCAACTCTTTGCTACCCTGTGGACTGTAGTCCACCAAGCTCCTCTGTCCATGGGATTCTCTAGGCAAGAATACTGAAGTGGGTTGCCATTTCCTTTTCCAGGTGATCTTACTGACCCAAGGATCAAACCCGCACATCTTATGTCTCCTGAATTGGCAGGTATGTTCTTTACCATTAACATCACCTGGGAAGCCCTTGGCAAGGCAATAAAGTTATTCTTTTCTACTTCATCCAAAACTGTCTCCAAAATTTGATTCAGTATTGAGGTACAGAGGCCAAATTCAGCTTCACTTAGAGTAATAAGGTTGTTGCATTGTGTTTAACAAAATTAGAAAGGACTTGTTGCAAACTGCAGTTTTCATCATATTAATATAAAGAAGTACATTGTGAATTTCCAATAGACAAATGTTACATCCAACATTTGCTATGTTTACTTAAGACCATATTGACTAAAATTTATGTGCATGTAAACACTTTTAGTTAAAATTGTTAGGTAGTTAGAATAAGAAAGTGAAAGTGAAAGTGAAGTCGCTCAGTCGTGTCCGACTCTTTGCGACCCCATAGACTTTAGTCCAGCAGGCTCCCTGTCCAAGGGATTTTCCAGGCAATAGTACTGGAGTGGGTTGCCATTCCTTCTCCAGGGGATCTTCCCAACCCAGGGCTTGAACCCGGGTCTCCTGCATTGTAGACAGACGCTTTACCATCTGAGCCACCAGGGAAGTCCTAGAATAGGAAAAGGGAGTCCAAAATGGCGGTGGCTGAAAGATAAAGAAGGGGAAAGCCCATGAATAAAACAAAGAAAGATCTGAGGACTGGAGTAAGAACCTCAGGTAAAACAAACAGCCCTCCTGGCTAGCCCAGTTTATATAGGACAGACTCAGGGGGAGAAAAAAAAAACATAAAAAGAGGAGCCAAAATTGAGCCAAGGGCTTCTCTTCGGACTTTTGGGTTGGCCTGCCCTCATGCCTTGAGGATGTATGTTCCTTTGCTTCCCAAATAAAACTGAGCTGTAACATTGGTACATCCATCACTCCAAGTTTTTGCTGCAGCGAGCCAGAGCCAAGGAAATTACACACTCCCCCAACGAAATGAAAAGAAAACAGAGAAACCCATTAAAACAATAAAGTTTTATTTTAAAAAGTAGAAAGAAGATAAGTGAATGATGAATATTGCATTCAGAAAAATATTAACTTCATTGAGAGGAAGCCAGGTGGATGGAATAAGAGCAGTGATATATTTACATAAGTTATTATCAAGGTCTCACATTGATTTGTATGGTAGGTTTGTGGGTGCTTTTTGCATTTAGATAAATGAGTTAAAAAAACTGACTAAAAAAACTAATACATTAAAAAAACAAACAGGCATGGATCAATGACTACACTGTGTCATGAGAGAAAGATTAAGAATTACTCAAATATATGTACATAATGTAAAATTAATAATTAAAGTAAGAAAAAAATTTTATTTCCAGAATTATGTGCATGTGCACTATGATCAAATCATCTTAAGTGAATTTTAAGTGAAAGTGTTAGTCATTCAGTCATGTCTGACTCTTTGTGGCTATAGCCCGCCAGTCTCCTCTGTCCATGGAATTCTGTAGCCAAGAATACTGGAATGGGTAGCCATTTCCTTCACAAGGGGATCTTCCTGACACAGAAATCGAACCCGGGTCTCCTGCATTGCAGGCAGATTCTTTACCATCTGGCCACCAGGGAAGCCCTTAAAGATTTTGTCAAATGTGCCATTTATTTCTTCCAGCAATTCTAAATTCTAGCTTACTCATTGATGTATTTGTCATATGTCTTCTACCTATGGAGGAGCCTCTTTATATGTGTCTTCATTATTATTTTTTATATTTCATTGACGGTTAGTATTGGCAGTTGATCTACATTATGTGCTACATGTCTGGTAATTAACAGAGGGCAAAATTTTGACTATGGTCGATCATTGATAAAGCAGCACTGAAGCTAAATGTTACCTTGCTAATGGACCACAATGAAAGCTTCCTGTTTCCTGGTTCATTACACCCTCCTTTCCTCAGGCTTTTGTAAACTTGTATCAATCCTTTAGCTCTGTCTCAACATTAGAAGCAAAAGAAAGGCAAGAACTCTCCCAGAGGTCTCATATCAATTTTACAAATGGAAGTTTTTAGATTTTTGTTTCTCAAACTCTTCTGGAATCAGCATTCCAAGACTCTGATGCTTTCTGGTGCTGGTCTCCCAGCTCTTGCATATTGCTCAGGGAAGAAAAGCTCTAATAGCTCTCCCCACTAAAGCTCATCAAGAGTTTTATTTCAACCCAATTGCTCCCTAAGCCCAAAGCCACAAAGGTAGATGATTTGCTGAATGATGAGTGTATCACTCATGAAATACTCTGCTTATATGTCCTGCCTCGGAGAGCATAGGAGACTGACAGCTCCAGATATTGCCCTTCTGAATCTACCACTACTTTACTACAGGCCACAGTTCCCTTTTCAACCCCAATCTCCAGTCTGCTCCTACCAAATGAATTGGCATAGCTGAGGGAACTAGCGTGGGCTCACTGCTTCAGTAACAGGTGTCTTCTCTAATCAGCAAATTATATATACACAGAGGTTCTTCCTATGTGTTCTCAAGTATCAGACCTTCCTTGTGGTGTGAAGGTTTCTCCTGCCTACTCTTGCACCTACCATCTTTATTCTTCACAAAGCATTTCATTCAATAAATCTTGTGCAAATTTAAGCCTGTCTTAGCAACCAGTTCTCAAATGTCTCAAACTAAGACAATGCAGATGCAAGATGTACATGCAATACCATTTTCTCAGAGTCTTTGCCACTGCTATAATATTACAATGTATCAAAATAGATGATAACAAATTAGGGTTTATTCCAAGAATGCAAGAAAGTAAATGAGCTATGATATGCTCACATGAATAGATACTGAAATGCATTTGATAAAATTTCTAAACCATTTCTAATAAAAGCACAGAATGGAAAGAGGTTACATAAATATATAATCTATTTCCTGAAAGACAAGAGCAGATATTATTCTAAATAGCAAAGCATGGAAAAGAATCCAATTAAAAATATAAATTTGCATTGACTGCCTATTACGACTATTAACATTTATGGGTGACTCAGAAGTGACTGACAGAAATGTTTACAGGAATAGTTGAATGCATAATGTATACTAGGGACTTTAGGTATGACATAGCAGTTCTGTAGATTATTATCTTTCTCCTCATCTTCTAGAAATTATGTAAATCTTTCTAATTAAAAAATTACATTCTCCATGTTTTACAGAAACTTGGAGTCAGATGTGATTTACAAATTCAAGAGTGCAAAGGTTGAGTCTGTGCAGATGTCATGCAAAAATAAGTGTAAAGTTTATTTTATTGGCCCAGAGGTGGCAGATTCCAGGATGCACCACAAAAATATACTTCCCACAGATAAAGGAATTATCCTGAGGGGCAAACAGTGTATCTTTTTCTAATAACCAGGTAAGTAACTTTAATACATTAGGACCAGGTTTAACATGTTCCCAGAAAGACAGAAAGCAAGAGAGTGGAAAATATCAAAGGACCTCATCAGAAAATGATTTTTAGCATCAGAAAAGTGCATGTCCTAAATTTAATGTGTTTACCAGGAGTTAAAGTCACTTTATTTTGCAGTTGCTTTTGATAAAGCCAAGAAGTTTAGAGTTGGCAGCCAAAGTCCTCTAGATTCAAGTTTGTACAAAGAAACACTGGAGATGGATTTACAAAGAGGGCATAAAGAAGGTTTATTTGTAAGAAGCTATCTGTCTCTAGGTGAGAAGAATAAGTAAAAGCTTTGACCTCTTCATCCCAAACAAGAAACTTCTGGAAACAAATAGTCTAATAAAAATGATTATGTTCATTAATGAGTAATAACATAAGAAATGTTAGTACATTGTTATACTATTTTTATTAGAATACTCTGGAGATGAGAAGCAAAATTTTCATAATGCTAAATAATTATATAGATAGAAAAGACTTTTCAGAGCTAGTGGTAAGTAAATATTCTGTCACAAATTAATGAACAGACACACACACATACACTGAAGTTTGCAACCAGTCTTATGAAGGGCAATCACAGAGTTGAAGTATAAAAAGTTAGAGAAGATATAAGAGAACATATGATACATGAGTTTGTAGGATCTACATAACAATTGAAGGAAAATATAAAATTATAAAGGAAGATGAAATTCAAAGTGAACCAGGGAGAATCCATCAAAGAAAATACAGAAGTGACTTGGAGAATAGAAATGAAAAAACTGACAAAAACATAGTCAAAATCAACTTGCAAAAAAATTGTTGATTGAGATCCATTTTTAAGAGATTTGGAAAGCACATTCTATATTGTGCTTGATAGGAATACAGATTACTACACCACCTATGGAGAGCAATATCATATACAGTCAACCTTTGAATAATTTGGATTTGAACCACGCGATCTACTTATATGTGGATTTTTTTTTTTTTAAGTAGAAATGCTGCAGTACCACTCAGTCCGTGGTTGGTTAAATCCACGGATTGGAACTCCAGAGACACAGGAACCCATGATGTACTCTGGATGGTTGACTCTAAGCTGTATGTAGATTTTCAAATGCATGGAAGGTAGGTGCCTCTAATCCCACCTGAGTTCAAGGGCCACCATATATGTAATCTCTAAGTTGCAAAAGAATATAACCTTTAACCAAAAGAATTTTCTTCAAAGAATTTTTCATACAGATATACTTGCATGAATGCTATTCATTACCCCCTTGTTTGTACTACCAGTTTTAAACAATTAAATGAATGAATGAATTAAATTTTAATTAAATTAATTAATTAAATTTTTATACATCCAAACAATAGAAAATGTTATAGAAAAGGTTGGATTAATGTCTCTATGTCCTGAAGTAGAAATGCTTTTGACATATTTTGGAAGGGAAAGGAAAAGTAAGGCAGTGAACTACATACAAAATTATTTGTCAGAAAATAAAGAAGGAATCTGGAGGAGGGCATGGCAACCCACTCCAGTACTCTTGCCTGGAGAATCTCATAGACAGAGGAGCCTGTCATGCTACAGTCTATAGGGCGGCAAAGAGTTGGATACAACTGAGCTACTGAGCAGAGCACAGCATAGCACAGGGAAAGTATCAGAATCTCTACTGTTGTTTACTTGAAAATACATAAAGCAACTTTGGGCAGATTGACAATCCAGGAGGGCATGGGGACAGGCAACTGGGGAGAAATGTGGTAAGAATCAATATTGATTATTTAGCATTTTTAACATTTAATTTTGACTTATATGATTGCAGTATGTATATTAAAAGAAGCTAACAAAATACAAGGGTTTCCCATGGCACAGTAGTAAAAAATTCATCTACCAAAGCAGGAGATGCAGGAGACGTGGGTTCGATCCCTGGGTCAGGAAGATCCCCTGGAGAAGGAAATGGCAACCCTTACTCTAGTATTCTAACCTGGAAAATCCCATGGACAGAGGAGCATGGCAGGCTACAATCCACAGGGTCGCAAAGAGTTGGACACAACTGAGTACACACTCACATACACACACACAGATAAAACAAAATATAAAGCTAATAAAATACAATATATTATGTTGTGGTTTAAGCAGTTCTGTGACATAATCTGTACTTTGAATACAAATGGACTTTAGAGAGACAATAAATCTAAAAGAAAGAGGATGAATTTAGGATAAATCTTGAGGGACAAGCTATGGGAATTCTGGATTTATTCCTTTAACAAATATTTATTGAGTACTTGATATATGTCAAGCCTGTTTAAAGGCACTGGTCATTAGATGTTAGCAGTGTTGTGAAAAGGGAAAAATCAAGGGTGACATAAAGGGCATTAGAGTAAACTCCTGAAAACAATGGAAGTGCCATATACTGATGAGAAGTGTTGGTACAGGAAGAAACTTGAGGACAGTGTTTCTCCTCAATCAAATCCAATTTGAAGATTTACATTAGAGATGTCTTTTTGACATTTAGGTGGGGATGTTAAAGAAGGTATATTAGTACATGATTTTTTTCATATTTTGAAAATCTGATTTCTCAGATACTTGTTTTCAAAAATATGGTGAGGCATACTATGTTTCTGTATAGGAAAACTCAATGTTTTTAAAATGATAGCTCTACCCCCAATTGAACTATATATAATTCTGCCCCAATTAAAATTCTAGAGAGTTTTTTTTAAAGGAACTTTAAATGTTTATTCTAAGCTGAATCTGGGCTTCCCTGGTGTCTCAATGGTAAAGAATCTGCCTGCCAAGCAGGAGACATGGCTTTGATCCCTGGGTCAGGAAGATTCCATGGAGAAGGAAAAAGGCAACCCACTTCAGTATTCTTGCGTGAAAAATCCCACGGACAGAGGAGCCTGGTGGGCTACAGTATGTAGTGTAGCAAAAAGTCGGACATGGCTGAAGTGACTGAGCACTCACACACAAGCTTAATCTAGAAAGAAAAATGTGTAAAAATGTTCCATTCTTTTTAAAAAATGGAGTTTTTATCACAACAGATATCAAATGTTACAAAATTGCATTTTTTGTAGCACCTTGCGTTTGGTACAGAAATGATCAAAAAGTGATTTTATTGGTAATGTTATTTCACAGTCTTTAGTCAAACAGTGTGAATTTTAAGGAAATTGGGTAGGCGGTGAGTAGTATAAGCAATTAATCTTTTCTCTGAAACAGTCTTTTTTTTTCTCTTTGTTAAAACTCCTTTGCTGGGAAAATCCTGAAAATATCCCTCTTTCTGGCAGTGTACAATCTCATTTTGGCTGATGCTACTTGCCACATTAAGAGTATAACTCTAACATCATGTCAGGTTTCTCTTGCTGTAGCTCCTGGCATTGGACATGAATGGTGTAATCCCCTGGTGCTGCTCCTTCCAAATTCCCCAGGACCCACACAGATGAAATTGATTCCAAATGACGTGTGACTATCTGCTTCATGGTTCACCTTTTGCCTCCAGATTCTATCTTCTAGCTTGGAGGATATCTATAGTCTTGCCAGCTTGTCTTGTTCATCCTGTCTGCTACTTTCAGCAGTTCATTTTTTCACAAATTCCTGAAGAGTTTTGTGGTATGTATATGAAATTCTTAAGCAAACTAAACAGATTGAAGCAGTACACTATTTTTAGTAGTAATAGCTGGTTTTAAAATTTTTTGAGAAGGCAGTGATATCTCTTTTAAAGCTACCATGTCAGTGACATTTTCCCCTTACATCTTTTTCAGTAAAAAAACTAAAATGAAAAAAATGATATAAAACAAAAAGCCCACACACACAAATATTATTTCCCTGACTTTTATTATGCTACTTCAATTTCTTTGAAATAAGATATATTATCTAAATAGATAAATAGATAAATTATCATTGATACAGTGTTTTTATAAATAATGGGCCTTATGGCACTTAAAAAATAAAATGTTTATTTTATTATGAATTATAATATGTAAACTAGTGAAGGTTTTCTCTCCAGATGTACTCTCAGCTTTCAGGGCCTAGGGATGTTTCTGTTATGTTTCCTTGCTCAGGCTTGGTTAAAGAGCTATGTACACTCAGTGAAGACTGTTTGCCTCTATAGTAAAGAAATATACAGAAATATAAGGCACATATTAATAATTATTATAAACTAGTCATACATTTCACAATTTGCAGTCTAGAAATGGTGTTGACAGAACTCCAGGATCCCAGGTTCCTTTCCATGTCATAATTCCCTCACATTTTTCTGGGTTTTATTATAATCATTTTCTGCACATATTATAGTTATACCATTTCCCCATGTATCTTTAATTATAATTTTTTTACCAATATATAACTTTTATATTAATTGGAGTGCACATTGCCTTTCTTGAATGTGGATCTGCTAAAGATAAATCCTCTCAATTCTTGCTTACATGAATAGTATATTTAATTCATCTTTATTTTTGAGGGATATTCTCCCATGTTACACAAGTCTACATTTGTTAATCCTTTATCTTTTTGCAAGTGTGATTCCACTGACACTGGCTTCTACTGTTTCAGATCAGATATCAGCAATTATTTTTTTTTTATTGCTGTTCTCTGAATTTGATATGCCCTCCTCACATCTGTTTTCAAGATTCTCCTTTTGTCTTTGATTTTCAAAGGTTTTCTTTGATATGCCTAAGTCTGATTTTCTTTGTTTTTATCTTACTTAAGGTGTGTTGAACTCCCTGGAACTGAGAATAGACGTCCATCAGTTTCGAACAGTCTCTGTCATTATTTCCTCAAGTATTTCTTCTGCCCCATTTTACTGTCCTTGAAATACAGTAGTATGCTAAGATATTTGATATTATATCATAGATCTTGGTCAATTTTAATTTAAAAGTTTTTTTCCTCATTGTGTTTTTGGATGATACCTATTATTCTGTTTTCATGATCACTTATTCTTTCTCCAGGTATAGCCAGATCATCAAATGACCTCTTCATTTCCAACAACATACCTTATAATTTATATTTGATTTCTATGTGACTCTTGCTTGGAGTTTCTAGATTTCTGCTAAAATTCTCTATCTATTGATAAATCAGTTTTCTCTGTTCCACTAAATTATTTTGTTAGCTTAAATTTGCTAGCTTATTTATTAGCTTATATAAGTTAGCTTATTTGTTCATTTCAACATATCATCAATATATATTCCTCTACTAGCTGCTTTTATCTTAATTATGGTTCATAGATTTCTACTTCTTTCTAAGTATATTTTTATTATATGGCAGATCATTTGTACAAAAGAACATATAATAGAAATTGAAATTAACAATATTTAACCCAAACACGTGTATGGACCTATATTTGTTATGCCAATAGGGTGAAAGTGTACTGAGTCAGTCTACTCTCGAGTTGAGCTGGTTTTGATCTCTGTTTCAGTTTTAGTTAGATTCAGCTTACTACTGATTTCAAATGTTTTAAAGTCAAGATAACACAGCCTCTTCATCAGACTAAGCATAGTGCTGCCCAGTAATGAGATGCTATTGAGTTATTTCTCTCAGGGTTTACCCTCAGTTTTCTTTTCCTAGTGATGTCTCTTACCAGCAGGGATATTTCTTTCTTTCACCACTGATTCATCAGCCTTGGTGGGAGAGCTTTTGCACATTCACTGAATGCATTTGCCTCCATGATACCTCTCTCCCCTTAGTCCTCCATACCTGTCCCAAACTTGTAGCACACTGATATTATATTCTTAGACAAAGACACATAGGAAAGAAATAGCAGATGGGTACAGACTTACTCTATAACTAAGGACCCTGGGTTATCAAATGCATCATATCACCCACATGTAGCCATCAAAATCTGTTTTAAGTTTGGGTGCTTTCTCCCTAACCTCAGCTAGGGATAGTTCTTTTGTTTTTATGCCAGATATGAAACCTCTAAAGTCTCTCTTTGTGAAAACAGTTGATTTGCCTTCATCCCTCTCCACCAAAAAGAGTTGGCTCTATGGAATTTTGTGAATTTGGAGTCCCTTTGAGTCACTCAGATCTCACAGATTTCTTTCATGACAACCTACCTAAAGTGGACTCTTCTTTCATCTTCCTCCCTATCACATTGATGCCAAAATCTCAGCTTCTGTGCACTGGTGCCAAATAGAGTCTGAGGGACTGAGTTTTGGGTAAAGTATAAGGCTTCCCTGGTGGCTGAGATGATAAAGAATTCATCTGCAATGCAGGAGACCCAGGCTCAAGCCCTGGGTCAGGAAGATCCCTGGAGGAAATGGCAAAGCACTCTAGGATTCTTGCCTGAAGAATTCCATGGACAGAGGAGCCTGGGGTAGCCTGCCAGGGGTCATGAGTTAGCAAAGAGTCTGACAGGACTGAGCGACTAACACTTTTTTCAGAAAAGAATAGGATGCTTATTGCTTTGCTAGGCAAAATGGAACACAGTGAGCTCCTTCCCTGGAAAACTTTGTGTCCCAATCTGGGAGGATTTGATGAGGAGTTTGACTTCCCTGGTGGCTCAGACAGTAAAGCGTCTGTCTACAGTGCGGGACACCCAGGTTCTATAGCAATAGTTCAAGGATGAGCTTGCAGACGAGATTAGGGTGTATGCAGCATTCTTAGTGGTCTAATCTTGATGAGTTTCTCTGATTCCTTTAATACAGCCTCAGGTGATTTCTTGCCTGCTCCTTTCTTGATTAGCAATTGTTCACATCTGCCCACTGGAATTCAGGGAAGGTCATCAAAGCTAGAGTCTTGCCTAGCAGAAATTGAGGACAAAAAGACCTCTGTGCCTGGGAGCCTCATAGAGCCCTGTCAGTTTCAACATGAACTTATAACAGGCTTTCCTGGTGGCTCAGACGGTAAAGCGTCTGCCTGCAATGCAGGAGACCCGGGTTCGATTCCTGGGTCGGGAAAATCCCCTGGAGAAGGAAATGGCAATCCACTCCAGCACTCTTGCCTGGAAAATCCCATGGACACAGGAGCCTGATAGGCTACAGTCCATGGGGTCGCAA
This sequence comes from Bubalus bubalis, assembly GCF_019923935.1. Taxonomy (NCBI): domain Eukaryota; kingdom Metazoa; phylum Chordata; class Mammalia; order Artiodactyla; family Bovidae; genus Bubalus; species Bubalus bubalis. Next base: position 46,931,463 of record NC_059173.1, read on the forward strand.
AGAGTCGGACACGACTGAGCAACTAGTACTTACTTATCACCACTTTCCAAACTTCTTTTAAGTTATGAAAACTCCAGCTCCAGGAGAGTATAAAATCTTTTTTCAAAAGGAATGATCTCATTATCAAGAATGTTATCTGCATGTATATATGTATACACTCTATATGTAATACAAATATAGAAAATATATGCAATGACGAGTTTAGAATTAATGCATAAGAAAATAGTATATAGAAGAGAACTGGTTAACTTAAGAATGAGAAATGATAGAGAGAAATTTAGAATCAAATTTTGCAAAAAATAAAATTGAAGAAACTCTCAGTTTTAAATTAAACATTGGTTCAAAAGGCAAGATAAGAAGAATTAAGATTCAATCAAAGAAATACAGGATTTTTTAGAACGGAGATTTACATATTATGGTTTGCAAAATAATGGCTTTACAGAAAATTCCACATTCCTATACCCAGAATTTGTGAATAGATTACCTTATATGGCAAAAGAGAGGGCTTCCCTGGTGGCTCAGATGGTAAAGAATCTGCCTGAAATGCAGGAAGGAGACCTGAGTTCAATCCCTGGGTTGGGAAATCTTCTGGAGGAGGAAATGGCAACCCATCCAGGGTTCTTGCCTGTAGAATCCCAGGGATTGGGAGCCTGGTGGGCTGCCGTCTATGGGGTCGCGCAGAGCCAGACACGACTGAAGTGACTTAGGAGCAGCAGCAAACACTTGTTTAATATTTATTCATTAGAATAACCCATTTTTTATAACTTCATTGCAGAAAGTTAGAGACTTTTAAGCCCCAAACAATTACTTCCTTACCCCCGAAATAGTATGACTCAGACAAGCTTAACAAAAAATATAAGTGCTAGTCCAGGTTTTCTTTGGTAACTCTTGCCTTGTTTTTGTTTCAAAAGGTGATTCAGACCATTTCTAGAAGGAATTCTGGAAGAGAGCTTTTTGAGGCATTAGAATGCTTGGAAAATCATGCTTCAAATAAGAGGAGTGTTTTTTTGTTTGTTTTGTGTTTGTATATTTGCATGCTGGAAAGCACACTCTCAAAATCTCTGAAGCCAAAATTACTTTAAAAAATAATGATTTTGATTTCATTATGTTATTATACATTGATCTCCTCCTGTGTTACGTAAAACTGATAGTTGAATTTTCATGATATCTTTAACAAGCTAAAGTGAAACTGGTGGCAGTTCAGCTTCTCTTGATACTAAATAGAATTATTTTAAAAAAGTTAGAGATAAGACTAAGGTTATTTTCTTTCCCTGTGCTTGAAGCTCTACTGCCACTACTTAATTTTCAATTTCCTACTCCCAGTAAGTTGCCAAAAAACAAAATTATCCTTCACAAAAAGCTGTCACCATGTTAATTAAAAATTATTACCAAAAAATTACCTTTTCACTTGCCTATGTTCAAGCTATTGCAAATCTGTTAGTGAATATTTTAAGTTATCATTATATTATACAATACTAAACATAAAAAACATGTCTCATCAGTCTTTTTTTTTTAATGTAAAAAAAGTTCTCAAAGATATATAGCCCTTCTAATGGTATTATTTAAAATCCTCACCAGTACAATTTAATGTTTTCTATAATGTATTAGTATAAACAATTAGATATTGAAAAAGTTTAAATCTAGAGAATGTTTCCTGCATAAATATAAGAAGTAATTAGAATTTACTAAAAATTATTTATTCTAATTAATTTAATAAAAATTCAAATAGTGCACTAAAATGATACTGAACCAGTATGTATTCAAATTTGGGGAAGGAAAATCTAATACTGTGATTATCTAATTATTACTACAGCATAAATTTAAATAAGCAAATTAGATATAAATTTAAAAATATAAAGAAAGAATACAGCCAATTTTAAAGCATTTTCCACAACTGAAAAAGGTTAGTGATATTGATAACTTTTATAATCGCCTATCAGGTCAGTTTTTTTCCCACCCTCTGTTCTTGTCATATCAAAAAGTTGAAATGATAGGTGAGGACAGCTCAAGCAGGCAGGATTATTAAGCAAGCAGCATATAGCATACAGTACACAGAGATGTGACAGCGAACCAACCCCCATGGAAGTGGTCCCTCCACGTTTTAGGTTTCCCTTTTTATGTCCTTTGTTCCCGTCCTTAAGTGGTCCCTGGAGCCTAATTGGCTATTCCCCATGCAAAATAGGGCTTGTACGGAGAGCAATCAGGGGAGGGGGCATGTTGGGCACGTTTTCCTGCCAGAGATTCTCACTCCAGCTTTCCCTTTCATGGACTTTTTCCTTTCCTTGTTTGCCCTGCCCATGGTCCTTTCACTCACCACATCCTCTGATTGCTATCTTGGACCCATTTTTCCTATTCTAACTACCTAATACATCTTTCCATTTAATAACTGTATATTAAAGCCTATGTAAAAGATACTGGTGGTCCCAAAGATGTCCATGAATTCTCTATGGACAAAGGGTCTTTACCTGCAAATTGATTAAAATAGACTAGAATACTTCTTCTCAAATGTTAATGTGAAAACATTTAACCCATGCAGCATCCTGGATGGGAGGAGATTTGGGGGGAGAATGGATACATATATATGTATGGCTGAGTCCTTTTGCTGTTCACCTGAAACTATCAGAACATTGCTAATTGGCTATACCTTAAAACAAAATCAAGTTTTTTATAAAATAAAACATATAACTCAATTGTCTTGTTAAAATACATTTTCTGATTTAGTGGGTCTGGGATGGAGTTTGAGAAACTGTATTTCCAGCAGAACTCCAGGTAATATCAATGGTCTCAGTGTGAAGCCCACAGTTTGAATAGCAAGAGTTAGATGACCCTGCTGTTTATTTACTTTTTGACTCTTTAGATCTAGTTACAGATCGGCAGGAAAGAATGAAATAATAAAGCTATTATATGACAATATTATTTTAATAGCAGATGTAAAAATAACTTGGTTTCTTGTCTAAGAAGAGATTTGAATTGATTTTGAATGTGGGTATGGGAAAGTTCTGCATAGAAAAAATTAATTTTGTTGTTAGTATTGAAAGATGGGCAAGATTTAAGGATGCAGAGAATGGAAAGAAGAGATTTGTTTGAAGAGGAAACAAGAATCAGAGTGAGCAAGGAACTATGAAAAATTTGGGGGACTGTCATATGGTCAAGTGAGCTTAGAATGGCTGGTAGAGTATAAGAAAAATAAAGATATAAAGTTCTTCATGCCATGTTTTGTCAGTCTTGTAAGTCAATCTAATAAATTAAAAATAGTGATCTGGTGCATTTTGTGTGGTAACTGTTTATATGCTTATTTTAAAATCAAAGGACAGAAAGTTCAATGTGGTAGCATTTATTTGCTCTTTATAATATTTCCTAGAGCTTGTGCTAGTTCCATATTGCATGAAAACAACTTCTGGATCATTTCTCAATACTTTCAGACCCCCTGTTTCCTCTTTACAATAAATACATTTAGAATTCCATTTATTACACTGAAATGAGATATATAGATCACCTAAGAACATTCAAGCATTTTAAATCAGTAGGATGCACTAATTTTGATGTAAAAGAAAAATAAGTAAGAGATGAGTTATATTTCAATGTATGAATGCCTGCACTAAACTACATAAATAATATAATAAAGTAGTCAGGTGCTTGTACCTATATGTGGGTTAACTCTAAACATAAAAGCTACAAATGCAGCCAAATAAAGGCATCTTTGGGCTTCTCAGGAGGCACTAGTGGTGAAGAACCCGCCAGCCAATGCAGGAGACATAAGAGACATGAGTTCAGTCCCTGGGTTGGGAAGATCCCCTGGAGGAGGGCACGGAAATCCATTTCAGTATTCTTGCTTAGAGAATTCCATGGACAGAAGAGCCTGGCAGGCTATAGTCCATAGGATCACAAAGAGTAGGACACGACTGAAGCAACTTAGCATGCACACATGCAAAGACATTTTCCTGGTAATTCAAACACCACAAACAGTATGATCTGGGATCATCTGTTAAATAATGAATTATCTTGGTAACACTGCCAACAAAGTTAAGAATAGTCTTCCTTAAATTTATATAGGACTTGATTCCTGGATAATTTTATTTACATTAAAAGCATGCACAAAATACTTTATGCATTATTTTGTATTTATATATGAATCAGAATGATGTCCCAGGTGAAGATAATTAATAGCTAATTTTCATATACATGAATGACTTAAAGGTTATAGAAACCATATGCAGGATGGGAAGCAAATCTTCATGGGTGACTCACTACACTAGAGGATATCAGGTATCTCTGATATCAGTGGTACAAACTTGGTGACTGTAAATGTCAAAAAGACCCTATGAATTTCAACCTGCCTGAATGGTTTCTCAAATGATGAAGTCACAAATGATATTTTCAAGCTTGTTATCGGCCATATTGTTCAAATACATTGTGAATTAGTTTGTTAATACAAGTTCACAATTGAGGAACATTTATTGTATCAGAAATGCAAATCTGAGAATAAAGAGCTTTTAATTTCATTTAAAAGTGACTTTTATCAAATTCTTCTTTCCTGATAAGAGTTTTTAGCTAAGATGGCAGAGGAATAGGATGGGGAGACCACTTTCTCCCCCACAAATTCATCGAAAGAACATTTGAGCACCAAGCAAATTCCACCAAACAACTTCTGAATGCTGGCAGAGGACATCAGGCACCCAGAAAAGCAGCCCATTGTCTTCGAAAGGAAGTAGGACAAAATATAAAAGATAAAAAGAGACAAAAGAGGTAGGGACGGAGATCCATCCCAGGAAGGGAGTCTTAAAAAAGAAAGAAGTTTCCAAACACCAGGAAACAGTCTCTCCAGCGGGTCTGTGGCGAGCCTTGGAATCTCAGAAGGCAAAATAACCAGGAGGAAAAATAAATAAATAATTAAAACCCACAGATTATGTGCTCAACACCAACTCCCAGCGGTGCAACAGCCCAGACGCTCGCATCCCCCACTAGCAAGCAGGGGAGGGACAGGGAGGAGCGGGCAGTATTGCTTAGGATAAGGACCAGACCTGAATGCCCTGAGGACAATCTGAGGGAACTAGCTTGAGCTAGCAACCCAGACAGTGGGATAGCTATCCCACAATCCCCGAAAAGCCCTAACCACCACCAGGCACGCTCACAGAACAAAGGACTAAGCAGAGCTAGCCAGCTGCAGACTGGCCCATCCCCTACCAGAGATAGGCAGGCAAGGGCAGCCAGACCTGGAAGGGGGCAATTGCAGTCCCAGAGAGGCATCCTATACCAAACTGCAAGCAGACTTTGTTGCTAACCAAGATTTCTTGGGATTCTGGACTGTCGACATCCACCGGGAGGGTTGCAGCCAGAGATAGCTTCCCAGAAGAGAGAAGGTGCTCCTATTGTACAGCCAGAAAACCGAGCGGCTGGACGGGGGAGGGGATAAGTCGCAGCCTTCAACAGGGGGCAACTATGCACACCAAGGACCTGGTCACCTGAGCTGCTCGGACCTGGGATGGGCGCAAAACGCAGGCCCAACCAAGTCTGCGCCTTTGTTGAATACCCGAGAACATGAACCTGAGCGGCTTACCTGGGAAGTGCATGAAAACCAGGGCCCGCATCAGACAGTTCCCGGCAGAGCAACCTAGAGTCTGAGCAGTGTAGACTGGAAAGCATACACGCCTTGAGTGGGGGCAAACCCAGTGTGGCTGAATCACTATGAACACACGCCGGTGACATTTGTTTGCAGTGTTCCTCCCTCCCCAAAGCACGACTGAACAAGCAAGCCTAAAAAAATAGTGACCACCACCATTCCCCTTGTGTCAGAGCACAAATTAGACACCGAAGAGACCAGCAAACAGAAGAAGCTAACATAAACAGAGGAAACTACTTTCGAAGTGACAGGTGCTGTAGATTAAAACCCTGTAGTTAGCACCAACTGCATAGGAAGGGGCCTATAGTCCGTGAGAAGTACAAGCCGGATCAAGGAACTATCTGAAAATGAATTGACCCCACACTGTCCGTGACAGCTCCAGAGAAAGTCTTAGATATATTTTTACTATTATCATTTTTTTAATTAAAAAAATTGTATTTTTAAATTTTTAAGTCATAATTACTATTTTAATTTTCATTTTTATAACCTACAATTACCTTGCAAAAAAAAAGAAAGAATCTATTTTTAGAGCAAATTTCATATATATATATTTTATACTTTCTGTGACTTTGTGGGGTTTTTGTTTGCTTGTTTGTTTCTTTATATTATATTTTTGAGAATCTAACCTCTACTCACGATGGTGTGATCACTGACCTAGAGCCAGACATCCTGGAATGTGAAGTCAAGTGGGCCTTAGAAAGCATCACTATGAACAAAGCTACTGGAGGTGATGAAATTCCAGTTGAGCAATTCCAAATCCTGAAAGATGATGCCGTGAAAGTGCTGCACTCAATATGCCAGTAAATTTGGAAAACTCAGCAGTGGCCACAGGACTGGAAAAGGTCAATTTTCATTCCAATCCCAAAGAAAGGCAATGCCAAGGAATACCGCACAATTGCACTCATCTCACACACTAGGAAAGTAATGCTCAAAATTCTCCAAGCCAGGCTTCAGCAATACGTGAACCATGAACTTCCTGATGTTCAGGCTGGTTTTAGAAAAGGCAGAGGAACCAGAGATCAAAGTGCCAACATCCGCTGGATCATGGAAAAAGCAAGAGAGTTCCAGAAGACGATCTATTTCTGCTTTATTGACTATGCCAAAGCCTTTGACTCTGTGGATCACAATAAACTGTGGAAAATTCTGAAAGAGATGAGAATACCAGACCACCTGATCTGCCTCTTGAGAAATTTGTATGCAGGTCAGGAAGCAACAGTTAGAACTGGACATGGAACAACAGACTGGTTCCAAATAGGAAAAGGAGTTCGTGAAGGCTGTATATTGTCACCTAGCTTATTTAACTTATATGCAGAGTACATCATGAGAAATGCTGGGCTGGAAGAAGCACAAGCTGGAATCAAGATTGCTGGAAGAAATATCAATAACCTCAGATATGCAGATAACACCACCCTTACAGCAGAAAGTGAAGAGAACTAAAAAGCCTCTTGATAAAAGTGAAAGTGGAGAGTGAAAAAGTTGGCGTAAAGCTCAACATTCAGAAAACGAAGATCATGGCATCCAGTCCCATCACTTCATGGGAAATAGATGGGGAAACAGTGGAAACAGTGTCAGACTTTATTTTTCTGGGCTCCAAAATCACTACAGATGGTGACTGCAGCCATGAAATTAAAAGACACTTACTCCTTGGAAGGAAAGTTATGACCAACCTAGATAGCATATTCAAAAGCAGAGACATTACTTTGCCAACAAAGGTTCGTCTAGTCAAGGCTATGGTTTTTCCTGTGGTCATGTATGGATGTGAGAGTTGGACTGTGAAGAAGGCTGAGCACCGAAGAATTGATGCTTTTGAACTGTGGTGTTTGAGAAGACTCTTGAGAGTCCCTTGGACTGCATGGAGATCCAACTAGTCCATTCTGAAGATCAGCCCTGGGATTTCTTTGGAAGGAATGATGTGAAAGCTGAAACTCCAGTACTTTGGCCACCTCATGCAAAGAGTTGACTCATTGGAAAAGACTCTGATGCTGGGAGGGATTGGGGGCAAGAGGAGAAGGGGATGACAGAGGATGAGATGGCTGGATGGCATCACTGACTCAATGGACGTGAGTCTGAGTGAACTCCAGGAGTTGGTGATGGACAGGGAGTCTGGAGTGCTGCGATTCACGGGGTCGCAAAGAGTCGGACACGACTGAGCGACTGATCTGATGCGATCTGATCTGAACCTCTACTCACGATTTTTAATCTTTGCTTTTTGGTATTTGTTATCACCTTTGTCCCTTTAAAAACCCAATCTTCAGTATCCATTTTGACTTGGGAGCGAGATCACTGGCCTGATTACTCTCTCCCTCTTTTGACTCTCCTTTTTCTCCACCAGGTCGCCTCTATCTCCTCTCTCCCTCTTTTCTTCTCTACCCAACTAGGTGAATCTCTTTGTGTGTTCTGGGCTGTGGAGAACACTTAGGGAACTGATTGCAGGTTGGATCTGTCTCTCTCCTTTTGATTCCCCCTTTTATCCTCCTGGCCACCTCTGTCTCCTTCCTCCCTCTTCTATTCTCTTCTCTTCTCTTCTCTGTGCAACTCCGTGAACACATCTGAGGGATCCAGACTGTGGAGAGCACATAGGGAAGTGATTACTGGCTCACTTTCTCTCTCCCCTTTTGATTCCTCCTCTTCTCCTGGTCACGTCTATCTCCCTTCTCCTTCTTCTCTTCTCCATGTACCTCTGTGTACCTCTCTGGGAGTCCCTCACTGGGGAGAAACTTTTCATCATTAACCTAGATGTTTTATCATCAGTGCTGTATAGATGGAGAAGACTTGAGGCTACTGTTAAGAATAAGACTGAAAACCAGAGGCAGGAGGCTTAAGTCAAAATCCTGAGAACACCAGAGAACTCCTGAATCCAGGGAACATTAATTGATAGGAGCTCATCAAATGCCTCCATACCTACACTGAAACCAAGCACCACCCAAGGGCCAACAAGCTCCAGAACAAGACATACCACACAAATTCTCCAGCAACACAGGAACATTACCCTGAGCCTCGATATACAGGCTGACCAAAGTCGCACCAAACCCACTGACATCTCAAAACTTATTACTGGACACTTCATTGCACTCCAAAACAAAGAAATCAAGCCCCACCCACCAGAACACTGACACAAACTTCCCTAACCAGAAAACCTTGACAAGTCACCTGTCCAACCCCACCCACAAGGAGGAACCTCCACAATAAAGAGAAACCACCAACTGCCAGAATACAGAAAGCCACCCCAAACACAGCAGTATAAACACAATGAAAAGACAAAGAAATACCCAGCAGGTAAAGGAAGAGGATAGTTCAGTTCAGTGCAGTTCAGTTGCTCAGTCGTGTCTGACTCTTTGTGACCCCATGAATTACAGCACGCCAGGCCTCCCTGTCCATCACCAACTCCCGGAGTTTACCCAAACTCATGTCCCTCGAGTCGGTGATGCCATCCAGCCATCTCATCCTCTGTTATCCCGTCCCCTTCTCCTCCTGCCCCCAATCCCTCCCAGCATCAGAGTCTTTTCCAATGAGTCAACTCTTTGCATGAGGTGGCCAAAGTACTGGAGTTTCAGCTTTCACATCATTCCTTCCAAAGAAATCCCAGGGCTGATCTTCAGAATGGACTGGTTGGATCTCCATGCAGTCCAAGGGACTCTCAAGAGTCTTCTCTAAACACCACAGTTCAAAAGCATCAATTCTTCAGCCTCAGCCTTCTTCACAGTCCAACTCTCACATCCATACATGACCACAGGAGAAACCATAGCCTTGACTAGATGGACCTTTGTTGGCAAAGTAATGTCTTTGTTTTTGAATATGCTATCTAGGTTGGTCATAACTTTCCTTCCAAAGAGTAAGTGTCTTTTAATTTCATGCTGCAATCACCACCTGCAGTGATTTTTGAAGCCCCAAAAAATGAAGTCTGACACTGTTTCCACTGTTTCCCCATCTATTTCCTATGAAGTGATGGGACCGGATGCCATGATCTTCGTTTTCTGAATGTTGAGCTGTAAGCCAACTTTTTCACTCTCCTCTTTCACTTTTATCAAAAGGCTTTTTAGTTCCTCTTCACTTTCTGCCATAAGGGTGATGTCATCCGCATATCTGAGGTTATTGATATTTCTCCCAGCAATCTTGATTCCAGCTTGTGCTTCTTCCAGCCCAGCATTTCTCATGATGTGCTCTGCATATAAGTTAAATAAGCTAAGTGACAATATACGGCCTTGACGTATTCCTTTTCCTATTTGGAACCAGTCTGTTTTTCCCCATCCAGTTCTAACTGTTGCTTCCTGACCTGCATATAGGTTTCTCAAGAGGCAGGTCAGGTGGTCTGGTATTCCCATCTCTTTCAGAATTTTCCACAGTTTCTTGTGATCCACACAGTCAAAAGGCTTTGGCATAGTCAATAAAGCAGAAATAGAAGTTTTTCTGAAACTCTTGGAACAGGATAAATGCCCACCAAACCAAACAAAAGAGGCAGAGATAGGGAATATACCTGATAAAGAATTCCAAATAATGATAGTGAAAATGATCCAAAACCTTGAAAACAAATTGGAGTTACAGATAAATAGCCTGGAGACAAGGATTGAGAAAATTCAAGAAAGGTTTAACAAGGACCTAGAAAAATAAAAAAGTCAATATATAATGAATAATGCAATACATGAGATCAAAAATATTCTGGAGGGAACCAACAGTAGAATAATGGAGGCAGAAGATAGGATAAGAAAGGTAGAAGATAGAATGGTAGAAATAAATGAAACAGAGAGGAGAAAAGAAAAAAGAATTAGAATAAATGAGGACACCCTCAGAGACCTCTGGTACAATGTTAAATGCCCCAACATTCGAATCATAGTCCCAGAAGAAGACAAAAAGAAAGACCACGAGAAAATACTTGAGATAATAGTTGAAAACTTCCCTAAAATGGGGAAGGAAATAATCACCAAAGTCCAAGAAACCCAGATAGTCCCAAACAGGATAAACCCGAGACAAAACACCCCAAGACACATATTAATCAAATTAACAAAGATCAAAGACAAAGAACAAATATTAAAAGCAGCAAGGGAAAAACAACAAATAACACACAAGGGGATTCCCATAAGGATAACAGCTGATCTTTCAATAGAAACTCTTAAGGCCAGAAGGGAATGGCAGGACATATTTAAAGTGATGAAAGAAAATAACCTACAGCCCAGATTACTGTACTGAGCAAGGATCTCATTCAGATATGAAGAAGAAATCAAAATCTTTACAGATAAGCAAAAGCTGAGAGAATTCAGCACCACCAAACCAACTCTCCAACAAATGCTAAAGGATCTTCTCTAGACAGGAAACACAAAAAGGATGTATAAATTCGAACCCAAAACAATAAAGTAAATGGCAACAGGATAATACTTATCAATAATTACCTTAAACGTAAATGGGTTGAATGCCCCAACCAAAAGGCAAAGACTGGCTGAATGGGTACAAAAACAAGACCCCTATATATGTTGTCTACAAGAGACCCACCTCAAAACAAGGGACACATACAGACTGAAAGTGAAGGGCTGGCAAAAGATATTCCACACTAATAGAGACCAAAAGAAAGCAGGAGTAGCAATACTCATATCAGATAAAATAGACTTTAAAACAATGGCTGTGAAAAGAGACAAAGATGGACACTACATAATGATCAAAGTTACAATTCAAAAAGAAGATATAACAATCATAAATATATATGCACCCAACATAGGAGCACCTCAATATGTAAGACAAATGCTAACAAGTATGAAAGGGGAAATTAACAATAACACAATAATAATGGGAGACTTTAATACCCCACTCACACCTATGGAGATGCTTCCCCGGCGGCTCAGAGGTTAAAGCGTCTGCCTGCAATGCAGGAGACATGGGTTCGATCCCTGGGTCGGGAAGATCCCCTGAAGGAAATGGCAACCCACTCCAGTATTCTTGCCTGGAGAATCCCATGGACGGAGGAGCCTGGTGGGCCTCAGTCCACGAGGTCACAAAGAGTTGGACACGACTGAGTGATTTCACTTTCACACCTATGGATAGATCAACTAAAGAGAAAATTACCAAGGAAACACAAACTTTACATGATACAATAGACCAGTTAGACCTAATTGATATCTATAGGACATTTCACCCAAAACAATGAATTTCACCTTTTTCTCAAGTTCACACGGAACCTTCTCCAGGATAGATCGCATCCTGGGCCATCAATCTAGCTTTGATAAATTCAAAAAAATTGAAATAATTCCAAGCATCTTTTCTGACCACAATGCAGTAAGATTAAATGTCAATTACAGGGGAAAAGGTGTTAAAAATCTCAACATATGGAGGCCGAACAACACACTGCTGAATAACCAACAAATACAGAAGAAATCAAAAAACAAAACAAAATATGCACAGAAACAAATGAAAATGAAAACACAACACCAAAACCTATGGTACTCTGTGAAGCAGTACTAAGGGGGAGGTTCATAGCAATACAGGCTTACCTCAAGAAACAAGAAAGAAGTCAAATAAATAACCTAACTGTACACCTAAAGCAACTTGAAAAGGAGGAAGTTATGAACCCCCAGGTTAGTAGAAGGAAAGAAATCTTAAAAATTAGGGCAGAAATAAACACAAAAGAAACAAAATAGACCATAGCAAAAATCAACAAAACCAAAAGCTGGTTCTTTGAGAAGATAAATAAAATTGACAAAGCATTAGCCAGACTCATCAAGAAACAAAGGGAGAAAAATCAAATCAATAAAATTAGAAATGAAAATGGAGAGATCACAACAGACAACACAGAAATACAAAGGATCATAAGAAACTATTATCAGCAATTATATGCCAATAAAATGGACAACTTGGAAGAAATAGACAAATTCTTAGAAAAGCACAACTTTCCAAAATTGAACCAGGAAGAAATAGAAAATCTTAACAGACCCATCACAAGCACGGAAATTGAAACTGTAATCAGAAATCTTCCAGCAAACAAAAGCCCAGGACCAGATGGCTTCACAGCTGAATTGTACCAAAAATTTAGAGAAGAGCTAACACCTATCCTATTCAAACTCTTCCAGAAAATTGCAGAGGAAGGTAAACTTCCAAATTCATTCTATGATGCCACCATACCAAAACCTGGCAAAGATGCCACAAAAAAAAAGAAAACTACAGGCCAATATCACTGATGAACATAGATGCAAAAATCCTTAACAAAATTCTGGCAAACAGAATCCAACAACATATTAAAAAGATCATACATCATGACCAAGTGGGCTTTATCCCAGGGATGCAAGGATTCTTCAATATCTGCAAATCAATCAATGTAATACACCACAGTAACAAATTGAACAATAAAAACCATATGATTATCTCAATAGATGCAGAGAAAGCCTTTGACAAAATTCAACATCTATTTATGATAAAAACTCTTCATAAAGCAGGAATAGAAGTAACATACCTCAACATAATAAAAGCTATATATGACAAATCCTCAGCAAACATTATCCTCAATGGTGAAAAATTGAAAACATTTCCCCTAAAGTTAGGAACAAGAAAAGGGTGCCCACTCTCACCATTACTATTCAACATAGTTTTGGAAGTTTTGGCCACAGCAATCAGAGCAGAAAAAGAAATAAAAGGAATCCAAATTGGAAAAGAAGAAGTAAAACTCTCACTGTTTGCAGATTACATGATCCTCTACATAGAAAACCCTAAAAACTCCACCAGAAAATTACTAGAGTTAATCAATGAATATAGGAAAGTTGCAGGATATAAAATTAACACACAGAAATCCCTTGCATTCCTATACACTAACAATGAGAAAACAGAAAGAGAAATTAAGGAAACAATTCCATTCACCATAGCAACAAAAAGAATAAAATACTTAGGAATATATCTACCTAAAGAAACTAAAGACCTATATGTATAAAACTATAAAACACTGGTGAAAGAAATCAAAGAGGACACAAATAGATGGAGAAATATACCGTGTTCATGGATTAGAAGAATCAATATAGTGAAAATGAGTATACTACCCAAAGCAATTTATAGATTCAATGCAATCCCCTATCAAGCTACCAACAGTATTCTTCACAGAGCTAGAACAATTAATTTCACAATTTGTATGGAAATACAAAAAGTCTCGAATAGCCAAAGCAATCTTGAGAAAGAAAGTGGAACTGGAGGAATCAACCTGCCTGCCTTCAGTCTCTGCTACAAAGCCACAGTCATCAAGACAGTATGGTACTGGCACAAAGACAGAAATATAGATCAATGGAACAAAATAGATCCATGCACCTATGGACACCTTATCTTTGACTAAGGAGGCAAGAATATACAATGGAGAAAAGAAAATCTCTTTAACAAGTGGTGCTGGGAAATCTGGTCAACCACTTGTAAAAGAATGAAACTAGAACACTTTCTAACACCATACACAACAATAAACTCAAAATGGATTAAAGATCTAAACGTAAGACCAGAAACTATAAAACTCCTAGAGGAAAACATAGGCAGAATACTCTGACATAAATCATAGCAGGATCCTCTATGACCCACCTCCCAGAATATTGGAAATAAAAGCAAAAATAAACAAATGGGACCTAATTAAACTTAAAAGCTTCTGCACAACAAAGGAACCTATAAGCAAGGTGAAAAGACAGCCTTCAGAATGGGAGAAAATAATAGCTAATGAAGCAATGGACAAAGAATTAATCTCAAAAATATACAAGCAACTCCTACAGCTCAATTCCAGAAAAATAAACAAACCAATCAAAAAGTGGGCCAAAGAACTAAACAGACATTTCTCCAAAGAAGACATACAGATGGCTAACAAACACATGAAAAGATGCTCAACATCACTCATTATCAGAGAAATGCAATTCAAAACCACTATGAGGTACCATTTCATACCAGTCAGAATGGCTGTGATCCAAAAGTCTACAAGCAATAAATGCTGGAGAGGGTGTGGAGAAAAGGGAACCCTCTTACACTGTTGGTGGAAATGCAAACTAGTACAGCCACTACGGAGAACAGTGTGGAGATTCCTTAAAAACCTGGAAATAGAACTGCCTTATGACCCAGCAATCCCACTGCTGGGCATACACACTAAGGAAACCAGAATTGAAAGAGACACGTGTACCCCAATGTTCATCACAGCACTTTTTATAATAGCCAGGACATGGAAGCAACCTAGATGTCCATCAGCAGATGAATGGATAAGAAAGTCATGGTACATATACACAATGGAATATTACTCAGCCATTAAAAAGAGTACATTTGACTCAGTTCTAATGAGGTGGATGAAACTGGAGCCTATTATACAGAGTGAAGTAAGCCAGAAAGAAAAACACCAATATAGTATCCTGCTGCTGCTGCTAAGTCGCTTCAGTCATGACTGACTCTATGTGACCCCATGGACTGCAGCCTACCAGGCTTCTCCATCCATGGGATTCTCCAGGCAAGAACACTGGAGTGGGTTGCCATTTCCTTCTCCAGGAGATCTTCTGCACCCAGGGATTGAACCTGGTATACTAACGCATATATATGGATTTAGAAAGAAGATAATGATAACCCTGTATGTGAGACAGCAAAAGGGACACACATGTATTGAACAGTCTTTTGGACTCTGTGGGAGAGGGAGAGGGCGGGATGATATGAGAGAATGGCATTGAAACATGTGAAATATCATATATGAAACGAATCGCCAGTCCAGATTTGATGCATGATACAGGGTGCTCGGGGCTGGTGCACTGGGATGACCCAGAGGGTTGGAATGGGGAGGGAGGTGGGAGGGAGGTTCAGGATGGGAAACACATGTACACTCATAGCAGATTCAAGTCAACGTATGGCAAAACCAATACAATATTGTAAAGTAAAATAAACTAATTAATTAATTTTTAAAAAAGAGTTTTTAAAATGTAATTATCTTCTTAGATATCTATTTTGGAGATTTCTAATAGTATATATGCAATCCATATTATCTGTTACAAAACATCACTTATAAAAGGACAATTTAATATATCTTAACTATAAATGTTGTTTACTGTCTTTTAGATCCTTTTGTCAAGTTATATATTTAAGTCAAAAATTTCAGTATAAACTTAATGACATTAATATTCATTAATGGTGCTTATTAGAAAAATTGTGCATCATTAATGGATTAGCATGGTAGAATAATACTGTAGTAGCTCATTTTGAACTGAAAACTCAGTTTCTTCTGTAAGTGTAAAAAGAAAGCATTGAAATAATTTCATAAGGTATTTCAATGTATTAGTAAGTATTTCTGCTTTATTGACTATGCCAAAGCCTTTGACTGTGTGGATCACAATAAACTGTGGAAAATTCTGAAAGAGATGGGAATACCAGACCACCTGACCTGCCTCTTGAGAAAATTATATGCAAGTCAGGAAGCAACAGTTAGAATCGGACATGGGACAACAGACTGGTTCCAAATAGGAAAAGGAGTACGTCAAGGCTGTATATTGTCACCCTGCTTATTTAACTTATATGCAGAGTACATCATGAGAAACGCTGGGCTGGAAGAAGCACAAGCTGGAATCAAGATTGCTGGGAGAAATATCAATAACCTCAGATATGCAGATGACACCACCCTTATGGCAGAAAGTGAAGAGGAACGAAAAAGCCTCTTGATAAAAGTGAAAGTGGAGAGTGAAAAAGTTGGTGTAAAGCTCAACATTCGGAAAACGAAGATCATGGCATCCGGTCCCATCACTTCATGGGAAATAGATGGGGAAACAGCGGAAACAATGTCAGACTTTATTTTTTTGGGGCTCCAAAATCACTGCAGATGGTGATTGCAGCCATGAAATTAAAAGATGCTTACTCCTGGGAAGGAAAGTTATGACCAACCTAGATAGCATATTCAAAAGCAGAGATATTACTTTGCCAACAAAGGTCCGTCTAGTCAAGGCTATGGTTTTTCCAGTGGTCATGTATGGATGTAAGAGTTGAACTGTGAAGAAAGCTGAGCACTGAAGAATTGATGCTTTTGAACTGTGGTGTTGGAGAAGACTCTTGAGAGTCCCTTGGACTGCAAGGAGATCCAACCAGTCCATCCTAAAGGAGATCAGTCCTGAGTGTTCTTTGGAAGGACTGATCCTAAATCTGAAACTCCAGTACTTTGGCCACCTCATGCGAAGAGCTGACTTATTGGAGAAGACTCTGATGCTGGGAGGAATTGGGGGCAGGAGGAGAAGGGGTCAACAGAGGATGAGATGGCTGGATGGAATCACCAGCTCGATGGACATGAGTTTGGGTGAACTCTGGGGGTTGGTGATGGACAGGGAGGCCTGGCGTGCTGCGATTCATGGGGTTGCAAAGAGTCGGAAATGATTGAGCAACTGAACTGAACTGAACTGAGTAAATATCTGCAATTTATTCTAAATATAGAAAATATTAGATAAAATAAAAAATCTTTTACAACACCAGAGGCTTCATCAACAGCTTTTTATGAGAATGTGCTATCAAGGCAATATATTGTCACTTTTTAAGGAAGAAAATAAAAATTTAAAGACAGCTGTGAGGTTTTATATTATTATACAACATAAAAAAATAAAGTTCAGTAATTCTTCAAGTTGACTCACCTTCAAAACATGTCAGCTAAAAATATCTATCTCCATTAATTATCTAACTCCATTAATTAAAAATATCTAACTCCATGGGGTCACAAAGAGTCAGACATGACTGAGCGACTGAACTGAACTGAACTCCATTAATCCCTCAGCACTCACTTGGTTCATTTCCATGTCTTGGCTATTGTAAATAATGCTGTTATTACATGGTGGTGGGGGGGTGGGGTGGGGTTTGCTGACATCTCTTTATAACATAATGTTTTTGCTTCCTTCAGATACAGTCCCTGAAGTGGAATTGCTCTATTATAAGGTAGTTCTATTTTTATAATTTTTAAAGAAACCTCCATATTGTTTTCCATAGTAAGATTTTCTCCACATTAATTCCAGTACTTGTTCTCTTGACTTTTTCATGATAGCCATTTTAACAGGCATGAGGCAAAGTCTCATTGTTGAATATGAGTGTGTTAGTTATTCAGTCATGTCTGACTCTTTGTGACCCCATGTACCGTTGCCTGTCAGTCTTCTCTGTCCACGAGATTCTCTGGCAAGAGTACTGGAGTGGGTTGCTGCTTCATCCTCCAGGAGATCTTCCCAACCCAGGGATCAAAACTGGGTCTCATTTACTGCAGGCAGATTATTTACCATCTGAGCCACCAAAGAAGCCCACTGTGGAATGAATATATATACATATATATATATATAAATATTCATGAATTTTAGTCATGATAAAGAAGGAAATTTGCAACAACATGGGCAGACCTTGAAGGCATTATCTATCAATATATAACATCTAATTAACTCTGGATATCTGTTCTAGTTTATTAGAAAATTCTGCTCAAAAATCTTAATATTCTCTTTCTCTAGAGTCCTGAAGTAACCATAATTTTCTGACTTCTTTATTGTCTTTCACCTCAGTAATCCATCTACCACAGACTGATTTTCCTTACTGGTTTTGTCACTGGAGTCCAAATATGTCTTTTGAAAACCTTTCACATAAAATGAGCAGAGAAATAAGATGGTAGCTGAATGGTGTAATGAGGTTGAGGACAGAAGAAGACTAATGCTTCAGACTTAAGAAGGACAATGATAGAATACAGACATGAGTTTCATGCCAATGGGGATTTTATGTAGAAATTTGAGGATATTTTATATGATAATTTGAAATTTATTCATGATAATGGTTTACTTAGTTGCCTTATGACTTCAGCTCTCTGGTGGATTCAAGAAAATACATACTTATATATTTTATCTTATTTCTTTCATTGTTAGATTGAGAGCAGAAGTCTTTGTAGATCACTATATCGTAAGTAGAAAGAGATCCTCTCTATTACTCTGGATAATTTAATGGTTAAATTAGAACTTTCATTTCACTAGGCTAGAGAACTGAGTGCTGAGGGGTTTCGAGATCCCTGTTTAAATTTAGCCAAACCTGCAGTGTGCAGACCAGTAGGTGATTTGTCTGTGTTTTTTAGAAAACTTGCTAGAGCTTGGGTCACTGGGGTAGGTTTTGCTATCTAGTGCCTCCACCTATTCACTATCTTTTTCAGCCTTCAAAGTCCTTTGGACTTCAAAGGACAGGAATATGTGAACTTCTAGAATGCCTTCTCTTGGCACTTCTGCTTCAATCTCCAATTTCTTTTCTTTTTTCCAAATGAAAGCCTGGAATTTCTCTCATCTATTTTTCTCAGCTCTCTTGCTTTTCCGGGTTGCACTCTGAGAATAGTTACCTTGCTTGTGATGGATAGATTATCTATAACACATGGAGACACTCAACTCCCATTCTATGCTGCAGCTTTTGGCATATTCCACTGAACAGTTAGCAAACACCTGTGTAAGAGGTAGCTGGTGGGTGTAGATTCACTTGGTGTCTGGACTCTGGGGTTACAATTTTTCTGGCCTGCCTCAGAGCAGATACCCAGTCTCTTGAGTTCTGTTGCTTTCACAGAATTTTATCATAGTGACCTTGCGTTATCTACTCACTGTTCTGCAACTACAAACAAAGCTCTCATATGACAATTTTTTCTCTTTCTGGAATTTATTTTAGTTAGGTTTCTTTGAGTCTTCAACTTTTTCTCATTTTAAGAAAAGCTATAATTTTATATATTACTTAGATTGTCATGTTTTTGTAAGTGTGAACACAGTCTTGCAGATTTTCATATTTAAACTGGAAGCAGAATATGTTTTCAATTATTTTAAATTTAATTTTTTGATGGCATGTTTGGATCTGTAAATTTTTTTTTTTTTTTTTGAAATTCACTAGACAAAGTTAACTGTAAGTGAACTACACATACTCATAGTATTTTTCAATGAGAGTATCTAAGTGAAGTGAAGTTCTCAGTCATGTCTGAATCTTTGTGACTCCATGGACTGTAGCCTACCAGGCTTCTCTGTCCATGGGATTTTCCAGGCAAGAATACTGTAGTGGGCTACCATTTCCTTCTCCAGGAGATCTTCCTGACCCAGAGATTGAACCTGGGTCTCTCACATTGTAGGCAGACACTTTACCGTCTGAGCCACCAAGGAACTGAAATGCTATTTCAAACACTGACTTAGGGGATCTGCTTTTGCAAACATATTAGCAAAGAAATAAGTGGGGGAAATGATGCTCCTATCAAAATAGCAGTGAGTTGTCTTCACTACCAAACAGTTTCATCACATTAGTCTTTTCAATTATACACATCAATTCAGTTCAGTTGCTGAGTCATGTCCGACTCTTTGCGATCCCATGGACTGCAGCAAGCCAGCCTTCCCTGTCCATCACCAACTCCCTGAGCTTGCTCAAACTCATGTCCATCAAATCAGTGATGCCATCCAACCATCTCATTGTCTGTCATTCCCTTTTCCTTCTGCTTTCAATCTTTCTCAGTGTCAGGGTCTTTTACAGTAAGTCAGTTCTTCACATCAGGTGGCCAAAGTTTTGGAGTTTCAGCTTCAGCATCAGTCCTTTCAATGAATATTCAGGACTGATTTCCTTTAGGATTGACTGGTTGGATCTCCTTGCAGTCCAAGGGACTCTCAAGGGTCTTCTCCAACACCACTGTTCAAAAGCATCAATTCTTTGGCAGTCAGATTTTTTTTATGGTCCAACTCTCACATCCATACATGACTACTGGAAAAACCATGGCTTTGACTAGACGGATCTTTGTTGGTAAAGTGATGTCTTTGCTTTTTAATATGCTGTCTACGTTGGTCATACTTTTTCTTCCAAGGAGCCAGCATCTTTTTATTTCAAATTTGCATTCAGCATCTGCAGTGATTTTGGAGCCCAAGAAAATAAAGTCTCTCACTGTTTCCTTTGTTTACCCATCTATTCCCCATGAAGTGATGGGACCAGATGCCATGATCTTAGTTTTTTTTGAAAGATATTTAGGAAGAGAGAAATTCTCTCTCCAGATTGAGTCCTAAGGAAACATTCACTTTCTTATTTGGAGATCAATCAAAAGAAGCAGTAGTTACATTCTAAAACTTTGCCTCTGCAGGCTATTTTTAGGTCACTTAAGCTTTTATTATTTCACCTTAATCTCTTATTCTCCACACCTGCACTATGTTATTAACCCCTAAGCTGGCCTCTCTTGTTCTAGTGTGTGTTCAATTGGATATGCTTCAACAAACATAGTGAACAACCAAAAATACAACTGTCATCATATTAATTTTCTTTAAAAAAAAATCACTGTCCACTTTACATGGTATAAGGATGTTAAAACAAGAGTGGAAATATAGAGGCATTTTAAATAATTAAATGTGCATTTTATATTAGAAAATATTGCAATACTAAGACTGTATTAGCTTATAATCAATAATATTATTGATTGCTCATTTCATGCTAGGTACAATTGTAAGTTCATTATGATAGATTGGCTCAATGAATTCCTACAAAAACTGTATGATATGAGTAATATTATTACCATATCCTCTATTTTACAGATAAGGAAAGAGCACAGACAGATTGAAGAAGTTGCCCAAGGTATCAAGTTAGTTATTTTCCTTCCCTAGAACCTAAAATTGTAACCAATATATTATTACCTCAGTTGATAAAATCACTTAGAAATATTAATAGAATGTAAACTATATGTCTAATATAATAATTTATTTATTTTTTTAAGTTACAATTTTTTACTGTTTCACTTATGACTTTTCTTACATTAATACTTTCTTTTTTTTTTTACTTAATTTTATTTTATTTTTTAACTTTACAATATTGTATTGGTTTTGCCATATATCAAAATGAATCTGCCACAGGTATACATATGTTCCCCATCCTGAACCCTCCTCCCTCCTCCCTTCCCATACCATCCCTCTGGGTCATCCCAGTGCATCAGCCCCAAGCATCCAGTATTGTGCATTGAACCTGGACTGGCGACTCATTTCATATATGATATTATACATGTTTCAATGCCATTCTCCCAAATCATCCCACCCTCTCCCTCTCCCACAGAGTCCAAAAGACTGTTCTATACATCAGTGTCTCTTTTGCTGTCTCGTATACAGGGTTATTGTTACCATCTTTCTAAATTCCATATATATGCATTAGTATACTGTATTGGTGTTTTTCTTTCTGGCTTACTTCACTCTGTATAATAGGCTCCAGTTTCATCCACCTCACTAGACTGATTCAAATGTATTCTTTTTAATGGCTGAGTAATACTCCATTGTGTATATGTACCATTGCTTTCTTATCCATTCATCTGCTGATGGACATCTAGGTTGCTTCCATGTCCTGGCTATTATAAACAGTGCTGCGATGAACATTGGGGTACACGTGTCTCTTTCCCTTCTGGTTTCCTCAGTGTGTATGCCCAGCAGTGGCATTGCTGGGTCATAAGGCAGTTCTATTTCCAGTTTTTTAAGGAATCTCCACACTGTTCTCCATAGTGGCTGTACTAGTTTGCATTCCCACCAACAGCGTAAGAGGGTTCCTTTTTCTCCACACCCTCTCCAGCATTTATTGCCTGTAGACTTTTGGATAGCAGCCATTCTGACTGGCATGAAATGGTACCTCATAGTGGTTTTGAATTGCATTTCTCTGATAATGAGTATGTTGAGCATCTTTTCATGTGTTTGTTAGCCATCTGTATGTCTTCTTTGGAGAAATGTCTATTTAGTTCTTTGGCCCATTTTTCGATTGGTTCATTTATTTTTCTGGAATTGAGCTGTAGGAGTTGCTTGTATGTTTTTGAGATTAGTTGTTTGTCCATTGCTTCATTTGCTATTATCTTCTCCCATTCTGAAGGCTGTCTTTTCACCTTGTAAATAGTTTCCTTTGATGTGCAGAAGCTTTTAAGGTTAATTAGGTCCCATTTGTTTATTTTTGCTTTTATTTCCAGTATTCTGGGAGGTGGGTCATAGAGGATCCTGCTGTGATGTATGTCGGAGAGTGCTTTGCCTATGTTCTCCTCTAGGAGTTTTATAGTTTCCAGTCTTACGTTTAGATCTTTAATCCATTTTGAGTTTATTGTTGTGTATGGTGTTAGAAAGTGTTCTAGTTTCATTCTTTTACAAGTGGTTGACCAGATTTCCCAGTACCACTTGTTAAAGAGATTGTCTTTAATCCATTGTATATTCTTGCCTCCTTTGTCAAAGATAAGGTGTCCATAGGTGTGTGGATTTATCTCTAGGCTTTCTATTTTGTTCCATTGATCTATATTTCTGTCTTTGTGCCAGTACCATACTGTCTTGATGACTGTGGCTTTGTAGTAGAGCCTGAAGTCAGGCAGGTTGATTCCTCCAGTTCCATTCTTCTTTCTCAAGACTGCTTTGGCTATTCAAGGTTTTTTGTATTTCCATACAAATTGTGAAATTATTTGTTCTAGCTCTGTGAAGAATACCGTTGGTAGCTTGATAGGGATTGCATTGAATCTATAAATTGCTTTGGGTAGTATACTCATTTTCATTATATTGATTCTTCCAATCCATGAACACGGTATATTTCTCCATCTATTAGTGTCCTCTTTGATTTCTTTCACCAATGTTTTATAGTTTTCTACATATAGGTCTTTAGTTTCTTTAGGTAGATATATTCCTAAGTATTTTATTCTTTTTGTTGCAATGGTGAATGGAATTGTTTCCTTAATTTCTCTTTCTGTTTTCTCATTATTAGTGTATAGGAATGCAAGGGATTTCTGTGTGTTGATTTTATATCCTGCAACTTTACTATATTCAAACCTAACTCTACACCTAAAGCAACTAGAAAAGGAAGAAATTAAGAACCCCAGGGTTAGTAGAAGGAAAGAAATCTTAAAAATTAGGGCAGAAATAAATGCAAAAGAAACAAAAGAGACCATAGTAAAAATCAACAAAGCCAAAAGCTGCTTCTTTGAAAGGATAAATAAAATTGACAAACCATTAGCCAGACTCATCAAGAAACAAAGGGAGAAAAATCAAATCAATAAAATTAGAAATGAAAATAGAGAGATCACAACAGACAACACAGAAATACAAAGGATCATAAGAGACTACTATCAGCAATTATATGCCAATAAAATGGGCAATGTGGAAGAAATGGACAAATTCTTAGAAAAGTACAACTTTCCAAAACTGGACCAGGAAGAAATAGAAAATCTTAACAGACCCATCACAAGCATGGAAATTGAAACTGTAATCAGAAATCTTCCAGCAAACAAAAGCCCAGGTCCAGACGGCTTCACAGCTGAATTCTACCAAAAATTTAGAGAAGAGCTAACACCTATCCTACTCAAACTCTTTCAGAAAATTGCAGAGGAAGGTAAACTTCCAAACTCATTCTATGAGGCCACCATCACCCTAATACCAAAACCTGACAAAGATGCCACAAAAAAAGAAAACTACAGGCCAATATCACTGATGAACATAGATGCAAAAATCCTTAACAAAATTCTAGCAATCAGAATCCAACAACACCTTAAAAAGACCATACACCATGACCAAGTGGGCTTTATCCCAGGGATGCAAGGATTCTTCAATATCCGCAAATCAATCAATGTAATACACCACATTAACAAATTGAACAATAAAAACCATATGATTATCTCAATAGATGCAGAGAAAGCCTTTGACAAAATTCAACATCCATTTATGATAAAAACTCTCCAGAAAGCAGGAATAGAAGGAACATACCTCAACATAATAAAAGCTATATATGACAAACCCACAGTAAACATTATCCTCAAAGGTGAAAAATTGAAAGCATTTCCTCTAAAGTCAGGAACAAGACAAGGGTACCCACTTTCACCGTTACTATTCAACATAGTTTTGGAAGTTTTGGCCACAGCAATCAGAGCAGAAAAAGAAATAAAAGGAATCCAAATTGGAAAAGAAGTAAAGCTCTCACTGTTTGCAGATGACATGACCCTCTACATAGTAAAGCTTAAACACTCCACCAGAAAATTACGAGAACTAATATAATAATTTAAAGGAGGTGGCAAAATAGCATGTGCTTCATTATAGAATGATTTTTTTTTAATTTAGGTTAATTTTGGTTTGTTAGTTTAATTAGGGACTTGAATTGTACTTGCTGGAAACACTTATCTTTAGAAGATCAAAGAGCAAGATCAATTCAATATTATGATCTATATGCTGATGGAAACCTGGTCCATTATTAAAAGCAACTGGAACAGATATATCATTATTCTACCTGGAAAGTGGTTTGG
This sequence comes from Bubalus bubalis, assembly GCF_019923935.1. Taxonomy (NCBI): domain Eukaryota; kingdom Metazoa; phylum Chordata; class Mammalia; order Artiodactyla; family Bovidae; genus Bubalus; species Bubalus bubalis. The sequence continues at coordinate 46,956,272 of NC_059173.1, forward strand.
GAGCGGAGAGGTAGGGGTAACTTTAGTAGCCAAAGTTACTCAGTAAGTCAAAGCAGTGAGAGGGGACAAATGGTGTTCCTAACAAAATTTAGCTCAATAAGCATTCATTCAATTCCTGGCCTAGAAAGTTTTGATAACAAACAATAATACTTAACAAGTAAGCTATACTTCTTAAGTGTTAGTTGTTAACCTAATAGGACATAATTATTGAAAGACATTTTTCTATCCAAACTTCTTTTCTATCCAAACTTAGAAAGGATGAAATCTATAAATAATAAGTATTCTGAAAATCACTGCCAGCTAGTAAATACATAGGCTTATGCTACAATAGAAAAACAAATACATGATTTGACATTTCCAAATATCTGGATCTGTGGAGACAACATGCAAGGGTAACTTACTGAATACAAGGACTCTTCCTCTGGGGAGGACAAGACGGATTTGGAAAACTGGGCTTTTTCCATCTTGAACTGGGCATCCCAGGTGGGGTAGTGGAAAAAAAAAAAAATCCTCCTGCCAATGCAGGAGAAGCAGGGGATGTGGGTTCAATCTCCAGGTTGGAAATATTCCCTGGAGGAGGGCATGGCAACCCACTCCTGTATTCTTGCCTGGAGAATCCCATGGATAGAGGAGCCTGGATGACTACAGTCCATGAGGCCACAAAGAGTTGGACACCACTTAGTGACTGAGCATGCATGCACACCCATCTGGAACTGCAAGATCCTTCCTCCAATCACTACTGATATATTCTCATAATAAGCACAATACCCTATATCTAATAGTCATTCAATCTAAATATATTGAATTGTTAAATAAAATTAGTTCTAGGACACATGGTAAAAATTGCTAATACCACAATGAAAATTATGGTATTTTAAACTATTTTTTTAAACTAAAAGGGATAGTTTTATAGTTTGAAGTTATAAGTTTGGTATATTAGCCCCAGTCCTGTAACCAACTCTCAAATAAAACTTGTGTAAGTAATTAATCTCTGTGTGACCAGGTTCTCTCATCTATAAAGCAAATACAATAATTATTATCGCCTACCCTGTGCGCATAGTGTGAGGATTAATGAAGTACTTTGTAAAAGCTAGTTGCTTGAACAGAACTTTATATTTATAACATCTTACATCTGGGGAGGCCTTACAAATAGCTGTGAAAAGAAGAGAAGCGAAAAGCAAAGGAAAAAAGGAAAGATATAAACATCTGAATGCAGAGTTACAAAGAATAGCAAGAAGAGATAAGAAAGCCTTCCGCAGCGATCAATGCAAAGAAATAGAGGGAAACAACAGAATGGGAAAGACTAGGGATCTCTTCAAGAAAATTAGAGATACCAAGGGAACATTTCATGCAAAGATGGACTCGATAAAGGACAGAAATGGTATGGACCTAACAGAAGCAGAAGATATTAACAGGAGGTGGCAAGAATACACAGAAGAACTGTACAAAAAAGATCTTCATGACCAAGATAATCACGATGGTGTGATCACTGACCTAGAGCCAGACATCCTGGAATGTGAAGTCAAGTGGACCTTAGAAAGCATCACTACAAACAAAGCTAGTGGAGGTGATGGAATTCCAGTTGAGCTATTTCAAATCCTGAAAGATGATGCTGTGAAAGTGCTGCACTCAATATGCCAGCAAATTTGGAAAACTCAGCAGTGGCCACAGGACTGGAAAAGGTCAGTTTTCATTCCAATCCCAAAGAAAGGCAATGCCAAAGAAGGCTCAAACTACTGCACAATTGCACTCATCTCACACGCTAGTAAAGTAATACTCAAAATTCTACAAGCCATGCTTCAGCAATACGTGAACCGTGAACTTCCAGATGTTCAAGCTGGTTTTAGAAAAGGCAGAGGAACCAGAGACCAAATTGCCAACATCTATTGGATCATTGAAAAAGCCAGAGAGTTCCAGAAAAACATCTATTTCTGCTTTATTGAGTATACCAAAGCCTTTGACCGTGGATCACAATAAACTGTGGAAAATTCTGAAAGAGATGGAAATACTAGAGCACCTGACCTGCCTCTTGAGAAATCTGTATGCAGGTCAGGAAGCAACAGTTAGAACTGGACAGGGAAAAACAGACTGGTTCCAAATAGGAAAAGGAGTTCGTCAAGGCTGTATATTGTCACCCTGCTTATTTAACTTCTATGCAGATTACATCATGAGAAACGCTGGGCTGGAAGAAGCACAAGCTGGAATCAAGATTGCCGGGAGAAATATCAATAACCTCAGATATGCAGATGATACCACCCTTATGGCAGAAAGTGAAGAGGAGCTAAAAAGCCTATTGATGAAAGTGAAAGAGGAGAGTGAAAAAGTTTTCTTAAAGCTCCACATTCAGAAAACGAAGATCATGGCATCCGGTCCCACCACTTCATGGGAAATAGATGGGGAAACACTGGAAACAGTGTCAGACTTTATTTTTCTGGTCTCCAAAATCACTGCAGATGGTGACTGCATCCATGAAATTAAAAGATGTTTACTCCTTGGAAGGAAAGTTATGACCAACCTAGAGAGCATATTCAAAAGCAGAGATATTACTTTGCCAACAAAGGTCCGTCTAGTCAAGGCTATGGTTTTTCCAGTGGTCATGTATGGATGTGAGAGTTGGACTGTGAAGAAGGCTGAGCGCCAAAGAATTAATGCTTTTGAACTGTGGTGTTGGAGAAGACTCTTGAGAGTCCCTTAGACTGCAAGGAGATCTAACCAGTCCTTCCTAAAGGAGATCAGTCCTGGGTGTTCATTGAAGGGACTGATGCTGAAGCTGAAACTCCAATACTTTGGCCACCTCATGCAAAGATTTGACTCATTTGAAAAGACCCTGATGCTGGGAGGGATTGGGGGCAGGAGGAGAAGTGGACAACAGAGGATGAGATGGCATCACCGGCTTGATGGACGTGAGTTTGAGTGAACTCCGGGAGTTAGTGATGGACAGGGAGGCCTGGCGAGCTGCGATTCATGGGGTCGCAAAGAGTGGGAGACAACTGAGGGACTGAACTGAACTAAAATGCCCCAGGCTATTCGTTTTATTTTCATCATGTACATCCAAAGTCTAAATGTTTCACAAAGTAATATTTTTTCTTTTAAATTTGAGTTGACCAATTATGACTAACAGAGTCCTGATAGTTCAATGAGAGTTGAAATGTGGTAATAATGAAATCTTGATATTTCTATAGTTTTTCTTTAACTGGCTATAATTTTGTGTTGAATAATATATTCTTGTAGGTTTTTTTTTTTTTTTTTTTTTTTTTTTGTCTCACCACACTGCACAGTATGCAGGATATTAATTCTCCTACCAGGGATTAAACCTGAGCCTCCTGCAGTGGAAGTGCAGAGCAGTAACCACTGGACCTTCAGGGAATTCCCTTTGTAGTGTTTTATGTGTATATTTTATTTTATTTATTTATTTTTAGAATTTTTCACCACACCCCATGGGATGTGGGATCTTAGTTCCTCAACTAGGGATCAAACCTGCACCCCCTGCATTGAAAGGCAGAGTGATAACCACTGGACCAACAGGGAACCCTTGTATGTCTATTTTAAATTGAACATTCTTTGGGGTGAGTGATCTTGTTTTCTAAAAGTTCAAAATTTTCTTGCTACTTTTTTAAATCCAATAGTTAAGTACCAAAAGTTGCTATGATCTATCTAGAAGGTAGATTGAGAAGGGTTCCTCCACCTCAGCACTCCTGGAATAGTTTATCTAGACTCATTTGTTTTGGGGGGACTGTCTTGCGCACTGTATGCTTGGACTTCACTCACTAGATGTCATAATAAACCCCCATTGCTGACATTCAGAAATGTCTAGTTTTGACATTACCAGTTGTCCCCTGCAGGGAAAAATTACATTCACTTGATAACTACTGCCCTAAGGGAATTAAATAGGGTCAATGGCTTGTCTGGACTGTGGTACAATCAATTTAAACAATGTTAACACTGGGGGAATACACACATAGAGATACACACACACACACACACACACACACTTCTAAGAGGACCATACAGCTTAGTTTGCTTGGTATAGTTTTGATTTACCCTTGATACCTTAGCATCCCATAATGATTTGTACTGGGTTTTCTATTTTGTAATGGAGTTTTATTATTAATTCATGTAACAAAATAAACACATGAGGATCTCACTGACCTACCATCTGTACTTCTAGTTTCTTCTTTTTTATTTATTTTATTTATTTATTTTGTCTTACTGAGTATGGGATCGGAGTGCAGTGAAGATAATTTTCACTTTAAGACCTCACTAATATGAAAAATGCACTCATATCTTATTTATTCTGCCCATTCCTGAGACAATGAAACTAAAGCTTCCTTCTAGAGCCAGTACACTGAGCAGTGTGGCGAGAAGGAGCTCCAGCTGCTAGCTAGCCTTCCTTTCAGAAAGGACACAGAAGTGGGATCATTCTCTCTGCCCCTGCCAATAGCTGGATGTCTCAGTTACTCTTGTCTTGGCTGGTGCATGGGGCCTCAAGGTGGTGAGTCAGTGGTGATCAGTGGGAAAGGCAGGAACTTATAGACTGACTGTTCACAAAATCTATACAGAAAGTAGAAACTAAGAAAGCCCACTTCAGAATAAACATCCTTGCTATGGTTTTTTTTTCAATGTATTATGTGATGGAAATTTATAAATAATGTATGTCAAGGGAGTTTGTAATTTCCTCAGTTCTGTCTTGCCGCAGCAAGAATTTGAAGTGATGGACAGATCAGTGTTACAGCTCAGTGTTACAGCTCAGTTTTACTTAGCAAGCAAAGGAAAATACATCCTGGAGGCATGAGGGTGGGCCTACCCGAAAGACTGAAGAGAAGAGAAGCCCCTGGCTCAATTTTGACTCTTCTTTTTATGTTTTTTCTCCTCCCCCTGAGCCTGCCTTATGTAAACCGGGTTAGCTAGGAGGGCTTTTTGTTTTACCTGAGGTCCTCCCTCCAGTCCTTAGACCTTCCTTTGTTCTATTTTTTCGGGCTTTTCCCTTCTTTGTCTTTCAGCCACCGCCATTTTGGACTCCTTTTTCTTATTCTAATTACCTAACACTCATACCTGAAAATGCCCACTTAAAATACAACTGCTAGTCTTAAAATATTATAAATCATTTCCAAAGTACACATGTGTTCTAAAGAATGTACTATTGTGCCCAGAGAAATTGTTTTGTATAGGTCTCAGACTAGATAGTGGTGCTACCAGGTAGAGATGCAGGGGAGAGGGAATTCCTCAGGACTCATAGTACTTGTGGTAAATTCCCAAAGGACCTCCACCCCACCCCACGCAGCCATCCACAAGAGCCCATGTTGCTGCTGAACTGGTTCTTATTGTGACTGTAACACGTGCTTTATCAACCACTATTGGGGAACTTTGAAAAAGAAGGTTTATTGCTCACAGGTCATGAACTTGCAGGCTCCAAGGGAGGTCTTCGGTAAAGAGTGAGAGAGAAAGCCTGGACCTGAGTTCTGCCTTTCTTAGGGTCGAGGTTGGGGTGCATGAGGTTTCTGGGGTTCACTGTTTACTGGTAAATTTAAAACATAAGAGAAGAAATTAACATGCAGAAAGGAAATACCAAAACAAGTTATCTAGGTCAACCATGGGCTTCTACAAGGGGAACTTCATGGTTCGGGCAGCCTGGCTCTTTATCTAGTTGAACTGGCAATGTGTTTATTCAAGGTGGGTGTCTCTGAAGCCTGTGCCTAGGCAAACAAAAGCTTAAGGTTGGGCACTTGCATTACAATAAAACTGCTAATTGCCAGGCACTTTACACTAAAGATATTTTCAAAAGAAAAATTTTATCTAGATTACAAGTGCTTTAAAGCAATTGAAATTATTACTGAAAACCTTCTCATTTTTGTATGGTATTTTATTCTTTCCATCAAAGTGACACATGTTTAATTTTCACATTTCTAACAACCAATAAACAAATGAATCAGTTTTAGTTGTAGGTTTTCTCATTGTCTTTGTTCAGGCTGCTATAACAAAGTACCATAGACTAGAGAGCTTAAAACAACAGAAATTTCTTTCTCACACTTCTGGAGACAGTAAGGCCAACATCAGGATGCTGGCATGGTCTGGCTCTGCTGAGAGCCTTTTTCTGGGTAGCAGACTGCATTCTTTTTAGTGTCTCTTCCTGTGGCAGAAAGACGGTGAGAGATCTCTCTGAGGTCCCTTTTATCAGGGAACTAATCCTTTTCATGAGGACTCCACCATGTCACAACCTGGGTTAGAATTTCAACATATTATATTCTTTACCATCTGAGCTAACATGGAAGCCATTAGTCGCTCAGTCATGTCCAATTCTTGCAACCCCAAGGACTGAAACCCACCAGGCTCCTCTCTCCATGGAATTTTCCTGGCCAGAACACTGAAGTGGGGTGCCATTCCCTTCTTCAGGGGATCTTCCCAACCCAGGGGTCAAACCTGCATTTCAAGCCAAGTCCTTACTGTCTGAGCCACCGGAGAAGCCCAATAAATTGGAAAGGGACATATAAACATTTTGTCCATATCCCTTATGTTCTGCTATATTTTCAAATTGAACACATTTGGCCTTTAAAAATTTTTCACTTTTAATTATTTGAGAGAAAAATTCGTGAGCAAAAATTGTAGGCTATGCAATCATTTTCATGTTTAAATAGCTTGCTCTGCAGATGTGGTATGCAAAGCTGACCTTTTAGGTAGTATATTTTTCAAAGCAGTTGTGTGTTACTATAATAGCCATTTTACATGTAACAACTGCTGTGAAGTAATCCTTTTCTGCATTTTAATTTGGAAATTTTAAGCTGTAGTATTATATATTCATTTTCCTCCAAAGTTGAGATAATGCAAAGGTACTCTGATATAAAAGTTGGCAATACTAAGACTATACTTTAGTTGGATATTATAAAACTGAGAAAAGTGGTAGAGAATACTCATTGATTTACCAGGCAAAAATCTTCTTAATTTGTATACCAGCTAAGGATAAGTGTAAAGAAAATTCCAATGCGAGGCTAAGGATGTATAAATACCTCTTGCTGAGTGATGCATGTCAGGTAAAAGAAATTGGAGCAATTAGAGCAAAGAGGAAAATTAATGTGACATGATGTTAGAGAGGAAATAAAGGAAGCAGTGTTATGGAATTTTGTCTTTTTTTTTCTTAAGGCCATTGTGTAGCAGTTGCAGAATTTTAAACCTGGAGATTGGTGTATTTATGTAATATGAACATTCAAGTGTGACATAAACAGATTTCAGCCTTATAAACAGCATGCTGATTTCAGTGTGGAGAATGAATTTGAGTGAGAGAAGAATGAATCTCTGTGTATCAATTAGGCTTTTATGGGTCACAGCTATGAATTGTGGCAAGATGGTAATTTGGTTTAGGATTGTGATAACTGAAATGGAGAAGAGAGGAACTGAAAAAAAACATTTAGAAGATTAGGATGGCAGGATGTCATGATGAAGAATTGAATATGTGGAGGAAGAGAGGTAATGGAGCAGAGAACCTCTGCTAGAATTCTGATTTAAATGACTCAATTGGAATGGAGTAGAAGACGACCAAATTTGGAGACATCTATGAGATTGGCACCCCACTCCAGTACTCTTGCCTGGAAAATCCCATGGACGGAGGAGCCTGGTGGGCTGCAGTCCTTGGGGTCGCACAGAGTCAGACACGACTGAAGCGACTTAGCAGCAGCAGCATGAGATTTTAAGGTCCCAAAATACTTGTGAAGATTTTTCATATAAGAAGTTGGATATAGGGTTGTAGAGCTTGGAGGAGACGTCTGTAGTGTGGATAACTGACCCATGATTCATGTGTATAGATGGTCATAAGAATCATGGACACAAATAACACCACCGACAAGGGGAAGACAGAATAATAAGAGGAGGACTGCTATTAAACCTTTACGGATATAAACATTTATCTGATACATGAAATAAGGCTACAAAGGAACTGAGAAGGAGGATGAATCAGCAAGAAGGTAGGGGGAAAACTCAGGTGGATACAAAGTCATAGAAAACACAGAAGGAAAATAGTTCACTAAATAAAAGAGTGGCTACAAGAGTCAATATTGAGAGGTATAATAGGAATCAATCAAACACAGCCTCATAGGGTTTTTCAATTTGAACACAATTGCGAACTTTAGAGAGCTGTTTTGTGAGCAATATTGAGGTTAAATTCAGATTGCCATGGGCATAATCACAAGGAAGAGCTTAAATATGAAGAGGAAGAGACTGGAGAGGATGGAGAGTAATAGCATCATTAAGAAAATATTTTTTTCATGAACCACCCAAAGCATTAGTCTATTAAAATTATCTTATAAAGTTCAGTTTCATCTTTATCCTATTAGGAAATATTGCTGTGGTCTCAGGTCAGTGAAACTATTTTCATTTGATGTCATTATAACTTGATATTAAAATGTGCTATATTTGAAACCAGATATACCACTGCATACTTATTAGAAAATTTACAGAGTTCTATGAACTTTCTCCAGAATAACGTATAATTTTATCATGATACTATATATAACATCCTCTTTCACCCTCATCAATTTGGACATGAACTTGAGCAAACTCTGGGAGATAGTGAAGGACAGAGAAGCCTGGCATGCTGCAGTTCATGGGGTTGCAAAGAGTTGGAGACCAGTGAGCGACTGAACAACAATAGAACATCAATAACTCAACCTAGATTATATATGAGATATTTATCTTATATACAGTATATGTTAAATGTTGGGAGAGATCATACATGTGTACATGTAATAAAATATTGATTAAATATGACATAAACACTTTTCATTTCAAGTTTAAAAAGTACTTTTATTTAGTTCTAGGAGAATACATATATTTATTATGCACTTAAGCTCTTTAAAATGAATTCACCAATGATTTTAATGTTTATTAGTTTATGATACATTGTAAACTGAAATGAAAGCTGATTATTATTTAGCTTCATTTTGATATTTGCAAATACCCCAAGAATACTAACTGTAGTAAGCCAGTAACCAGCATAACATTGTGGCCTAGGTATTTAGTTGCTTTATGTTTCCTTTACCAAATGCATAGAGCTTTTATTACCAGAGTTGCCCTTAGAAAAAAATTACATAGGTTTATATTTTTAGAAGGCCAAAAAGATAGAATGAGAATAGGACTTGCACAGAAAGAGAGGAAAATTTAGGACATTTATTAAAAAATTTAATTATCGAAGGGAAATACATTTCTTCTGATAAAATTAGTTGGAATATCTATTAATACTTTCATACTTATAGGGAAAAAATGTTTCTTAGAGAAAAAGCAAAGAACAGTTAAGAAAATAATGCTTTATTCAATTGTCAGCCAAACCTTAGGGTTGAGTGGCCTTGTTGGAAAGGACAATGGTATGGTGTATCTCTGGATGGGAATGCAAAGAGCCAGTTTAGTCCCTAAATTCAACAGACGCCCAATAAATATCAGTGCTTCAGGCTTGCAGATCTTTAGATTCTGGCAGAATAAAAAATCTGGATTAGGACAATGGATAACTGCTTATTGCTATTGGCAATAGACTTGCTTCAATACCTCAGTTTCCTGCGTCTATTTGAATCAGTAAAATGGATGCTTAAATATGATATCTTGTAAAGTAAACAAATAAAAATCCTGACTATTAGATGATTGTAGTCAGGTGGCCTCAATTCCTTATTCACCATTCTCTGTGTTTTCTTTTTTCCCTTAGCAGTATAGCCTGCCTTTTGATCATTGATTTGTCAGAAGCTTATATCACTTTACTCATTGTAATGACTGATGTTTGATTATGGATAGTAGGAGTAGCAATGCCATAACTGTGTCCATTTTTCAAAGTCAAAACTGGTAACTTTTGAGTTATTAAGCCCTTCATAGTAAAAAAACAGAATTGAAACAAACACAAAACAAAATATAAAAGAACTCTCTCCTTCCCTTTATGATCCAGTTCTGGCTAGAAACACTATGCTGTGAAAATGTCTACTATATCAGGTACTACTTTAAGTCACTGTGAAATCTCCAAAAGTAGTTAGTTGTTATTTGGATAATAATTTGTCACACTTTCATTCATATCCAGAGCACTTTAAAACAGAAAGCTGAATATAAAAACTTCCCAAGAAAGTGGATGAAACATATCGGCATCCTCAGATACCTATAGTTGCAGACACAAATTTTTACATAACTTCAAGATGATATAGTTAAGTTCTTTTTAGTTTAGAGATGTAGATTACTTAGAGCAAGAATGAAGAGAAAATCTTTCGTAGACTTCTGTAGCTGTGAAATCCTTGAGGGACTCTCAATATCTGTAACCCCGAGAATTGGGTATAGGAAATTACAGAAAACAGAAATGTATATGTGCATGGAAGCTGTGGCAGTGACTACTAGTTGCCTAAGAAATATCCACTCTCTCCTTCTTTAAAAATGGAGCTCTAGGCTTCCCATGTGGCTCAACTGGTAAAGAATCCACCTGCAATGCAGGAGACCTGGGTTCAATCCCTGGGTTTGGAAGATCCCCTGGAAAAGGGAAAGGCTACCCACTCCAGTACTCTGGCCTGGAGAGTTCCAAGGACTGTATAGTCCATGGGGTCGCAAAGAGTTGGACACGACTGAGTGACTTTGGGCTTCCCTGATAACTCAGTTGGTAAAGAATCCACCTGCAATGCAGAAGACCCCGGTTCAATTCCTGGGTTGGGAAGACCCACTGGAGAAGGGATAGGCTACCACTCCAGGATTCTTGGGCTTTCCTTATGGCTCAGCTGATAAATAATCTTCCCATGATGAGGGAGACCTGGGTTTGATCCCTGGGTTGGGAAGATCCCCTGGAGAAGGGAAAGGCTACCCGCTCCAGTATTCTGGCCTGGAGAATTCCATGGACTGTATGGTCCATGGGACTGCAAAGAGTCAAACACAACTGAGCGACTTTCACTTCCAACTTTATACCAGTAAGCCAAGTGGCAAAATTAAGGGTTTTACCTTGCAGCCTCCATTGCAACCAGGATGAGTCTTATTGTAACATCATTTACATGTGATCTGACTCAGCTGAAAGGACATTATTTTCATGACCTCTCTTTATTTTTCTGCCAAGTCTGTGGACAAGTCTGAGGCAATCTTGATTTGAGTCTCATGCCCTTCAAGGTAGTGTACAATTAAAAGACTTGATTTCTCCTGTGCATAGAACTACCACACTGACCTTGTATTCCTCTCTCTGATTTGTGTGTGTGAGAAAAAAAGCAAACTTGGTTTAAATATTCTTTTTATTATTTCTCACTTGTACACAGCCAAGTCAAGCCTAATTGATTCAATTTTTGTTTGGATGTGTGCAGATGGAAGTAAAGTCATTCCAACAAGAAAAAATGCACAGTCCAGCAATAGCATACAGAGTGCAAAAAGCAGGAAAAGGGATGGACTGGTGTTTCTCATTGGCAGCTACTGACCTGTGTTATTAAAACCAGTGTATCAACTTAAAAAAAAGACATTTTGTGCATTCAGGTGGAACATATACTCTCTAGTCACCTTTGTAACCTCTAACATTTATTTTGCTCACCTAAGCTCTGAAGGCATTTTAGTATCACATTTAAGAGCATAATAAGTAGTCAATTAAATCTGAATAAAGTGCATAAGGGAAAAATATCAAAATACTTTCAACAGAATAACAGTGGAATATAGACTCTTTAATGGTAGATCCTCTCCATCCCACCATATGAAGACATACAGACCAAATTGTGACAGACAAAACTAAACAGGTTCTCTTGTGAGATGAGGAGTGGGTGTTTCTCATGTTTGGAGTGAAGATGGGACCATATTTAATAGCTCTCAGTAAGAAATAAAATGAAAAATTGTAGGCTGTGGTCAGAGACTGAAATTCTCAAGTTTAAGCTTTTAGAAGTGATAAGAATGAGTAATGCACAGGCACATGAAGGTTTGAGAAACATCTATTTACAGAATGAGTATAGCAAGCTCTGCTGTGGCTGGTTTCTAACAGTAAATGACTCCTGAGAGCCATGGCCGCTCTTGCCAAAGTGATTTCTAAATAGACGGTCACAGATTTACTGGGTAGACTGCCATTGGAAAACAAAGAAATCATGTGTTAAAGGTATTAAAGTGTGATATGTCTATTAATGTTTCTATTAAAGTGTGATATGTCTATTAATGGTGATGGTAAAGAACAAGATGTTCTCAATGGAAAGTCTATTTCAGGTTCTACAGGAAATGGAAAAATACAATTCCAACTATCTGTGGATAAATTTACATCTTTAATTCTAAATATCAAAATATATTTTTTGTGGTTAACATTATTATTACAAATAAAATGAAAATTCACATTAGGACATTCACCAAAGACATTTTTCAAATTGATTGTCCAAAGTAACTAAAAAATACAAAACTGGTCAAGGATTCTATTTCATTCTTAACATCAAAACCTGTATCTCACTCAAATGTAATTTACTGAATCCTCTTTCTATGGGATTCAGAGAATTCATTCCTGCATTCTCCCATTAGGTTAAGTTTATCATATTAAATGAATTTCAAATGAAATCAAAGCATATTCTAAGTGTATTGAAACTAAAACATGATTTTATAATTTTCAAGGATAGCTAGTGTATTTTATTTATGAGGATTTAAAGATGCATCTATCAATTAAAATACTTAATTCATAAAATACAGAATGTATTTTACAATTTTAGTTATATTACATTGAAAACAAAATTTTACCTTCATTTTCCATTAAGTATTCAATCTCTGTTTTTCTACAAATATAGGCTGTTACTTTCTAACACTATTTGTTTCCTTGTTAATTCTATAAACTATTTCAGGTACATTTAAATACTTAAAATTACACTTGAATGAAAATTTTCCATTTCAGTTACTTGCAGTTCAGGAAACTTAAAATTACTTAACAATGTCTGTGGAGATAATTGAATGTTAGGGAAATGAAAGATGTGCATTAATGTGAAGTATATTATTTTATTAAGTTAGTAAAATGTGTTCTTACAAAATATAGTTTATAAAATATTTACATATGAATTTTCCTTAAGTAAACTAATGCTGAAATACACTTACAACCATGACTAGTTCTAATATTAATAGGTTAGGTTAATAATTACTTCTAAGTGCAATAAATAATGGTAGGTTGTAATAAATATTGATCATAAAAATTACTTTAACTATGATCAAGATTTTGGAGAGTTACATAAAGAGAAATGAGCTATTTTTCTTGGATACACATTGCAACTTTTTCAGATACAACCTATGCATTTTCTGAATGTTGCTTCTATACTTTTAAAGTGACAAAAATGGAAAAGCTGTAAAGAGACTTCTTTAAATGTAGATTAGATAAATTGTGTGGCTTCATGAGAATTGTTATAGGTCTGCTATACTCTAACTATTAGAGTCAAATCATTTGTGACATGCTACGGTGCAAGGGAACAATTTTTAGCAGTTATCAGCACTTTTTTCCCCCAGGAAGCGAAGTCTCTAACTTACATTTTCTGCACATTGGCTGTTTAGGCCTCCTTCTCAGGAATGTGTCTGTAATAGGCTCTTCTTACTTGGGAAGAGATCCAAGTTCATAGGTTCTCTACAACCACCATTGATTCATATTAAAATTGTCAACCACTGTTATCTGTGTACTCTCATTAAAACCAACAAAACTGAAGAAGAGCAATTTACCTATGAGGGAGAGAGAGCAAAATAAAAAGTAAACATATGAAACAGGAAGAAAAATTGTTTGTCATATATCACATATGAAATTACATATAACTCTATGATTAAAAACACGATATAGTATTTATGCCAATTAAGCAAATTACAACAGAAGGGGGAAAAAAAAAAGAAAAAGGCTAAAATAGACTGACGAATAGATGAAAATCCCATTTATAAGAGAGGAGAGAGTGATCAACTTTGGGCAGACAGTGAACACTTCTGGGGAAAAGGATGTGTACATGTAATAAATATTACTGATGTTCTCTGTAGATTTCCAGATGTCTACACATTGTGCATAGACAAGATATTGAGTGTGACTGAATGGAGCTGGAAGCATTCTGCTGTAGTAGAAAACCCCCACTAACTTCTCCCATAAGCTTCAAACCAAAAGCTTTTTCTTTCTACTGGTAATTGAGAATGACCCAATATCAAACAGACTGCTTGAATGTTAGGCAATCTGAGCTTTGTGATCCCATTCTACCAATAGCTAGCTGATCTCAATTTAAGTCTGAATTTTGCAATAAGGAGTTCATGATCTGAGCCATGTTAGCTCTTGTTTTAGATTATTGTATAGTGCTTCTACATCTTTAACTGCAAGAATATAATCAATCTGATTTCAGTATTGACCATCTGGTGATGTCCATGTGTAGAGTCCTCTCTTCTGTTGCTGGAAGAGGGTGTTTGCTATGATGAGTGCATTCTCTTGCCAATACTCTGTCAGACTTTGCCCTGCTTCATTCTCCATGTTCTCCAAGGCCAAATTTGCCTGTTACTCCAGGTATCTCTTGACTTCCTACTTTTGCATTCCAGTCCCCTATAATGAAAAGGACATTTTTTTGGGTGTTAGTTCTAGAAGGTCTTGTAGGTCTTCATAGAACTGTCCAACTTCAACTTCTTCAGCATTACTGGTTGGGGCATAGACTTGGATTACTGTGATATTGAATGGTTTGCCTTGGAAATGAACAGAGATCATTCTGTCATTTTTGAGATTACATCCAAGTGAGAAACCTATATGCAGGTCAGGAAGCAACAGTTAGAACTGGATGGGGAAAAACAGACTTGTTCCAAATAGGAAAAGGAGTACGTCAAGGCTGTATATTGTCACCCTGCTTATTTAACTTATATGCAGAGTACATCATGAGAAAGGCTGGGCTGGAAGAAGCACAAGCTGGAATCAAGATTGCCGGGAGAAATATCAATAACCTCTGATATGCAGATGACACCACCCTTATGGCAGAACATGAAGAGGAACTAAAAAGCCTCTTGATGACCTGTGGCGGATTCATTTTGATATTTGGCAAATCTAATACAGTTATGTAAAGTTTAAAAATAAAATAAAATTAAAAAAAATAAATAAATACAGATTCCTTTGAGCAGTTAAAAAAAAAAAAAAAGAAAGTGAAAGAGGAGAGTGAAAAAGTTGCTTAAAACTCAACATTCAGAAAACTAAGATGATGAATCTGGTCTCATCACTGCATGGGAAAAAGGTGAAAAGGACCTTTTTAGGTGAAAAGGACCTAGAAGGTCCTGTAGGTCTTCACAGAACCATTCAACTTGAGCTTCTTCAGCATTACTGCTTGGGGCATAGACTTGGGTTACTGTGATATTGAATGATTTGCCTTGGAAATGAACAGGGATCATTCTGTCGTTTTTTGAGATTGTGTCCAAGTACTTCATTTCTGACTCTTTTTTGACTATGATGGCTACTCCATTTCTTCTAAGGGATTCTTGCCCACAGTAGTAGATATAATGGTCATCTGAGTTAAATTCACCCATTCCAGTCCATTTTAGTTCACTGATACCTAAAATGTCAATGTTCACTCTTGCCATCTTCTGTTTCACCACTTCCGATTTGCCTTGATTCATGGACATAACATTCCAGATTCCTATGCAATATTGCTCTTACATATCAGACCTTGCTTCCATCAACAGTCACATCCACAACTGGGTGCTGTTTTTGCTTTGGCTCTGTCTCCTCATTCTTTCTAGAGTTATTTCTCCACATTTCTCCAGTAGCATATTGGGCATCTACCAACCTGGGGAGTTCATTTTTCACTGTCATATCTTGAAGAAAGTCAGGAAAACCACTAGATGATTCAGGTATGATCTAAATCAAATCCCTTATGATTATACAGTGGAAGAGACAAATAGATTCAAGGGACTAGATCTGATAGACAGAGTGCCTGAAGAACTATGGACGGAGGTTCATGACATTGCACAGGAGGCAGTGATCAAGACCATCCCCAAGTAAAAGATATGAAAAATGGCAAAATGGTTGTCTGAGGAGGACATACAAATAGTTATGAAAAGAAGAGAAGCTAAACACAAAGGAGAAAAGGAAAGATACACCCATTTGAGTGAAGAGTTCCAAAGAATAGTAAGGAGAGATAAGAAAGACTTCCTCAGTGATCAATGCAAAGAAATAGAGGGAAACATTGGAATGGGAAAAACTAGAGACCTCTTCAAGAAAATTAGAGATACCAAGGGAACATTTCATGAAAAGATGGACACAATAAAGGATAGAAATGGTATGGACCTAACAGAAGCAGAAGATATTAAGAAGAGGTGGCAAGAATGCACAAGAGAACTACACAAAAAAGATCTTCAGGACCCAGATAACCACAATAGTGTGGTAGAGCCAGACATCTTGGAATGTGAAGTCAAGTGGTCCT
Source organism: Bubalus bubalis (assembly GCF_019923935.1). NCBI lineage: Eukaryota > Metazoa > Chordata > Mammalia > Artiodactyla > Bovidae > Bubalus > Bubalus bubalis. Next base: position 46,972,612 of record NC_059173.1, read on the forward strand.
TAGGAAGCATCACTATGAACAAAGCTAGTAGAGGCGATAGAATTCAATTTCAAATCCTAAAAGATGATGTTGTGAAAGTTCTGTACTCAATATGCCAAAAAATTTGGAAAATAGCCGTGGCCACAGGACTGGAAAAGGTCAGTTTTCATTCCAATCCCAAAGAAAGGCAATGCCAAAGAATGCTCAAACTACCACACAATTGCACTCATCTCACACGCTAGTAAAGTAATGCTCAAAATTCTCCAAGCCAGGCTTCAACAGTACATGACCCATGAACTTCCAGATGTTCAAGCTGAATTTAGAAAAGGCAGAAGAACCAGAGATAAAATTGCTAAAATCCATTGGATCATCAGAAAGCAAGAGAGTTCCAGAAAAACATCTATTTCTGCTTTATTGACTACGCCAAAGTCTTTGACTGTGTGGATCACAAGAGCCTGTGGAAAATTCTGAAATAGATGGGAATACCAAACCACCTTATCTTCCTCCAGAGAAACCTGTATGCAGGTCAAGTAGAAACAGTTAGAACTGGACATGGAAGAGCAGACTTGTTCCAAATTGGGAAAGGAGCACCTCAAGACTGTATGGTGTCACTCTGCTTATTTAACTTCTATGCAGAGTACATCATGTGAAATGCTGGGTTGGATGAAGCACAAGCTGGAATCAAGTTTGCTGGGAGAAATATCAATAACCTTTATGTACAGATGACAGCACCCTTATGGCAGAAAGTGAAGAGAACTAAAGAGCCTCTTGATGAAAGTGAAAGAGAAGAGTGAAAAAGTTGGCTTAAAACCCAACATTCAGAAAACGAAGATCATGGCATCTGATCCCATCACTTCATGGCAAATAGATGGGGAAGCAATGGAAACAGTGGCAGACTTATTTGGGGGGGCTGCAAAATCACTGCAGATAGTGACTGCAACCATGAAACTAAAAGACAATTGCTCCTTGGGAAAAAAGTTATGACAAACCTATTTTGCATATTAAAAAGCAGAGACATTATTTGTTGACAAAATTCCATCTAGTCAAAGCTATGGTTTTTCTAGTAGTCATGTATAGATGTGAAACTTGGATTATAAAGAAAGCTGAGCGCCAAAGATTTGATGCTTTTGAACTGTTGTTGGAGAAGACTTTGGAGAGTCCCTTGGCCTGCAAGGAGATCCAACCAGCCAATCCTAAAGGAAATCAGTCCTGAATATTCATTGGAAGGACTGATGCTGTAGCCGAAACTTCAATACTTTGGCTACCTGATGCGAAGAACTGACTCATTGGAAAAGACCCTGCCACTGGGAAAGATTGAAGGTATGAGGAGAAGGGGACGACAGAGGATGAGATGGTTGGATGACATCACCATCTTGTGACATGAGCTTGTCCATCCGGACAATTCCAGCAGTCGGTGCCGGACAGAGAAACCTGATTTGCTGCAGTCTGTGAGGTCGCAAAGAGTGAGAGTCGACTGAGTGACTGAACTGAACTTTACTGCTGCTGCTAAGTCGCTTCAGTCGTGTCCTTAATTGCTGGAAATGTATCTCTGGAGAGTCCCAGCACTCTCTGAAGGTGGAGGAGCCTTTAGACAGGTTCTAAATTGAGTTCTGATTCTGCAGCTGGGCTGAAGGAGCTGAAGGTAGCCTCTCCCATTTCCAACCAGCTCTTTACTAGGTAATTTGAGATATGCTACCCTCATGTTGCTTTCTGGAGCTAATGCTTATGGTCATAATCAGAAAGAAAGAGGGGCAAAAGGCAGAAACTGGAAGAAGAAATTGAAAATGCATGTAATAAATGTCAGTATTAATATGTGAAAAAACAATAGATCAAGAAAATAGAGTAGAAATTATTAAAAATATTTGGAAATCATGAAGCTATATTAGCAATCTTGGTGCAAACTATTAGGTCAACACTAATTAAAAGCCTTATAACATGTATTAGGGAACAAACTGATAAATTGCTAACAATTACATAAATCGTAACTACCTTCAGAAGAGATTACTGTTATCCCATAAAACAGAAGATATACATATTCTGACTTAAAAATTTGTACATATGCACGAAGGGACATATATGAGAATGTTCATAGAAGCTTTGATTGTATTAATCAAGAAACTAGAAATAATTAAAATGTATATCAAAAAGTAAAATGGAGAAATATTTAGTTTTCTACATTAACATAAAAGAATGAACTATGGCAAGATATACCAGTACCTTAGGAACTCGATATTGAGGATAAAGGAAGGCATAGAATATTATTTACATTAAAGTAAATGAATAATATAAAAAACTAAGCAGTGTATTGTTAGGGATAGAAGTTTGTGGACAAACATAAGGAAGTTCATTGAAATAGTAACCATAAAATCACAAAAATGGTTGTATCTGCAGTACAGGAGGATAGTGTAATGTGGTCAGACACCTCCATTTTTAAAAGACTGTAATATATTAAAACACAACTAATTTGTATTTTGTTCATGAATAATAAAATATATTGATGTTTTCAATAGAATTTTGTTTCCTTCATTATGATTTAAACAGACTTTCGGAAATATTCATGCCTGCCTTGTGGATATATAAGAAAATAAATTACACTGTATTATTAAACTAAAATATTATATATTTTAGATGTGATACAAAATATGTAACAAAATTCTACTGCATCAGAATTTGGAAAAAAATGTAGCTAAATGATGTTTCCTTTTTTATTTTTAATAATTGACCATTTAGTAATTCTGCCTACACTATAAGAACTGTCAAAATAAATTATTTATAAGCCTTTTTTATATATACTTCCTGGTTATTTTAGACAGACTAGAAATGAAAAAGTATTATGAAGATGACTGTGGAAATCTGACATCTGGTGGAAGTAACCTGAACTACAATTTAAAAATTATATATATATATATATATATATTTCTTTTCCCTTCTGGATATTTCCATATCACTCCCAAAAGAAGTGGGAAATGGAAAAAGAGGGTGTTTACTTGTTCGTTTATGTCACAAACACTTAAAAATTATTTTGGACAAGTTATAAAATCTGGTGATTGCAGCCATGAAATTAAAAGACGCTTACTCCTTGGAAGGAAAGTTATGACCAACCTAGATAGTGTATTCAAAAGCAGAGACATTACTTTGCCAACAAAAGTCTAGTCAAGGCTATGGTTTTTCCAGTGGTCATGTATGGATGTGAGAGTTGGACTGTGAAGAAAGCTGAACACTGAAGAATTGATGCTTTTGAACTGTGGTGTTGGAGAAGACTCTTTAGAGTCCTTGGACTGCAAGGAGATCCAACCAGTCTATTCTAAAGGAGATCAGCCCTGGGTGTTCTTTGGAAGGAATGATGCTAAAGCTGAAACTTTGGCCACCTCATTAGAAGAGCTGACTCAATGGAAAATACTCTGATGCTGGGAGGGTTTGGAGGCAGTAGGAGAAGGGGATGACAGAGGATGAGACGGCTGGATGGCATCACTGATAGATGGACGTGAGTTTGAGTGAATTCCAGGAGTTGGTGATGGACAGGGAGGCCTGGCCTGCTGCGATTCACGGGGTCGCCAAGAGTCGGACATGACTGAGCGACTGAACTGAACTGAACTGTGCGTTTTATGAGAAAAATACGGTAACAGAGAAAAATAAATGTTCTGTTTATATTATTATTATTTTCACTAAAAATAGACTCTAATAGTCTTCAGTTCAGTTCAGTCGCTCAGTCGTGTCCGACTCTTTGCGACCCCACGGACACCAAGCTCCTCCGTCCATGGGATTTTCTAGGCAAGAGCACTGGAGTGGGTTGCCATTTCCTTCTCCACAGAACTTCCTAACCCAGGGATCGAACCCGGGTCTCCAGCATTGTAGACAGACGCTTTACCGTCTGAGCCAAAAAGCACCCCCAGTTACAGTTAACATTCTTACCTATATTGAGGAAACAGCTGAAATAACAGTGGTTTAGTGACTACAACAATAATTCAATTAACTATATAAACTCATATGTAAAATAAAGAGTAATGCTGAGAAAATCCCCTAGAGAAGGAAATGGCAACCCACTCCAGTGTTCTTGCCTGGAAAATTCCATGGAGAGAAGAGACTAGTGGGCTATGGTCCATAGGGTAGCAAAGACTGAAGCTACTTAGCATGCATGTGGGTGTCTTGGATCTAGAAAAACTTACTAATCTGAAGTAATGCTATATTTACTTAAAGATCCATAGTATTCCTAAATCAAGACACTGAGATATATAACTTGAGATTGGAGAAGGAAATGGCACCCTACTCCAGCACTCTTGCCTGGAAAATCCCATGGACGGAGGAGCCTGGTGGGCTGCAGTCCACGGGGTCACTAAGAGTCAGACGCGACTGAGCGACTTCCCTTTCACTTTTCACTTTAATGCATTGGAGAAGGAAATGGCAACCCACTCCAGTGTTCTTGCCTGGAGAATCCCAGGGACGGGGGAGCCTGGTGGGCTGCCGTCTATGGGGTCACACAGAGTCGGACACTGACTGAAGTGACTTAGCAGCAGCAGCAGCAGAGAAAAATAGGAGATAACATTTTATAGCAAAGGCATATATGAAAAGGAGGTATGGATCTGTATTCAAGAATACCTGGGAAGTCTAATCTCTGTTTCAACTACATCTTTGATTTGAATTGTGAAGCACTTGGCTGAAGAGAGTTCTAAGAACGTGGACTAATCTATAAAGGAGAAAGGGTTTGAAGACATTAACAACCAACTTCTGGACAGAATAAAAATAATAATACATGATAATGAATAATGAAAATGACAGATTAAGATAAAAAAATAAGATGAATGACAGATATGTTGTCCCATTAATAAATTTGGTTAGGAGAGATTGGGATTTATTAATGTAACAGTCAAAATAAGAGATAAGGGATTTAGGCTTTGAGTCATCCGTTGATGGACTTATCAAACAGAAATGTTAAGAGAGCTGCAACAACAACAACAAAAACTTTTAAATAGACAAGAAATCAGAAATAAGACTGGAACGTTTTCTTTGGATGTGAGTAGATATCTCTAGGTCCTGCAACTTCAGAGAAAAAGTCAACTGTAGTTTTTTGGTTTGTTTGTTTTTTAAAGACAGCTAGAAAAGTTAGAGCACTTGCTATTAGAAGTAATATCAGTAATATCTTTAAGTAGAAAACGAATCTTTGAACAAAACCTTAGTATAAAACACTAGAAGATGTTACTTTAAGTTTACCAACCAGTATTTATGTCATGGTGATGCCATTAACCTATTCAAAGTTGTATAGAAAAAGAGAAAAATTACGGGCTATTCAAGTCTAGACAATCAGAATTGTATGCTGCTGCAGCTGTGTGCAATACTCCTTCTGGTTGTCCACCAACACACGCTCACAAAGCCCATTCTTGATGACATATTAATTTGTTGCTACAGATGTAGAAATTTCTCACTGATGCACACTTATTGAGCTTACTACCTGCAGTAAGTTTATTTGGTTAAATTAATCTCTCTTTATGAACTTCTGATTTGAACACAACCTAATATTTTCTACTCTTTATGATGTCACTCTTGCTATAGTTCTTAATACACTGTCGTTTTATATTTTAATAATTTAACTGAATACAAACTTGTACTAACTTCAAAGTTCGATTTTCTTCAAAATTCAAATGAGCTTTAAGTCTTTGAGATACATTTGTGTGTATTTATTTGTGCAAACGTGTTTGCTTTTGGAAAGTAGAAAGAGGAAAGTACTTTTCCATGTTAAAATTACATCACCTAACATGGAAATTGATGACCCTCCTGATTCATTGATCTCAAAGTTCTATGGTTTCCTAAATACAGGAGAACTTCATTCAAATCATATTTTTTCATCTTTCTTGACAGCTATGTCACAGATATCATCATCTCCTAAAACTGCTCCAATAAGGAAGATTTTAATATTAGAGCATGTGATCTTTCCAACTCTCCCACATCTTTATACTCAGTGATTTCTCTCCACCAGCTTATTGTAAAATTCAGATCCTCACCAATGTACCATTTTCAAAGACTACTAACATTACATCAGAAATTCTTGACATGTCAAAAGTGGATTCCTATTAATTCATTAGAACAATGCCTATGAAAATACAGTAAGTCCCCTACATACAAACCTTCAAGTTGCAAACTTTCAAAGATTCAAATGCGTGCGTGTAAACCAGCTGTTATATTGTATTACTGTACTTTTCAAGGTATTGTACTGTAAGATTAAAAATGTTTTCTTTACTTTTTGGGTTTTTTTAATGTATTACTTGTGTGCAAAGTGTTATAAACCTATTATTGTACTGTACTATTATATATAGCCAACTGTGTTAGTTGGGTACCTAGGCTAACATTGTTGGACTTACAAACAAATTGGATTTACAAACATGCCTTCAGAATGGAACTCGTTTGTATATAGGGGACTTACTGTAATACAAGATTTTCATGTCTTTTATTTACCTCTGTATCTATTAAGTCAATCTTCAGAGTGGCCCATGAAAACAGTTGTTTAAATTGTCACAACTTATCATGTTTCAGACATGAACTGTGAGTTGGCAACTACCTAGTAAGGCATTTAATTCTACAATGTTCGTTTCTCAGAAGTCTCACAAATGAAATTAATGTGCAGAAAAAGTTATCTTCATCAAGCTTACGTTGCTTCCTAAGTGAACAAACATATTAAGTCTGCTTCATCACTATTTCTTTTATATTCCCTTTTCCCCAGATCCACCAATCCTGCTCCATGTATTTCAACTCACCATTTCTTTATCCCATGCCCCATAATTTGCAGGATTACTTTATTATTATTTTAAAATCAATGTTAATTATATTGTGAAAAACAATCAGACCAGAGTGTATTTGTATAATGTTTCTACTGAAGGAACTCTTCAATTATTTGTAGATCAAGTTAGGCCTGGGGTCTTTGGAACTTTGCTCTACTTTGGTGAAGAAATAAACCCCTCTGGTGCTCTTAGCTCAGTAAATTTTTTTGAAACCTCTATCCCCTGAAAGTATCATCACACCAATGCTGTACTTAATTATAAACATGAATCAAACTCTGGAATCTTTTGTACCATCTACACTTTCTTAATCTATGTAATACATTAAAATTTTAAAACGTGAATTATAAATTATACCGTTGCTTATTATGTGTCATTCAGCTTGGCTTTTTTGTATAATTCTGATTTCTGTATTCATTTTTTCTTCTAGTTTTATTGAGATATAATTGGCATATAGAACTATATAAATTTAAGGTGTATGGCATAATGATTTGACTTACATACATCATGAAATGATTATCACAATAAGTTTAGTGAATATCCATCATCTATGATAGATACAGAAAAAAAGAGATTAAAAATAATCTTTCCTTGTGCTGAGAATTCTTGATATTTACTCTATTAAGAATTTTCATATATAACATATAGTGGTATTAATCAATATTTATTATGCTGTGCTCTATATCCCTAGTAGTTATGTATCTTATAACTGGAAGCTTCTATCTTTTGACTACCTTCATCGAATGCCCCCTCACCTCACTCCCTGGCTGTGGTAACCACAAATCTGATTTTTCCCCCCTATGATTTTATTTTTGAAATACAAGTGCTCTACAACACTGTTAGTTCCTGTTACATAACATAATGATTCTATATTTCTATACATTTCAAAATGATCACCAGAATAAGTCCAAATACAATATGTCACCATGCAAATATTGACTCCATTCCCAATATGGTACATTTCATACCTATGACTCATTTATTTTGCAGCTGCCAATCTGTGCCTCTTAATCTCCCTAGCCTACTTCTCTACTCCTCACCCCTTTTCCCCTATGGAAACCACCTATTTGTCCTGGGTTGTTTTTGTTTGTTTTATCTTGGTTCTTAGGGGTCACAGTGGTAATGCAGGAGACACAGAAGATGGGTGTTCCATCCCTGAGTCAGGAATATCCCTGGAGTAGGAACTAGCAACCCACTCCAGTATTCTTGCTTGGAAAATTCCATGGACAGAGGAGCCTGGTGGGCTACAGTCCATGGGTTGCAAACAGTCTGACATGACTGAGCATGCATACACACAACGTGGATAATTATGAGCTATTTATTGATTAAGGGATGTACTTAAATTTTCTTAACCAGTTAGATCTTTCCCCCTCACCACTGGATATGTACATGGCTTGGAGGTTACTATTAAAGCTCCATAAGCTGTGATTTTTTTTTTTTTTTCAGACAAGGACTAGTAGTTTATATTTTTCCTCTCTAATCACTATTGAGACAACATGTCCTTAGACATTCCTTGAGTCTTCTAGATTGCCAAGGATGAGTATGATTTTATTTATAAGGCTTTATAGGAATTGACTTTATAGGAATTGCTGCTGGGTTAGAGTAGCTTATTACTTAATCAGTAGTTGCTCTGAGATTGTGTTTAAGCCCCCATATAGGTGATACTTCGGCCTTGTATCGATGTGTCTGTATATAACTTGTTGAAAGGTTTATTTTCAAATTGACGAGAACTATAACAATCACATTAATCATTCTCTCCTGCTTTAGACTTTTCAAAACAAATTAAAAAAAAAGAACATCAGAATATCATTCACTTAATTGAGCAACTACAGCTAATGGTATATGGAAGAAGTCTTTACTGGAAAGACATACGGATTGAAACTTACTTCTCTTTTGTATGGTTTCTTGAATCTTTAATCAAAATGTGTTCTTTACTGTTTTCCTAAGTATCTTCCCTTTGCATAAATACATTCATATTATAATTTTTCACAAATAATATTGTCTTTGCCTGTTTTCAGTTCCTAGGGCTGTTCTTACAGCCTAGGAATACAATAATACAATAGAATTGTATTATTTCACAGCCCTGGAAGCTTTAAGTCCAAAATTAAGGTTTCAACAGGGCCATTCTTCCTCTGAGGTTCCTTCATCTTCCTAATTTCCAGCCAGCACCTTGTTATTCCTTGGGTCATATCTGCATGGCTCTAATCGCTGCCTCTGTAGTCACAGGGTTTTTCCCATGTGTCTCTGTATTCACACGCAATTTCCCTCTTCTTATAAGGACATCAGTCATATTGGACTAGATCCCACCATACTCCAGTGTAACTTTATCCTAACTAATTACATTTGCAATGATTCCATTCCCAAATAAAATTATGTTCAGAGGTACTGGGAGTTAGGAACTCAGAGTATTTTCTTAGGTACATGATTGGTCCTATAATATTGTTTTTCATAAAATTCTAGAAGTATTACTAATGAACCCTTTCTTTCCCTTGGTGAGACTTGCCCAAACCCTTCTTTAATAGGACAGAAAAAAAGGAAAACTTAAAAATAACTTGTGCCCAAACATAGCCCTCATTTGAGTCTTTCTTACCAAAGCTGAAAAATTAGAATTCTTGATTTACTCTATATACTCAATTAAAGGTATTGAAATGTTGGGGGAGAGGAGGCCATGTGGCTTCTCTAGAGTCAGAATATTCATAAACAGAGTTGGAACTCTGATTTAGGAATATTCAAGTTTAAATCATTATTCATAATGAACTGATGAACTCGAGCTTTCATCGTATTTGCTTTGGCATCCAAGAATCAGGGACATGGATAAGAGATGTCAGGAATAATTTTAGCTATGGACCTCCATTAAAAGGATCACTTTTGATTTGAAAGGAGCCAGCATCATAAATCTGCATCATAAATTCATGCATGGACCTTGTCATGTGCTGAATGTAATTACAGTAAAGTTAAATTGCATTTTGAAGTTTACATCAGAATTATAGAAGTAAAGAAACCTAGAATAAAAACAAGATTAAGGCAGAATGACCTCCATTTAAATTAGGAAGCACAAGCAAGGAAGGTTATTGGCAAAATCTATACTCAAGACTTCTATTGACCCATTTCTTTGCAGCTGTCACTGTGTCTACAGGAGACACTGGGCTCCATTTATTCCATGTGAGAACAACTAGCAGAGATAAACACTATTATGTAAAACTGTCCATCTTTTCAGATTTCTAAAACTTCATCACTGGTTTCTGATGGCTAAGATCCTCTCTCTAGTCAGAAGTTCCTGAATCCATAATCAAGGGGTGCTCCTTAACTCCTGTTTCCATCAATATTTAACATCTTAAAAAGTTCAAACTGTATACCCTATGTTAGATAAGCATCCCTAGGAACAGATCTGGAGCCATTTAACTTTAAGAAGCAGAGATTTTAGTCCCAAGCCCAGACCAAGAGGTTTAGAGACCCACAAAGCAACACAGGAACTGTCAGAAGAGATTTCCCACCTGACTACATTTCTGAAGCCTTGTTATTTCTTGTTTTATAGTCTGATGCATGGCTTTTTCCTAGTGTGTCATATTTTAACCTTCTTTTTCCAGTTTAACATAGTGCCCTTTGGTATTGACAAATGGCATGACTTGGCTTTGGGGAGTAACTTTCCTCTTGACCCTCACATAGTCCCGGTCACATAAACCACTCTTCTAATTGTTGACTACAACCTGCCACTGCAGTAATTCCTTTTTTGCAGACTTTCTGAGGGGTACCAGCTGCTCTGTTACTCTCTGCTTCCCTCCTCCGGCAATAACTAGTCACTGCAGCTAACCTCTCTAATTCTGTTTGCGTGTTTACATATCAGCCCTAGTTCCTGACTCAGTTTATTAATTTATCCATTCTTTCATTTATTCAAGGTAAGAAATTTATAGATTAACAATCTAAAAATTTGTAGATTAATAATCAATTGCCAAATATAGACAGGTTGTGAGGATGAAAATTAGTATAAAGTCATATTTTTTCTTAACCTTTGTTGATTTTACAGTATGGTGGGAAAGATAATCATTAATCAAATAAGGACCTGCTTATCACTGACACTGTCTTCCTTGATCCCAGTTATTTGTGTTTCCTCAATTTCTAGGATAGCTTCTTTTGGATCTCATAATATTAGAATGATTACTTTTTAGTATATTATCTTATTAACTTATTTATTCTTTTACTTGCTCATTCAGCATGAACCTATTAAACTGCTATGCATCAGACTCAAAACACCGGTGATGCAACATGAACATGAAACTTAATCCAACTTGCCTGAAATATCACCATTTGAGCATGTACTCAGTACAAAGTGTGGATGAATCTAGCATGGATTCTAGCATAGAATCTAGCATAAAGATAGCTACTAAGATAAATAATTAAAACAAACTTATCTAGAAGAAATGCAGAGTACAGGAGAAGAAACACTTGAAGTATGTAAGAAGTATTTTTTTTCAAATACATATTTGCCACATAATGAGAAAAGTATGCCAAATTTTCCTCTAGTGTTTACACAAGATCATATTATCATCTTTGTGTGTTTGTGTGTGTATGCTTTTTGGGGGAGACGAGGGAGTGCTGTACACTGCATAGTTTGTATAATCTTAGTAAATGTACATATTTTTACAGAAAAGGAAAATGATAAACAAATTTACTGGATTTTCTTAAGACTAAATGGCAAAGGTAACCTTTCAATTCAGAGTTTTTCTGCTGTTATAGCTCTCTCTTCCCAGTATACCAGAAAAATGCTGATAATGGTCATATTTATTTAAAGTACCATCAGGCTTATGCCTACAAATAATTCTTTAACTCATGTTTAAAATTATGCAAACTTTTAATAATATAATATCTGCCTTCTTTCCCATTATTACTTTCATTTTATAGAGACTAAACATTTAGCCCATTGTTGATTTGTATTGGATTCTATGATATGCCACTGAGCTCTGCCTTCCATGAAAGGTTTGCTCATCTTGCTACCTGGAGTTTTGGTGGTAAAAGCGAGCATGTTAATTGCTCAGTTGTGCCCAACTCTTTGCAACCCCATGGGCTGTAGTCTTCCAGGCTCCTCTGTCTGTGGAATTTGCCAGGCAAAAATACTGGAGTGGGTTGCCATTCCCTTCTCCGGGGATCTTCCCAACCCAGAGATCAAACACAGGTCTCCTGCATTGCAGGTAGATTCCTTACTGTATGAGCCACCAGGGAAGTGAACTCCCACTGGTGGCAAAAAGTCTTTAGCTTCTTTGCAGAGATTGTCTCAGCTGAAAAGAGTAATTTCTTTTAGGATCATGCTCTTTCCTGGGGCACCCTACACTCAAACATTGATCATTTCCAGACAATTTCAATTCAAATGAACAATTTGAAGGACCATTGTAATTCCATAACTTTTGTGGGTTTGATGATGCAGCCATTGGCCCTGCACGGCAGTGTGACATCTCCCTTTGATCAACCTATTTATTTTCTCTCTCTTCCATGAGTATTGATTCCAAAAAAGGGAAATATCTAGTACACCAAATTTCATCTCAATTTAATAAACATCTAGTACACTTAGTAAATATCTAGTACACTAGATATTTACTTCCCTGGTGGCTCAGATGGTAAAGCGTCTGTCTACAGTGTGGGAGACCTGGGTTCAATCCCTGGGTCGGAAAGACTCTCTGGAGAAGGAAATGGCAACCCACTCCAGTACTCTTGCCTAGAAAATCCCATGGACAGAGAAGCCTGTTGTCCATGGGGTCGCAAAGAGTCAGACACGACTGAGCGACTGCACTTTCACTTTCACACTTCGTAAATATCTAGTACACTAACCTTCATCTTCATTTAGTCTTTTCTGTAGGGAATAACCCAAGTGATGGTTGCATCGCATGTTGGTTAAGAAAGTAGACCCAGTATATTTCAACTTATTGTTCTGAGAAAATATATGAGGTGACATGAAATGCTGCCAACTTTAAGTGCAACCCAGAACAGAAAAGGGCATGAAGCATATTCCAGACCATGGTCATAGATAATTCTGTCTCATAGGCCTTATGAATTAGCAGACTCTTTAGTATTAGAGGAATCAGTGATTGAAAGAGATACCTTGTAGAAATTGTGGCAACATGTAATGGTAGAATCACAACATAAACCCTTAGCATTCTGAGTATGGTCATGGCATCTGATCAGCAGAAAATCATATCTCTAAATACAGTTCCTGGAGTTCTACTGGGACATGGTGGATACAAAGAATCTAACCATAGGCACCAAATAACCATGTGGCCACAGTTGCCTGTCATAAACTGACTTATATCCATCAAGTTATAAGTACACGTGACCCAAACAATAATGCATCACTATTAGGAAGTGATTCATCCTGGATCAAGTACACACAGGGTCAGCAAAAACACTGTTAAAGCTGGCTCCCTGTGATCCATCATTATCGTACCAGCTCCCCTCCCTCAACTCACACTTGTGGAAGAATGCAGGGACTTTTATGACTATGTGGTAGAGGAAGGATAAAAGCAAACTGTGTGTGTGGACATAAGCCAACAATAAATGGAATTCTCTACAGGATCGCCCAGTGGCGACCTTTAAATATAGCAGCAAGGGAAATTTCTCTTAACAAGCAGAGTTCCTGATTGTCCATTTTGTGTGGAGAGACATATGGCCCAAGGTTAGATATTAGACTTGCTCATGAACACTAGAAAAATGGTAGGGGAAAAAAAAGAAGATAATGGACAAGAAGGTGTGGATTAGAGTAAAAAGTATATATGATAGTGGGCATAAAGTCTGAAGATTTTCACATCACATGTTAATGTCAATCAGAGCCCTTCTACCATGAAACAGGCAATAACAAGTAGACAAAGAGACTCAGTCAATTAACACCAGCCAACCTCTCTCCCTGGCCAACACAGTGCTGGCATAAATGGAAGCCATGCATGAACCCAGAAGAATGGGCTTCTACTCACCAAGGCTTACATAGCTCCTGCTGCTGTCAAAAATGCCCAGCCTGGCAGCAAGAAAAGCCAACAGTCAGTCCCCATTGTGGCACCATTCCTTGATCATACTAATTGGTTACTTAGGGAAAGCTTTACTACATGGATCTTCTACCATGGGTCTGGAAATCAAAGAGTTGAAGCAAGAGTGGCCCCACTCACCTTCACTCCTATAACTCACTCAGGACAGTTTTGCTTCCTATGTCTTGAAATTTAAGTTCTGTAGGTTTAGAGGTCTTGGTTCTCAAAAGAGGAAAACTTCCATCAGACCCAGGAAACCCATGAAGAATCCCATCTAATATGAGGGAAAGGCCATCATTTTTCATTACAGGATGCCTGTGCCAATGACCATTAGCAAGAAGAGATAGGATAAGTGAAGAGATAATTGGCCTTGATCATCAAGAGCAGTTAGGATTACTGTGTTATCTGGGCTCAAGGAGGAATCAATTATTTCTAATAAGTTTTTGTAATGATAATTATACTTTCTCTGATATCTATGTAACTTGTTAATCCTCCCCTGAGAGAGAACCTACTACAGAGACAACTTTTTCATATTTTATCTGAATGTAGGTAAATCAAGGAAATTAATTTTTATATTTAATTTGAATTTTTTATAAATACAAGAAAATAAATAATACATATCAATAATACATATCAATAATATGTATTGATATATGCATCAAGTAGACTATGCTGTGCTTAGTTGCTCAGTTGTGTCTGACTCTTTGAGACCCCATGGATTTCAGCCCACCAGGCTCCTCTGTCCACGGGGGTTCTTCAAGCAAGATTACCTGAGTGGGTTACCATCCCTCCTCCGGAGGATCTTCCCAACCCAGGAATTGAATCCAGGTCTTCCACATTGCACATGGATTCTGTATGAGCTGAGCTGCCAGGGAAGCCCACCAAGTAGACTAATCTATTATTAATATTTTACTAATGTTTTGATACTTTTCACATACACTCAGCCCTCACTTTGCATAGTCAGATGGAAGCAGAAATTTCATCTCAATTACCACGAAAACTTTGAAATCATAGACTCCATTAAGAGCTCCATGTCTCAATTAATGTGGTACTGTGCAAAACAAAGATTGCCTCTGTGTGCGTATATGTATGTACTTGTGTGTGTGTGTGTGTGTGTTTATATGTACTAATGGAAAGCAAGTTGTGAACATCATGACTCTTCACTCTTAGGTTCATCAGTTCACATCTTCTAAGAAATACAACAAACACATAACTACAATACAATCATAACCCTTAAAATCTAACACAAAATATGAATTATAATTTATATTTTTTATAAATAATCTCATGGAATAATGAGTCTGTATTTTAATTTCCCCACTAATTTCTCTTCTCTCAGTCAAGATCCAATCCAACTTTATACACTGTATTTGGTAGTAATTTAACTTTTGTCTTTTTAAGTATACATGGTAGATATGAATATAGTTATATAGATATAGATTGAGAGGGAGAGAGAGAGAAATAACAGTCTTTCATGACCTTTCCTTTAAGCATCCAGGCCAGTAATCTTTGATGATCTGACATCTGAATTTTGCCTTTCAAATGATTTTTGCCCTTTAAAACAATTTTAGTGTTAGATGCACACAATTATTTCCACTTCTATTGTCATTAATAAAAGATGCCATGCATTCAAGTCAGTTTTTTCATTGGAGCCATTCAGAGTTCTCCCTCCCACTTGCTTTGACACACATGGCACTTTTTCTGACAGCAATCTATTTCTGTGTACTACATATAAAGCCCTTTTATTGAGTAGGAACTGAAATTAATTTTTCTGCTGTTCCCCTAGCAAATGGGAACCCAGGTATTATTAAGATTTTTTGTTCCAAAGGGTAGAGATCAGCATAGGTATTTTTTCTCCCATTTAAACACTGCTCTCTTTCCTATCATTATATTATCTCAAAGAAGAAAGAAAAAATATAGGGCAGTATTAGCAATTCAGTCAGGCCCCAGAATATTATTTTGGGGCATACTATGTCCGAAGAATTTTTTCTTCTTTTGAATGTCTCTAATGTGCTCTCATATTTCCTGATGTTTCTGATGTAACATCACACACATGCAGTCAGCACCTGGATATGTAGGACAGTTTGAGGGGATGGTTATAACCACTCTCATCTGCCTGCACTACAGGGCATGTACTTTTCTAGCATACATGTAGGGTCAGTATATGCCATATGAATGTACAGAGTATAGATAGGTAGAGGTTTTCCCACATTGGTAAATGTACAATATGCAGAGATATGCAAATAATATGTAGATAAGTTTCATAGAGTGGTTCAGTGGTGAAGAATCCTCCTGCCAATGCAGGAGCTGTAGGCTCAGTCCTTGGGTGGAGAAGATCCCCTAGAGGAGGCAATGGCAACCTACTCCAGTATTCTTGCCTGGGAAATCCCATGAACCTGGCAGGCTACAGGCCATGGGGTTGCATAAGAGTCAGACACAACTTAGTGACTGAACAACAACAACTTCATACATTCTTGACAGAAATTTGTGTCTTTTAATATGAAACTGTTGACATTTTTGCACTATGCTAAGTTTCTGTTTGGTAAATTTCATAGATCTGGAGTCAACATTTCATGATTCGTAGCATCCAACTTGCAAACTTTTTAGGGCACAAACCAAAGCACAGAGGAACACCCTGGGAGTTTGGAGCACTTATCCATGGTAGTTTCTATAAATTAATTGATATCCAATAAACCTTTGTAGTTTCTGTATTTTCTGATAATCATATAAGCACATCTATGCCTGGTTCCAGCTACTTTTGTTTTCTGCATGTGGAATATTTAAAGTCTAAATTTGGAGTAAATGTATCTTCTATGGTTATATGGCAAGATTTTATTTTTCTATTTGCTTTTCTGTTCAATTCTCCTGTCTAACCATGTAGAAACTGCTGTTTACATGAATTGTGTCACAAGGCAAGTTTAATAAAATTATAAATACAAAAGGAACATAACTATGACTAAATAAATCAGACATGACTGAGCGACTGAACTGAAATAAATCTAGACCTCATTGCTTTTCCAGGAGTACATATTTATTTACCTCTTCATTGCATCATCTAACTGAAAAGAAAATTATAGCATATAAGTCATATTTTTGCCTTTGTCTTGATGTAACTGAATGAGACACTTTAAACCATCATGAGAGTCTGTCCTTCTAAATGTGATAGGAAAGGGATCCACTTAATAGAGATGTTTTCCTTCATGTAGGAATGTGAGCAGAACCTAGAAAGTTGCTATAATTTTCAAATCACATACTCTCTACAGTGCTCACAGTGCTATTAAAATCTGGCTTAAATATAAGCAAAGAAAGTGGAAAGTGCTGTGTATTTTGATAGTGACAACAGTGTTTTGGGGTTGGGAGTAATTAATTGTTTGTCTTTACAAAACAGCAGGAGTTCACTTAGACAAATAACCAGCATTTACAAGTACTTGTTCAAAAAAAAAGTAAGATAAACTTACCAGCAACTACTCATCTGCGAATAAAGACCACAATAGTAGCTGTAAACAGTCTTTATGTTCAGACATGCTATCACTAAAATGTTTATTTCTCTACAAACAAGTAAAGCAGCTTTTGGTTAAAAGTTAACTTCTGTGAAAACTGGCACAAAAAGTACTTGACGATAGCAAAGGCGCTTTACTCTATTTCTCAATATGCAATATTAAAAGTTCAAAAATACTATTTCTCTAATATATTACTATAATATGGATATAATATACTATAAATATCTACATTTGAGTAAATCTTTCTGCACACAGAAGCATTTCTATGTTTCTGTATTAAATTGGCAAATAGATCACTAATATGTTAGGATTTGGTTTTACAACCTCTCAACCAATACATTTCAGTACAATTTAAATATATTTATACAATATGCCAGGGCTTAAATAGAACATCAGTTGAGAAGTAATTTAGAAAACTTATTCATATTCTGGCCTGTTCCAATTAGAAATGTATATATACTTTCAGGAGCCACTCAAATCAGCTCACATTTATCCACTGGCAGTGCCATCAAAAGAAAATATTTGGATTTAACTTAGTTTCCATTTTTTCAAGGTAATGTTCATTTACAATTTCATGTTCTTGATAATAACCCAAATATATATCATTCTTCAGTGATGTCTTAAGCAATTAGGGATGTACTTTAACATTTTGATCTAACAATGCAAAGCGATATTTCTCTTGTATTTCAGTTCCTAAGAAGAATTTTTCGGTGCCTGAAAATTTGTACTTAAAAGTTTTATTCTAAGGCATACATAAAGTGTCATGTGGACTAAATACTAGCAACCACCATGGATAAGTGCTCCATGTAGCAGTTATATGATAAAAAATTTTCACTGTAGATTGTTGGTAGAAAAGATTCTGGGAATCTTATCCATGCTTAGTTGATGAAAAATATTTTATCCAGGCAAATGGAGAATTGCTCTTATAAATTTTACAAAATGTGGGAAGGTTGGCTCCTATCATTGGAAGAATCTAGAAACAGGACAGGTCCTGGTGAAGGGGGTTACTGTGATATCTTCCATTCTGGAAGGAACCACATTCCTGAAGGAACCACAGGAATTCACAGTTAGACCCTCCACAGTGCCCTCCTTGGCCCTGATTATGTAATGGGATTTTAAACTACTGCAATAATAGCTTAAGGAACTTGTGACCCAGCCTTGGAAGTAACAACTTAAAACTAGATCCCATGTTCTGTAGTACACAAGGAGTCAGCTGCCTTGTAGTTAAACTGCAAGCATATTGCTATGTTCCCAGGATCTAAAAGCTCCTACATATAGAAAGTTTATATTTCCTATAATCAAAATATTTCTTAGCTATACATGCTGGGAAAACGTGAGGACCTCACTGTCCAAATATGTATATCAGTTCACGAGTTCAGTCACTCAGACGTGTCCAACTCGTTGTGACTCCATGGACTGCTGCACATCAGGCTTCCCAGTCCATCACCACCTCCCAGAGCTTACTCAAACTCATGTTCATCAAGTCGGTGATGCCATCCCCCATCTCATTCTCTGTCGTCCCCTTCTCCTCCCACCTTCAGCCTTTCCCAGCATCAGGATCTTTTCCAATGAATCAGTTCTTCGCATCAGGTGGCCAAAGTATTGGAGCTTCACCTTGAGCAAAAGTCCTTCCAATGAATATTAAATACAGTTAAATTCATGATTCAGCATGTTTCATGCTGTTTCACTCTGATTCATCTGTTTCTGTTAAACTCTTATGCTTTTGCTGAGGGACAGGTAACTGAAAACTGTAGACAGTGTCTGACAAAATCACCCTGATAGGAAATTTTCAAAGATCCAATCTCTCATGAGCTTCAAGATATTACTAAGCTTGACAATCTTTCTTGAGCACTAAAACTGCTACTTAAATTGAAGAAAGTATGGAAAACCAATAGACCATTCAAGTATGACCTAAATAAAATCCCTTATGAGTATACAGTGGAAGTGACTGTAGATTCAAGGGATTAGATTTGATAGACAGACTGCCTGAACAACTATGGATGGAGGTTCATGACATTGTACATGAGGTAGGGATCAAGACCATCCCCAGAAAAGGAAATGTAAAAAAGCAAAATGTCTGTCTGGGGAGGCCTTACAAATAGCTATGAAAAGAAGAGACGCGAAAGGTAAAAGAGAAAAGGAAAGATATACCCATTTGAATGCAGAGTTCCAAAGAATAACAAGGGGAGATAAGAAAGCCTTCCTCAGCAATTAATGCAAAGAAATAGAGGGAAACAACAGAATGGGAAAGACTAGGGATCTCTTCAAGAAAAGTAGAGATACCAAGGGAACATTTCATGCAAAGATGGGCTCGATAAAGGACAGAAATTGTATGGACCTAACAGAAGCGGAAGATATTAAGAAGATGTGACAAGAATACACAGAAGAACTATACAAAAAAGATCTTCATGACCCAGATAATCACAATGATATGATCACTGACCTAGAGCCAGACATCCTGGAATGTAAAGTCAAGTGGACCTTATGAAGCATCACTATGAACAAAGCTAGTGGAGGTGATGGAATTCCAGTTGAGCTATTTCAAATCCTGAAAGATGATGCTGTGAAAGTGCTGCACTCAATATGCCAGCAAATTTGGAAAACTCAGCAGTGCCCACAGGACTGGAAAAGATTAGTTTTCATTCCAATCCCAAAGAAAGGCAATGCCAAAGAATGCTCAAACTACTGCACAATTAATTCATCTCACACGCGAGTAAAATACTGCTCAAAATTCTCCAAGCCAGGCTTCAACAGTACATGAACTGTGAACTTCCAGATGTTCAAGCTAGATTTAGAAAAGGCAGAGAACCAGAGATCAAAGTGCCAACATCCACTGGATCATCAAAAAAGCAAGAGAGTTCCAGAAAAGCATTTACTTTTGCTTTATTGACTATGCCAAAGCCTTTGACTGTGGATCACAACAAACTGTGGAAAATTCTTCAAGAGATAGGATTACCAGACCACCTGATCTGTCTCTTCAGAAATCTGTATGTAGGTCAGGAAGCAATCATTAGAACTGGACATGGAACAACAGATTGCTTCCAAATAGGGAAAGGAGTATGTCAAGGCTGTATATTGTCATTCTGCTCATTTACCTTATATGCAGAGTACATCATGAGAAACACTGGGCTGGATGAAGCATAAGCTGGAATCAAGATTTCCAGGAGAAATATCAGTAACCTCAGATATACAGATGACACCACCCTTATGGCAGAAAGTGAAGATGAACTTAAGAGCCTCTTGATGAAAGTGAAAGAGAAGAGTGAAAAAGTTGGCTTAAAACTCAACAGTCAGAAAACTAAGATTATGGCATCTGGTCCCATCACTTCATGGCAAACAGATGGGGAAACAGTGGAAACAGTGACAAACTTTATTTTGGGGGGCTCCAAAATCACTGCAGATGGTGATCACAGCCATGAAATTAAAAGACGCTTGTTCTTTGGAAGAAAAGTTATGACCAACGTAGATAGCATACTAAAAAGCAGAGACATTACTTTGCCGACAAAGGCCCATCTAGTCAAGGCTATGGTTTTTCCAGTAGTCATGTATGGATGTGAGATTTGGACTATAAAGAAAGCTGAGCACCAAAGATTGATGCTTTTGAACTGTGGTGTTGGAGAAGACTCTTGAGAGTCCCTTGGACAGCAAGGAGATCCAACCAGTCCATCCTAAAGAAAATTAGCCCTGAATATTCATTGGAAGGACTGAAGCTGAAGCTCCAATACTTTGGCCACCTGATGCGAAGAACTGACTCATTGGAAAAGACCCTGATGCTGGGCAAGATTGAAGGCAGGAGAAGAAGTGGATCGATAGAGGATGAGATGGTTGGATAGCATCACCAACTCAATGGACATGAGTTTGAGTATACTCCTGCAGTTGGTGATGGACAGTGAGTCCTGGCGTGCTACAGTCCATGGGGTTGCAAAGAGTCAGACACGACTAAGCAACTGAACTGAACTGAACTGAACATCCTATCCACCCTTGTTTTGGCTCTTGACAGCTCCTGGATCATTTATCTGTAGGCACTGTAGTCTTCCCTCTCTAGCAGAAGCTTTCAAATGAGAGCAAGGCCACAAGGAATGTAATCACCCTCTCGACTGTGCTGATTCCACAGCCACTGGCAATGTACTGCACATCTGTAGAATTACGGTTCTTTAAACATTAGAAGAACTGTACCCAACTACCCTGGCAAAAACATCTTGCCACACATAGAATTCCAAACCTAAAAGCCACATGGTCGAGATTCACTCAAAGCTTCTCCATATACCTAATGTGCTTTCTTAAAATCCACTCTTATATCTAAATATGTTGTTTTTGGTTGTCTAGTCGCTCATATTTGCCTCTTTTGTGACCCCATGAACTGTAACCTGCCGGACTCCTCTGTCCATGGGATTTCTCAGTCAAGAATACTGGAGTGGGTTGTCATTTCCTTCTCCAAGGGATATTCCCAACCCAGGGATTGGACCAGCATCTCCTGCATCTCCTGCATTTCAGGCAGATTCTTTACCACTGAACTACCTGGGAAGTCCAAATATGTCAAGAAAATGTATTAAATATTGGGGTCTCTGAGGGCCCTCAAAGCTAGCCTACCTCTTTTCTGCCTCAGATCAGATCAGATCAGATCAGATCAGTCGCTCAGTCATGTCTGACTCTTTGCAACCCCATGAATCGCAGCACGCCAGGCCTCCCTATCCATTACCAACTCCCAGAGTTCACTGAGACTCATGTCCATCGAGTCAGTGATGCCATCCAGCCATCTCATCCTCTGTTGTCCCCTTCTCCTCCTGTCCCCAATCCCTCCCAGCATCAGAGTCTTTTCCAATGAGTCAACTCTTTGCATGAGGTGGCCAAAGTACTGGAGTTTCAGCTTTAGCATCATTCCTTCCAAAGAAATCCCAGGGCTGATCTCCTTCAGAATGGACTGGTCTGCCTAAATTCTACTTAAAAAAAAATTAGGAATTAAAACTGACATATGGAAGCCAAACTGTCATTTTTATTACTAATACAGGCTAAACCAAATAGATAACAGTTTCTTGGCAAGGGAGATTTATCCATCTAGAGATGACATTAAACTTGGGTAGACCTCCACTTGGTAGGACTTGTCCACAGGAGACCAGTGACATGGATTTGGCAAGAACTTCTTTTCTATGTACACATACTGGGTTCTAGGAAAGGAAAAAAAAAGGTTTTGGCTAAATAGGCCCAGTGTGTTTTTCCAAATTCATCAGTTAAAAGGGTTGCCTCACTTCCCCAGGTAGCTGTCATTATTTTTATTATCATCATTATTATTATCTTTCTCATGACCATATTTAACACTCGTGCAAAAAGGAAAAGTGATGAAAAAAATAGCTTCCCATGTAATTTCTAATATAGTAAAAATGTGCGAGTTTCTTATGAGAACTCCTATATCTTTTAGCCAACAATGATAAATTGTTTCATAAATGTGTAGCCACATAAGAGGTTTTGGAATGAACTCAACTTCCACATGGTACTGGCTTTGCTTAGCAATCCAGTGATCACACACAGGAGCAGAGGTCACTTGTAGCAGAGTCCTAGGAATGCACTGACTGTGTGACATTCACCAAGTGGAGGAGTCAAGCAACATCCTAATTTGAGCCAGACTCAGTTAACATTTCTTTGACTTTAAGGATCTCAACTGTATTGTAAAAACTCTTCCCAGTTCCACCTTCCTCCTAATACTACGACAGCACGTGGCACTGGAGGTTTCCAGGGGTTGTTTTTCCTGGTGCTTCATCTCTTTGATATCCCTTGCTATCTCATTCACACATTGTCAAAATTTACTCTCAGGTAGTGGAAAAACACACACAAGTATTTCTACCTTTCTCATTCTCTACTCTTGGCTCCAAATATTCCTCCAGATTTCACCTGAAAAATTCCAAAATCATTAACTGTGGATAAAAGGACTAACAAGAGAACCTTTACTCAAATATATTGACTATATTGCATATATCATGTATCATTCAAATATATTCTGTTTTGAAGAGTAAATATCAGAGTTTTCAAGAAATGTGAGATGAGTTAAACTAAATATTTTTGTTCTGTTTTCTTTGAAATAGATCACAATACTATAAATAATAGGTTTCCATTGTGTTAGGCATTTTCAGTCTTAATTTGTGCTAATACCCCTTAGAATATGTTAGTGTTTTTTAGCTCATAGTTAATGAAAATTGTGATAAAATGAACAACATATTTCTACTAAACAAATCTGTGTGGTCTATTAATCATACCAATTACCAATAAAAACATCAACTCAAGCTCATAATTCTGAGTAAATTATATCCAAGTTAAAATCAAGCTAAGGATGAATTAGAACCCTCATTTTCCAAGGTGTGTTTTGAATAACAGGTGATTACATCTAGCTGTCTGCTTCCTGGCTGGAAGTTTTCAGGGCTGTCTAGATTTACATAACAGTTCCCTTTGCTCATTATTCCCTCTTGGCTAATTGCTTCCTTTCCTTCATTTGTACTAATTAGGCTACATTTTGTTTGGCACATTAGCTTGAATTGTATCACCAAGGTAAAGCAGCTTTAATAAAGCCTTACCATGCAACATTGCTACTAAAATTGCTATTGATTACAAATATATCCTCAAAAATGAAATTAAATGAAAAATAATTAAATTATGTAGAAAGACTTATATTTCAATTTTTTATAAATAAATTCTATTTTGATATCTTTCTTTTACCTCTTTAAAATATTTTCTATGAACTTTGTGATGAAATAGGCAATCTACATTTCTCAGATGTATAAAACTTCTTGTGCTTTTAAAAACAATCAAATTGATTTGTTCAATCTTCCTTATATTTATTAGGTACTGTTGGTTCCAAGGTCATCAAAAATTATAATAGAATTGGATAAGATTGCTGCCATGTTGGCTGCCAGATTGCTTCAAAAATTATAAAAAACTACTGTCCCAATAAGTTCACCTATTGCACAATTTTGCAAGCTGATCTCATGCTGAAGGATTTGTGCCCATATGTGGAGGCTCTACTGGATAAGCAAAGAGGGAGTTTTGCCTCTAGCAAAGAACTTGAAACTTACTAACTGTGCTACATCTGCCTGAAAGTCATTTTAGTAATTCTAGAGGGTAAGGGGAGATTCCAATTCCATTATCTGTTGCTATCAAGATGCCAACTGTGTCCTGAGAGACTGCTATCAAACTATTCTCCGGAAGTGGCCATTCAGTAAGAACAGATAATAACAACTGAACCAAGAGTATATGGGCAACTTCCAAGTTTCAGATAAAAAGAATCATGAGTTTAGCGTTAAAAAGAACTTAAGGAAACACTCTACAAGGGAGGTAAAGTGTACTCAGTAGATCCATGAACAAAGAAAAGACCATAAAATATGGCCCAGTTATGGGTTTATTGTTATTTCCTAACAGGTAAGCTTTCAGGGTTAAGGAGCATCTATGAGAAAAACTCAATGACTAGTTTTAAAATTGGAAGCATGTGAAGTGACTTTGTGGATTAAAAAAAAAAAGTAGTAAATTAAGAAAATCACAGCAGCACTACTACAGTGGAAGAATTATTTTAAAAGTGAACAGTTTAATAACATTGAAGACTAGTGCTTTATTAAATGAAAATATGTTAATCCATAACTCATATTTTTAAATGAAAAACAAGCAAGCACATTGTAAAGAAGTTACAAAAAGGAAGAAATCCAAGAAAATGTGCTTGAAAATAGCAAGATATACAGAATTTAGATATCTAAGAATCTGATTTCTACCAATTTATAAAGTCATTTCAAATTATAGGATAAAATTGAAGATTTCACACTCTAAATGTCACCAATCTGAAGAGAAGTGGGTGACTCTTTTATGTTTGTTTAAAATTATTAACTAATATAGAAAGTTAACATGTATCAGTGATTGAAATAAATCACAAATGTAGGATTTTTACACACTATCATGACAATTTAATAGAAAGATGTCTTGGCAGCCTCAGTCTCACAAGCAGATACATCAGATAACTCAAGAAACTTGAAAACTAACAGGTCATGCCTCACTGTTGCTCTCTGGATACCATGTCAAATGGCATGGATTCTGTAATTTTATGTTTTTTCTCTCAAAATATATGTAGGCATTTAACCAATCTTGACTCTTAGACTGTCTTATAACACCATTTGTGCAGCCTGCAATAAAGTCAATTATATTATTTCTATTTTCCTTTCTTTGTCTTTGTCATTTCCTGTTGCAGCACAGTCATAGAAAAGTCTTGTGGTTAAACTCATCCTTCAGTGGATTGCTGGGATTACCTGATAACTCAGTTGGTAAAAAATCTGCCTGCAATGCAGAAGACCCTGGTTCAGTTCCTGGGTTGAGAAGATCTGCTGGAGAAGGGAAAGGCTACC
Organism: Bubalus bubalis; assembly: GCF_019923935.1. NCBI lineage: Eukaryota > Metazoa > Chordata > Mammalia > Artiodactyla > Bovidae > Bubalus > Bubalus bubalis. The sequence goes on from NC_059173.1 coordinate 46,998,234, forward strand.
CAGTCCAGTATGCTGGCCTGGAGAATTCCATGGACTGTATAGTCCATGGAGTCACTAAGGAGTTGGACACAACTGAACCACTTTCAGTTTCAGTGGATTGCCGGTCATGACTTCTCAGCTCTTTTTCATTTAGCTCTTTCCTCCAGCACTCACATACAGACCTCAGAAATTCTCGTCATTCCTGTTTCCACAGTATATCCCAATACTCAGAAATTCTTGTCATTCCTGTTTCCGCAGTATATCCCAATGTATTATCGTTCATTTTTCTGCATCTTCACTGCTGTCACCCTTATCTCAACCACTTTCTTCTCCCAGTCTAGCAACTTGTTATTTGACGTTTTTGGCTCTCTATGATCCATTTTGTGCAAAGCAATGTACTCTAACTTATAATTCATGGTAAGCCCCAGGTTGAACTTCTTTAACTTTCTAATTCACTTGAAAAAAACTTAAATTCCAAAATCCTTTACAAGGGGTTGTATAGTGCATTCTTCTGACCCTGTCTCATGACAGACTCATTAAGTTCCATTTGCAAAGGTTCTGATTTTTTCATAAGTATACTATGCTAATTTTAATTTCAGGTCTTGGTATCGTTTGCTTGTCTATTAGTAACTCTGCTAGTAATTGTCTATTAGTAACTTTGCTTGTCTATTAGTAACTCTGCTTGTCTATTAGTAACTCTGGCATCCTTCAAGCCCTCAAATTTCATCCCTTCAAGACATCTTCACTGAAAATGTGATTTAAATTAGTTACATTCTCCAAAATAAAGACAGATCCCTGCTGTTTCACGCACATCTTTCCCTTCATGCAACTAAATCACTATTTGAAATTATTTTATTTATATAAATATTTCCCTTTTATTTCTTCCCCAACTATAACATTACCTCAATAAGAAAAGACTCTTTGACTTTTTTACTTACTCATGTCTCCACTGGGATTGAAACAGCACATACTGAGTAAGTTCCTAATAAATAACTGTTGAATGAATGAAAAGAACTATATTTTCACAAAACATCTGTATACTGTTACGTAATGAATGAATCATAATTT